>NC_056721.1:11513499-12210999 GCF_018831695.1 Puntigrus tetrazona | reverse complement strand
CACCATGGTAACCGGGTCAGAAATTGGACTACATATGTAATATGATTGATGAATGTATAGCAAATGTTTTTTTTTTTATTATTATTTCATTTGATAGATGATTGTTTCAACCGAGAATTTAAATTCAAATTCCTGGGAAGGAGTATTGCCCCTTAAAAAAAAAAAAAAAGTGATTAAGCACAGGTTTGGCCAAAATGTGTTTGTTATTAGGCTTACTGTTAACAAAAAAAAAAAAAGAGTAAATAAAAATCATTACGTAATAATTTACTCACCCTCAAACCCGTGTGACTTATTTTCTTCTGTGCACCACAAAATGCCTGAGTCACCGACCACTCATGGAAAATGAAATGAGGGAAAGAGACAGAAAGATAGGCAAGACTGGATGGAACGGGTGATGATGAACCTCAGAAACTAATTATGATATGTCAGTTAAATGAGAAAAATACAACTAAAATAAGCACTGATTGTTGTCTGACATATTCCTCTATTACAGTTTCAGTTACAGTATAGATGTGTGATTTAAATGAAAGAACTAAAGGTTTTAGGTCTGACTTTTTAAAGACTACTTAATATTATAGATACTAGAGATACTACATTACAGGGTCTGACTTATTTACATTTTATTAGTGAGAAATTGACTTGTTTCAGAACTAGACTCAGTTTGGGTTATAAACACTAAAATTTAGTTGACAAACGTGTTTATATATATATATATATATATATATATATATATATATATATATATATGTGTGTGTGTGTGTGTGTATATATGTGTATATATATATATATATATATATATATATATATATATATATATATATATGTATATATATATATATATATATATGTGTGTGTGTGTGTGTGTGTGTGTGTGAATGTATTTCTAACTAAATCCTTTTTAGGCTTGTGTGTGCGCTTTTAATCTGCTATATATCATATAATAATTTGACCCTTATTCTGTTTTATTAGAAAGATGGCAGAGCCTCGATTCAATAATCCGTATTTCTGGCCACCTCCTCCCTCAATGCCTGGTCAAGTGAGTATTGTGTTTCATAAAAACGTTGGCTGACAAACACTTGCAATCTTCAGTATATTTGTAATAGTTTATTTAACACGAATAGTCACTGTTTTGGACTGTTGCCATAGCGTCTAATTCATGGAAAGTTTCTTCAGAAAAGTCAATCGTGCGTACTGTACCACTGATGACAAAGCGAAACTGTGTGGCATTTAATGAACGTTTGAACGCTACAAAGCATTACAGTATGCACGTTTGCTCAAATCTGTACATGCCAATGTGGTTTGCCAGAGCGAGCACCGAAACCTTGATAATAGCCTCCCCCCTAGACTTTCCCCCCTTTTCTGCCCCGGCTTGGTTTGGTGTGTCACGTCACATGTGTCCGTGCCCCCTGTTAAAACTAACCAATGACTTTTACAGCTGGATAACCTGGTTCTTATCGACAAGATCAAAGAGCAACTGATGGCAGAAAAAATCAGACCTCCGCATTTGCCGCCCACCACTGTTCCCTCTCAGCAGACTCTGCTGGTGGCCTCTCCACCTTCAGATGGTGGGCAGCATGTGATGTCTATCCCCAAGCTGCAGCAGGTGCCGGGTCTTCAGGCTCACAACTCCTCTCAGCCTGACATCGCCCTGCACGCCCGCCCAGCATCCAGCACCATCGCAGGTACCGACGGACTTCCTGTGCGTTATTATAACAAACTTCACATGTAATGCTTCGCCATTATGCACTGTACATTTTGGTATTGCATGTAATAATATATTATGTGGGTCAACACTGTAATGCTAATTTTAGTCCAATTCTCATTATTAACTAGCATGCGTATTACTAGCACAATGGCTGTTTATTAGTACTTATAAAGCACATATTAATGCCTTTTTTAACAACTACCTCACAAAATATTAATAAGCAGCAAAAAAAGTCTTAATAAGCCGTAAAATTGTGTTAGTTTTCTCACATGCTTAAGGTATTCAGCTAATCACAAAACACTGGATAGTTGGCCCATCAGAGCACAAGATTTTCAGATCAATGCGCTTTGTAAAAAAAATCAACATGTGGGGCAAAATAAACACATTGCAAAATACATTTAGCAACATCATATGACCACTTTAACTTGCGTGAACAGAAACCTAAAAACGTACCATACATTTCTTGCCATTTTAAAACACATGCTTGCTTTTATTCTCAATTCCAGAGCTGAGTATAGATGACAAGTCTTCGGTGAAAGCAAAGGGGCTGTGGGAAGATTGGCATATGCGACAAGCAGTGGACCAAGCCTCTAGAGTGAACCATCGCTCAGGTGGAAAAGACATGCATGTATAAACAAGAGGCATTGCACTTCCGTGTGCCTTAGACGCTAAAAGTTCTAAACAACCTTTTCAATTTTCAAAAACAGGTCTCATGCTGTCATCCCGCACAGAAAGCCACATCACCTCTGAGGCTATAACTCCCACAACCCCGACGTCCAGCAGCCAGAACCGCTTGGGCGGCGCACCTTCCTTAAACACCATTTCCGGCTTAGCCAGCGGTCCTGGCATGGAGCACGTGAAAAGTGGAGGTCTGGTGGGGATGCTGGGACCACAGCCCAAAGCTCCAAGGGGCCGCAAGAAGATTAAAGCAGAGAACAACACGGGCCCGTTGCTGGTGGTACCCTACCCGCTTCTGGCCTCGGGCCCCGACCAGGCGGTAACCATCGCCAAAGAGGGAAAAACATACAGGTTTAACACTTTATGACCTGCACTGCATCTTGCATTCCACACAAAATTTCATCTCAGTAACCCGCCTTGCATCTTTTGCGTTTCACACAGGTGTAAAGTGTGTCCCCTCACTTTCTTAAACAAGTCGGAGATGCAGATCCATTCCAAGTCCCACACGGAGGCCAAACCCCACAAGTGCCCTCACTGTTCAAAGTCATTCGCCAACGCCTCATACCTAGCACAGCACTTACGTATTCACTTAGGCATTAAACCCTACCACTGCTCCTATTGCGAGAACTCTTTTCGTCAGTTATCACACCTCCAGCAGCACACCAGGTCAGTAGAACCCACAGCGAGGCTTTTAGTGCTTGTTTCTGCAGAGTGTTAATATACGTGCGTTTGTTTTTAAGGATTCACACTGGTGACAGACCATATAAATGTGCCCAGCCAGGATGTGAAAAGGCATTCACACAACTCTCAAACCTACAGGTGAGGACAGCAGAAACAAGGGCAAAAGGAAAATGACATTCTACAAATGGAAAGATTAAACACACACTCATTTGTTCCAATGTTTATTTTTAATGTATTTATACTTAATAACTGTTAGAAATTATACAACTAAATAATATAAGAAATTATATGAGTGCTGTGTATATTTATTATGTATCTATAAATACAAACACTTGCATGAATATATTTCTGAAAAATACATTGTTTATATATAAATTATATGAAATAATATATACATGTAAATATTCTCCAAATATAAACAGTATGCCTTTTTTTATATATACATACATTTACACAGTACACAAACATATATTTTGTAACCGAATATATATTATGTGTGTGTGTGGATAATATATATTATTTTTTTTAATTTTAAAAGAATCCTCAAATAAAATATGATTTTTCGTAAAAAAAAAAATATATAAAGTCATGTTCAACATTAACACATACAAAGTACAAAGTATTTTTTTTTTCACCAAATCAACCTATCATATTGATTTTGGAAGATCATGGGATGTCTGATGAAAATTTAGCTTTGCCAACACAGGAAAAAAAGACAACGGTTCATTTGTAATGACCTCAAACGCAGTGTCAGTGAGCAGAAAACAAATTATATACATCTTTCCGACCCCAAACCTTTGTACGTGTTATATGTACGTACGTGTACAGTATTCTGTATTGCTCGGCACTTGAGTCTTAAAATGTGTTTCTTCCTCATTTCTTTTCCTGTTCAGTCTCACCAGAGACAACATAACAAAGACAAGCCATACAAGTGTCCGAACTGCTACCGCGCATACACAGACTCAGCCTCCTTACAGATCCATCTCTCCGCACACGCCATTAAGAACGCTAAATCGTACTGTTGCAGCATGTGTGGTCGCGCGTACACCTCAGTGAGTATCAGTGCACCTCAACCTACGACGAACCACGGGTTCTTCCTCTTTTGTCATATTACAAAACATTTTTTTTTTTTTTTACAGGAGACCTACCTTATGAAGCACATGTCCAAACACACCGTGGTGGAGCATCTGGTCAGCCACCATTCACCACAGAGGACAGAATCTCCCAGCATCCCCATACGCATTTCACTTATTTGAGCTTCCTCCCTCGTGTTTCTCTTCCATTACAAGGTATTTTGTTCGCCGCGATGGTCTTCCGTTAAAAAAACAAAAACACGATAAGTGTTGAGAGACCTCGGAGGACATTTGAGTGATTTATCTTCGCCCCTTTAGCTCTTAGTCATATAAAGCCTACTACAGGTCACAGACTCGACAACTGCTGTCAACTCCAGACGCCAGTCTAAAGGAATTGAATCGATTTTTCCAAAACAAGAATGAGTTGTGATCATTTAACATTTCGTTTCAAAGGTGTGTAAAGGGAGACTTCCAAAGATACTCTTTAAGCACTTTTCAGCCTCGTGGTTTTGGCTCAAAGTTGAATGAATCTTTTACAGTATGGGAGCGGCTTCTCGCTTTGGGCAGCTATGAGAGTTTCGATTTAGTTTTGACAGGATATTGCGTTTTATTTTACTGTGGATGTGACACTTCTTCCGCTTTAAGCATCTATTATTCTTTAAGGTCACGGTCGAGGAGTGAAAGGTTACTTTTTGGGTTCTGTGTGCCGTGACACAGTTGCGGTAAGGTCAGTTCTGTGGATTTTATAAGCACCGTCATTACTTGAGTATTTTGTACTTTTAAAGGTGAAGGAATTCCAAGAAATCCCCCGCTAACATAACAGAGTGTCAGTAAGATACAACACTCTCTAAACAAATGAGTTGCGTTAGTTGCATCATAGATGTTTTACTTTTTGCGACAAGGCCTTTTTTTGTGTGCAATGCGAATTTAATCCCTTCCAATCACAGTATTTCAAGGAAAAAGTGCCCTTTTTGTCATTTTTTTTAATTAAATGGCATAATTGCAGAATGGCAATGTCCATCAAATGGATTTTTGTCACGATGTAACTGAAGAAGTGTCACACAGGTTCAGCTTTTTCTAACTGAACCGCACAATTAGGATGTAGCGTGACCTCTGAACCCCGTTAAGTGTTAACGCCCTCTATTCTTCTCCACATAACACCCTGAGACATTGAGTTACACCGATGGAAAGTGTTCATGGTTTTTTTGGGGGGGTTTTTTTGATTATGATGTAATCAAAAGCAGTGGCCTATTTTGAAATGTTTATATTCATCAGATTAGAATCTCGTATACCAAAATATCAGTAATCACGTTTTAAGAAAATCAAGTCAAAAAAAAAAAAAGCTCATTTTGAATGTAGTCGTGCGTTTCTGTTATATAAGTTCATCCAAAAGTAATAACTCCTCAAATCTGGTATGTTTAACAGATTTTTTTAATACATATATATATATATATATATATATATATTTTGCTCAAACCAGCATACAAGCTGAAAAAACATTTTAACAGTAGTGGATAGCATTATTCTTACTGAGTTAAAGCACGTGTGGTCTATTGAAACGTTTGAGCCAAATTTGATCATCATACGTGATCATACTTGCCGTATGTGATTTCAACAGGCCACTGCAGCTCTACAACATTCATTTCTTTTTGTGGTCATTTATACCAGTCATTTGTTAAGCTCACTATTATTATTTTTTTTTCATTCATGTATATTTAGAAAACTAAAAAAGGACCAAGCTTTCGCTCTCAAATTTCCCTAAAATACATATATAATTGTGATTATATATACAGTTTAGCTGATTTGTCATGAAGTAATGGTTTACTGGGTCACACAGAATTTTTTTTTTTGTCTGTAATATTTGGGAATATGACCAATCAGCGTCACAGTTTTAGATAACAGCAATTTGATGAGGATCTACTTCTTGGTGCTTTCTACAAAACCTCAGCTCATTGCCGGGAATAGATTATTACATTACAGTATAATCTTGGATTGTTCATCCCTCAAATCCACTTTAAATCAGTAAGATGTGTACATTTACTATAAAATATACCCTGTATTCATCATTAATAGTGCAAATTAAGGTTTAGATACTGTACTTTGTTCATTTTTGTATCTGTTTAGTATATTTCAACTTATTAATATTTGTTTTTCTGTAAGTACTGATCATTGTTTTTATAGGTATCCTTGTCATCTTTATGTGTACGCCTTAATTTGATCATCGCTGAAAGACCGGTTTCTTTCTCTTTCTCCCTTCATGTCAGTGTTTTTCAGTATTTGGTTTTCTTAAGCCTTTTTTCCGCATGGAACACAGTACTCGTTATTAATTAACTGTTAACATGTATCATGTAAGACATTGTTATGTATGTTCTGAAATAATTCACGTTTTCCTTCGTCTTGCATTGTGGTTCCACATAATGATTTCGTTTAATATGCACAGACAAGACTGATAGGTGAATTAAGAAAATATCAATGTCAAGAACACTTTGTATCTTTATCTTGTTTATTAAATTCAGACTGTTATACCTGAGCCTTTGCATTTTTCCAAATTTGCAAGTGACTAATTAATTCCCACGTTTGTGTCAAGGAACCTTGAATCCTTTTGGGTCTCGCTTTATATGAAATTTTAGATCAATTTTATTTACTATATTTAAAGTCTTGTTACCTAAACACCAATTTTGAGATATTTTGGTTTTGGTATTAATAATGTTAACTCATATTGATTGAAGCGATCAAACAGTCATCATGAAAATAGGTTTATTAAGAAAATACATGCTTTGTGTACATTGATGTCTTTCGCAGTTTAAATGACATGAGCCCTATGTTAATATTTTGTGAATGTTGCATCCTAATATCATATAGCAGCAGGACACAATGTACGATGCACTCATAATGTACAGGCACAACTACAGGATCTCGATCCTTTTGCCACAGTTCAAAACAGAGGCTGCTCACCGCAGAGCAAATGGGCGGAGCTTGATATCCAGCTCCTCCTCTCATGAAACAGTGGGCGGGGCTGGATCGTCTAGTCAAAGCCTATCCCCTAACTAGGACAACCTCCACCCATTAGATGTCATTTGGCTCTGCGCTTGGATTAAAGTGATACAACAGTTCTCCGCTGTCAGATGACTTTGCTCCCAAATCACAGGTCATTCAGTCTCTGAGGACTATGTAAAAAAACACAAAGGGATTGCAAAATATTATACAAATCTATAAAACTCTCATTGCACCCCGTTTCATAAGTAAACAGCAATTCCATAATGCTGGTAATGCTACCGTGTCTGTTTACTTGTCAGTAGGCAAATCGTTTTCTTAAGTGGAACTTAATACCAGCAGAACAACATTTTCCATTATAAATGATTAATCACAATGCATTGCTCACATTAGTACGTAAGGCATACTATACATAAGGTCTAAATAAATATTTTGACATTTCATGACTGTGGTTACTGCCTTCTTAATGGAAAAAAAATATAGTGTATGTGTAAAGTACAGTCACTAAGTAATCTCTAAAAATAGTTATAAGCAACAACAGATGATGATCAATCATCCAATGAAAAGATGATATACAGCAAGCTTTATAGCATTTGTCTTTACAGTGAGTCTTACAAATGCACACTGCTATTCAAAAAGTAGATATTTAAACAAATTTGTGTATGTCTGTTATAACATTGAGTGATAATCTTCAGTTATATCATCCTCATTTCAGCCTGTGAGATTGCCAATGAACAATATAACCAGAGAGTGAACAAACTAAAAGACAGCCTTATGTTAGTGTAATCTATTAACTATTAACATATCTTTTAAAATTAAGTGGCATATGGATGCCATAAAATATTTTAATATGACAGAATTTGTGTTTAACATGATGACATGACAGCAGATACGTTATCAAAAAATATCACTTGACTCCCATTACAATCAGTGAAGCTGAATATGGTGAATACATCTCTTCTTCTTATGATGAGAGAATCTGCGAGTGAACAGATATCATTCAGTACATCCGTAATCTACATCGAAACTCAAAAGCTGCCTCGGCGGTGACTCATCTGAATGCCTCTGATAGGCCGTTGCATTCATAACTAAACAGAATCGTGTGTGATTAGTTATAATGTGTGCAATACTGTAAAATTGCAGAAAAATAAATATGACAGAAGAATTAAGCACTCTATATCATCAAAGGCAACAGCCACAGGCAATATCTCTGAATATGTGTTTATACTCAATACTATCATCTATCAGGGGTTAAACCAACAGGGTTAAAGTACATTAGCTCTGAGATGTTCTTTTGATCAATTCAACGAGCTCTCATTGACTAAAAGTATTAATTACTTAAAAAATACTAACCCTAAACCTTTGAACAGTAGCGTACATGCTTTTATCTACAAAGTGTTGCAATCTTAGCTCCATGTAACATTCAACCAGGCTTTTTTTTTTTTTACCCAAACCAGCACAGAAAATGAGAAATGGTCTACTGATACATGCAAGCCTTCCGATATATTTATAGTACGCCGAATCTCACTAAAACATACAAACGCTTGATTTCAAATTCTTACCATTTTTGAAAGGCAAATAGTGCATTTCTTTTGTAAACACCTGCAGATTGTACCATCTGAACATCAAATTAATAGTGCTTTAAGTGCTTCTCCACAGTCGTACCATTATAGGGTAAATGTATAAAAAAAATACATATGGCACCTTATAGATGTGACAAGGCTACTGACCATAGCATCCAGTGAAGCGTAATGCTTGTGGATGATATAAAAGCTCAGGCCTTCTAGACTGACTCCATGTCAGCCACAAAGGCAAGGTAGCTGAATTCAACCCATGTAATATGAGCCTGAGCGAAAATCCAGCTCTTCACATTCGCTTCAAAATTGAGGAAAAGTGTAAGGAAATTAACTGAAGTCCAAACACAGCATAGACTGTCCGCTGTGCCAATTTGTCTGCATTTACCCATTTACAGTAGACTTATTTATAAGCCTTGACTGATCCAGTGATTTTTTCAGATTGGCAAACCTTGTAATGGCATTTCACAGTCATCGTAACTCGCTCAGGCCTCATCGCTTGTGGCACTCAGACTCTCTTCCTGCTCTAACCTGCTGCTGGGAGCCACAGGTGAGGTCACGTTCAGGTAGCCTATCTCAGTGGACTGCGAAAAGGGCAGAGATGAGGTGATCTCCAGGCTCTTCACTCCGGGCTCACCCACTTTGACTTTGCGAATGGCATCCAATATTCCCCATGAGTCACCGAACCCAGGCTGGGGACTAGAGGAGGATGCATATAATACGATGTCACCATTTGCTTAACAGAGATTGAAAAATGATCCCATACTGAAACTGTAAACTCATCAGAAAGGCAAAAACATATACAAAAGCTAAGATAGCTATAGATTATAAAAAAAGCAAAAGAGAATAAAACAGTCATATTTACTTTATTACTTTCCATAGTGCATACTTAGGTGTATTTGTAGTAGTGTAATCGCTAATTATTATATAACCCCATATTTTGTGTTTTTGATCAGACCTTTTTAGTTGGAAGGCAAGAAAAAAAATATTCTGAATTATACCTTGGAGTTGATGTCCTCAGCTGGCTATCAACATGAGCTCCAGAAGGAAATATTTTCTTGACCTCCTAAAACATAAACACACAAAATTGTATCATCAATGCGATCCAAAAATATTTATTTAAATACTAATAAATAGAATAACTTCTAAATAAACACATACCTCAACAGTACACAGTGACTGAAGGTTTCTTAATGCACGATCCAAAATTCCTATCTGATTGGCCAGTGTTAGAGTTTTTTCTTGCAACTGTTTATTCTCCATCTCCAGAAATTTAACTCTAAGAGTGTAGAGGACAAAGACACATTTAGCATGTTTTTGTGCTTTCCTGAAAGATGCAGAAGAGGACGTAAGATCTTCACCTCTGCTGGATAGTAGAGGCAGTTCTCAGTCCATTATTTCCCATCTCCTCAGCTTCACTTATTCGCTGCAGAAGTTCTCGTCTCTCCAGGAGGAGCTGGTCATTTTCTTCTGTCACAGTCCTAATCCAGTCCTTCTCCTGTGTAAAACACTCAAGATGAAGTGCAAGTTACACTTGCAGTGTTAAAGACCAGGTATAAAAACGCTTACTTTCTCTGAGAGACTTGTAGCAAGAGCCAGATCGTTCTCTAGTTGGTGGATCCTGTGCTCATGTTGAGTGACCGTCTTCATGAAGATCTGTTTAGCTCTGCGCAACTTGGTTTTGTGCTGAGACTGTTTATCACTGTATCTCCTGCAGAACATGAGTTTTACCATTTCATATTAACACATGTACATGTAATATCTGTACTTTCTAGTTGTACTTTTAGTATATTTCTATTAAGTGTGAAAGTTACAATACACAAAACATCTTTTAAAATCTCAACAGATTATAAAACACTAGAGGCCAGATCTACTAATTTTGCCAGTGCAAAAAACTAACTTTGCTTGTGCAAACCATTTTTTTTCATTAAAATAGTACTGTCAGGATTGACTGTACAGTGAACAATTAGTTTCAAGAAAAGTAAGCAGCAGGCATATTTATTTTAGCACTCAACCTCACTGGATATGCATTTTTAGGAGTTGCCCTTTCAGATGCAAAATTTATGGGAGTATTAAAATTAATCTTGCAATGCAACTGATTTAATAACCTCTGTGCTCGTCAAATTACTGGTATTTGCACCAATATTTAACGCCCCCAAAAAGCATAGTCTTAAAACTATTTTGCGCTTGAAATTGCCACATTTGGTGTTGCTAGGAGGACGCACCAGACAAGAGAAAGTGCGTAGTAGAACTACGTAGGATTTTTAAACACATATTGATTTATTTGGAATGCCAGAAGGACATTAACGAAATCTTAACATGTCCTTACGCTAGTTTGCATTGCATTCGATACACTGTGTTGGTAATGAGATCTATGTACGTATCTACGTCCTTTAATTTGCACACTGTTTTTTTTGGTGTGTTTAGTATATCTGGCCCTGGGTGTCATACACTATTATATCCACCCATTGAAGAATGATACCGGATGTTTGTGTCAAGCTGCTGAACAACCAGCTTCAGTTCCTCCTGCAGCCTCTCAGACTCATGCTGGGAAGATAGAAGCTGTTCTTCCAGCTTATGGCAGCTCTTCTGACTGCTTCTCTGCTGCAGGACACATTGGTGTTACATTGTCAAGATCTCCATTAGCAAAAAATGACAGCAAAATACAGAATCAGATTTACCCCACAAACCTCTTCTCTAGCTGTGTTCAGTTCACTCTCCAGCACCTGCAGCCGCGTCTCCAGTTCTTGGTTGCGGTGAGACATCTCTGAGTTGTTGCGTGTCAAAGTCGCCTCCTTTGCCCGCAATGAGCGCACCTGCTGCTGGAGCTCCTCGTCTTTTTGCTCAAGTAATTTCCTGTCAGGAAACACAAAAGGTCATCTTGAAATCCACTTCATGTATATTGGCTTGTGACTTGTGTTTTGGTTGTTTTTTTTTGTTATTTCTATGATGAAAAATATTTGCTGACAAATTTTGGCAACACACTAGTTTAGGGACCAATTCTCACTATTAACTAGTTGCTTATTAGCATAGCAATTTTTAACACATTGGCTGCGTGACCGTATTCTTCATCTCTAGTCCTACCAAATACCTAAACTTATCAAGCTTAACATTGGAGCTTAAAATAAAGTGACCACCTTTATTCCATGATTAAAAGAAGACAGACATGGCAACACTATAACTATATCAACATGCAATATTATGCCCCCATTTACAATATGTAATATACGTCTTAGGGGTCATTACAGGTTGTACCGACTAAAACATTTGTTTTAATGTTTATCATGCGTTTTAAAACATATTAGTACATATTAGTAGTAACTTGTGATGTTACACCGTTGTTGTTCTGCAAAATCATGATTGAGTTCAGACGGGATTGTTTTTTCAGATGCTTACAGAAAACGGCCTACTAAAACAAAGTTATTGGGCTAATTTTTTTCAAAAATAGCTATTTCACGGGAGAATGTGAAACAAAATTTAAAAACACCTGGCAAAACGAACACTACTTTTGCCGGAGTGACCTGTCTGACCTCTGTAACTGCTCATCTTGCAGTCGGGCTCGGAGGGCAGAAAGGTTATCAGACATGTCTCTGGTGTCTCTCTCCAGTTTGCTGGTCTCTCCCGCTCTGGCCTCCTCCAGACGCAGCTGATGCAGCGTGTTCTTCAATTGCTGCTGCAGTTCTACAACCTGCAAAGATGTTCAGATAACATATTCTTTATAACTGCAATACAACTGAAGAATTTTCATTCTGCTGTAATCGCGCACCTTCTTGTCAGCAGCGATCACACGTGCTCTCTCTGAATTAAGCTCCTCCATCAAGCTGCTGTTAGTGTGTCGGTTCTGAGTACTTCTGGCCACCTCTAGCTCCAGATCTCTGACCCTCTGCTGGAGTCTCTCCAGCTCTACCAGCTGTCCTGCTGCGCTCCCCTCCAGCTGGGCTACTTTGGCCTGGGCCTGCTTCAGCTCTGCACAAAGCTATCAGGAGCAGAAACATAAGATTTCTGAGCACTAAAATCAACATTTTAAGTGTAACTTTAGTTTCCAAATACTTTTTGGGACCTGGCACAATTCTCTTTGCATGTTTTTTTTTTTTTTTTTTTTTACCTTGATCTTCTCCTGGTCTAGCAATGCATTGTGTCTCTTAAGGTCTAGGTTTTTCTCTCTCTCATAGCGCAGCTCTCGCTCTGCAGAGGTGAAAAGATTCTGGGTTCTCTGAAGGTCCTGCCTCAGCTGTTTGTTCTCCTCTCCCTTCTGTTGTAAGAGTGAATCTTGAGCCTGTGGACATTTGCATTATGTTCAAGTTATGCATGGCAAAAAGGTAGAACATAAAAATGGTGGTATAATTAAATAATGCAGGTTCTCAGAATGTTTTGTGCCTGAATGTAACTGTGTCTGTGTGGGTGCATGAGTGACTGTTGAGCAGGGCTGACCTTAGCCCGGGCCTGAGCCTCACTGATCTGGGCCTGCAGGGCCAGCTGGTGTTGGCCGGCCAGCTGTCTCTCCTCCTCCAGGGTGGAGTGCAGCTTACTCATCTCTGACTTCACACAGGCCAGCTAGAGGAGCAACAGCAAACATAATTAATTACACATGATTCCAGCAAACACTACCCTTCTTTTTTAAACTGACTTTGTAACTATAAAACTGTTTCACGTAAAATATTCATGAAATTTGTTACTGTGTTCTAATAATTATTATTTTGGAATAAATGTGAAAGTACTTCAACAAAACACTCATTTGATTAGATTTATTACATGTAAAAATAGCCATGTAATTTTATTTTGATAGTTTATTCCGTAACACTTGTTAACTATTAACTACGACTTTTCCTTCAATAAATTCTTAATTTGCTGCTTATTAATAGCTAGTAAGGTAGTTGTTAAATTTAAGTATGGGTCTAGGATTAGGGATGTACAATTGTGGGGATGTGCATTAATATGTGCTTAATTAGTGCAAATAAATAGCTAATATGTATGCTAATAAACTAATAAGTGTTTTTTTCTAATAGTGTAGTGTGTTATTTAAGCTGAAAAAAAAATGGAAACATTAAGTTGATACATGCATTTACAATGGATTAAAATAATAAAAATAATATTTTAGAACACATGTTATTCTAGCTTTACCTGGCAATGGCCATCATCCTCTACTGTAGGCTTGTGGCTGGCTGTGTGCTCCTGTAATGCTCTGGGCAAGTGTTCTCTAGCATTCTGGAGTTGCTGTTTGACATGAAGAAGCTCCAGACTGAGTCTCTCCCTCTCGCCGTCAGTCTGAAGCCTCTCGTGGGCTTTCTCGCTGAGCTCCTTCTGTAGCTGCATCACATGCCTACGTTTCTCCATCAGCTCATCCCTAAAATAGAGGCACAAAATATCTTATAGCATGCCTTCTACAGACACCTGGAGCTTATATTGAAGATGGGATAATGACAGCTAAATTTGAAATAATCGCTGTCATACAGAGATAAAAAAGGAGGAAAATAGTGACGTATATGACAGGATGTCTTACCTTAGAGTGTTGTGCTCCTTCTCCAGTCGAGTCAGTTCTGTTCTCAGCTTGTCCACCATAGAATTAAGCTCTGCCACCTGTCCCCTGCTGTCTCTCAGGTCCTCTTCGGCACGGCTGTTCTCTGTATGAAGAGTCAAGTTGTCCTGGAGTCGTGTCTGAGCACGCTCCAATTGGGCCACCTGTGGAGTCCAAACACAGCCTCAAGCACAAGAATTATATCTCAGCATCCTAACAACAAATGTGAAACTGCATTCTTTGCAATATAACCTTATTATTTAGTGACCTTCATTTTTATCATTACCTTTTCTTCCAAAATTCCCTTTTCTCCTTTTATCTGCGTGAGGTTCTTGTTAAGTGCCTTTCCTTGTCGACATTCTACCTCTAGTCTCTGAACCTCCACACGCAATTTCTTAAGTTCCTCATGATCTCTTTGCATGACCTGTCCACAAAAGTTTCATATCACTTCATTATAACTCTTCTGTGCAAATGCATAGTGCTCTTTGAATAACAACTTTAACAACTTTCCAGGCCTTTAAACGGTGTATTTTATGATGAGTCATGTGTGACAAAGACATTTTACCTCTTTTTCTGTTTTGACAGCAGCCTTGGCCACAGATAGGTCCACCTCCAGCTGTTTCCTCCAACCTTTTTCTTCAGCAAGACGTCCCTCGAGGAACTTAAGTCTTTCTTGAATGCTCTTGCTTAGCTTTAAAGATAATGAAAATATAATTTACCCTACCGCACAATCAGATGGTACAGGCCAGGGACTTTTTCCAATGTGTCTTAACCTTTACCTCAGAGTCAGTCCCACGAACCTGATCTTCATCTTTCTTCTCAGGTTTCTTACTATTTTTCTTACTCAGTTCTTCCTCGATACTTTTAATCTAGAAGTAAAATCAGTCAGTCTCTACATTCAGGTGTTTCCTTGTCAAATATAGGTCAGATAAAAACACACCTTTCTCTGTAACCCCTCGACCTCACACTCATGTCGTTCCCGCTCGTCTTTTGCTGCGTTCTGTGCCTCCCCCAGCAGGGCCTCCAGCTCCTCATTCCTCTCCACCAGCTCCTCATGCTCCCGCTGCTGCTTCTGCAACCTCCTCTCCAGCTCTCGCAGACGGCTGTCCTTATCTTCAGACACTCTCCGACACCTGCCATCGTAAAACTGCCATATCAGTATCTTTAAAGAGTGGTAGCACTGACATGAAGAACTTTAAGTGCTATAAAAGAAAACAAAGCTTCACCTTTTGTGGAGTATCTCATCCTCTACATCCAGTGATGGATCAGGATTGGCATTATTTCCAACACCCTGACAAAAAAATCATGTAATTATTTGAAAACTAGAGCGTTTAAGGGAAGGCTGTAATAGTATGAATATCTACCTGTGTAGAGTGTATTTTATTGTGTTCTAAAGTATCGCTGATCCCTCGATCCAAGTGCGGGGTTGATTGTTCAACCTGTGGCACACCCAACATGGCAAATTATATCTGTTGCATGTTTGCAAATGAGATTACCTAGAAACAAGACTAACAGTAGTAGCGCTAAAACTATAATCTTGAAAAAAATAATTCTTGCCAGTTTAAGAAGAGTTTTCCTCTCCGTGTCTAGGGAACGAACTCTATCCCTCAGCACACAAATCTCATTATCCAGTCTTTCATTTCGTTCCTTGGCCTTCTGCAGCTCCACCATATCTGTTCAACATTGGGGTCACAACCAGCACATATAATTTAAAATGTTTTTATGGTTAGTTTCTGTCTTTATGGACAGCGATGAAATTTTTTTGAACAAACTTGAAAATAGCGGACTTGACATGCGATATCTTGATCTCACACAATCTCACCACACTGTTTAAGTTTGTCCACTTCCTGTTTCAACTGCTCCACTTCCTCTCCTGTTTTCTGAAGGTCAGGTACTGAAATAAAAATGTTGTTCTGAGTTTACATTAAGCACTAAGACAAAAAAGCAAACAAAATTCTAAAACTGTATATTTGAATTTTCTAAAGAAGACTTAAATGACGTTTAGTCATGTCAACGTGAATGATGTGTTCCGGACAGCTTCAGGTGAAAACAATGGTTTATTTGCATTAAAAATCAAGAAATACTAAGGATACACAATATATTAAAACATTTTTCGTATAGCATTAATTATTTATTTATTATCAAGAGTGTTTTTATTCAATATTTAATTGTTAAAACTCAATATTTATATGTTTACATTTAGATTACATTACCAAGACTGAAGTCTAATGGCAATTTAAAAGTTATTTTTAAAATGACTATTCTGTTAAATGCAATCCTTAGCCAAATTAATTTTCATTTTTATACTGTACATGCTGTTGTGACAATGTTGTGATTTCTTACATTCACATGCATCAACAAAAAAAATGCAGATTTAATTTTGTTATGTTTTTAATCCTTTTGTTTACACAACCATTAAGACATTTGGTCTCAGTAAGATTTTTCTGAACAAAATTAGCTGTTATACTTATCAAGGACACATTACATTAAGCAAAATTGACAGTACAGATGAGTAATGTTGCAAAATATTTTCATTTCAAATAAATGATTTTGACTTTTTAATTAATCAAAAAATCCTGGAAAGTACTGCTTCAAACGCTGCTTTCATTATTGATAATAATCAATATTATCAATAATGAAAGCTCAGTGTTTTTGAGCACCAAATCAGTATATACAAAAAAATATATATAAAATGATTCCTGAAGAATCATGTGGACACAGAAGACTGCAGCAATGGCTGTTGAAAATTCAACTGTGCAATCATAGGAATAAATTACATTTTAAAGTTTATTAAAAAAGAAAAGTATAATTCAAAATTGTAATATTTCACAATGCCACTACTAGATTTTTCTTTTTTTTTTTAAATTACATCATATTATTTAATTAAATCACTAATTATATTACCATTAGCACTGTAATCTGAATACAAAATTTACTTACCACACAAGTTTTGGACCTTACGAGCGAGATCTAGTTCATCCGTCAGGTGCCGAATCTCTTTATGTGCCATAGCAAGACGACTCGATGCCTCTTCCAGATCCCTCTCCAGCCTCTGCCGCTCTGTGCGTTCTCTACCGAGTTCCTCACTGTGGCCCTACAGGGGACAGAGCTTTCAGTGAGACATAAACCTGGTTTCTTTGGCTGGACATGCAAGGAGCATGTCAGCGTCCATGCGTTTTTAACATGCATAAGCCACAGATCACAGGTGAAGCCGAATGTGGATCATGTCCCAGTGTGAACAGAGTTTAATATGCACCTGCTCCCGTACGGCAATCAGAAACTGTATCAAGAGAACAACCAGCCTCTGGTTAGTAACCACCCCGAATGAAAGGGGTCCACAGTGCTGTTAGGGTCCATAGTGAAAGTAAGAGGAGTTAATGTGATCATGCTAAGCTCAGCATGTGAGAGGATTAGAGCCCTGCATTTAGGCCCGTGCCCAATGGACCCTGACTTTTTTGTCCCTCGGGCTGGGCTTTAGGTCAATTTTCACATCATGGTTCAGACACGGGTCAGGCCTCTGACCTGTTTTAGGCTTCTCCCTATTTTTATATTAGACATCCATCAATTAGTGATGAAATAATTGCCACGCGGCAGCACGAAAGTGTACTCCGCGACTTAGCGGCTTGACTATCCAGTGTCTCGCATGAACTGCAGAGAACTTCCTTCAGCAGATAAAGAGTTCTGAGCTCAGATGCACACAATAGTCTTGCCGCAATTCCCAGTAAAAATAATTACCATTAATGTGGAAAGTTTATTTACTGAATGAATTTCCTGATTCGCCATCTCTTCATAGACGCGCCAAAGTAGTATAAGACAATTTGGTAGAAGAGCGCAAAAAGACGGACTCGGAGTTGAACTAATTCTAAGGAGATGTCAGACACGGTTCGGGCTAGGGCCAAAATTAGAGGCCTGTGCAGGGCTCTAGAGAGGATATTGTTATTCTCTGCTTTGTGTTCAACCAAGGCATGCATTATTTCATGAGGTGACCATGGAGCTGCCCTAATCTGCTTGGATCATCCTTTCTAGGACAAAACCAAAGATTCCACCTCCCTTGATTGACATTTCTGTCATGCCTTTTTTAATGACAGGTATGGGAACCTACAGGAAGGTTGTGTGCTCTTAGTGTAGCCTTGCGCACACCAAAGAACTTGCTCCAAGGACTTTGAACTGACGATTCCTGTCCATTTAAGGGAGGAACAAAGAATCAGGAGAAATTATGATGCAGAACACATAAAGAGAAGGACAACGAAACACTAATATAAAAAAAATGGGATGTGACTTCGACATGCTGCTTTAAAAGTTGCTTGCTGCTCATGTGACACTAAGATCTTCTCACCTTATTCATGTTTTCCTTTTGATGCCTGAGTTCCTCTTCCAATGTGTGACGCATATGATCCAGCTCCTCCTGATGTCCATAAGAGAGGAGACAATAACATAACCACAAAAAACAAACGACCAACTTATTATTAAGGGAAGGCTCCACATTTGAACACATATTTCTTACTCAATATTATCATGTTTTTATGTACATTTTATGCATTTGCCATTTTAAGCGTTTAAGTTATACATTCAGTATGCTCATTTGGCTTATTTAAAGTTAGCATTTTCTGTATCATAAATAAAATTAGGTTATTATAACCGTCTACCTGTTGTTTAGTTTATTTCTGATAGTACCTGCAGATGCACCTCTCTGAGGTTGCCAGTGAGGGTCTGGGTGTCCAGTTTTCTTTCTGCAGCCTCCAGTCTCTCCAGGAGAGTGACTCTCTCCACCAGCAGATAGGCCACCTGCTCACTGGCACTGCTCTGACTGATCTCTGCTAGACCCTCCTGCTCTAGCATCTCCACCATCTCCTTACACTGGGAGTCTGACACATACAACAAGACAAAGACCACTTATCCAAAAAATAATAACTGACTTACGATATTTGTTTGTTTGTTTTTTCGAAAGTTCTAAATAATGGCCACTATTCACTAGCATTACCAAGCTTTGAAGAGCCAGGATAAACATGTAGTATGGCTTGGGGGTCGGTAGTTTATGGTGTAATTTTCATTTTTGGGTGAACTATTCCTTTAACGTAATACTAGTGTACTACATATTGTATACAGTGAAGTATGCACTAAATACAGCAAACTATTTTTTATTACCTCAGAAATACTTTTTTTAGTTCTTGGTAAAATAATAATAATATTATTCTTACTATAAATAATAATAATAATAATAATAATAATAATAATAATAATAATATATATATATTATCCTAAATACAATTACATTGAAAAAATACAAATAAAATATATAAAACATATATAAAATATCACTTTTTATTAAAATGAGAAATACTGGTAATTAACTAAAATATATTTAAAGGCCTGTTCACACCAAAGATGATAACTATCACAATAACACAACTATAATCATTCTAATTCTAGCAACAATAGGAAAGTGCACAGCAAAGTGATGAGACAAAGGAACAATGGGTTTTTTTCCAGATGATGAACAACAAAGACATTTACAGTCAACTAGAATCCACTGATTTTAAAGAACCTAGACATTTAAATCAACAGACAATTTAAGTGCAGTGTGAAAAATAATCAGAACATTAATGTCTGTTGATGTATTCACTAAAATGTTGCAGTTATTGTTATAGTTATTTTTATAGTTGTTGTTCTTGGTGTAAACAGCCCTGTTGAAGTACTAAAAAACTTAATCTGAAGTAAAAATACATTAAAAAAGAAAAATATGAAAAAAAAAAAATGGGAAATATAAATGGGAAGAAATTAATTAAAATGAAATAAATTATTTAAAATAAAGTTAAAATTAAAGCATAAAAAGTAAAAGCAAATACAAAATATTAATAAATACTTTGAATACATAATCAGTAATACAAATACTAATTTTAAGCAAATAATTTTCAAATTGAACTGGTAAAACATCTTAACACTAGGATGTTAGATCAAATGAAAGAAGAAAATTGTGGCTGATATTACATCCAGTTCAAGGTCCTGCCAAGCACATTGCATTGTGGGATACAGTATTATACACAGCACATTCTATAACATTCTGTATACTGGACAGTTGTAGTACCTGATCTACGAGTCCTCTACATACAAACATTTACACATTGTGTACAAGAATACTGCATGCATACTTATATTTAGTACACAAATACACATAATGCAGAAACAGTATGAGCAGCATGCGACCAAACTACTCACTGACTAACCCTAGACCACAGTCTAAACCCACACAAGTTCAAACTCACCCTGTTGGTGTTTCATTAGGGCGAGCTCAGCGCGGAGCTGTTCGTTGTCACGTTCGTACTCCGCTGTAAGAGATTCCCGCTCCTCCAGCATGTTTCGAATATGCTCCACGTAATTTTCCACCTTAAAAAAAAAAAAAAACATCAAATAACCCCACAGCAAAAGCATTAGCTACAGAAGCGGTGTGTTTTTGGCAGGAAACAGTGCGGTCATGTTACAGTGCTGATGAGGGAGACCATCATTAGCTATTCTTTGGGGTGGGAGGATGCCCGGCCTGCCATCTGCCGGCTCACCTCTCTCATCTCGCTGGCCTGCTGTGTGCGTAAGGTCTGCAGGTCTTCAGTGGCTGCGGTCAGGCTGCCCTCGCTGCGCTGGAGCAAACACCACAGGTGCTGCTCGCGCTCCTCTGCTGGAGCCTCAGGGGACACGCCGTCCCTCTGCAAGCGGAGGGTGAGCTCGTCCAGCTCCTTTTCCTTAGGAGAAAACACAACCATGAGCTTTTTTCTTTCTTGATGAGGCCTGGGTTATCCGACACCTTCTTCAACGCTGTCTCCTTGTCAACAGCACATCTAATTGCTCTTTGTGAAGTACGTCTCAAAAGGTGCCTAATATCTCACTACACTGTCCGATTAAGCAGGGTTTGGAATGCACTGGGGGGCCTTTAAACTTCTAAAGGTGCTGCAAAATATTTTAGAAAAATTCTAAATAAATTCCATTTTATTAACATTTGAGGCTGTCAACCAACTCAGCAAACTTAGAAGGGGGCTTCAGGATGTTTAAGATGATTTTAAAAACACAAAAAAAGATTTTAAACATTATTTTTAGATTAAGCGCTATTTGTTTTTTAGTAATATGCATTGAGAATATGCCTTAAAAAACTATTCCACAATGCCTAGAAAAATAATAAAAAATAGTAAAAACTTACATAACATAATTTGAATATAGTTCTACAGTGCAATTAAAAAACAAGCAGCTTATTACAGCATTATTACAGCAGAAGTGCCAGAAATAGTAGTCTACTTGGTCTACATGAGTGGCCTGCGTGTATTATAGTTGACAAATCGAGGACTAGGAATCAAAAACGTTGAAACTTTCTGTAATATCATTTAAACAGAGATGCAAGAAAACATAGAGTTTGAGAATGACTGTCATAAAGTTATTTAACTAGATGTATTAATAACGTACATATTACTACACCGGTTGAAACAAAAACCACTTCCCCCTTGTAGCTGAGAAACAAGTCTTTTTTTGCATGTCCACATAACTATTACAAGCATATTGCATGACCTCCATTAACTAACATTTCGTGCGTATGTCATGTTTATAAATATAAAAACGACGACGCCATACCTCTCTTTTTTCCATGGCCGAGTACAGCTCAACTGGAGTCCGTGCATCACTTGCAAATTAGCCAAGAGTTTTTATGGGAACAAAGTTTAGACTGTGGTTTCCAGCATTTGCCTCCGCCCGCGGCCCATGTCTCTGGACTAATCATCACTTTATTGTAAAAATAAAAGCATATCAGATAAGTTTGCATGCCTTTTACTTGAACACAATACAGCTCAAGCGACAACCTTTAAACACTAACAACGACGCAAAGACTACACGTGATCTTCTGCATAATCCAAAACCCATTATCATCCGTCATTAAATATTTTTCTCACATGTACATAATTTATCTGCTGTATTTGACCGGAATAGCGTTGCTTTGGGCTCAACGGGCTTTTCTTTGTTTTTACTGCAATATAAAAAGTTTCCCAACCCGAGCACAGTCCAGTCCGCTAACTTTGGCTAGCGGGCTAGTTCGCAGGTATCACGCGCGAGCTTCTTTTCATATTCTCCAGACGCCTGTTGATCCTAATAAAACAAATTAGGACCGTCGCTGTCCTTCAAAGTCGACTTAAAGCGGTTAATGACGCCCGTCTGTTTGTAAATATTGACGCAACAGCAGAGAGCCCTGTCTCCCGAGGCCTACCAAGTGTTTTGTTGCAGCTGCTCGCGGTAGCTTGTGCCGAGCGCCTAGGCAACGGGTTAAACCATTACGACCAGGGAGAGGAGGACGCGCTCACGAGCTCAGCTTTCACCTTCACCCAGCAGGTGGCGACGAATGCTCTAGAAATCAATGAACAACTAGAAGGAAAGTGTAGATACAGTGCTGAATGACTTAACAGTTTTTCTGCTCGTTTTTTAACACCGAAATTCTATTAAAATACAGTAAGACATACATATGCATAATAACTTGAAACGCCAGCGGTCAAAAGCTTGGAACAACCAAAAGCTTAAAAAATCGTAATAGCTTACTAAACGAGTCATTTTGTTAAGTACTTTGTACAACTGAAAAAAATGAACTTTAATAAATGCACTTTATTAATGAGTTGACAAAAATGAATTTTCAGCAGTGTTCAATGTCTCATGCATGTTATATGCAGCATGGATGAGAATATAAGATTAATTTTCTTTCATCTTCGTTATTTTCTATCTGTCTTTCTATCTGTTGAGCAAGATTTCATCAAGTACAAGATGTTCCTGGATAAACATTCTTGTTTATCCTGGAACAACTTTCCAATCAACCAATGAGGTTTCAGGGATCATTTTTCAGTAAACATCCGTTTTAGGTTTATGATCGGGATTAGACCCTTGTTAATCAGCCATCATCTCCCTCTGATTTTAGGAATACATTTTTGGTAGACTTAGGTTCAGGGATAGGGATTGGGATAAGTCTATATTTTTGGACATTAATGTTGATCCAGGATCATCTCTTACCTGGCAAAATAACGGCAACCCCATTCTGTCTGTTTGTCTGTCTGTCTTTCTATCTAATCTCCGGTCTGAAAACCCATAATGCGGTATCAGGGTGAACTGAAATAAGTAAACTAGAGTCACGTGTATAAAATATTACTTTATTAAAGTAAACTAAAATGAGTGACATGCTGTAAATCATTATCGGTACAAATGTCTGAACTAAAACAATTATTTTTCCTGCATATATACACTGGGTAAGTGTTAAATATAAATATCAAGTTTAACATTAGATTAAAAATATTTAAAAGTGGAGGAACTGGGCATTCATTTATGGCACGGTATTTGCATGTCATTTTATAACAGAAGCGTAAGAGCTTTTATATGATGCAAGTCCTCATATGTGTAAAGCCAGACATAATTTAAAGTGTGCTTTCACAGTCAGACAAAGAGTTTATATTATTCACCAGCTGCATTCATTTCAATGTTTAGTTAGGCCCTGTTTTCTTTCCACTCTTAATTAAAACACATTACAAAGTTCAGATTTTAATTTAAGAATAAGAAAATGCAGAAAAATAAAACAACATTTCAATGCAAATATATATATATATATATATATATATATATATATATATATATAACAGGCATGTTTTTCTAAAGTAGTGTGTTTTCCTGAGTGCATAAAGTTAATAAAACACATTGTTTAGTGTAGTAAAAAAATACCTCAATGTCATAGATGTACAATGAAATGTAATGATGTAAATTGACCAGTTTTTTTCAAGCTCATTCACTTTCTTCAAACATAAGTGCAACTTTTTCCTGTGGTATCTGAAATTCGGTAGATAATCACCGAAGTCTCCCCTAAAAACACACTTTCTGCCCTCACTTTCTGGTGATATTGCAGTTTTTGAGCTCATAGAAGAGAACATACGCCTGATTTGACTGAAGCTTCTCCTCTGTTATTTCACCAACACTGAAAAAAAAAACAGAGCAATAATGTTAAAGCATTTTCCTTTGCTGAATGGATGATATGTGATGATATATGATATGGTATCGATATAAAACCGTAACACCATTAAACAAACAAATATACTATAATTTGTCTATATTATTTCTAATAGGATTTATTATTATATACTACTATTATTATATAAGATTTACCAGAATTACTATTCTTAAAATACTATTATTTTATTGCATGAAACAGGTCAGAGAAAAACGTGACCCACCATGAGTCATTATAATAGCACCAGCCCTCCTCCTCTCGACATGCAGCCGTGTAGTGACCCATATTCACTGTGCCTGAATGATTGCATAATGCATAAAGATCATACAGCACTGGACCTGAAAGCAAACATTCAGTTACATTTCACAACTCTGCACATAACAAAAACCAAAATGTACAATGCGCATGATATTAACGTCAGATATTAACATCTCACCGCAGTCAACAGGTCCAAATGGCCCTAAATCCAGCCCATTGAGGGGGAAAGAAACCGGGACCGTGCTCTTTGAGATCGAGTACCTTGACATGGCAAATCGATTCAAGTCTGAGATGGGAAGTTAAGTCAAGCACTTGGTCACAAGACCTCACACTTACAGCTCTACACCACAGATAATCACCATTTGACATACCGAAAAGGATACGTATCACGAGGATCCTAGGAAACCTTTGAATGGTCAGTCTCTTTGTGCTCTCAGTGCGACGGTTACAGCGCTCACACATCTAAGAAGCACAAACATCCATGGTATCAGCGGACATTCCCATTTTAATTGCGAGCAAAAACTGGCCATGCTATTCACTCACCGGTGAGTTTTCTTTATCAAGTTTTTCCTCTTGGGAAAAAAGGTCTAGACACTCTCTCAGTGTGACAGTTCGCCCATAGTCACTCTTCTGCTATACACACACACACACACACACACACACACAAAAAATGATGACACATCCACACAATGCCAGAAGGTGAGGACAGGGCCTGGGAGCGTTACCTTTGGGATGGGGAGTGACAGGTCGCAAAACACATCAAAGGTGTTGGAGTAATGGGAGCAGACTGAACAGTGCAAAGAACTGCGCAGCTGACCGGAGAACAAATCTGTGAAAGAAGGGAATAAATATTTGAGGATTTAAAATGGACAGAAGTACACAAAAAACTAAAAAAAGAATAGGTTTATTTTCATTGCATTTACTAAATAATTAACATACGTTATGATAAGGACCACGATTACATATTTTATATTAACAGTGCTTATTTCACTTTGGTATTTTCCTTATTTGAAACACTCACATATAAAATAACACAGACATTTATTGAAAGTTAATTGATAAAACTCTTCTGCATAAAATAAATATATAAATAAGCATGAATAAGGTGTTATGCAAACAAAACAGTTCTGTCAGTCTTTTACATGCAATCTATAAATATAATTTGCTACATGATAAGAGCTGATTGAATAAGACTGCTTGCTCAACATTTAAATAGTCTGATTCATGGTTTGCCGTGAGCAATCCACCTCCCCCAGCTCCACATGTCTAGAACTGCTATCTCTATACGCCTATTCATGCAGAATTATTCATTTATGTTATTGATAAAACTGATCATTATCATATTAATTTAACAGCGCTACTGCTTACCGACAATTTTACTGTCATCCCTATCAAGATGTCTCTGCCACATTGCAAAGGCCTCTTCTGAAATCCTGCAGGAGACGACGAGTGATTTAAAGGCTCCAAATGACTTTAGATAAGTTTGCTCTTGTAGAGATCTGTCTCTTTGCGGAGTACCTGAATCGTGTGTATGCTGGTTCTTTAACTTCCATAACTGCAGGACGTTTGGCTGGACGACGGTTGATTTCTGTATGAAGCCTGTCCAAGAGGAACCGCAAGAACTCCTGAGCGTCCTGCTGACTGTGCGAGTGAGAAATTCAATGGATGGATTATCAGTCCGCAAGATATTATATGCATAACAACTGAAAAGGATAAATACTGTGTTTATCGGATAAAATCTAAAGTTTTGTAATAATTTGGGTTGAACATACCTATAGCCGCTGAAGTAAGGCACTGACTCTTTAAAGACATGATAAAACTTCCCAGGATTCACTGTGGTTTCCCCACTATCACATTCCCACAAGCCAGCCAGAACTTTAGAGAATTCTATAATAAAAGTCATCAATACAAATATTAAAGAAAGTAAGTAGATGAGAAGTAAAGGAATTGTAACATAATTAAATTTATTGACAAAATGTAAAACAAATAATAACCATGCAGCCGTTCAGATTTGATTTCCCTTATTAATAAAGTTTACATAACAGCTAAAGAGTGCTTACCATTCATAAGCCCAGGTTCCTGGTTGGAGTGTTTGTCCTGAAGGTAAGTTCTCATCAGACAGTAGTCCCGAAGACTACGAGTGTGAGAGAGACACTGCACGATGGCGTTAAGGAAACACTAAAAACAAAAGAGAACATCTGAATATGTATGGGAGATGTATTTTGTTTTCTTGCAGACATAAGCATTAAAACCTGGTCTTTGAATTAGAACGTACGGTATTTCCAATGTTACGCAGTCCAACTTGTCCATTTCCCAGTTGCAGCTCTTTCTGCAGGATGAAAAATGACAGCAAATGACTGTCAGTGTGACTTCCTTAATTACATCACAAGCGGCAACAGGTTGGCCATTTACTGTCCCTCCTGCAGTCACCGAGTGTCCATTTATAGGTCTATGATCCAATTATAACAGAGGGAAGACACTATCACGCATGACACTGAGGTTAAAACCAGATATACTTGAGGTGAGCACCTACGAGTGCCAAAACACATGCATTTTGTCCTTTTTTTGTTCAGTAATTATTAATATGGTTTGGAGATAAGCTAAGCCTGTTGTTTCCAGCATATACGTTACATATATTATACATCATGTGTTTCTAACACACTAATATGGCAGGTTTCAGGTAAAATGTGTCAATGGTATAACGCTGCTTCACCTCATTGTCTGTCACCAGCAGGAGTCCCATGATGGATGTGTATAGCACAGACTGCGAAATGTCCACGTTCTCTGGCTGAAGGCCATTTTGAGTGACTAAGGTTCGACACAGGGCCTGACACGAGTTGTCCATTGCAGTGGATTCAGCTCTTGGCATTACCACGTCTGCGTGCCGCGCAACCCTGCCAATGATCCTGTGAATGAAATCGTGGATAATGAAAACTCCTTTGAATATCATTCATTATGCAACTATATCGACCACACTATTGCAGAAAACTTTGGTTGGTGATTCAGCGCTGCATAATAGCATGAATATTTATTATTCTTTGCCAGTATGATGCAAACTTTACATTTTATGTTCAGTCAAGACTTTTATTTCAAAATAAGTAAATTAATCAAAAACCATACAGGCTGCTACGTTATCTATTTTAACTATTACTTCCCAAGGGAAGCGATTATTCGCTTGGCTATAGAGTTTAGTTACAATAAAATAGCAAAGAGAAGGAAAGTTTTTTTTTTAAAGGTACATTTCTAATAAAATTGTACTGATTACATAACATGATTGCATAAATAATTGTTTACTCACCCTTAAAAGCCCAGTATCGTCTCTTCTTATTTTCCAACTGATGTTCAATGACAGCCAGTGTTTCTATCCAAACATCAAGCTCAATTTGAAAGTGTATAAGAGTTGCTGTGCTCTCATTACACCTGCTGTTCACCTGTCTGTCCGGTCGCTGTGTTTGTGAACGAGCTTTAATCATGGCTAATCTTTCCTCTCTCTCTTTAGGACCTTCTATAATTAGCCACGTCTTCGCCTTTGCTTAAGAACAGCTTTGACACCGAGAGGAGTGTCTGCAGACTACTCACAGTCACAACTGCAGCACATTATGGTCAATTACGGGAAAATACGCCGGTATCAACGGACAGAAATAGTCTTAACTATGCTTTAATAGATGAATTTTTTTTTTGCTTTGCATACTTAAGCATCCATAGAATATATTTTAGCCTCTTAATTCAACAAATACTATTGTTGTATGTTGTACACCCCCCTAAATTTACATGACTAAGAAACAGTATCAATAAAAACTAGTAAAAATTAAAACTAGCACTAATCTAATAAGTTAATAAAGAATAAAACAGAATTAAACAGGTCCATTTTATGGAAGTTGTCAGTTTATTGAAAACAAAACGGAAACAATTATGCACTGAAATGAAAAAGGGAACGAATACCTCCTGGCATAGAAGTGCCACAGAATTCCTATAATGCACCCGTATATAGATTTTTTTTTTCTAGGGCCCCCTATAATTAAATGAATGGAATTTACTCTCGTAAATATATGACTGTCACAATAACAGTGGATTGATGTACACTTGCATTTATTGCTGCAGTAAAGCAATCTGACTTTTTAGACAGAATTTCACACACACTCTCCAAACTTACACACTTGAGGAGAGTGTTAGAAAGAAGCTGTTCGCCTGACTTGTCGGAATGATTTTTGAAACCCACTGATTTCTATCAGAAAATAAGCATTTAGGCTCTCATATTCAGGTTATATTAATGAAAGACTTGAAACTGATGCTACCAAAATGCAATGACAAAAATCCTGGCTTCATCTAAGATTAGGTGCCATTCAGATTGCACAAATGTTATTGTTTATTAATTACGTGAGATAGAAATGGTGTGCAATAAAAAGTTGTAAAAAAAATGATGAAGAGATGGTTCTTATGACCTATAGCCTAACATATATTTAACAAATAAGACACAGCATTCTCTATGAATGAAAAAACAAGCAAAAAGCATAAGCCTAATGAAATATTCTCCATCTGAGACATCTGACAGCAACAACCATCCACATGTGGAGTATACAAATATAGCTACATGACGTTATTCTCACAGTTTCTAGAAAGGGTGTAAGACAGCAACTGTGTGATCTCATTCGTCCTGAGAAAGTCAGCTGTCACAGTAACGGTGAAGTTCTGTGTTCGTGAATGAACCTTTGAACGGGAAAGCACCGGTGGACGTGGTCTATGTGTCTGGCATCTCCACATCAGAGTTAAGGTTGAGTTCAGCGATGTTGTTATAGAGCGCAGGGTCAGGGCTTAAACGCTCAGAGGGTTTGCAGTGGCTGCTTTGAGCCTGTCTGTCTCGTGACTGGACCATTGCTTGGCGCAGACATGAAATCCATTGCTGCTTATTGAAGGAGTCATTAGCCTGCAGGCTGTGGGATTGAGACTTAGAACGCCCTGTGGCACTCACACGAAAGCAGTTCTTCACTGGGAGGGAAATAGAAGTAAAATGTGGAATTAGAACGAAGTGAAAACTATTAAAACACCTCCAATGTTAAATTAAAAGTATATAGAATTTACAAAAACAGTTGGACATTTAAGCCTCTAATGCATGCGTTATAAAAGCAATAGTTAATTAAAATTAACTAGTCAGTATTATTATTTATTTTTAATTACTGACCATTTAAAATGTTTAATAAATAAATGAATAATTTTTTTTAATAATAAAAGGAATTTAACAACACTTTGGCAAACTAGATCATTAGTGTGATTGCAACTGTTTTAAAACCAAAAAATTATATTAATATTATATAGTAATACACTGAAAATAAATTAAACACTTTGCTGCTGATAATAATGGGTTTCAATATTTAATGGTAATCATTTTCTTTCAATGCTTCATATGCTTTCAACTGAAAAAAAATTATGAATAATAAAACGTAAGATTCAATGATTCTACCTTTGTCATTGCCCGTAAAAGCCCCACGAAAGGATCCAGAGCTGCTTGGTTCCCCATCAGGCAGGTCCTCCAGATGGAGGTGAGCAGCTGGGAGGGGCTGACGGTACACCTGGAATTGGACTGGTCCTTCCCTATCCTGTGCCATTGGTCGGGTCAAAACCAATACCAGCTCAAACAGGAACACGTGCAGCTTCTAGAGAGGAAATTGTTTTTAGTTTAAACACTGGAATGATCTGCTATACATTTGTAGAAAAGGTGAAAAACACGCAGTTACCTGTCCTTTAGTGCTCTTCAGTTCACCGTGGCAGTATAAAAAACGAGATGCCTGGATTTCTGGAACCCTCTGACTGTCTTCTGAGTAGCACAGACCCCGTCTGTAAAACTGACACTCAGCCTCTCCAGTTTTAAGATTGACTTCTGTTATAATCCTTTGGATTAGTTCCATCTAAGGTAACAAGAAATAAAGGGATATAATAGTTGCATTGTTACATTAGATGGCAGGCAGTGTTGCCAAGTCTGCGGTTTCCCATGGAATTAGGCTACAAGGTCTGCAGGTTAAAGCCGCCCCAATAACATGCTCTTTATCCCCTGGAATGTGACTTTTTTTCAGAGGAACCCCACCAAAAATGTGTATTTTACCCACGAGAATGCACATTTTTGGGGCTGGTTTTGAGTAGCAATTGGTGAGTTTTGCTGTCAAACCTGGCAACCCTGGTGGTGGGTCTCACAAAGTGAATCATTCAGTAAAAGTACCTGCATTGCATCTTAACATCATAGAATACTATTTATCCAGTATATTTATACGCCACAAATATGGCTTTATGTGTGAATCATTTCATCAGTCACCATTTTTTGTTCAAAACAGAGCACAGTGTAATCAAAAATGTAGTGTATGAACTATATAAAGTTATTTTGTAATAAATCATCAGTTTGATAGCCCCTCCCCCTTCGCACAGTAATTAAAGTTGCGACAGGTGAACGCATGAAGTGTCCAACATCCCACACTTCTGGGTATTTGGGATGTACCTAATGATTCATTCAGAAAGCACTAACTTGGATCCATATCCAGTGTTAGTATTCTATAAGTGAAAGCATCTAAACTCACCGCATGTGGCAGTGCTTCCTCATCTGGATGCTCAGGTGGAGTGCTCTTCTGAATCTCCTTCAGCAGCAGAGGGTATTTCACCAGCCTGCTGCGAGGCAAGTCTAGAAAATTCCACAAGTCTAGCTTTCTGCTGAAGGACGACTCCTGGCACAGCCGCAGGAAATGCTCGACCCGTCTGTCCTGCTTCTTTTGATCGAGCAGAGCTTTTGCTCCAACCTGGTTACAGCAGTATGTGATGTATGCCTCCAGACATGGAAACTACGAAAAGACAGCAAAGAACTTTTAACCCATTTCAGGCTCATTCACACCAAGAACAACATTTTACTGACTACTATAATTACAACTTTATTTCTGTCATGACAACATGATTTCAGCGCAGAGATGGATATGGCAATGTAATGTTTTTGGTCTTGGTCAAATTGACGAAGTGCAGTTCCTGTGTCGGTTCTTGCTTTAATTTTAGATTTTTGCCGCTGCAAGCAAGTACAGGAACTTTTTACCACCAAAGCATTTGGCAAAACGCTGCTGTATTTAATTCATACTGCTGCTGCGCAAATAGCATATAAAATAAACCATAGCAGATCTATGCAAGTGGAGCTGGGGAGGTGGAGGGTTTCAGAGGATCTTTGAAAGAACACTGCAAAATGCTTGAGTAAATACCAGCCATTTAAATGTTAAGCTGCGAGCTCATTGGCTGACTACGCCGCGTGAACCAATCAGCTTGTGCCAAATCATATAACTATCATCAGCTGCATCAACAACCTGTCAGCCTGAACAATCATATGTATTATATAGCAATATATTGATTAAAATAGCAAGAAGCCGTTTTGTTGTCTGCTGTTTTAAAATGTTCACTTTTTTGGGCTGGGTATATTCTTGCTGTCAATGTTTTATTGATCATCATCATAATAAAGAGTCCACCTGTGTCTGTGTGTGTATATGTATATATATATATATATATATATATATATATATATATATATATATATATATATATACACACACACACACACACACACATTTTGTGGTGGAAACAGGATTCCATACTCTTCCCCTTTCTCACAGAATTTGAATGATAATTGAAACTTCACAGTTTTGTTTATCATTCTCAAAGTGAATGTTTTTTTGTTTGTTTTTTTAAGAGTTGCATCGATATTAACAGTGGCAATGTTTTAAGAACAATGAACTACAACAAGGTTTTGTTAATATCTTCAACTAGACTGACCCAGTCCATCATAGTGGGGCCGACTTCTTGCACAGTCTTCTCTGCTCCACGAAGACCTTCAAGACGAGCTAAAAGATCTAAACGCACAGGTAAATAATTGTGAATACACGATTATATTTCAAAGAAACAACTACACAGAGTTCACTAACATTTACCTTCATGAAGGGGTATTAAAGAATCAAGGGTGCCAAAAATCTGTCCCAGCTCACTTTCTGTCATGATGTCCAATTTCAGCATTGGCTCATAGTACACCTATATCAGGACAGTTACAATTAAATTCCCTCCATAAAGACAGTAGAAAGAAACGTTGAATTCTGCACAAACCTTTTTAACTAGACTTAGATCCTCAATGAGCTGTTTCTCGCCCTGGGTTAACTCATAGATTACCTGTGAACAGCGCATAAATAAAAGGATAAAAAAAACTTGGAGGCCTTGCATAAGTAGAAGGCATCACAAATCCGCACACTTTTATAACTGCGCTACTGACATAAGTCACCAGTCAGTTTTGGCAGTGTGTGGTAGAGCCTTTCAGAGGAAATTCTGACACTGAAATAGAGAACATGGCTTCGTATACCAGCTCACTTCCTGTTTCACAACCGAGGTAGTGAAGACAGAGTCGGGCTGCTGAAAGCCCTTTAAAAAGGTATTAAGGTACATGAGCCAAAATGCTTTAAATTTAACTTATCAATAATGAATTGATTTACATCATGCAAAAAAAACTACTTTACAGAGTATGAAGCACGTCTCTGTGTTGTGGCATTCATTCAAGCAGCTCGTCACACCTCTTGTCGTTTGATCTCTTTGGTACTGAGCTCGTGGCTCATGCTGTCGACTGTATCGCTCCACAGCTGGCTGCTCCGCCGGCGTGGAAATGAAGAGGCCTTCTGACGTGTTCTTATTGGCATTGGGGGCAACGGCCGGGCCTCTGTCCGGAAACTGATAGAACGCTGAGGAAATACGCAAACACACATTAATGTTAATATATCTGTATACACATTTGAGATGGAAGAGTAAAGCAGAGATTTATTATACCTGTATAGACTGGCCCAAGCGTTTCAAAGCTGGGGTCTTCACCGGCGTTATGATACCAGTGACCGAAGCACTTTTATCTACCGGCTTGACTCTTTTGTTACATGGACCCTAATACGAGGCAAACAGCAGAGAATCGAGGTTAAAGGTTAAAATGTACTTTTATAATTTTTTGTTTAAATGAAATATCTAGCATGCAAGCAAGGCGTTCAGTGAAACCGAGAAAGTCAACTGACAGTTCAGTAAGAAAATTGGAGCTTTATCAGACTTGATCGCGATGTTTTGACTACGCTGAAGGTTTGTAGGCCGTTGCTGTGTTGAGAAGAAATGTACTAGAACAAGGATGCATATTAATTTCTGTACCTCTGAATCTTGTATGTGGTCACTGATGGGAAAGTCATCGTCTTCCTGAAAGAGACGTGTAATGTAGCACAGATGTCAGCACAAGCATACGACCACAAGCAGTAAACCTATACGCTCCGTTTCAGTTTATTCCTACACATATCAGTAAATACATCAGTAACAGAACAATAACGCACAACACAAACACTTTCACTCACAAATCAGTAAGTGTGTGGGTTTTTTTACAACTAGAGCCACTTTTTAAATTTTGCTATAATGTAGTTGTTACAACGAATTTCAAAGCGTTTCCTATCATTCATCATTTTGCCTTTTTTTCTTTACTCTTTTTGAGTCTTGTCATAGACAACATTACTAAAATGAGTAATAATACAAAAAAATCATAACTTTTGTTTTAAAAATTAGAATCTTAAAAATTTGAATCATAAATGTATCACCTGCAAGTCTTTTTATAAAAAAACCTGACAAATTATGATTTTTTTTTAATTGATATTATTAAGTAGTTTGACAAACTTTTGTAATTAGTTAACAAGGAAATGGCTTTTTCTATTATTCTGATCAAGCTGCAATTTTGTCAAATTATTCAACTTGTATTTAGTGTGTATTAACTAACTATAAACTTACCCACTGAAAAACTAGGCCATTTCGACAAGGTCATTTCAACCACAAAATATGATCATACCCAATTTGGAAAACATATGGTCCTAGATTCTAATTGGTTTTTACACTGCTTCAAGTGTTGCATTTAAACTCTATATTAACAGCTTTCATCTGTCAATTCATCCGTTTTTATTAGCGTGAGAGTTTACTTTCTAAAAATCCACAGGGTTAAAGAAGAAACGGCGTCAACAACAAGTGAGACTGAACCGCCATCATTCAGAGTGTGTGCATGTAGCGGATTCAGACAGGAAACTAAGTTGTAAAGCTTTTTTTTTCTTGTCAGCTTTGTCCTCACAGCTGAGCAAAAGTTGCTTCATTCTTTTACTGTAACCTTCCTTAATTTCTCTTGAAAGATGACTGCTCTTTTCTAGATGCCTTGTGTAACAGTCCAGGAAAGCCATGGATTGTTATGGAGTCATCTGGTCTCAACGAGTTTCCGGCGTAGAGCACAAACAGCTAGACCATCTTAACCATGTCAGATCCCTCAACCCGCACATAATAAGCTTCACATAAGTTAAAACATATAAGGAAGAACTTTAACTGCTGGTAGATTATCTTCAGATCATCTAAAGACAGACTAACAGGAAATATTGTGGTTGTTTTTGTAACAGATGCTCAAACAATCACATTCAAACATCTAGTACTCTACAATATCAAAATAATCTACAACATACTTAGATCAGGCATGTTGCATCTTATATCATAGATAACAACTTACACAGTCCTCCAAGATTCGGGCTGAAAGCTCAGCATCGCTACTTGGGTCTTGTTTTCTTTTTTTCTGCTCAGAAACCAACAGATAATACATTGTTTTTCCTCAAAGGAGCAAGACCTACAGGTTAAGGTCTGTCCATCAAAATGTGCATAAGGTCTATAACTAAAATGAAACTTACCCCTGCAAAATCTGACAGGTTGGCGCACGTGAGGAGCCTGTCTCTAGATACAGGAGACCTGAATAAGAATCGATTAAAATGGAATTACGACACCGAAAAAAAAAAACCCCATCCTAGGTGTATAATCCAAATGATCACCTGCTGTTAGACTACAGTGAGTTTATAGGCCACTAGAGCTGATCAGTATGAGTTAAACACCAAATTGCCACTCGGTTTGAGCAAAAAGTTGTGAAAAAGTCATACCAGGAAGGTGATATATCAGCCTCCGTCTCTTCAAGTTCCATCTTTTCCTTTCTCATAGCATCTCCAAAAATGTTTATGAAAAGAAACGGCAGTAATTAGAAGACTATTACACACAAAATCTGACCATAAATCTTAGAAGCACCTGTTCCAGCTTTTCAAAGAAAAGACAAAAAAGATAATGTGCACTCTCTCCCAGCCCTCCCCTCTTCCTCTTACACTTGCATGTCTGAAACCACATCCTGTATCAGAAAAAAAACGTGTACTTCCTGTTGTCAGACAGAACCAAGACAAATCAACCTCTCTTAACGTCTTGACAGATCTTTGGTTCTCTGTGTAATTACGGCAGCCACATTTAACCGAAGTCGACGGAAGTTTAAACAAATCCTCTGACCCATTTCTGAAAATGATACACTGGTTCCTGCTGCTCAGTTGATTAGGTCACGACCAGCTTAGTATGACACACAAACTATGCTAAATTTGGACGGCATAAAACAAACAAGCACTGATGGTCAATCTCATGAGGTTAAATATGCTAGCGGTTTTCATTACTACGCATTTACAAGTTTTGCTAAGTTTAAGACACCTAAGTGTCCTAAATACAGCAGTCACTTGATAAACAAAATAACAGTTGGACCCAAAGTATATTTTTAATATTGACTTTTTTTCTTACATTAACAGGATTTAATGTTTGATGCTTGGCAATGCAACAGAAAAGAGGACAAAGTACAATTTAGACAGAAATACAATGGGACAGTGTGCTACCATTTGAAGGATCATTTCATTTAAAATAAAACCGTGGCTCAGAGCTGTGTAAACTGCAGGGAATTTAAATCAAAAAGGTTAACGTCAAGACATGGAGGGACTCGAAGCATGTAAAAAATTTTATCCCAACAAATTAACAAGAAACCTATCACCCAGATCCTAAAACGTTGACCTAGCCTAATCATTTCTATTAGTTACGTAAAATATTAAAGATTATAATGTTTATATGAACAGCATTTTTATTTTTAAATTGTGACAAAGTTGAAAGTATATAGTGCATCTTACCAACTGAAATATTCCTGATAGACAGTTTGATTAATTGCAGATTCTTTTATTAACTTTATAGATACATTTTAAAAACAACAGTAGCAAAGAAAAGACAATAAAGCAAGAAAATGTTTTAAACTTTATTCACTAACACACTAAGTGCTCCCATTACAGAGTAAAATCGCTTTTTTACTGTAATGTTTTTTTAGTTTTGTTTTTGTTTTTTTTTGGAGTTTAACAAAGTAGAAAGAATACAGAGTTTATGTTCTACAAGGTGTACACCAGAAACAAAAAAAAAAAAAAAAAAAAAAAAAAATGGGGGAGAAAAGAAAAGGTTATGTGCAAGTTCCTGAACCCAACCCATACAGAAGCCAGAGAGGCAAAGGGATGTTCCCACTGGGCCTATGGGAGAGCAGGAGTTCAGTAAGTGGACCAACTCACTCGGAGACCTTGGCCAAAAAGAGCGCTTTACGTTACATTTAAAGGTGACATCAAGCCAAGGCAGTGAATTGAAACAATTAAGTGAACATAACTGATTTCTCTCCTTTGTACTCCTTTTTTTGGCATCAGTCAGTATTTTACTTCAGAATACAAAGCAAGATGGTGCTGCCCACAGAAGAATCATGAGGACAGGAACAGAGACTGGTGTGAAGATGATTCAGAGGGAGGGAGTGACGAGTGGTGTACGGATAAATTTATACACTCAAGCTGTGCGTTACAACAACCAGGTCAAATAAGTTACAGCCAAAAATTCACATGCTCCCCGTAATCCTAAACTTAACCAGCCTGACTGATTCATACCTTAGAGAGCTCGTCCAATAGGGAAAGAGGGGTGTTTGAGATATAATACTTATAGGATTTAATAACTGATTTAGAAAAGAAAAAGAATAGTTTTTTCTTTGGGCTCTCCAAGCATACTGATACTCCCCCAACCCCAGTGGGCCGCCCTCTCCCGCCTCTGACCGGTCCCCTTCCCTACCCCAACAACCCTCTCAGCGGATGGTGTATCTGACATAGGGGACCTCTACATCCTCTTCTGTCTCGTCGTTGCAGCAGAGCTCGAAAACTAGTGCTTTAACATGCTTCCCCAGCTTCTTCTTGGACACCTTAGTCACGATCTCAGTCATCCTATGAAAAAAAAATAAAACAGACAATCATTTTCTTCAATTCAATACGCCTCACTGTCAGCTGATTAAGGAGTAAATCTTTGAAGATTAAAAAAAAAAAAACTCACGGCAGGTCCAGCCGTTCTTTCAGCTTGGCTGCAGGCATGAAGAAAGAGTAGAGCATGGAAACTCCCTGAGAGAGCATAGTGATCTCCAGTTTGTGTTCATTCTGAGGAAGCAACAGAGCATCAATCATGAGTACACAAGGTCTAAGACAGCTTGATTCTCCAAGGGATGTACAGACACAAATAATGCATGGCAAAACAGCAAATAATATTACTATTGTTCCCTGTGACATTCAACTTTAATACATTATTTTTAATTCATACAATTTTATGAGGATGGAAATGCATTAAATATGCATGGTAGACCAATAATTAATTTTAAAAATCAAGAATTATGTTTTTGTTTTTTAAAGCTGTCAAATTGTCTAATGCAATTAATTTGGCAGATTTAATAATTCAACACATTATTGAAATTCTTTTGAAAGTTTGATCAGATCTGCTAACACTACAAATGACTTGCAAAGAAGAAGAAGAAGAAAAAAAAAAAAAAAAAAACAGGCTGTGTAACACTTTCATGTAAGCAGAAATTGCTGAACTCCAGCACATGTATGTTTTCATCTCATCAGCGCTTGTTCTGCCATCCGTCAGCACATGCGCAGGGTTGCCAGATTGCACAGATTAAGAAAAAACACTGGGCAGAAAGTGTATCCTTAAAAGAGAAAGCTGTTTTAGGGACTTTATTTCTTCACTTCTGGCAACCACAAGCATGAACGCTAGTGAAGATTTGTTAGCAATGCAAGATAACGCACATGCCAAATTAAAAACATTTTCAGGATAAAGAATCGGGCCAATATTGTGATTGTTTTTAATTTATGGAGAACGATGGATATTGTTATTGAAATAAAAATAAAAATTGCGCAGCATAAATTGATTTATTTTTTTAAACAAAGTGCTGTAAAACAGACCTTTAATAATGTATAAATTATAAAAAGCAACAAACATCTTGATTGTATGATATTTTTCCAATACATTAGATAATCACGATGACTCCTAAGAAATAGATTTTACTCTACAATAGCAATATACTTCTTTCTTAACTTCAGGTTCAAGTGATTATTTTGGTAGGTTTGCTGTGAAGAGTTAAGAGTACTGTTAATAAAAACAATTTTATTAGAAAATTACTGCTTATGATGTTGACCAGTCGTTTCAAATAAATGTAATTCAATCATCCAGCTGTAGGCAGGAGTTTTCTAAAGGAGCATGGACTATTTTACACAATTACATGACTTCAGAAAATGTTCATATTCATTTTTGGAATGCAAGATATTTTTGTTTTCTTTGCACACAAAATTATTTGTAACTTGAGAAACTTAAGGTTAAACACTATTTTAACAAAATGTCCTTAGTAGCATTAATCCAATACTCAGGATTGGTATTGAGTTTGAAGGCTCTTCATTATTTCTTTAAACTATATTTGTGCAACTAAACCAATCAGAATGTTTTACGAAATATTTAACTTTTAAATTTCATGACTGAAACACTTACAGTCATTTAATTTATCTGCAGAGCACTAAAATAATCTTCACTGTACACCGCTAGTTTCTTAAAACACATCAAACATGAGCATCAAGTATTACCTTGAAATAGTCCAAGAACTGTCGGAGTGTCATTTCTTCGCCATTGGACTGAATGCCCTTCACCTCAAAGCGGTCCCAAAGCGTCCAATCAATCTCATAGTACTGTTACAGAAAGCAAGAGTCAAGAGAGCTCATTCATTTTCAACGGGACACCAGCTCTGCTGCTGTAATGAACAATGCTGTTGGTTACCTTGTGCTTTGGAGCAGCTATGGGCTCAGAGAAGGCGAAGAAAGGCAAAGCAAGGTTCATGAAGCCGTTCTTGTAGGACTCAAGCTTCTTGTGCTCCTGAACGATCTTCAGCAGCTCCAGACACACCAGACCCACCACGGCAGCTGTCGTTGTGGCGATTGCTGGAATGATTTTTCCAGCAATGAGTTTGCTCTGAAAGAAGACAAAGAAAGGTGAGGACCTGCGATGGTGGGATTTGACTCCCAAGGGTTAAGAAACCATTTCACTGGCCCTCTCACCTTGTGTCTATCTGCAGGTGGAATGTCGTAGTTCTCTGCTCTTAGATTAGAAGCTGCTACAATGAAGTCCATGTGAAAGTTTGCGTCATCGTCCTGAGGAGGAGAATTTAATTAGCATTTCGACAGCGGGTCAAATATTCTAAAGGACAGGAAATTGGGGTCGAGTTATAAGTGGTACCTTTTCAAAGTCAATGGGACAGAGCTTGAATTGAGAAGATGCTTCTGTAGAAGGCAACAGTGTCTTCAGTTCTTCAAGCCTAGAGTCATCTGAAATCAAGACCAATAGTAAAATAAGCAATAATGGGACAGTAAAAACTAGCATTTTCTTTAACATCCAGTTTCCTTTGTTCTGGATTCATTGTCCTCAGCAACTGTTTAAATTCAAGTCCACCAAAAATGTTCTCCACCACTTTTCTTACCGATTGATGCATTGGCACTCTGCAGCTCCTGATCAGACACGTGGATCTTGACTCCTGATTTAGGTATGAACTCAGGCACTTTAATATCCTGCAGCAGCTTAGTCAGAGCAGAACGGTCAGTGGAGCCTGGCAGGCCATATGACTGAGCAAGCAAGTTAGCCGCTGCCATAATGTAGTCCATGTGAAGGTCCTAGCAATTATAATATCATCAAAGATCAATAATTTTTAAGACATGAAATTTCAAAACCAAGTCTTGTCTTTTGTCAGTGAATACTCACATTGTTAGTGCTGAATTCTAATGGATGGGGACATCTTTTTGGACCTGACCAGAATGGCGCCCCAGAACTTGTAAGCTAGACAGAAAGAGCAGGAAGACATTAAACTAAATGTTCGTTACAGTTGGCATGAAATGTAAATTCACTATTTTCTAAATGCATTTTATAGATTTTTTTTATTCATGTGTAACCAATTTCATAACTTGATATTCCAGTAAAGAGACTTTCTCCAGTCTTTGCTTAAAAATCACACTCTGTTCTTACAAAGTGACAGTTCATCTAAATGGAGATCTGTCTCCATTCATTTAATGGATAAAAACTCCACAAAATACATTTTTACTTTAACATTTTACTTTTAAACTAATAAAAGATTTTGCCAACAAGCTTAAAAAAATTCTTGAAATCTTTTTTTTTTCTTCTTCATTATGGTCTCAAGCCAGTTGTGTAACCTTGACAAATTTTGACTGTATGCCTCAAAACTGAATTCAGAAATTAAAAAATAAAAAACACTCCTAATGCATTGAAGTAATGCATTTTCAAAAACATTTATATAACCCTCTTCTGCTCCTTGCATAGCAGTCAAAAATGACCATTTATAGCAGTAAATTATATAACATTTTACAATAAGGCTCATTAGTTAACATGTACTAAGAACAAACAATACTTCTACTGCATTTATTAATCTTGGTGTTCATTTTAGCATTTACTAATGCATTATTAAAAACGCAAGTTATGTTTGTTAAATTAGTTAATGCAGTGTGAACTCACACGAACAAACAATGAACAACTGTTTTTCTTTTTTAAACTAACAGTGTATTAGATTAAAGTTAACAAATGACACCTTATTGTAAAGTGTTTATATACACTTTTTATCTAAAAAAAAAAATGAGCAGGTTACGATTTCCTGTTAGATACAAAAAAGTGTCATGACATTGTTTTATAATCAGAACCTTAAAGGGTTCAAGCCCACTGATACCAAGTAACAGGAGAAGAGACGGGCCTCACCTGGTCTGGAGGGAAATTGTGCAGTAGCTGACGGATGTTGTTGTTATATTGACACTGCCAGTGGTTGCGGGCCCAGGCTACACAGTCTTCCCAGCTGCGTGGGTAATCTGTCACCAGGCTCTTGTATACGGCCTCCACCACCTCCAACGGCTGAGCTCCAGGGAGCTTCAGTGTGCGCTCCATAAACTTTGAGTCTCTGGGGAGGAATGAAAACATTACATTTTAAAAAGGCTGACCGCACCATGCGTGGCAAGTTTACAGGTCGTTTAGGGTGACAGGAACTTACGTCAGATACTGCAAGGCGTTTTCAGCAGGCTGTTTGAAAAGTCCTTCAAACTCGTCACGAGCCCACTAAGAAAACAAGTGGGTAAACAGTCAGTTTAGTTGCACCCAAATCACCAGTCACATCACGGTAAAGAAAAGACGGTAAAGAAAAAAAGTCACCTGAAGGGTGTGTTCGATTGCATTAGGGAAGTTTTTGAGAGTGCAGATAGGAATAGACTTCTCTGGAGGATCCTGGCTGGAGCTGTACGACTCTGTGAGAAAGGGAATGACCACCTGTACGTTCCCTTTGGTGCCGAGAGTACCAGACTCCAGCAATGGCTTACGGTAGTACACACACCTCCGGTCCATATACATACCTGGAAAAAAGCAAAGCATGCAGAGTTGATTTCTCACATACAGTTTCTTTGAACGTTACATTTTGAAGAGACCTGCATGACCAGCCACTTCGCCTTCTAAAACTTTTACTTACGGGCATCTACATTGTCAAGAGCATTTGCCACTCCATCAAGGCTTTCAAAGAAGTCGTCGTCATAGACCTTCTCAGTGTCAGGTCCTACGCGGTTCTGATGGCCCGTGATGCGGACCGATGGGTTCATCTGCTTCACGGCTGCAGCGGCGGTCTCGCTCTTCATCTTCTGCTCAGAGGAACAAAATCATCAGCAACTATTAAAAAAAAAAAAAAAAAAGGACATGACAAAATTCCTTCCTCCTTCAGTGTGTGTCAGTCAATCTCACCGTAACGTCCCAAGGCCTAAAGAGGAACTGTCGATTGAGATTAGACTTCTCTATGGTGTCCATGTCAGTAACTATGACCTCTCCGTCACCGCTGGCCAAGCCCATCATAGCGAAGTTTTTCAGCAGCTCACAACCAATAGCTCCAGCGCCAACCTGAACACAGGAAACAAGTCACTAAAATTAACAGACAAAATCAGTGTTACATTAGTACAGTTCATCAACTATTACTACTTTTTAGAATTCTGAATTAGCTTTACTTTTGTTTAAATTTGGTAATTTTATACATTTGTCTTCATTTGTTTAAAACATTTATAAATATCTAATCTATTCAATACTTCAACATACACTTATTACAGTATGCTGGAAAGGGAACATCACATTTTTATTGAATTTTTTTAATCTAATAGTATTTTACTTCAGTTAAAAGGGTCTATAATAAATTTATATTAGAATAAACCTGGATTAAAAGGCTAAACAATCTTGGTTGGAACAGTTAATACTTGCGGCATTAACTTGCCTTTTAAAAAAATATGATTCAAAGAAGCATTGTTTGATTGGCTCATTATAATTTCAATGGAAAAAGCAAGCATTGTGCAACTGCATAATTGGCATGGCGTAATCATCCCCCATTTTGATAAATGGCCAGTTTCAGCTCCTCACCAGAAAATATCGCTGTTTGGCTAACAGCTCCTGCAGCTTGGACCCAAAAACAGCAATCTGGCCATCATAGCGGCAGTTCCTCTACAGAAAACAGATGAATAAATTATTATTTGCGATCAAACAGCACTCTTTTGAGTGAGATTCATGTAGCTTGGCTAGCATCAAACAAATATTAAAACACACAGACAATGGTACTAAGAGAACTCACAGGAGCACACTCTTCCTCGGTCAGAACGGTATCCTCAGCTTCAGTTAAGCACTCCACGGCATCAAAATACAGCCACTGCATGATGGGCATAAACTTCCCTGTGCAAGCCTGAAGAAAAAGAAAATGCAATATATAAAGTCCATGAAAAAAGGTATCTCCTCATACATCTCCCTGATTTTAAACTCAAAGGAAATGATGGGACACTGTATTACCTTCATAACCTCCTGGGCAGCAAGCCCACCAATAAAGGCATTGATGGGTGCCAGATCTCCAGCAGCCACACAGGACAGTTTTTTGATTATTGCCTGGTCCAGCTGCTCTTGCTTGGCAGACCCGGTCTGTGCAGAATTTGCCTCTTCAGCCAGAGCCACAAGCTCGTCCGCATCAGACTGCAGCAGGACGGAGAGAGAAAGAGATCACTGCTGAGTCATTGAGACTGATGTCCACAGCTCAGCATTCATATGCCATTAAACAAAACACTGTGTAATGGCTGGGGCATTACATTTCTTGGCCAGAAAAGGCTTGGAAGTGGATTATGACAACTAGCAAAAGTGCTCACCTGATTCCAGGGCTTCGGTAGACGACTATGCTTCTTCTCAAATGCATGCAGTGCCTGAAAGCCCATGTGCAGTTGGCCTGGACGATCAAATTTGGCAAAATCAGTCAGCATGAACTCTGGTTCGGCCAAGGAGGAGGACAGGGATTTCTGATCGAAGAAAGAAGAGTGCATATGTAATCCACTTTACACGAGTTCTATAATTTTAGCCTCAGCATGGGCATCAACTTACGAAGGCAACTTTCTTGGGCATCTTCACTTGTGTGACAATACCACCTCTCACATAGTCGGAGAATGAGCTGGTGTCACAGATACTGAAGGTGTAAGGACCTGACGGAAGAGGACATCACGGTCACAAAACAGCATACAGACTGACCTTCAAACAGTGTACAGTTATCAGTAACAAATTCTGTGCTTGGGCCTCTGAGAAAAGAAACCTATTTCCATCTCCTTGTACCTTTAGGACAGAAGTAGTTGACTAAAGTGATCAGTAACTGAAGTGACAGACATTTGTTCCCCTGTGCTGATCCAGTTACATGTTAAAAAGTAGGTTGACATTGCAGTAAAACCTGTCAAACAGTCATAAACCAAACCATAAATAGTCAAATGTTCCAGACATCGGAAACGGTTGTAAATTTGCCATACGACAAGGAAGACGATAGAGGAAAGGTCTGTAAGTAAATTTTATTGTATTTCTTTTAAAAATTAATACTTTATTATTTTGCTAATTGACACTGCACGTTTACAAAGCCTTCAGCGAAATTCTAAAAAGGCCTGAAAATTCTTAATCCAGGGCTCTAGAGTGCGACCTAATTTCTTAATTGTGCGACAAAAAAAAAACCTGCGGTGCGACCTGCTGCTCGGAGGGGGTCTCTGCAACGCTGAAAGTCTTCTACTTTTAAAATGTGATTACTAAACTAAAAGATCCTAAAATCTTAATGTCATGTACATTCCTATAATTTTTCTAGTGGCGTTGAATGCTAAAATACTTTGTTGGGGACAAATGAAATCAATAATCGTTTTTTAAACAATTAAAACTCTGAATTCTGAAACGTAATTACAATTATATTAATTTTTAGGGTCAAAAAAAAGGTTTAAAAATCACTGATCTAGCATGTTTTTATTATTATTACTTTTTAGGTTAGAAAACCTAAGATAACTCACCCAGTGTCTTGATTTCTATTGGTTCACAGCCATTGAGGTCTGTCATGCCCTGCACTTCTGTGAAAGTGACAAAATCTCCGCTCTCAAATCCATGCCGCGCTTCATCCAGACACGTAACCACACCAGCACTGTCCTTTAAAACAACACACACAGAGGAAGTGGTTCAACAAATAACAATGTGACAATTCGTTCATTCTGACTACAGTAAACAGGGTTTAACAAAGCATTTTAGGGTGTTTCTTTTTTTTTAGACATATTCTAGAAGTGCCATCTCAAACTTCAAGTTCTCCTGTTTATAAGCCTAGCTCATTTAACTTCAATTTTTCTTTTGAATTTTATGAAAAATGTGGGAGTTTTTTTATTTTGTGTGTTCATGTACTCAAACTCCAGAATTTTGGATTGTTTTTCTTTAGAAAGTTGCATTTTACACTTCCAAGCAAATTTTGTCTATTTATTTGTCTAATATTGTTATAAATTTCATTTTCAGGTCTGTTTAGTTAACTAACAATATAGACGTGAACAAAATGTTTTTTTAAGAAATGTTTTTAATCAGAGTGTGAATAAAAACAAACCCTTCAGCTAATAGCAAAATTTACTGCACAAATTGTCTTCTGCAACAAAAATACAGTGCAAATGATTAAAATAACCTACACACAAAATGAAAGAGGAATATACAAAGTGCAACATAGAATGTGAATGATCTTTATGAAATAAGTATTTTTACATAATATAACAGCTGAATAGATGATCCGATGACTGCACTCTGTATTAATGATTTTAATGGGACATCTCCTTGCAATGCAAATACCTAAATTCTATTGTTTCCTCCAATGTGTACTGCTGTTTGATCCTTTTAGTTATTAGTTTAAATGTCAAAGAACTCTGTTGTGTATTTTTCTGGGCTTTTTAAGAGAACGCTCTCATGTACTATTTTGTGTTTGTTTTTATGCACGCATGACATACTTTACTTTCACTCTGTGATTGTTCAAATTCTCACTGAAAAACCCTAAACAGTGGATCAAAAGGCTATGTTTATTAGCTGAATGTGGGACAGTTTGAACCAATCTGGGCACGGGGGTGGGACTAAGCATCAATAATCATTCCTGTTTGGAACAAAATGAATTCTTTTGACGAATCAACATTGTCAAAATGTGATGACGTAATCATATACGCTACGGAGTCTCTGAATATATGACATGTTTCTCATTTTCATTAAAAAGCTTCATGTCACTTTTTAAAGCATTCAGATAGGAATGTTCAAACGTTATTAAACATTTGAGAATAGCTATTTTTAGTTGCGGATGACTGTCTCAGTCTTTGAGGGTTAAAAGATATGATCACACAGTACAATCTGGCCAAGTACAGTTGACTGTTTTTACCTTTGTGATCATTGAGATCATGGCGCTCAGTGGCTGCTCTCCATTGGTGTCAAACACCATCATTTCTTCCCCAAAATCACAAAATAGTTGCCTATTGAAATACAGAAAGTAAATGAGACAAACAGTACCAAAAACATTAGTAACTCAACACAAAAGAAAGGCATTATACCCAAACAGGCCACGTGTGTCTGCCACGATCAACTTAATGCCATTGCTATGGCAGATGTCACCGATGCGTGTCTGCTCATCGAGGCTGGCGGTGGTGAGCACAACAACCTGGTCAAACACACAAACATCTGTTAGCAGAGACTTTTGAATGCATTAAACCAACCAATACAACGTTCTAAATGTATGTGGGAATTCAGTCCATGAGTTGAGCTTATGGATGTAGTCCAGCCATTAAGGGCAGTACCTGAAACTTGGTCAGGTATTCATTGGTGAGGGCGCCAGTGTAGGAAGTTACAGGCACATAGCTGTTGAGCTCTGCCAGTCGAGGCTGACTGACATCTGCACGGTTCTTCCCAAGATCCTCCTCACGCAGGTAAAACTAAGACACACACACACACACAAAAAAAAAACATGATTATTGTTATTACTACAAATAATATTAACATAACCACATTTTTCTCTGCCTTTTTTTATCCAAGGAATATTGTTATATAATGTCTTAATTTATGTACGCTGCTCTTCAAAATCTTGTGGCCGGTAGTATTTTTAATATTTCTGAAAGAAACCTCCTGAGCTCAACAAATCTGCATTTATTGAACCAGCAGTTTAATTAAGAACAAGTTTTTATTTACTGTAACGACCTGGCATCTCAGATAGTGACAGTGAGATATTACTACAAATATTTTGAAGCACAATTGTTTCCAAAGCTGAAATTTCTGCATGATTACTCCAGTCTTTAATGTCATATGATGCTTTAGAAAATCTTGTTGATTTAGTGCTTGAGCAACATTTATCATGTCAGAAACATCTGTCTAACCATTATCAATTTTACTCAGGATTCTTTAAATAACGGAAAGCGTTTATTTGGAACCGAAATCTTTGGCAACATTATTTTTACTTTACCGAGCCATTTGAAGAGCAATGTAAATTAACAGCTGTTTGAGCCACCAAATGTGGATTTTGGACTATGCTCCTGTTTTGGTTATTTTACAGCACCTTTAACAGCAATAGCTGCGTTCTGCATCCACACACTTATGGTTATGACTCACGGCCACCCACTGACCTGTGAAGAAAGGTCCTTCCACTCAGCCACATCCTGGTCATGCAGGGTGACGCTCTTGACTCCGCCCAGAATGACATTCTTGGCTATCTCAACACCCAAACCTCGCAGCCCTGAGATCAGAACATTGGAGCTCTGCATGCGCTTCATAGCATCATGACCCAATACGTACCTGAGAGACACACACACTAAATTTAACTACTATTCATGTGACCTCTTATTTGCCCAGAAAGAACCCTCTAAGGATGCATCAAACTGCAATGAAAAGCTAAACTCACAGCTGTCTGGAGTACAAGCCCTCGTCGATCTCAGCATCATTTCCATTCTTAGCCATGCCCTGCAGAGACCAAAACCACAGTTAACGGACTATAAATAGACAAGCATACCTTATGAAACTGGCTGCCTTTCAAAAACCGAGCAGAGTAAAGAATGAAGATTATATTCACAAAATACATGAGTGCACATACCGGTTGAGATTATCTAGATGTTCCAGTTATATGCAAACAAATTAGTTCTGAAAAGCTTGACTTGAACCTACGTTAGCTGGTGTGTGTGACAGTTCGGTTCTGACAGAGTTAGAGGAGGAGCAGTGGGATCCCGTCTTCGTCTCTGATCCTGACACGCGACGCTTCTTGGACAGCGGCGAGCTGGACATCTAGAAAAGATGAAAGAACTCAACCTCTGTATTTTTCTTAAGTGAATATTATGAGTTTGAAGTAGGGATGCATCGATCGGTATTTGGTCTGATAGTCATTTTCTATGGATATGACGGGTATTGATTAGGAAAAAAAAACAAATAAAATGTGCTGGTTTCTGATTGGATCGGTATGGGCAGATACTCAATTTTTTCGCATCGGCTCTGAAAAAAATTGTATTGTTGCATCCATAGTTTGGAGTGCATAAAGACTAATACATAAACATTGCAGATCATGTCAAGACTACATAAAAAAAAAAAAAAAAAGAATTTTACATGTCACTTAGTTTTGGTGGAATGAGTTTTTCCCCAAATGAAACAAACCAATTATCATCTTAGTGGAGGCTTAAAAGCATTTTCAGGCTATTTGCTCTAGGACTTGGCAAAAGCTCATGTGTTATTTTCACAAACAAGCAGAAAGCAGTGGTGCAAATGAACAATAATAGCAACATCCAGATGGTTTGAATACATTATTTAACGTGCAAGCACCTGCACAAAAATAGCTCTACTAATTGTACTTAATTCATTATTGAACAAAGACGCTTTTAAATCTTTGTATAAAGCCAAGTTAGCCAACATGGAACAAGAGAGCACAAATGTGTTTTTGTTTTTATATTGCATCTGTGTAGAACAATATGAAATGTGCATTCAGAAGAATGTTGTAATATGGCCTCATATACATAAATGATTATTTCAGCACTGGACAGTTCCTTTAAGAGTCTAAAAAAAAAAAAAAATCAATTGTACCAGCAAAGCAGTGAAGTCAGCATCATTCTAAAGGACACAAAGAAATTCTAGTCTACAAAACCAGGGCTGGTTATTATTAGCCCTATCATACTTTTCAAATAATTGCGTTTAAATTGTATTTCACTTTAAAAAAAAAAAAAAAAAAAAAAAAAAAGGTTAAATGAACGGGAGAGCATCAAGCTCCACTCTGACCACTTACACGTGGAATCAAAACAAAAGGTTTGTCTTTCGACAACACAAGGAGAGGCTGATTTCTGCCGCAAGATGAAGCGCTTCGGCTATAAATAGCTCGCGGACAGAAGCGTTGTGTTTATGGTGAACGGCCCGTGCATTTACAGGCTCACCCATTCTGCCTTAACAAAACCGCTGATTCATTAAAACAAAACTGCAGTGAAAGTCACATCCCAGGACCGGTTCCGTGCAGCGTTTCCACAACACAAACTCTTACGATGGAACAGGGACGAATGGGTAACCATGTTGAGACGCGGACTTTACGACATCCACTAAAATATGGCGTAAGAAACGGCAGGTAGACAACTTGCTTTCCTGAAACGAAACTTTATTACGATCTTTAGACTTCAACGGCCCTGAAACGGAGCGTAGATTCTAGAACGACTACAGTCTCGCGAGCGGAAATTCCGCATACAATCGTGCCGTTCTAAACAGAACTATCGGCGTTTCATGGAGAACGTTTCCTCTCTCTCTGTTGTTCTAAACCTGCATGGCGACTCCTGTCTACATAAAGAGCTGTCAGGCAGAAAACGACAGCCTCATTCACCGTTCACTTTCATTTTTTCCATACAATGACCGAGGCTGTCATTCTGCCTGACAACAACTTTTTTGTTCCACGAAATAAAGTCAGCAAGTCATACACGTTTAGCACAAAACGAGCGAATTTTAATCAGTTTAATAAAACCATAAAAAATGTCCGCTATCTTACAGATGGCTAAGTGAACTTAAACCGAACGAGAAGATTGAGGTGCCCACCCTCTGATTTGACTCACGCGGAACGGAAAGATGAATAAATCTGTGCGTGACATAAGCAAAAAAAAAATACAAAACATACACGCTCCATTATTTCGAAGATAAACGGTTACACCTGCTTTGTACATTTTACATATTCACTTCCGTTTCGACGAGACACACACACACAAAAAAAAATCATCCGCAGTACGTCAAGACACCAAATGTTAAATTAAACACGCGAAGCAGGTCGCGTAACGCTAATCAGATTTGACAAATTTAAACGGATGATCACTTAGCAGGGAGCACGAGGGGATTCTTAGACAACTAGCTTGCTAGCCTGCTACATGCTTTGTAATAGTTGGTGCAGGCAGTTCGCCGAGGCTGAGGCCTAACTCACTACAGTCCCAAGTTCGCACGCTAACCAGTGAATGAAAGAACTCGGCGCCCGTGCAAACGCGCCGATCCGGTCCGCGCCGATCCGCCAGCGCGTGATTACGCGAGCCCGGGGCGGGTAAACGCGACGTATAAAACGCCATCCGAGCGGACAGCTGCTTGGCGCAGAATGCAACGGCTCGCCTCTTACCAATAATCCTTCTCAGTCCACTCTCAGTGTCAGCAAACCGCTCCTCGTGTGAAACTAACTTAGATGGTGCGGATTGCAGGCTGATGTAGATGCGAGGAGAAAACGGACGGCAACAGCACGAACAGCGCTGGGCGAGATGCTGCGAGTAAAGCCCCTTCACTATCCTGCCGAGTCACTGTGTCGTTCGGTCTGCTGCCTGCCCGTATCGCGTTTCTGGTTTTGTTTCAGCGGACGGAACAAAACCAAAATGGCAGCTTTGGCACAGGGGCGGAGCTGCTCGGATAAAGAGGAACAGGAAAAGGTGGTCTGGCCAGCGCTGCTGCAATCCTCCGCCGTCGCTCATTGGCTGCCCTGCCTATGACTTTACGGAAAGCCCGCCCACTTCTGCATATGCCGGGACTTCAGGCTTCTGTAATTGATATTCAGTTGTGCATACTGAACTGAACCACGTTATCTATTGTCATGAGGCAGTGGGTAAAGAACTGAAGCCATGCTGTAGAATAGTTTGCCAGCAGTTCATATAATTTTATTCCTCCTCATGACACTCCATACTTGCATGACGGTTTTTTTGTGCAAAATAAAAAATATATATATATTTTTTTAAAACAGTGTTTATCAATGACACCAAAACTTTTTGGATTACCATGTTTCTGAAAAATATCTTTTATGTTTATAAAAGGGCAAACCTTTTTGGATCAATGTGAAGAGTGATTTTTTTTTTATTTATTCTGTGAGCAGTTTCACGTTACAGACGAGATACAAATGATACCGAAAATAAATGCAAGGTTTTTAAGAAAAAACCTAGGTCCTAATAACAATATGCTTTCTGAAATGTCCCCGTCATATAAAAGCTATACTTTATAATCTTGTTGTGGGTGGAAAATATGTTGATGCATTCAATCTAAAAATGATATAAATATAAAAATATTGTCATGAGTGTCTTTCAGTGGCACTTCATGATACAGCAACGTAAAAAATATGATTTATTTACAATTAACAGCCAGATGAAAACAACACTGAATATTTATTACTGGTAAAAAGGATATTCTCCCGTCAGATCAGACGAGCAGCATTCTAGGGATCACAGTACTTTATGGCGTGCAAAACCTTTTTTCGCAATAAATAATACAAATAAATACATTTATTTAAGATTTAAGGCATGTCTGCAACAATGGCTATATTCATGGCAATCATGCATATCTGTACAATATTTGTCAGTGGCTGAATGGAGTTACTGAAGTTCTTATTTGATAATGTAACAGACCGTAATCATTTACCGAAACACTAAAGCCGATGCTGCACCTATTCACTTAACATGAACAAGAAGAAAGCCATACAACCTGCTAGTTGACAGCTGATTCTGTAAAGTAGGTCACAACTATTTTCCTACTTGACATCAACCATTTGGGTAAAATGTGCCACCCTTGCAGATGGGGATAAACAGTGGCATCATTTAAAATCATAACAAAACCAAAAAATAACAGCCTGCAGAAACACCGGACATGCATTCTTATGATGCATGCAAACAGCCACTGAAGAATAGCCCTCATTTATTCGCGCACAGCGGTTTACCTCCCCTAATGCAACAAACCATAGAAAAACCGTGCCTTTCAAAATCAATGACTGCTAAAATGAGGGGTTAGGCATGGGCTTTCTTGTAAATGAGAGGAATAAGCGTTGGGGGATGGGGTGATACTTGTGACAAAGGCCCAAGTGGGCCGCTTATTCTCGCATATGGTGCATACGAGAAGCAAACGTCCCCTGCGCGAGTTACCTTTACAGCAGGTACAAATAGTGTAAACAAGCCCCAACGCATCGCATCATTCTGCCGCTCGCGCACCTGCACTTGATAGTCAAAGCTTCACAGTCCGAGTGAGCCAGTTAGCTCGCTTCAAAACACCACCTCAAGACGAGTTTCACATAGCAAGTTGCATGCTTATCAAAGAGGGACCGCGGGGGTTTAAATAAGCTTCAGTTCGCGTTATAGCAAATCGATGCTAACAATGGTTACATAAACAGGTTGAGGTTTAACGATCAGTGATCTAAGCGGAGAAGCGAAGCAACGACCCGGTACCCCGCACGTTGACAAGTTCGCTCCGGTAACGTTATGCGGTCTATTTTTCCTTGGGCGAACCTCGAGATACTTTTAAAAGGCTGTAATCTGAGCAGTTGTGCAGATACGGGGGCAGTCAGATTATCTCGCTATCCTTTCAGGCTAGCTTTCAGGGAAACGATGCGAGGACGTTTTTGCGATAACGTTAGCTCGCGAAAACCAAGCTTGTTAGCTTAGCGCAACCTTCTTGCAAAGCGAGAAGGAAATCCGAAAAATAACCCGAACCATATGACGGGAAAACCAGCCAACTTTTCCGCAAGGATGAGTTGGTTTCTTTTATCCCCAGCTCGTGATGCGCGCATGGGGCGCATTGTCTCGCGCATGCCGTTAGCTGGTTGTTCCCGAAGTGGCCAGTTGAAATTTACGGGCAAATTGTTGCGCCCGACTAGCTGACTTCAGCGGTAAAAGCTTGGCTTTGGCTAGCCGTAACTGTGTTCTTGTGGAGACGTTAGCTAGTTAGCATTAGCTAGGCACATAAGTATGCAGAACTCACCACATCCGATATTACTTGGCCTCTCCACGGTACTGAATACAGAAATACCTCGCGGGCAAAAGATAAACAACAAAAAGGTCAAATCAAACCGTTTCTGTAACTTTATCCCTGGAAGTGGCGGGAGCTCCGTGACTTTCCAGTGTGAGGGGAGGCTGGACGGTTGCCTTGACCGGCTATTCCCTGCACCGTTAACAGTTCAGCAAGTATTCTTCAGTTCAGGAGCGTAGAACCAACATGTGCAGAGTTTGAGTTGAGACTGTGCCATTGTTCAAGATACAGGGAAACAACACAAATGTGTGTTTATATTAAACACTTATATACGGCAGATGCGTTGATGGTCAAATGCTAAATGTTTTTATTGTCATTTTGGAACAAATGTAATTGGGTAACGATGAAAAACCTTTCTATAGTTTGCCGAAACCATTATTTGACCATTGAGTTCCCCTCACCGAGTTACAAAGTAGACTCGCCCAAAGCTTGGGTTGCGCTACGCTCTGTGGGAGATGTAGTTTTTATGCGTAGAATTGTGCGTGAAGTTGCTTTTCGGTAGAACACAGATTTTTTTTTAACACGCACGTCAAGATTTCGGGTTAAAACGTATATTAATAGGTAAGCAAAATGTTTTTTTTTTCCCTACTATTTCTTTTAAAATTTTAACAGTTTAAAAATATGACTGTATTAAATCATTTGAAATGGTCGTGCGGTGAAAATCTGTCTGTTAATAACAAAGAAAGTCGGAATTAGTTTAAGCTCATTTAAACTACGCCCATAGTAATTTATTTAAAATGCAACTGTGTAAAATAATTTAAGATGGCATGTCAACGTGATTCAAAGGTATTCGTGTCAACTGCCTTTTTGTCATTTTCAAAGCTTACACAGGATTTTCTGGGCATTGAAATGCTTAAGAAGCAGCTCAGATTGCAGTGCGTTGACAATACAGACAATAGACTGCAAACAAAACGCAGGCACAGTATGTAAACACTAAGGTAAATGAGAAAAAGATTGGGAAATCTGTTAAACAATTATTTAAGCAATGGGATAAGAGCACCGAGGAACTCCTGAAGACATTTTGTAGTAAAAAAAATCTGCATCTGTAGTAGACTGTTGTTGGCTAGAAAATAAGATGGTGTATAGTAGCATATCTGTAATTGACAGGAAAGTGGCAAGAAGAAAATGAACTTGTGATGGGCGAAAAGTAAAAAACCTGTGAAAAATTAAAATTACACACTTCTAGTTTGTTCGTAATTTAGGGTAGCAAATGTGATATTTGACATATTTTCTATGATAGCCTTTTTTTGCAATTAATGTATTTTAGCAAAAATGTACTAAGCAAATTTTTTTGGAAGTTAATATTAACTATAAATCTAGTTATGTAACAACTGTCATTTTATAGCAACCCTGACAAAAGAAAAGGCTTTAAAACAAGATAGTTTGATCTGAATTTTATTGAAATAGTCGTGTAGAGAGTGCAAAAAATAACTTGGAATGATATTCACATCACCAAAATCTATATAATAATTGAGGAGGTGGAAGCCACAGTTACAGTTCACAGACATTTGCGAGGACTTTACATATAGACATTAGAGCTTATTAGGATATATTAGCAAAAGTACTATACAATGTAAAGATATACTAGTATGCATCATAAATTGAGAAAATAGAGTAAGAGAATGATAATCAAACAAACACGTAGATGGACACATACAATAGCGAAAAAAGGGTCAGGAAAGAGAATATAGTTTTAAAGCAGTCTTGAAGTTATGATCAATTCTCGCCCTCTGAGCATTATTATTCTCGATCAATGAAAGACTGTCATGTTTGGCAGAGACGTATAGAAACTGCTGTACAATGCGAGAATATACAATAAGAAAGATAAATGAAATAGTCTTCTTGGAAATATTACAGAAGGTAAATGATTGATGAGATGCACTGCTTAAACTTCACTATCTCAGAGCAAAAATCCAAGATGGATGAAGTGACAAAAATAATAACACCCTCCAAAGTCAGTACCTGGTGAGGAGCAAATGTGCAGTGGTTCTCCAAAACAGAGCAGGACGCCAACTTGTTTTAAGGGAACAAGTTTCAATAAAGGTGAACTTTATAGGTTATATAAACTCTTGTATCCAAACTGTATCCACAGACTCTACGTTATAATTCTAAAATTATTTAGGAAACATAATAGTGTTTGCTATGATCTTGTAGTGTAGAGCAGAGCCATTTACAACCATTATAGTGGGATAACCTTAACTGTTCTCTCTAATATTACAAAATAGTGTTCAGTTTGCTCACTTTCCTCTTTACACATTAAAAAAAGCTTCTTATCATTCACATACAATCAATAACAAGGCTCTTTGCATTGGAGCCCAAAGATCTTTGTACAGCCCCGAAAGGTATGCTGTACTCATGGATCCATAATCCTTATCCCAAAGATTTTTTTTGTTACATGCTGTACCTACTTTATTCTTGAGCGTTCACATCCTTTTAGCATATTTACAACCCTTTTCCTGACAAACTTCCCCTTGGTGATTGGCCAGACCGCTTTGTAGACCTCTGGCCATCACTGTTACCCTCATCGACAGTCGGATGGCTGTGAGCCTGGATGTGACTGGGTGGAGAGGGTGGTGGGTACGAGGGAGGTGGGATGGTCAGGTGTGGTAGAGAAGGCATTGCTGGGCGAGGTGTGGTGGGAAGAGGAGGTGGGGTCGAATGATGGTACGAACGAGGTCGGGGTGATGGGGAAGAGCTGGCGCTCTTTGCTCTCGGAAGGGTCTCGGGATGGTCGCTGATCTGCTCCAGCAATGAAGGCATGTCCCCCTCAATCTTCTCTAACACAGCAGCCATTTGCTTTTCAATTTGTTCGATTACACAATCCATTTGCCAGTCCGCACTCGCTCCACTTCCGGGATCTAGACCACTGTACTGTCCAACAGAATAGGTTGGACAGTATGGGCTACTAAACCCTGATGCACCATGGACCATCTCTTGCAGCTCCTGCTCAAATACTGTTTTATCACAGCCAAGACTTGAAGATCCCAGTCCTGCATATGTACTCTGGATGTTTTTCACAGACTGGCAACCCTTCTCCGTTCGTCCTTTCTTCAACTCTCTGCTCTTAGTATTGACCTCGCAGGTCGCTCCTACTTCTGCTGGACTCTCTGCAACTGCTTCCGGGAGCTGTGTTTGACACCAGCTACTTGCGGTCATGTCATGCACTGTGTCTTTTTTGTCTTCTGATTTTAGAGGTGGCTCCTTTCCCCCTGACAAGGTACTGGTTTTGGCATCTGAACATGAGCCATGATCCATTGAGAGGTTGGCTGCCATTTTACGTCGATTTGGTGTGTCTGGGAAAGGTGATTTCTTCTCAACACTGCCAACAGATGTGGCGTCTGGCTCCTTGGGAACACTGTTGTCTTGGTTGTCTGAGGTCTTGATTGGCTGGCTGGGTGCTGCTTTTTGGCTCACTCTTGTTGATGACTTGTCCTCCCTTTCAGAAGTGCCTTCAGTAGACTCTTTTTTGTTTGGCTCACCTGCTTGTACCTTTAAAGAGCTGTTTGATCTGGCAAGGGTCTCTGCTTCTTTCTCTTCTGCTTTTAGCTGTCTTGCTTTCTCCTCTTCTTGATTCTCCACAGGTCTGCTTTCGACAGACACTTCATGGGACATGCTCACATTAGCAATGCCGCCAGAGTCTGTTTGCATCCCTTTGCCCTCTAATCCATCTGCTTTGTCCTCTTCACCCTGGCCTTCAACTACCCCATCAGAAGATCCCATTTCAGAGGCTCGGAGACGCTGCATGAATGTCGTGACACGAATCGCTTTCTGAAAGTCAAATGAAGACATAGCAAACACTTAGTACCTAGTCAATTATAAAGTAACATGAGGTCTTCTTTGCTATGGATGTGAAATGCATCGTTAACAGTGTGGCAGTCTGTGATAGCAGTTTTCCATCTCTATCGCTTTCATGAGACAAACACATTGGAGATGGGCGTTTTAGTAATTTCAGGGAGGCGTCTCAGTTTTTCAGTGCATCAAAACACTGAAATTTTAGTAGTTAAATTAGCTTAACATCTACAAATTACAGCTGATAATTATGAACCCAACAATGAAATGGAAATAAGAGCCATTTGCTCATTTGTGTTTATTACTAGCTGCTGATCTGAATGAAATGTTTTTGATATGTATGTGTTTATCGACAAAAGCATGACGTGATCAATGAATCAGGGCCACGGTAAGTCATTTAAGGAACGAATCACTTTGCCTTCTCTTTTTATAAGGACCATTTTGGTCCTTTCTGGCACACACACAAACACAGGGACAAATTTTCATATACATAAATGTGACACTACAATGAAAATTCAATCTGGATATTTGTCTGAGTGAATGAAGGGCTAACTGGAATTCAAACTGGAGTATTGAGGACACTGTGAGTAAAAGCCAGACGGCATATGACTGAATGCACATGGGACCAGCTGGGCAGTGATAAATTTGTTAGTTACTGGTGTGCAGATACAGGGAGGCTTAAGTACAGCGAGAGTCTTTCCAACAATCAGACTTGAACTACATATTTCCTGAATGAACGCTGCTTAAAGAATCAGGCCAGGCCATGGGACACTACCGCCATGTACACTTGGTATGATGCTAAAGGAAATATGAGTGCCCAAGTCAAAGATTGTTATACAGAGAAAAGAATCTCTGTCTCTAGGCTGCCCTGCGAATATCAACAGTACCTTCAACTCCTGGGTATCACATGCAAGGAAAAAGCAAACATTAATATAATAACCATCAGAACCTTTAATAAACAACAGCTTTATTTGGCATTACCATCTTTACAGTTACTGTCCTTATCCATTATCCTATAATTTATTGTGCCGTTTTCTAGAAGAGTGATTAATACAATCATTAGAGGCACCAGTTGTATGTTACTGTTTTTTGTATCATAGTAGATTCTTCTTACCCTCCACTTGGCCTTTGCAAAGTTTTTCTCAAATTGAGCACAGACTCCTTCCTTCAGATTCTTTTCCGAAGCCCCATTTCCAGCGATCCTGGCCAAAAATCAAAGAAACAAAAAAAAATTAAGATGTGTTGTCTCTGAAAAAAGAAACCAAGTGTTTGAGTTTGTTTTTGTATATAGTCTTACCATCCATGTGAAAGGGCATCTTGTGCAGTAACTCTCAGCATTGGGTCAACCTCCATAAATCTGCAGACCAGCTCTTTTGCTGCACAACATTAAAGAAAGGAAGTCTGAGGTTTAAAGCATCAAAGACTTTTCAAAGTTTTGATCAGTTCAGGGTCTTATCAGATCTGGATATTAGTACCAGCAGGGGAAATTTCATCCCAGTATGGTGAATCAAATTCAAATTCTCCAGCAACAATGCGGCAGAAGATTATCCGGTTGTGCATATCGGTGTTCTCCTCCTCGGTTTCATCATAGAATGGAGGGTTTCCAGACAACCTACAAATGAGATTTGTATGATTTGTATTATGATCTGTTGTGTTGAATCCATTAGTATGTATGAGTATATGCTGCAGATTTGCTGGGATTTTTTTTAAAGTATTTTTTTGGTTCCCCAGATGCTGAACAACAGGCAAGCAGTTTTTTTACAGTTAGAAATTTGTGGTGTCAAAGTAAATAGTATATGGGTTGCTGTTTTAGAACAGTGTGCATTTTGAAAATCCTAGACAAAAATATTTAAAATTAATTTTATGATTTCTGACCAGTCTTTTGAAAGCAGAAAGCCACTGTTTAAAAGAACATAAAGATAGTGAAGAATAGCTGACAAATCAGTTCATTGTCAACACAATGTATCCATCACCAACTTACAGGATGTACATAATGACCCCCACTGCCCAACAATCGACTGGTCTTCCATAGCGATGACGAGCCACCACTTCAGGGGCTGACAGGAAAAAAAAAAATGTGAACGGTTAGTACTTCACATACAAGAACAACAAAATAAAGAGACGATGTGATAAATCAATACCCAGGTACTCAGGTGTTCCACAGGGCTCTGTGATTGAGCCGTTCTCAAACCTGGATAGGTAGAAATCCCGCAAAACGACCTTGTTGTGGTTACTCTCTCTGTAGTACATCAAGTTCTCTAGCTGAAATGACAAAAAAGGCATAGTGTAAAAAAACAAAACAAAACAAAAAATCAATACTTTAATATATAAGTAATGATGCAAGGAAAGGCATGGCATTAAGCCAAAGGAAGACTGAATAAAAGGTCGCTCTGTCCCAGATAATGTTGATATTTGGCCAATAGAGGCCAGACAGGACACGCCCTTCACTCAGCGTGAAGAATGAGTTTTCTTTTCAGAAGATGAATCTTAAAACGCATAGCTGACCCACTACGTATAATATATGTATTTTAGCCTGTGATATTTCATCCAAAAGCCTTAATAAGAAATGCATCAAAGCTATATCTAAAAACACCCAGGAGGCAATACAGAATTATGCATTACTGACAAGAATGAGCTTTGAGCAAATGAGATGCACATATACATGTAACAGAGAATGTCTGATGCTAATATTGTGCACAGCGTGTTGCTTCCGTGCACTAGAGGGCACTACGAACACGTGTTGTCTCATGACAAACAGCGTCATAACCTTAATGGCTTGAGTATGAAGCATTAGAACCACAGGAGGTGGCAATACTGTTTATTACTTTCATATTTGTTTTGAACATTAATGACACCCACAGGGAGCTCCTGCAATATTACAGTGTTATTAGTCAAAGAGGACTAGGCGTTTGATTAATATAACTGATTATCATTTAATACTCTGCAGACAAAAACATGCCCAGCACACACATATACAATAACAGGTCAACACCGAGTTACAGCCTTATTATCATACATTCAGACTGTTTCTTTGTAAAGTAAAAAAAAAATTAAACATAAGCACAAGGTATCATTACATATGGCCCGTCTTTTCAATTTCATATATCAGCCTAGTTGCATTACACTTGATGCACATGTTGCACTCCATTATTGTATTATAGGTAATGCATATGGACTGCACAAGTAGTTTTGTATCGATAAATAATATATTAGGATTGCAAACCCACCTTTAAGTTCCTGTGGACTATGTTAAGGGAGTGAAGGTAAGCAACTGCTTCTAAGACCTGACGGATCACATTGGCGGCATCTCTCTCTGTGTAATTCCCCTGGTCTAAAATCCAGTCAAACACATCTCCACCTGTGGCCCTGTGATAAACACACAGTCATAAAAATTAATTAAAAAAGTAGGGAGATCTGAATATGTTTGTAGAGTTAATTCCTATTTAATTGACAGTAAGTTTGCCTATTCACACGTAGTTATGGGGGGATTATGCCCTGAACCAATGGGCCAATGTGTGTGTGTGTGTGTGTGTGTGTGTGTAATAATACAAATCTTTAAAATTATTTAAATATTATAAATGTTTCATTTAAAGGAGAAATATCACGCCCCTTTTTACAAAATGCAATACAAGTTTGTCTCAGCACTTAAGTACTAAACTAAGTATTCATTCAAACACAAGTTTACGCGGTTATGTCTGGGAAGGTAAACAGCTGGGAAAGAAATCATGTTAATTTTAGATCTGTGTGGCAGCAGCAATATACAGTTTTGTTATCTTGTCTCCTCTGAGGGACTCTAAACAGTGTTCTGCGCTCGTCTGTGCATTCAAAGACAAAATAGCATATTTTGCTATTTTGCTCAACTTTTGCCATGGCATTTTTCAGATGCTTACAGAAAAATTGTTCATGTTGTTATATTACAATACAAATATATAAAAATAAATACAAAAAATAAATTTTAAATGAAATTTAAAACTTGTAAAACATAAATTAAATCTGGGTCAAAGCATTTTAATAATAAAATCGTAGAATATATTGTTAACTGCTATTGCTATATGTTATATATATATATATATATATATATATATATATATATATATATATATATATATATATATATATATATATATATATATATATATATATATATATATATATATATATATATATATATATATATATATAAATAAAATACTTGTATATATATTAGAGAACCTTGAAAATCTCAATGGAAATAATAAATGACTAACTATCCAGAACCTATATTTTCCATTATAGTCAATCATTACTGTAATCTTAATAGCTCTAATAGCATGTCGGTGTCATTCATGCAAAAGCAGATGACAAGGTCTTAATAGATTTCAGCTAGATGTGGATATTTGCATGAGGAGCGCAGACAGAAGAAGTGCATTTTCTGGAGTGATGTTCTGATGTGTCCTTGGCCTACTGAATGACACTGGGAAGGGAATATGACTGATCGCGGCAAACGGAGGTCAGACTCACAGCTCTTGTATGATGAAGAACTCTTTCCTGGTCTCGAATGCATCAATCAGCTGCAGGATGTTTGGGTGTTTGACCCTGGAATAAACACATCACGGCAAAAAGCTGAATAGTTTCTTTATCTCACATTAAATAGAGAAAAGTGCTTCAAGGAGAGTTAGAAAAGACAGAAATAATCACACCAAGGGTGATGCATACGGCATCTCTTACCCTCTCCGTCCTTAAAGGAGTAGTTCACCCTGCTACATTTAAAGTTTTGTGCTCCTGACACGAGAGCAGAATTTAGATTTCTGGGTGAACTATCCCTTTAAATTTTGTCTTTGTCCTCTCAGATCAGCACTCTCGCAAAACCCTACATCATCTGTTGATGTTTTGAGTCACCACGTACATTTTCAAGATCATGATCTCGTTCTTGGCTGCCTTCCGCACTTTCCTGCCATCCTTCTTGAGGAATTTCTTGCACACATAGACCTTGTCCGTCTGTCGTTCCTTTACCAGGCACAGCTCGCAAAATTCTTTGCTGCAAAGAGAAATTATACTGAAATGAATAGGCCTTATGGTTGTTTTAATAAGCACACTGCTGTGATAAACACCTACTGTGTATCTATTGGGAGATATGCATCCTGAATTAATGTTTTATGAGATCACGTGTCTGTAATTGATGGACTGGCTTTCTTAAAGCTATAATGGCAGATCTATGCACACTCACGCCTTGAGGACCTGTCCAATCTCGTATTTGTCAGTAATGTCTGACAGGCTGTTGTATGTCCGCCCATCTCGCAGAGCAAGGCACCCAAATGGCATGACAGCATCCACCTGTCCAGAGGAGAGCAAGCGTACACATACAGCCATCAATCTCAATAAAACTAATATCATTCACTCTAGAGGACCGTGCGTCTTCACAAACTAGCCTCACCACGACAGGTCCCACACAGAAATTGTGGAATGCCATTTCAAAATAACTGAAAGCAGATTTTAAAAAAAACAACAACAGCAAATTCAACATTTTTGGAACGTTATTATTAATATTAACATTATTCTTATTAACATGCAAAATGATTTCCATGTAAAACATTCATGTGAAACAATAATTCATAAATCGACCCATTGGATGGAATGTGACAATTTGCTTCACAGAAATTCATTCTGCTTGTCTTTCATGAATAAGTCCCACTGATTATAAGACATTTACTGGAACAAGGGTGTAAAATAGATTTGTAAAGCCTTGGAGTTTTTTTTTTTCCCAACCAAGACTGAGTAAAAGGAGATATGTTTAGCCTTCAGGAAATGTTTTAAGGAGGTCTGACTAAATGTTATATGAGATTTTTCTTTTCATTTTTGGTAAAAAATTTCCCTTTTAGGGCATGCCTAAATATAGTAAAAAAGATGATTTGGGGATTTTATTATATATATATGTGTATGTGTGTGTATATATATATATATATATATGTGTGTGTATATATATGTATATATATATATGTACTATATGTATATATATGTATGTGTATATATGTGTGTATATATATATATATATATATGTATGCATATGTATATGTGTGTGTGTGTGTGTGTGTGTGTATATATATATATATATATATATAAACAACTGTATAATTAAAACTGCTATTGGGGTGATAAGTTACCAGTTTCCAGATTAGATTAAGATGTGACTTAGTAATAGCTAACTAGCATGCAACCATATGTTTGTATTATTAATTAATAATAAACATATATTTTCCATATTTGCATAATACATAAAATTGTTAAACACACACACATACACATTATACTTATCTGTGTGCGCATACATGCATAGATAATGGGTTTATAGATATTTAGAGAAAGAACACAATTTGCATAATAAAATTGTAAAAGGTCCAACTGCTGCAGGAAGAAACGGAAACCACTCTGCAGAATTATCCGATGTATTACACAATGACAAGATCAGAAATATAATGCTCAAGTGAAAATAATTCAACAGATGGTTGGGAAGGCATGTTTGTCTGTGAGGAGAAAAAAGAAGATCTTAAAGACTAATGGTATCAGTGAGGACGAGCGTGATGAGAGTGACAGCATCTTTATCAGAAGAGAGAGCGCTGGTCTGTTAGCTGTGTAATCCAGCTCCGGCTCCTGCCCCTAATCCCTAATCCCTCACATGGATCCATGCAAGGGAGGGGTCGGGATACAGTAGGACAGGTCGGGAACAAGAGAAATGTTACATAACCGGAACACTGTGTAGGACTACGCAGATTTCACGCCGAATATCTGAAATAAAGCGCTGAACTGGAATATTGCAATATCTGTTTTATCTGCTTAGAAAAGGAAGTGATGAAATGAAAACCATCGAGGCACTTCCAGGCTTGTGCTCGACAGCTGTTCATCCTACAGCAAAGTCAACGTGGCGTTCTTACTCTCGTAATTCTGTGATATAATTTTTGCATAGCTATTTCTGTTACCTGCCTTCTGGTACCACACAAACAACCTGTAACAGTCAATTAAAATTAAATTGTGCCACGATGATTTGCATGTGACAGGTCTTTTAGAACAATTCCGCATTTAAATAAATAAAATACGACACCCGAAAAACATGTTACAGGGCGCCCTGTTAGTCATGGAGCTTGTGTCTAATTTAAGATGATGTTAAGATGAGAACAAGGCTGTGGTGTACATTTTGACTGGATAATATTTTATGTGCAGGTCTCAAACGAAAACAAAAACATGCTCACTCATGAATAGAATATAAGATACCGCAACGGACAAATTTGTTTTGCGAAGCAAATGAAAAGGCCATTTTCTAAATCGACCCCAGTCAGACACATTTCTTAAGGGTCCTTTACATAAGACGTCTTCTTGTGTTCAAACTTAACTAGACGGGGCACAACAGAACGAAACAGAACACATGGCTCTCCAGACGTGTTTCAAAAAGTGAAACTATTTTTAACTTGACATGCTATCTTAAAAATGCAACACTCATGTCAGAGCTGTGGCACAGAGGGTAGTGCGTTGCTTCTGAAATATAAAAGGGCTGAAGAGCTAGTGGGGTTCGAGTTTGGCTCAGAACAAATCCCTCTCTCTCTCTGTACATGGCACAACATTATAAAACAGTGGTCACTTCTGTAAGAGGGCAGGAACAAAATACAACTTTATAATAACAAACAGATATTTATTATTAAGTCAATTACAATTTTAAACAAATAATTAAATTAGAAGCATGCTTAAATACTTTTATAACAAATATTTATTTATCGTAAATACTATTATAATAAAATATATAGTAACTTTAAATAAACTACATACAGATTAATATTTTATTACATATGATTTTAAAACACTGAGAAATAATAAAAGGGCACGGAAAAAAAGAGGAAATATATATATTAGAGTTATCAGGATAAATTAAAAAAACAGTATACTTTAATCATTTGCCTGTTTCATAATACTGATTTCACAATACTGTTTTCTTCTTTTTTTTCCGTGCACTTTTATTATTTCTCAGACAAAATTATTTCTTTGTGTAATTGAAATGATAAAAAAAACCTGAATTTCAAAAATTTAAAGCAAAAACAGAATGATCTGGATAAATTTTTTTGTGAAATTAGGCTGCACAAAATATGCATGAACAACAAAAACAACAGACGGGCTGCTGTTCCAGCAGGTGGCACTTAGGGAACAGCCACACTGTAGTGTTTCCTTGCTCCAGCTGTAATCAAACCAGCGCTGCGCTTATAAACATCACTTCAGTGTGTATTATACTGAGACAGGATCGAAGGAAAATGCCATCAGTACTTTTTCTAAAGGCAGTCATTTCCCCTGAGAGATGCATGTATATAAATCTCCGCCCGAACTGTATTACAATTAGTTTAACATCCGCAATCTTCACACATTTTTAGCAATTTTCACTTAACTTGGTGTGCATTGCTACATTGCTAATAAAGGGGAAAAAAGACAACAACTGAAACGCTAAACCAGTTGCTAGCGTGGTCTATTTGTTTGCAAATAGGTTCCACAACTATCTAATATAAATAGCAGTCCATATGTCTGATATTAACATGGCCAAACTTTTGGAACATTATTTTAATACAGATTTCAACAAAGTCAGAACAGTGACAGCACTGGCAGCAACTTACCTTAAATAAATCCTCATGCGTGTTTTTTTTAAATGGGAGAGTTTCGAGATTGTTAGTGACTGACAAAGCGAAAATCTTTAACTATCTACACAGTGGTGTGCCTCAAACAATTAAATTCATCCAAACAGAATAGCAAAGCCGAAAGCTCATTTTATGCCCAAAACAATGTTCGGCAAGTGCTTTGTAGTCTTACACCTCAACCACTAGAGGGCGAAAAGTCAGATAAAAATATAAATAAGATTGGAGGATGACTAGCTGACGACTGTGGCCCATCTGTAATGCAGAGGAAGTTATACGTTTTGAGCCAGAGCCGCTACTTCCCTCCTACAGGCACTTTTAACACTCTTTCCGTATGGCATGAACATGCTGACAAGATATATTCACAACGAGAGTGGATTCCCTCCGGAGATGGATGCAAATACAGAAGGTGACATGCTTACATTAGGGTAGCGATGCGCACGTTTTGATGGGAAGCGACGGATCACATCTGACAGCTCTCGCTCATTAGTTGCACTCAATACAAGCTTGTGCCTTCCGTTACAGGACTCAGGTGCAACGTAAACACGTACCGAACCGCACACCCCCCTCTCTGTGCCGCGGAAAAAGTCAATCTTGTTGAGAAGACTTTGTTAATGTTCCATTATGGGACGCGTTGAAATGAAGGATTACTGTCTGAGAGCGTGCGATTTCTCAGATCGGTTCTGGCAAAAATGTATGTCGTTTTAATTGGGGTCCATGCATATTCATAATGGCTATTTTTGCGCACGCCCACGCCGTACGTACACACACCCATCTTTGGGTCCAAAATTAGCATTCGAACATTCTCCCAGCTCACAGAAGGCAACGCGTCCACCGGAGACAGAGTTCAAGAAAGATGCGAAGACAAAGACGAGGCAGCGACAAAGGGCTCGAGGGGTGCCTTCTACAAAGACTAGCTTGCAACAGATGCCTCCCTCCATCATTAAAGACCACGAGACCCTCAACCATCGGCCTTTCCCGAGACGCTTCTCTGTAAAGCTGCGCTCCTCTCTCTCCTGTCTGTACTGCTCTTATTAAAGCAATGAATCTTCATCTCCAGAGACACACACATTAAACACCAGATCCAATCCCACAGGATGGATGAGAGGAGCTGTGCTGTTCTCCAAACACATCTGAACCCAAACCCACACACACACACACACACGCAAGCGAGCACACACACCGCCTCACAATCCAGCACAGCAACAAGTTCAAAAGTCACAGCATGGAGCGTAGAAATTTGATGTCCTCCCTTCTTCTCCTTGCTTAATCTGGTGCTAAATTATAGCGTGCGGTCCCGCGTTCATGTCCACCTCTCACAGACAAACACCATAATCATTATCATCCTGCTGGGTTTATTATGCATTTGGTGTTCTGAAACAGAATTTTGGCACCGCTAGGCGCAATATTTGCCAGAGCCTCGGCTCAAACCTCAGATGTAGTGAAAATATTGAGAAAAGACTCATTTGAATTAGTAAGGCAAATATTCTGCCTTTGGTTTAGCTTATTTGTTACAATTACGTGTCATGTTGGGGTACTGTATCACAGATCAGAAATGGCGATTTTTCTTTCGTAAAAAGAAAAGAACTTAGGCATTTAGTCCAACTAAACTTTGTCGGTTTATTTGGGCTAAATGATCGGATGTCGGAGACGTCCAGACATTTCCCTCGAAGATAGTATTTCAATTAAAAAAATGCAAGAAAAAAAAGAATGGAATCGTTCTCCATAAAAATCGAAATTGATTTTGAATCATTTTGTGACCTGAATCATTGATTCATTTGGTGACGTGAATCACTGATTCCCTCAAAATATCTGACTCGAATGATTAGTTCATGAATAGACTTTGCATTTTCACTCAAGCCTTAAAAAACTAGGGTGGATATTTGTTGGTGAAGACTTAAATTTCAGTCTGTTCCTCATACAAAATCATCATATGACTTCAGAAGACTTGAAATATAGTCCATGAGTCATACAGATAACTTTTATTATACCTTTATGGGTTTTTCTGTCTTTTTGAAGCTTGAAAGTTTTCATTTTAATTAACTGAAAAAGGGTGAGTCAGTAGAACATTGTTCTACTTCTTTAACATACAATACCTGGGGCCATATGTATGAATCTGCTCAGAGTGAAACTTTAGTCTTAAGTGTGTCAAAATTAGTAGAATTATGTAATTTTACTCTTATACTTAGACTTAAGAATAAGAGTGATTCATAAACATTCCTACGTGTTAAGACTAGGTCTCAGCTCCTAAATTGTTTTAGAGAGCTGGAGAGGTCTCCTAACCTAGTTAAAAGTAACAAGATGGTAACAAAGAGGAAGAGACAAACACTTTCCAATAAAGATATGACGTATTGGAGTTATATTGCTGAAATGGAGTTGATAAAAAGATCATTATAATAGCCAATTTTATTATTTCTTTTGTAACTGACAAAGTAAGAAATTGAATAAAAACACTGACGAGTGTTGCCAGAAGCGTTCCATTGAATGGAGCTAAAACAGTCGCTAAATGTTGCTAGATTGCATCATAAAGTCATGGTAAATTATCTATATGAAGATAAATATACATTTGGTGGAAGAGTCTCGGGAATTATGGTTTGTCCAAGAAATTGATTTTGTTGCTAGGCTTTTTAAAAACGTTTTAAAAGGGGTGAAGACGTCACTAAATCTTGAGACAAAATCACTAAATTGTCAACACTGCAATGGCTACAATATAACCAGCTATCAATGTTTTGTAGGTCATCTTTTGTTTAAATATGAAACAATTTCAAGGCATCAGTAATAATTAGTGATAATTCTGCTTTATCAAGATGCAGATGCACACTAGACGTCTTTGGTTCTGACCATCTGAGACCGATGTTAATACAAGTGTAAACACAGCCTTGGATGCATTTTTAAGTCACCCAGCCATGACTTGGTCTGACTCCTAAATTAATAACATGTCCAACTTTACTAGTGGATTCTTGGAATGGACTTTGGCATGAATGTAAATGGGGCAGTGTTAACCCCACCCAGGCTGAGTGAGTCCAGCTGGGCTGCTGCTTGGAGCGGCTGGATGCTCCGCAGATCAGCGGAGGGAGGAGGAAAGGGCTCTCATTCACACACAAGATGCTCATCCAAACTGTCTGCTCCTCAGGAGGGAGGCTCAGAAATCTGGAGCTGATGCAAAAGGACAGCTTCCATACAGGAAGGACAGCGTAGGCCTGGATTAAATCAATCTGTTACCCTTCAGGTGGAATGCTAAGAATTGACCAGGACTGATACCGAAGACATGGATGTAGGTTTTGCTGGTTTCTGTAGGTTGTACATGATGTACGTGACTAGAATGAGTGCCTTATCCCCCCGCTTTTAAGTACACATGGGTGAAGACACAGTCAAAACGAATAGGAAAGGAGAAGGGATTGAAAAGAACTTGAAGATTTGTGACACACACAGATGTTAAGCAGGAAGGAAGGGGATCTGAACGAGAAAATAGTCAACCGTACAATAGAGGAAGGTGGGGACTGAAGGTTAAAAAGCATGGTCATGTCACTGTGATTGGCTGATCACACGGTCAAAAACAGGGATGTTTCACCCAAAACAAAACATTTTGTCATCATTTACTCACTCTCATTTTGTTCCAAACCTGACGTCTGTGGGGGAAAAGAAGATCATTTGAGAAACGGTTTAACTGTACATAAAATTAAAGACAAAACAAATTTCTATCAATGTACCAAAAAGATTTTTCCAAGTATTCTGTTTTATTTTAATCTGGAGAACAGTAGTTATAAATGTTTAACTTGGTTTTTATTCTTTGATTTTTTAAATAATAATTTTGTCATGCATAAGGACTTGAATTTGAGATGTAAATGTGACTATTACATGCATTCCTGGGAATCAAATCCATAACGTAAAAATGTTATAACCATGTTATATACAAGCTATAGCGAGCACACAATTTAAAACACGTTTTATTTTTTATAAATAGTTCATATAAATATATAAAAATATGTCCTACAAAAACTGCTCCTTATGTCTTTTAAGTGAAAAACTGCATCCTGGAGCTAGAAAAAACTACCGCATGCCACCGACATGTTTATCATACTCAAGTAGGAAGGGAAAGAAATCTAAAACGAAAAACTAAATATACTGTAAAAACGGGTTCAATGATTCATGAGAAATGTTAAAGTATCCATAATGGTATTTTGAGACTCGTGTAGGCTGAGGAGAGGAACTCATTGTGTTAAAAGACCTCAGGTACAACACGACTGTGGGAGGACAGATTTTATTCATTAGAAAGACAGAAACCATCAAAGCTTTCATTCGTCTTCCCGTCTGAGTCTTCACTCAGCTCCTATTGTCTTTAATATTAAGTGGAATCGTTACCTGTGATGACACAAATTGATTTCATTGTGGTTTTGCAACAATATAATGAGGCACTCCTGCTGCTCGCTGTAGTCTCTTATGCCTCTGAGAAGCCAATGCAAATGTTGCATTTCCTTTTTTAAGCCGTTTGCCTGCTCGCTGCGTGAGCGAACTCTCCGCCCAATTATAATCAGCCATCTCCACATAGTTCATAGTTCCCTCATCACTGAACTGTCTGCAAGCAACAACAGAGCAGAAAATTATTTACACCCGCCTTTTTAATAAGCGCGCCAATGTAAATTTACAGCATCAGTCTGCAGGAGGAACGCAGGGTGTATTTATTTATTTTTTTGTCAGAATTATGGACATATTATAAAACCAAGCTCCAAAACAAATGCAAATGAAGCCTTGCAAATGGATTTCTGTGAAACGATGCTCGTGCCAAACAGAAACCCAGAGCTGCAAACGGGGGCCCGCTTCTTTGTGACGAAACACATTTATAAAGTTACATTAAACCCATTAGCGAAAATCAAATATAACCAAAGACATTTAAAGCTAGAAGTCGGGCTTCTCGGCGGTCCGGTACAGCAGGAGATGCGGCTACTGCTCCGCTTTTTCTATATAACGAGTTTTTAAAGCATGCTGGCAGCAGTGGTAAAAGGGCCCTTCATGAGACCCTTCTTTCAGCAATTCTGCTGCTTTTTTAACACGGATGCCTGTGTCCTAGCAGAATCTAAATGAGGTCCCTGGGGTCTCGCGCAGCCGGGGCCACATACAAGACATCCGCATCATTACCTTTCTCTGTCTCCCTACAGGCTGTTCTTCAGCTATAGATACTTTATATCTCCCAGTGGGGAGACGGTGGAGCTAAAACAGGAGCCGGTGTGTGTAACCTTTGGTCAATAGACACCTGCGGATAAAAGCAGCGATTGACTGAAGCAAAAATCAATTTGACGAGCGACGAACTGCTACAGTCCAAAACTGAGATACAAACACAGGGAGGATAGCAGGAGAATAAAACATTACGCTCCATTCTCGTTTGATGACGGATTGGCAGATTTCCGTTTGACGGATCCAGAAAAACGAACAAAACAGGTTGCGATAGAGAGCCGGGAAGGTAAATGTGCATTCGCTCGCTATTGTTTATGAATTATGCATTAGCATTGAGTGGATTACTGCTGAAAGGCAGCGCGGTAACTCACGCTTAAATGCAGTAATGAGAAAAAGATACACTTGCTTACCAACTAACTGTGACTTTAATTCAGCATTATGCACAGGCCTTTGGGTTGCTCAGTGTTTTGGTCTGAGATGCGCTTACTGAAGTGAACATACACACAACACGCCCCTACACACACTCACACACACACACACACGCACAGACAGACACATGGTCACTGATGGTTTGAGAGGCTAATGATTATGTTAGTAAGAGGGGGATTTGTGCGACCCAGAAATTAAAACCACCCACAGTCACTATATCCAAATTTTCAGCAGCATGATGAGTGTAATAATGGGGTCAGATCATACATTTTTAATTATTCTTTTCTTCCCCTTAGGTTCACAATGTTAAGCTTAAGCCTGCACCAAAACACTGGTGTTTTGACACTTAATTTTTGCCCCAGGCAAAAAAAAAGTTTATAGTAATGCAGTTTCTTGTGAAGTCTGAGACAATCACATAGCACCTAAACATTGTCTCTCTATCGCCATCTGTGGCTTAAACATAAATAGCACAAAACATAACAGTTGTTTTTTATGGCAGATGTGTTTGACATTTTATTAGTTCATGCGAATCTAAAAATCGAAATCCTAAAACTTGAAAAATTCCAAAAAACAATAAATACGATAAAACCATTTCTAACTGCAATAGTAAACAAATTATTTTCTGTCATATCTGACATGCCTGCCATGCTGTTGACAGTGTTTAAGCTATTTTTACACAAAATATTCATTTTAATAGGTCATATTTTGCATCTATGTAAAAGCCCATTTCAAATGTGACACGAGTAACAATGCTTACTTACGGGTTGCGGGTTTTCTGTCAGGTCTAATATAGTTGTTTTAGTCAATAACAGCCTCTTTGCATAGCTCGCATTACATTTCGACAGGTTCACAAAACAAACCTCACTGAAATGTGTCGCACAAACTGTAAAGGTCAGATTGATTCGATCAGGCACCTTGTTAAATGAAGGTTTCTGGTTCAGTGCAAGTTAAGGTCTATAGGAAACATTGGTGACATACTGTCAATTACCACTGAAAAAAAATGCAGACCCATTTTACAAGCGGAGGGACGGGTAAAAATTGTCTGTGGTAATCGACAGTATGCCACGAATGCTGCTGATAAAACTGAACTTGTTAAACCCGGATCATTCCTTTAAAAATAAACCTCACCTACACGTTTCTAACGTTATGCAAGGCCGCATGTGCTACCCTACAGCAAGGAACAGCTTGCAGACACGTAAAAACAGAAAGGTGGTACATCCACCTTGAATAGCAAAGGTGAAAGAAAAATGCTGAATTGATGTACATGTCAGGGAAGTATTTTTGTATAGCTGATTACACTAAATTGATAGAAGTACTTTTTAGCATCTAATTTAGCATCACTCGCTCACCGACGGACCCACTGCAGTGAATTGATGACATCAGGCTGAGAGTTCAAATGTCACAATAATCCACAAGCTGCTCAGTTGTAATGATCATATTCATCATCATTTTTAACATTAAAACCGTTGCTTTTGGCTATATTCTATATCTGCTCTCAAGGGAAATAGTCGTCTCTGTCTTAATCATAAGAGAATAGACATAGAAACAAATATTTTAACAGATTTTTTTATGTGAACGGACAATAGGAGATGGAATTTTTCACTGGAGGAAATGTTATTAAGATTATGGATCAGAAAGAAAAAATGATTACACCTATTAGTTGTTCATTAGCGTGCATATTACTAGAATATTATTAGAATGTTATTAGTGCTAATTAGGTACATATCAATGCCTTATTCCACATCCTTAGTCCTGCCCAATAACTAAACTTAACAACTACCTTACTAAATATTAATAAGCAGCAAATTAAGAATTATATTGAGGGAAAATGCATAGTTAATAGTAAATAGGTGTTTCCTATTCTAAAGTGTTACTGAAAATGTTTTTTTTTTTACAAACATGCAGCTTTTCACTTGACAAAATGTTAATCGATTGATTGGAGTCATGTGGATAGCTTGTGGATTATTGCGGTGAATAGCTGTTTGGACTTTGTTCTTACGGCACCCATTTACTGCAGAGGATCCATTGCCGTAACTCAACATCTTGGATGGCATAAGGGTAAATAAATGATTATTTTAGGGGAAAATGTTCCTTTAAATATATAGGCCTGTCTGCTGTTAAATTCAGTGGCGGAAAGGAAGAATTTATGGTGTAATAATTATTGATTTGTTCCTAAGAACCTTCCATGCTGCATAATGTTTAGGTTGATTGATAAGTGCACATGTGCAAGTAAATTTATGCACAACCCTCACCTATAGACATTCACATGCATTACAACTCTCTCTCTCTCTCTCTCACACACTCTCTCTCACACACACACACACACACACACACACACACACACACACACACACACACACACACACACACACACACACACATCCTTCTGGCGCTTTCTTTCACCAGCTGTGATGCTAAACTAACATTGCAGACTGTTCAAGATTCTGTTTGAAAAATGTCTCCGCTACTCCACTCTCTACTACTTTATTATTTTCATGTAAAATGAACCATTACAGATGCTGTGGTATATTCTTTTCCCCTCAATCCCCAGTTGATGATTGTACTCTAAACGTTTGGTCTCCTCACTATATATCTCTCTGTTCTCATGAAGCTTTGATCCCTTACGCTATTGTTCATTTACCCGGCTCCCCCTCTTCCTACTCAACCTCTGTTTTCAAATGTGAAAGTGGAAAGAACGCACATGAAGAGAAAAGCGAATAAAGGACACAACCCGGGATGATACAATTTTCAGATTTAAATCAGCAATGGACAAAGGCTTTGTGTGGAACGTTCTTATACAAGCCAAATTTGGCACCAGAAATGGAGAGCATCTGTTATGCACGCAGCCAATTAATAAATGTTATGTCATTCATTGTTTGTCACAATCACAAAAAAATGTTAAATTAAATGAAAAGAATTGCAGAAATACCTTAAGACATGCACAAAGTAGCCGTGTACTGTGTATACTGTGTATGCCAGACATAATGACATCATACAGTAAGAATGATCTGAAAATCCAGCTGTGAACTGAACATCTGCAGTACTATGAGCCTAAGGCTTGTTTAATATAGAAGTAACACATCTGCACATGTTATACACTTTTACACTCACCCCTATTCAGCTTATTCCATTTCCAATTCCACTTAAAAATTTTGGTTTTAAACACAGCCGCCAAATTAATATTGCTATACCCATAATTACATAGCCATTAATTTATATACATATATATATATATATATATATATATATATATATATATATATATATATATATATATATATATATATATATATATATATATATATAGTCACTACAATTTGTTGATGGGATAAATTAATAACCTGGCCTTAATTACCGAATTAACTACAGTCTAACATTATATATAGTATTTAAGATCATTATGCAAAATATAAGGCGCTGTAAACAAGCACATCTATCATAATGCACAATGACTCTTCCGCTAAAAGCCTCTAACCTGTATTTTGGGCTGCAGTTTGTCATATTAATGGAGTGTTAGTTTTCCGCCCACTTGTTTTCACCTCACCTGAGTACACGTTGGTTCATTTCTTCAATGTGAAAAGCATAGTTTCATCTTCGGAATGGAAGGTAAACGTTTTAATACTTCTTTCCACTTGCTTCTGTTTTTCTCACACGACTAAAGATTGACCATGGCGAATTACCGTCCTGAGACATAGCAGAGGTTTTATAATAACAAAGAGGACAACCTGTTTAATTAAAAGTATTCAATCAATTCATTGAATAGATGAATTGAGAGATTCAAAAGAGTCATCATATTTATTGGAGTAAACGCGTCTTTCTTGTGGAAATATTGTCAGTAAAAATGACACGCACTACCACTGTTTTACAATCAATGTTTTTCTAAGAAAATGGCTTAACCTCTTCAAAACTGATTTAAAAACACCTCCACCACTTTTCCACTGAAAAATGTAGAATTGTAGCAATAAATGTTTGACATTTAATCATAAATAAGGCATAAAGGCCTACAGTATCTTGAACATTTGAGATTTTTTTATTTTTAGGCTACATAAAAACTGATTTAAAACAGCATATATTTCTCTTCTTTTTTTAATAATTAGAGTTAAACCATAATTACAAATAATATTTCCTATATAAAAAGCAACCATTTGTAGGCCTATAAATAATTTGTGTCACATGATCATCGGAAAATCTGAATCTCTGGGGTACTTTAAGTAATATTTAAAGAGGAGGTAAGAGGAGAGGAACCAATAACAACAGTTGCAAGAAACGTTAGTAAGACTATTTATTTTTTCTGTCCAATCAGGGAAGACTCGTGACCCATTTTGTTGGCGATTGGCACACCAAATTAGAACCACTGCTTTAATCTTCATTAATCAGACCTTCCTATCAGAGGGGTCTTCAAGCTAATGAACAAACAAGAGTAATAGGTCCACTGAGGAAGTAAACTCAACAAACTTTTAAGCTGCTAACGTCACACTAAAGTTACTATGAATAAAAAAAAAAAGACTTTATGGTAGTTTAATGAGGACATTGCACGAAACTACTGCAGCTGATGAAATAAAAATATTGTTTTTTCACGACGTGAGGTGAATCTGGGATATGGAAGATATGAGTGTGAGTGTTGCGCGCCCATGCGAGTGCAGCCATGTCTTCGGAGGAGAATTAGGTCAGTTGGGCTCCTGGGAGAATCAGAGGCAAAAAGAGAGAGAAAGAGCAAGAACAAGCGAGTGAAACTGAGAAGACAGCAGGGATAAGGGATGGAGTGAACAAAGTAGAAGGTTAAAAGTGAAGGATGAAGGAGAAAGAGAGAAAAAAAACACCTGAAATGATTTAAGTGGATGGTACCCAGAGAAAAACAGCTCTGCATCAGTGCAACGCCTGTTGTTTTAAATGCTGTGACTTCAAGACTCTGCATAACAGTAAAAGAAATAAATAAATAAATAAAGCACGCTGCAAAAAAAATGATTCATAGCTCAAGTAAATAATGCATTAAATAATAATGAAAATTGCTTTTTACTAATGGTATGGGTTTTTTTTTCTGTTTTCTTCTAACAACTAAACAGGAACACAAGTTTAAATGCTAGCTTTTCCATCATGATGTTGTCAGAGTTTGAATGCTTTAATTAGTTTTTTTATGTCAAATAGCTCTAAAATGAAATAATCTTTCCAGAATGCACTGGGATATACATAATTAATATGGCTGTATTAGCCATTTGCCATTTTTATTGGTACTAATGATGAATTTGTCTGCACATTTCGTATGCCAGGATTAGTTTTCTTATGATCCAGTCTCCTGTATGATCATTTATGACGTGAACTTTACATTACATATAGATATTGACTTAAAACACCAAAGCAAATGAATATAACTCTTAAAATGACGTGCATTCTATTTGTCTAGCAAGTATCTATACAAACCGCAGTGTCGTAGAAATGCTTCTGTGAAAGATTCAAAAGATGAAGCATCGTGGGGTACAATCCGACATAACTGAACTAAAGTTCACACTAAAGTGAGTATAGATGTCAGTGATGTCTTTCCAAAGCAAACTACAGATCGTGTGCATGTCACAACAGCTCCTCAGCTCAAATCTCAAAGTACAGCGATGTGTCCCTCCATCCCCCCTTCAGTCATTCTACAACACAGTTTCATCTCCCGCTCCGTACTGTAGGGCTTGACACTGTACTGGGGTAATTAGTTAGTGGCTGGAATAGATGTATGAAATATTAAGTGACTTCCAATGGGACCAAACTTCAAATGAAAATCTTGCTGGCCTTCTGGAAATGTGCCAAGCAGGAAAACTGAAAATATGTACTAAAATAACTGGCAAATGTGTATGCATGTGTCCTTGGGCATGCACTGGGACATACATAATTAATAAGGCTGTACTGACCATTTGCCAATTTTATTGTTGCTGAATTTGTTGTCGCATTCAGAAATATGTTGTCTTGTATCGTGCCAGGATTCATTTTCTTACAGTTTCTTGTATGGTTATTAATGGCAGATTTAAAATCTTGAGAACGCACAATACCACACTATTAAAAATGAAGGTTCAAAAAGCATGTTTTTGTAGGGATGCCATAAAAGAACCATTTTTCAGTTCCCCAGTGTACCTTTCAGTGATGCGTTCTTTAAAAGAACCTTTTCTTCTTGATGTAAAGCACGTTTATAATGATCAAAATAACGATTTTCCCACTCTTAAGCATCCACTGATGTTAAAGATTCTTCACAGAACCAAAAACAATTTAAAACCAAAATGAATCGTCAAAAAAAGAACATACAAACAATTGCCTTGAAAGTTTTTTTCATTTAAGTTCAGTTACAGTCTTCAATTTTAGACTGCAAAATCTATTCAAAATGGCACGATGTATATATGCTTATGTGGAATATTGAAATTTATGTGAATAAATATGTCTTTGCGCCAGATTTGTGACCGATTTGATTCAGATTCTCAAGGTCTTGATTCATTATGGCGTGTTTCATTTAGCAATATATGAAAGAAATGATCTCAGGCTGAGATTATACACTGAACTTTGTTACATCGTCCAAACTATGCCGTTTACTTGCTATTTATTATTATTATTCATTTTTATTTCATATTGTTTTTACAGGTTTAATAATGAACACAGCTTGCTCTGTGGAACGTTAATTAAACATTTTAAGTAACATCCCTATTATGTGGAAATTTTGTCCATTTTGATTGGGGGTCGTAAACTCATTTTTCATGTATATTTAACAATGCTGCATATATAATCAAAACTGAGGTACAAATTAAGATGCGATTAACTGGAAAATGTATATTTTTAGCCCTCTTCAACATGGCACTTGACAGTGAACAGAAAACGGATATCTGCATAATACTAATGAAAATAAACAGACTGCCAAATTCAGTTCATGCACCAGATTTCCTCAGCTGCACTCTTTATCCAGACAGTCTGCAAGGGCAAACCTTGTGAGCGTTAAAAATATGTATGAATTGTAAAATATGTATGATTAAAATCATCAATATATTAGTAAAAAGTAACATTAAATATAAAAGGCAGGCAACTTCAGCACTTCAAATCCAAACTCTGTTCTGCAGATGAATGTTTTTAGAGAAGTGACATGTTGCGAGGGTGTAATGAAGGGACAAGTCCTCTGCTAAAGGCATCAGCTTCAGAGATCGAAGACGAAAGCACCAGAGCGGGAAAATGAAAGGGGAGGGAGAGAGAACAGAAAGGCAAGTGTAAAATATTCAGCAGTGAAATCCGTTCCCTGGTGAAGTGAAAGCTAATGATTGAAATGAAGATAATGGTGGCCACGTTACGAAAACTCTCGGCGTCATTTATCCTCTTTGTGCCCGCAGACTGAAATTAACCATAGGGCTGAAATATTTCCCACACTATCGCAAAGGGTACTTAACAACTCATTAACAGATTCTGATGTTTGTCCTGTTCAAAGATAGCTGCGTTATGAAATGCTCGCCTCAACAGTGCAATGTGCAAATTAGCACAGTGAAGAAAAAACACATTGACTGGAAGTCAGAAGTGGCGACCGAAGAGGAAAGTGAATCAGCAGGCCAAAGTCACTGGAAAGTGCCCATCTGGAGAGTTTGGCTGCTTCCTCTCACTGTAAACTGTGATGGCGTCAAAGCCGCCTGTCACATCGACACACGAAAACTCACAGCGCTAACAGACTAGCAATTAGCATCGCCTCGTATTCTCTAAAACATAAGCAAAGCTGACAAATATCAGGACGTAGGAGTGACGATTCGGAGTTTCAGCTAGGTAGATTATCTAAATTCAGGTCAGAGAAAGACATCACGGGCTCATTTCCCTTTACTTCCAATTGTATTCGCTTGATACTCCAATAAAGTGTTGCGTAACACCTCTCTGTCAGCACTGTAGTAGTCAATCGCCTCAGCCTCGTACGGATCTAGAACATTAGCTTAGACATCAAAGGATTGGTTATTTAAAGCACGCCCAGAGAGGGACAGTGTGTGGAAGCGTGTTGAGGGGTGAATGAGTCTTAAACCGAATACATTAACAAGTGAGCGTATGTGCGCGCATTGGCTGTGCGTGTGTGCGTGATGCTACAGCAGTTGACTTGCTATCACGGATGGGTAAATGTTTTTAAAGAGAGAAGTTGCTTGGGAAAGACAGCAGAAAGGAGGACAGGAGAAGGAGGGAAAACACAATGATCAAAAACAAGGAGACAAGAGGCCAAAGGGCAGAATACGAAGAACGTCTGTAGGAGGACAGAACACATGAGTCAGATTGTGAAAATGTTGAAACAATACATTGACTGTTCACAGCTATATTAAAACATCAGTCATTTCTTTTTTTTTTTTTTTTTTACAACTGAAAATGATATACATATATACTATATATATATATATATATATATATATATATATATATATATATATATATATATATATATATATATATATATATAATATTAATCCTGAATTAATTTGCAGAAAAATAATATGTATAAAAATGCTGTTATTTTTATGTTCAACCAATAATGTGTGTGGTAGGGCAGGCTATCTGATTGTCAACCAATGACAGACAGGCTGAACGGTGAGGAAACCTAGATTTTTTTGTACATTATCTTTCATTAAACCTCACATGCTTGGATACTGTTGCTAACTCAGACATGCTTTACAGAAGGTCTCAAAGGAATTAATTGGACACCTTTCTGGCAGCATGGTTTTTAGTTAAATGTGCTCATAAAACGGTACAAATTAATTGCATATTAATCTGACATAACCTTGAATAAATTGTGACATTAAAAATCATTTTTATCTGATATTTTTTGATAGTCGAATTATGCAGCAGAAAAACTAAAAATCTTTCTGACAGTAAACTGAAAAAAAGACAAACCACATTTACTAGCGATTCCACGTGATAACATTAGACTTATTCTTAATTATTGTACAACCATTTAATCCATTACACGGTTAATATATAGTTAAAACTAAAACCATAAAACTATATTTAATTGACGTAAAATGAATGTTAAATAAAATAAAATAAAATATTTCAGCTAGCAGTCAACGTTTCTAAACTGAAATATATATTTATATATGTTTATATATGAATACATATTTAAAACAAAATTAACAAGTCTTTCAATTAAATTAAGGAAAAACAAAAAAATTACAAAATAGAAAAATATTTTGTATATCTAAAAGAAAATTTAAATGCTAAATAATTTATAATTTAAATAATACAGATTAAGAACAATGAAATAGTCTTACATGAATACTTATACGATTTATTTAAAGATTTATTTCAGGATTTAAAGTTTACATTTTGTATATTATAAAATGCAGTAAAAACTACACAAATAAACAGGTCCTCCACAAACTTACATTATAAAAGAGCAAAAGCTTGCATGGGAAAATGCAGGCTGGCAACAGTTGCTAAGGTATGACTGGTCAGTAATGTATTTAAGGTAAGTTCTGTTCGGTGCCAACAGAGATGCAGAAACCTGACCTTAAAAAAAGCAGAAATGGGTTGTTCTGAGCTGAAAAACTCACCGTACCCATTCACAGTGATTTAAAAAAAAAAAAAAAAAAAAAAAAAAAACAGCAGAGATTTATCACTGTCTTTACTGTAAATAAAATTACATTTATATTAGGCCATTAACTGCAGTAATTGAATTTCCACTGCTGCAGTGTTTTTTTAGTGGCTCAGTGTGGAACAGAATTAAAATGACAAGAGTACGTATAGCACTGCTGTCATAATGAGGCTCAAGCCTTCAATAGCAAAGGCTTCATCTCTTTTTTGTTCCTCATCTCATTCTCCATTCTCTTTTTCCATCTCTCTTCATCCTCAAGTTGGGAGTAATGGCGGACAAAACGTGGAGACCTCATCACTGATTTATGTTTGCTCCGGTGTCCCGCATATATTTATCTCACTCCGAATATAATCGAAAGCGCTGCCCGTCACAAAAGCGCAAACAAAAGCCCCGGCTTTCATTGTGATGCGCAAAAGCCTCAACTTGCATATCGTGCTCACAAAGCCTTTTTTTTTTTTTTTTTTTTTTTGTTTTTATCACAAATGCTTAAGTGGAAGCTGTTCTGTCTATTTTTACATGCAATCGGAAACAAAATGATGCTGAAAAGGTGCCTAAGCGAGGTGGAGTTGGTGGAGAGCGCCTCTGCTTGAAATTATATAATGTAGATGATTAAAAGTAATTTGAGGGAGAGAATGTGTGAGCGTGAACGAGTACATTAAGACTCACAAGACCTTCGTAATGGCTTAGTTGTCTGTGTATCTGGATTACACTGTAATTTCCACTCTGTCCAGCGTTCGTTTCTGCTAAAGGGGCTATCAAGACGCTTCTGTGCGACGGTTTTAAGAGGAGCAACTCATCCTCTCTGTAGCCTGTATTGTAAAATAATTATATTTCTTTAATATGTTGGTGAAGAGTGCTGCAGGGGGTGGAAATTATTGGTGTTCAGCGTGGCAGCAGATGTAACTGTGCTGTAAGCTCTCAACTTAACTCTTTATGACCCCCAGAGTCAAAGCGGGATCACGAACGGTCGAGGAATAAACCTCAGCTGGCGCGAAGGAGGGCATGAGCTGAGGTAACGGGGCACTTAAAAGCAACAATTAACATCTTCCAACAAGTCCGTGACATGCAGTTCATACGTATTGTGACTCATTTGATACCCTGCCTCTTTCATATACACAAACAAACATTTGGCAGCCGCTTTTATCCAGATCTACAGTGCTTTCAAGTACATTTCATCAGTTAATGGATTCCCTGGGATTCAGACTTGTGACCTTGGTCTTGCTCTCGTCAGGCTCTACTGTTTGAACTACAGGAATGACGTGCATGACGTGTGTTTTCAAGCAGATTCTTTTATTAATTATTAGCAAGCGTGCATGTTTATGGGGTCTTATTAGCACGGACTGACGGATTGTTAAAGCACAGATAGAATATTTATTCTTGTTGTTGTCAGTAAAGTTGAAGGTAATTTACGGTTTGTGTTTTCAAAGAGTTAGTTCACCCCTAAATGAAAATTCTGTCATTAATTACTCACTCTCATGTCGTTGCATACTTATAAGTTGCCAGCTATTTCAGTTCAGATATTAGAGCCAGATATCTCTCAAATTTGATCTTTATTTGTGTTGGTGAGTAATTAATGACAAAATATCCATGAATTCTGGTGAGCTAATCTTTTCAAAATGTAGTTAGTCGCCATGTTCTGTGATTAATTGTAATATTCTAGCAATTTCTGAGTAAAAATTGTTTAAAAAGAAATCCTACTCCATTTTTTGTTATCGTGCATTATTTACGAGACAGAACACACAAAAATGAAACTATTAGTTTCATATATTGAATTAATTGAATTTACAAGTAGATTTTATTGTATATGGTATTAATTAAATATAGCATTAATAAAAATACCAAGGCCTTTTTAAACATTTATGTATTCTCCTAATTTGACATTATAATCGCTTCTATTCCACTCTGTGTTGTTTCTAATGCTTTATTAAACTAATATTTAATGCTTCCGTCAATTCACAATAATTTTCACAGTACACAATTCTCTCTTTTTTTCCTTTAATAAATGAAAAATGTGAATTTTTTTTTAAATTTGTTAAATGACAAAACGACGATTTAAATTTTACAACAAACCCCAAATCAAATAAATCTCTTCATCTAAACAAACGAAGGCTTTACCCGTGCTCTTTGCAAATTCACTCTCTGACCGCATTTTTTTAGGTGCTGTCAATGCATCCATATCCATACTTTGCATATATACGTATATCCTGCCGTGCAAAAATGCGCTAAAAAATACTTATGAGATCTTAAGTGACTTAAAGCACCCAGTGTCTATACAGTATCCACATAATACAGTCCCAGTTTTATAGATGTCGTAAAGCTGATTAGACACAAGCTATAAAACCTACACAAATACGTTTGACGATCCTTTCATGAGTCCTATTTCATTTATCATTATGCGAGGGTGTTTACAGAGATTACAAATCCATCAAGGAGAATAGCTCATTTGTCGTAGGCTGATATGATTAGCAAGTGTTTACTTCATTTGTTTAAAACTGCAAACAGCACATCTGAGCTCACGAGCTGAATGTTGGACTAGAGACTTAGACGCCTGGAGTACTGAAATACACCCGTCCGTATACACTGACTTTACAAAACGCATCTGTGGGAGGTGTGTAGTGTGTGGGCAAAAGGTACGAATCTAACTTGAAAGTGCTTGCTATATGCAGTCTAGCATCAAGGTGGCCCACAGGAGTCGGATTGGATGCTGCACTGGTTGGAAAGCGAACAGAAAAAGGCTTCGTATCGTGCTCATATGGTGGGTTATGTGTATGCATTATTTTGCACTGAATATATTTGTCTCAGAGCTTGAGGGGAGCTGCTGAGATGAGTCTCCAAAATTAAGTAACCTCTTAATTGGCACCATCCAAGAGGTGAAAACAATGTTGTGAGACACAGTGCTAATGGGCATTAGCATGTTTATAAATAACCGATTGCATATAGAGCTTCAATTGTGACTCATTGATTGTGATTTCCCTCCACTAGTGTTATGGAGAGTGTAGCATGTAATGTTTCCACGCTGTGATAACAAGCCATTTGAAAAACGCGAACTCGCTAGCATATGTTCTCGCAAAGGTTCTCCACTCTGTCTAGCTGAGGGTTGCCAGCACTTACTCTCATAAGTGGCGTAATTTGTTGAGTAGCTGGAGGTGACAGAACGCAGGATGGGGGCTGAAATGATTCAGAGCTCCATCCAGTAGAAACGCAGATAATGATGCTGACATTCGGCATTTCAACGGACTCAGGGGTGCTTTTATATGAATTCAATGCACCATTACGTCAATATAACCGCGAATGGGTGGCTTTCATTACATTGCTTACTTGGATTATGTCTAAGGTGTTGCGATTGTTTTGATCGTGTCTAATGTCATTCTAAGCCAAAGTAGTCATTCGGAGTTGCTGTGAAAAAGTGGGAGTGACGTTCATGGGCGTCTTGGAAACCTCATCTGGGGATTTAATCTTGTCGGGGTACTTGTCTTGACTTGATTTCATTGCCACCGATTAGACAGATTTAACCACCCTGGATGGGAGAATATGGCTGAGAAATGTCTTACTAAAATCTGAGGTTTGCTTTTAAATGAGTGTTTTAGCCTCAATTTTTTTGTAAACTTTACTCACCATTTGTCAGTATGTATATAGTAAAGTTAGTAAATCAGATGCATATTTAATACGACTACTGTGTTTCAACTGACCTGCAGATGACAGTTGCGTCATCGTTATATCGTATTAAACTCAAACAGTGTTAAATCAAAATTGACTTTACTGTACTAGTGCGCATTTCTAGTCTTGATGTAAACAATTAATCAATGCAAGCTCTGGAATGGCTTTCCTTTTCTGATGACGTTAGTTAGGGCACAATGCACATCCTTCTAACAGGTTACTATGAGGGAGAGACAAAGAGGAGGAGCCCAAAAATAAAACATCGTTCTCTTTTCAATATTCAGTTTCTGCAGGAAATACGTCCCTACTCTGAAAAAGTCGACAGAAACTTCCGGTTCACGCGGACTTTAATGAGTTCTTAAAAGCAGCCGTCAAACTGAGTGCTGCCGCCTAGTGGACCATGCAATAGGTGTAGTCGATTTCAGGCAGATGTGCAGCTGGCACGTCATTTCGCGTGCATGCATTTTTTTTTTACATGCATGTTGTACGTCTTGCTCTGTACAGTTAATCTGCGAACATGTTATTTCCAAAGGTTTATTTTTGTCAATTTAGCATTTTCGCATTCATGCTGCCCACAACGCTATCAGTGCCAATCTGTGAATATGTTTAAAAAAATACCAATGTTCTGAAATGTTGTAACCCGATCTTCTAGTGAAAACATCTCTCTGATGAATGAATCATTTTACAGTCATCAACCTCCACTTTTCAGTGCAATGGCTACATGTCATCCCTTTCGCAGGACTGCGATGATGGGTTTAACGGTCATCAGCATATTCATTACCTTTGCATCAAATTACAAAAAAAAAATGCTAATGCTAATGCGAGGGTGTTTCTAATGAAGCGTCATGTAAATTTGACTTCCTTCTCTCTTCTAACTGCCCTTATCGGTATCTCTTGATTTTTTCCCCTCTTATTGAAAGTCATGTAAACACTATCATTGACTTTTTCCTTTTGCTATTTGAGCAAATGGGAATGCAAATACTGTATTTGTGGTCCTCTCTCATTTACTGCTCTTCAAGTGAACCCAACTATGACGACTTCCTCTGCCGAGAAACCCGGAAGCGTGAAAAAGGTCCATCATCAACACATGCATTGAACCAAGTCCTTCCTATCTGTATCACAATGCAGAAGATAAGATCTGTTACAACTTCCTTTTCGTTGCAACTTTAAGTCATCGGTACTTATTTTGCAGAAATAAACTGTATAAATGATACAGTGGAATATAATTGAAACTAAAATAGATATTTTTAAATGGTTAATTCTAAGTTACTGTTCCATACATATGTCATTGTCAACGGTTTACACTGTTTATCAAGTCTATGGTGTTTACATGTAAAAACTATGAATTACCATAGAATTTAGGATGAAAAAAACAGTATAATGTGGTCATGTGGTTTTCTGTTTTACTACCTGTATCATTACTGTGGTTATCAATACATTAATTAGCTAAAAATCAGTTTTTTATGTAACATTATATCATATAATTGAATATTCAGTTTTAAGTTGTACAATATACAAGCACCAATATGACCCCCAATAGTAACATTTTCTCCAAGATTTTTTTTTGACAAAATCATAAAAGTAATAAATTGATAATTTTTTAAAGACTAATAGATTAGTCTCAACTGGCAATGCGATTGGCCGGTTTTAGTAGTAGCAGTCAATGACTGAAATATTAGCAAAAGGACATAATTACTGTTTCAAAGAGTAGGAATAGCAGACAAATATTCACATCATTTAATAACAGGTTTAGACGGATTTACTGTAGACGGCAACAACCCTTACCAAAATGAACCTGGTTTTACTAAAAAATTACTTAAAGTTACTAGTTACTAGTTAAAACGATTCCAAAAGAACACTTTTTGCCTACATGCTTCCATAAAGGAGCTTTAACATCTAAAGAAACTTTCTGTTTCAAGCACCTTTATTTTTTGCAGTGTAACTGTAACCTTTCTAATTGACCTTTATTTTTTGAGGTTTGCCACAAATTGACGATATCCCAATGTTATTTTTAGTTTAAAAAACTCTAGTTATACAAATGGTAATCAAGCCAGAAAAAAAAAAAATTATAATAATAAGTAGCTAGTAGGCCTAATAATACCATGGTTATTTTATTTAGGACAAAACATGACCAATACATAATGCAAAAACATGTTCAGGGTTAAGATTTTTTTTGTAAAGCTATATTCATGTAGCTATTATGGTACTAATTTTGACATTGTGGTTGTTTTGCAACATGGAGATGTGTAAGTGACAGGTGCATGCACGTAAAAACAGAGACATGTCAGGGAAAATGAAGAGACTGTAAGGAAAACGGAGGTTCAAGAGATGCCATTTAATTTCGCTCGACCCCAGGATTTAAATATTTTTCAAAATTTGCTGTGGATGTATGGAGCGGCCTGGATCGCTGTGAGATTTCCTGGCCTGAAATTTTGTCCCAGCCCGCCCCTGCAATCACAGATATTTTTTTCTGTGCAGTCACAGCCATATTTCAGGCATATGGTGCGACAGCATTTTGGGTGACCCGAGTTCAAGTCCTGGCTCACGGTGCTTTCCGTGTCCCATTCTCTTTTTTTGGTATCCGACTGTTTCCTATCTCTGTCCTATTCAACTGACGGCCAAACCTCCCACAAATATACCTTAAGAAAAGTTACAGGTATAAGAAAAGGTTCAGATTCTACCCCGTCAGACCCTGATGACTTGAATCCTCCACAAACAATGTATTTATTTTCCAAGCATAAGATTCTTCTTCCTCTTCTTCTTAAAATCGTGACTGCATATTCTAGACCACCAATGACTCTATTTGCATTTCACGAGAGCTTCTTTTATTCTCTGTGCAATTCCGCCGAAATCAAGCTAATCCCATATCCATACCACCAACTTTTTTTTGTTTTGTTTTGTTTATTTTTTTTTCTCGCTAATCCACTGCGGCCCATTCGCCCATCCGTTCAACTGCTGGTTTTTTTGGCGCATTCTGATTCTGAATCCGTCACGGCCATTAACCATTTATAACAGATCTGTTCTAGAGCTTAGCATTTGTGAAATCCTGTAAATGAGTGTTAGCTGGGAAATCCTGCGTCATGCTGCTATGTGTTAAAAGGATGTGCAAGATTTCAGTCAAGTTCACAGCTCACCTGTGGGTGCGTCTGTCACTTTCACAAACACCTCTCCGGCTGTAAAGACTGTTTAAGTGTGGCACGGGGTAAAACGGTCTCTGTTTCAGCAGCTGAAAGCTCTAGAAGGTTTCAAAGTGATCTTTGCAGCACAGAGGCACGGCGTTACTGTATGCAAGTACTGCCATCACATACACGGGCTCTGTATACGTGCACAGCAAATCCTCCTTTTTCACGTTTTCATTTAAGACGTTTAGCTGAAACGTTATTATAACAAAGATCTAAGATCTAATTGGTCCTGTTTATTCTGTCTACAAAAAGATTGGATTTCTTTTGTGTGTCTGGCAATGGATAGTACAAATTATTGCGATTTGATGTGCCAGAGAGCGTCTTCACAGGGTTATTAATTATAAGACCAGGAAAAAATGAAATTATGCATTAAGCACACACAAAAAAAAAGAAAGGCAGTAACACATTTTAAGTCTTTCAGATTATGCCAAATGGGACTGGTTCAAGCGTGCTCATATTCAAAGAAAACAGAGCGTGCAACTTTGCTTTCGTGTTGCTGTAAAGTTCAGCTCATTGTTTAATTTTTCCTCCCACATTACCGTTAAAAGCAAAATTGAAACAGGCTATGTGCATCAATAATGAGTATGCTAATGGATTTGCAATGTAAGCACCGTAACAAAGTCTTTTGCATGACAAAGTTGAAGACCCCTGGTATATTATGACCGGCTGGAAATAATAATGAACAGTAATGACAGAGAACCAGACATATGCATCTCTAAAAATGCAGCGATTTGACAGACATACATTTAAACGTTACAAAAACCAAATGTTACTGACTTTTTAAAAACGTTGTGAAAACGCCAGCGCACGGATATTTTATCAGGCTATGCATTCACAACGTGAACGCAGACTTTTTGAATCTGTGGGAGAGACAACTTTGCATAAATGTTTTATACCTACACTACTATAAAACCTGTTGACACGATTGGATATGAGGCAAGCCAACCTTTCAAACAGCAAATGTCCAAGTGCCCTTGGTTTTTTGACATGCTAAACGTTTGGCCTTCGCGAGTTATAATAAAGCTGTATACACGCTCACAGGCTTTATGCCGACCCTGAATTTCTCTCAGCTCTAAACCACCACTCTCGAGTTAAGCGTGCTTGTATTAAACGGCTGAATATCTCAGCAATGGCAAGGACAACGTGACAATAGGGGAAAAAAATTGACGACTACATAACCACTCGTGCACAAGCGCAACATCATAACCACGTATGAAAAAAACATTAATAAGCTCATTAGGGAACGTTATGTCACAATATGTCCGTTATTAATAATTAATTTGTTGTTTCCACCCAGACTCGCTGTGAATTCGTGCCTATTTGTTGCTACATTACTCGACATTGTCAGAGCACCTGCTCTCAAAACAGTTTGAGAAATCTCAGGCAAAGGGACGCAGCGTCGCTAATCTCGCACCTCAACTGTTTCTCTCACGCTCTCGTTTCTTTTTTTAAAACGACAGCTCGGAATCACGTGTTAAACAACTTTTCGGCGTAAATGCGGCCAGGACTCTAATTGCTACAGGGATAATTAAAACACGCAACGCTGGAGGCAACCGAGCGCGGGGAAACCGCGTCTTTACCTCACGCACCGACACGGTTTGGGGTTTCTTTTCTTTACGCGACATCTTCGCTCACAAACTCCGCCGCAACCTATAAACTTGAACGCGGTCGACGCGGAAGGAATCGTGATCTCTTAGTTTGTTTCAACAGATGTTCCGCCCGCTTTGCGGTGCCAACGAGCGATTGGAAAGAAAGGAGACGCGTTAAAGAAAAATGTAAGACAATACGGCAAAACGTGTAAAGTTGTTTTACCTGCTCGGAATGGCACGGAGTACGCACGGGATGGATGCGGAAATCCAAACTTTGAAGACCGCGAGCGTTAATGGCTCGTTTGCGAGAGACGCATTAGATCGGCGCAGTTCTGACAAGACTATCGGCGTGCGATGCTGCTGTCTGTCTCTCCCTCCCTCTCTCTCGCTCCCCCAGAGAAATAAATAATCTCTGCTTTCATCTGGATCACCGAATCTCTCCCTCCCTCTCCGGTTTGCGCGCTCTGTCTATCTCTGGCTCGCTTTTTCTCTCTCTCTGACGCGCGTTTCCATTTAATATTTCCTCTCAACGCTCACACAAACATTTCTACACTGTGGATGTTAATTACAATGATTTAACTGGCGATTTCTGTGACCACTGGCTGGTCCCCGCAATGTATGCGAACTGGCCCATCACTCAGATTTATAGAGCCCCTCTTCCCGGGACAAAACGAGCAGGATGTGTCCTATTGGACCTCATTGGGCCCCTTCATCGAAAGGCACTGTAATGTAGATGCAAAAATAAATTACAATTCCTCTGATGCTGTTGGGGAGCGGACACCCGTGCTTTTGTAAAAACTAATCATGCCCCTTTCTTATTCACATTCTTTCATAATTGTATCTGCATATATAATATATAATGCATTATCTGTGTCTTGTTTTTTAATGTTAGGCTATATATTCTGTTGAATGTGTAGGCCTACTGGAAGCTTCACAAAGACTAATTCCTTATAAGCATACTTCTAGCAATAAATCTAGTTGTGACCAGCACATGTGACTGAACCGAGTATGCATGCTCTCTTATTTTTTGTATTCGTATTGCATTTAATAGCCTTCAAAAAAAATGAGCAGTGACTGATTCAAAAATTCTCACCTCCGAACCCCTTCACTGTACGTTTTCTTAGATTTATCATCAACTCTTTAGTAGATATTGCAAGAATTGAACTGGGCGAGTCAGATAAAGGACACGTCCAAAACGTGCAGAGCCGGGGCCCTGCGGGACTAGGATTGAGAAGCACTAGCAGATTGCGAGCGACGGGATTACTATGTCGGATTAAACTGCAACAAACATCATTTCATTATCTGCGCATCAGTTGAAAAGGACGATGCGGTGGCGAAAATCTCTCGCTGCTGTGTCCAGTTTAGTTTTTATAAACTTGGATATTTTACAGGCTTGCGCTCAGCAAAGAACAGCGCTGGGCATTAATGTACATTGACTTAGTTTGGTGGGGTTTTATGTTGTCAGACCTACCAGTAGTCTTCTACAAATACTATAATAAATAAATAATACGGGCATCTCAGCATGAAGGGATGAGTTTGGTAATATTCGTGATCTCGTGCCATTATGAAGTTCATCAGGCAGACAGGGAAATGAGAAGTCCTTTCTTCCACTCTATAGCCATTATGTCTCTCTGGGAAGAGCTAGTCTCTTCTTAATGGGATGAACCATTGAACCACACAGAGATCAGGGCAGCGATGCTGTACAAGGTCTATAGTGTGCCAATGGGATAAGGACAGATGGCTGTGTAATTACGCAGGAACTAACCCCTGTGTGTGAGTGGCTTCCTTTTTCAAATGCGAACATACTCAATTATTATTTTTTTTCCTCAAGAAAACAACTATCATGTCATTCTCTGATAACTACATGCGACTGATAAGAGCAGAACATTTAATGTGGTCTAAACCTGGATAGTAATTAGAGAAATTCAACATCAATACTCATTTGTTAATCACAGCCTTAGAGCCTCAAGGAATTCATTACAGCTAGCAACCAAGAGCAGTGCTACATAAGGATATGTAAGGAATAATGCACAGTCTTTTGTGATTAATACCAATTCATATTAATACCAAAGTCCTCTGGGGTCATTTTTTTACTCATAAAAAAGGTATAGGCCTATGAAAAAAAGAGTTTTGAACAAATCAATCCCGCTCATAACATTCAGTTGTTTTGTTCCTAAGTGAATCTGCTTTTCTCAATAAATCATTTGACTGAATGATTCAATTGATTCACCTGTTACTTGTCGCCACCTACTGGCATAACAAATATTACCTCTGAAAAACCCCAACCACTAACAACAGTAAAAAGCTGCACAGCCCATCAGATTCGTGGACAGCAATTAATTGCTGTATGAAGACCAATGCTGTATGACCTTGATAGTGTAAACAAAACCCATAAAATTTGTGACTTTTTATTTGTTGGTATCGGATAAAGACTTAATACCGTTTTCCTTTAGTGGTTTTCCAGTGCGCACAAAAATAAAGCACCAAATATAACAAAGCCATGTTAAGGCAGCCTTGTCTTTGACCCATGGTCCATAAAACCAAAAGCTCTATAATTAGCAATTGGGTTTTAAGAAGGGAGGAAATGGCCCCACTGGCAGGCCTGTGTAAGACAACCTATAATTGGACCACAGTCACACCCATTAAACCAGCTACACAGTGTCATGCATTGCATCACGCATTGCCATTTAATTGTAATAATTAAATTGCCCGAATGTAGTAGTTGCAATACAATCTAAGTAAGAGGTCACAACTTAAATGGCAACCTGTTCAATGCACATAAATAAGCAATCTGTATGTGCAGTGGTTTAAAAACACACGCTGTTTGTAAAAAACACATCTGTTCGTGTATTTCTGAATTAGGGATCAAAGGATGAAGGCAGCCTTTGCAATGCTATTCATCATACGGTTATTTCCTGTGCTGGAACTAACACGCATTTGTCTTTTTCAGATAGCCTTTCAGGATGAAATTTGGCTTTCGCCCACACGAGTTCACACTGTGGCCTTGGGTTTGTGTGACAAAGCCTTCTTCAGAGAAAAATAATATTCTTTAAAACACACACACACACACGTATATATATATATCATAAAAATGTGCAGTGACTGTGAATGTGTGGTTGCTTAAAGACAACATAGATCGAAATGGTGCCTGTTGGACAGATTAAGAGCGAGATGGATGTGATTCTCAACAATATGCTTCATTGAACCCGAGTAAAATCAATTGTTTTCAAATACAAATATAACACGAACAGAAACCGAACAGGTCCTTAACTTGTGAAAAAATGAAAATGTGCCGAACAAAACCAAATCCATCATTAAGATGCTTTGAACTTTAAACCATTGCTTCCCATTTCTGGCCTAAATACAAGTCCTCTGCTTTTCTCCAGTTAATCAGGAGAAAAATATGCAACAGATCAAGCTCCAAGCAAAACAATACAAAACAGTTATGGCAAAATATAACAAAAGTTATAAACAAATACTTCAGTGGATTTTGAAGACAGTGGGTGGACTTTTTTATTGGAAGTTTGTGGCCTGATATTTTAGCCAAAAGCAGTGGTTTAAATTTAAAACGCTGGGTTTGTTCCAAACATGCAGCTTGTCAATAAACAAGAGTTTACTTGTGGATTATTGTGATGTTTTTAATCAGCTGTTTGAGCCGTCATTCTGATGGCGCCCATTCACAGTGATGTTATATTGAATTTCTTCAGATGAAAAAACTAACTCATCTACATCTCGTACAGACAGAGGGTAAGCACTTAAAAAAAAACAAAAAAAAACATATTTTCATTTTAAGGGGGAACTATTGCTTTAAGGTTACGTAGAAGCCAAGCGTCTACAGAGAAAGATAAGAAATTGGCTATATATATATATAATCTAAACAGATGCAGAATAAATTACGCTTAGTCTGGTGCAGGGTTTCTGGGAGTACAATACAGTTAAAAGGAATCGTTCCCAGGCTAATGGGTTATTGGTCACGTGTCCTAGATGGCCTTAATTATGAAGCTATATTTGAATGGGGATGTAGGGCAGGGATTACTCTGACATTAACTGAGTATAGAGGTAAATCATAAAGGCATATGTCCGGTTCAGCATGTGTGCTGACATCTGCCCTGCATGAATGTCACCAATCCAATAAATGAGCACATTGACAGTGGTGTCCTCGAGTGATCGTAACTTCAAAGTGCTTAATTGGCTGGTCAGTAAAAGTTGTTCTGAGCGTTTCCGTCCCAGCACACATTGACTGAAGTGAGTGGGAGGACTTCATTAATCACATGGACATAATGGTGAGGAAAAATATGGGACAGTCTGTGATGGCTGGTATTTGGAAAAAGGTGAAATTTATTTTGAAAAACGGATTTTTATGTCTTTATCGGGATTTCTATGAGCTGCTTAAAAACAAGGGCTATTTTAAGTCTGTGTGCGCAAAAGCTGTCTTATTTCCAGACAGAGGTCTCCAATTAGCCTGCTCTTTCCTCTTGGAAGCCTTTGAAATCTAGTCCTGCACGCTCTATTGTAGTTTACGCATCTGAAGTAGGTGCTAGTTTCACCCTTATTCTGGTCAGTTCTCACTGCGGCTGGGGCAGTGGAAAGAAGAATGGGTCAATGGCATATAAACATGTTCACAAGAATACACAATAAAAAAGTTTAAAACACAAATAGCAAAATCGGCCAAGTTTTCATATAGCCTAACTTTGAAACCTGACTTTCAAGAACACATTTCTAAAATTCTCCTTTAATAATGTTTGTATTTTTGGCGAGAAATTGTTATTTTAATGAGAATTCTTCATCAGGAACTCAACAGATAAAAAATACATTTTAACCAGGGCTGGAGCATCATAAATATTGAGAAGGACCTTCACAACTCACTCTAAAATTCAGCTAAGTGACTATTTTTCTAACCTTCCTGAATTTCTCTGTTCCAGTTTCATCTCCTTATTAATCTGTATTATGACACGCAGAAGACAGGTTGTACAGTATTAGAAAATGAATGCATCTATACCCAGAGCAGTCTTTCCCCCAGATTTTAGAGGTCACTAATAAAAAGAGATATACCCTGAAGAGAGAACGCATGAACTGGGTCAGAGTGGAGATTCTTTCACTCACTAGGTGCTTTTTAACAGTTTCATTCATGCAGCAAATAAGAAAGTACATTCAGTCACATAATAAGACATACCGTTGAAATCGATTACTCACTGTAAAGGTTGAAGTGTTAAAAATAGCATAGTAAATTGTCTCTGGCTGTGTGTCGCTTCTGAGATTGAAACACCAATACTTTCCTTTAAACTCAACAGAGAAAAATACTTAAAACCATTGCCAAATTTTAGGCCATCGATATCATAAAAAGAGGATACGGAATAATGTACAGTCAAAAAAAAAAAAAGCCTTGAGTGTAAGATTATAAATTATATATATTTGAGTTCTTTGGCATACTGATGTGTTTCCCAGAAGAACTTAACTTTTCCTCACAAATACATTTTTAAAATTTTTTCCTTCTATCTTGTATCTTTTTTTTTCTTCTCATAACCACATCATCTTACATACAGTTGTACAAACCTGGCAAAAATAACCAGTAGGTCTTTCCGAGTGTCTTACTATATGGAGATGAAGGGGTCTGTATTACTGTTGAAGAAAGCGTAAGTTATTAACCAATTATATAACAACTTTGACGTCGCTGAATTTTAGTCAAGAGTTGTGCAGCACACCATGGGTCCAGTTGTGCATACTATCCACCCTATCTGCCCTACATAGTATTGAAAGTTACTTATGTCATGTAGAATTTATAATGGATAGTATGCACATTGGGACACTGGCTCAAGCACTAATGGGAATTAATATACAAAGTGCCATAAACTGAATATCACCTGTCGCAAAAAGTCAGTGACTTCAGTTATAAAACAGCATTTTTTTCCTGGTAAGCTCAAAAAATAGTTCGATCAAAAAGTACTCTTTAGTGTAAAACATGTTTAAGTCCTATATTAATATGCTTAATAGTTTTTCTTTCCCTGTTTTTACACATTTCACATTTAATCGATAACAGCTGAAAGATATATCATCGCTCGCTTTTTGGCCGCTTCATGTATATGAGGTAGAGAACGAAGCTGTCTGTGCAATATAGAAATATACTGTAAAAACATAATTTCCTGTAAAGCTGCTTTGCAACAGTCTGTATTGTGAAAAGCGGTACACAAATAAACTTGAACTGAAATTGAACTTAACGTGACAAAAAAATGAAATGTGATAGAAAAGTGACTTTTATGAACATTCTAAAAAGTATCTTCTGCAAAAGAAAGAAACTCATAAAAGTGTGGTACAAATGGCGGTAGGTTTTCATTTTTGGGTCAACAATCCCTTTAAGGAACTGTATATACATCCACAACTAAAGGGGTGGCATAAACCATTCTTTATAACATGTACATTCATATAGCAGAGTTTTTACCCAAAGCAATCTCACAAATAAGGAATACAAAGTGATACATTTTTGATAATGACCTATTTATCAATATCATGACCTTATGTGACTTATTGCTTAAATAGCTATGCAACCTACAAATATAGGCTAAACTGAATATCCAGAAATTAATGATAAAAATGCACAGGCGGCTTCAGCCTCTACCTCCTATTACACTACATACCAATTTGCCTGTAACAGGTTTTTGCATGAAAACATTTCATTTGCACACGTCCCACTCAAGGTTTTCCTTTGTCTCCAGTTTGGCTCATCCAATTTTTTGCAAGAACTGTCAGCGTTAACCTTTCACACCCCAACACACACACACACACATACACACCATCAGCAACTTCTTTAGCGTTGACTGAGGCTATACGGCGGCTGCTTTTTCTATGTTGTTTCCCTCAAACTATTCGGGTGACCTTGAGCTTGTATTATCTGGAGAATAAAGACTCTGCTTCGCTCTGCTAAAGAAGATCAGAGTCATGTTGAGGCAGTATAAGAGTGACTGAATGAAACTGGTTTCTACCGAGCACCAAGCTTTGACCAGATACGAGACCTATAAACTGTAACCTCACCGTATATAGATGGCCACCGTTTTAATAAAAGCCTTGGTAAGTCAGCTGTCACTGAAATGAATGTACTGTAAGTCGCTGTGGTTTGAAAAAAAAAATGCTATGAAGGAGGTGATATGAGAACAAAGATGGAACCGCATCATCACTTCCATGTTACAGAAATTTTGCATAATGAGCAGAAGCTGTGAAGTATGAATAATTTTGAAGGGAGTAAAAAAAAACTGTCAATAATTCATGACTATTGCATATCTTCAGCTAAAGGACCAATACACAGCAGCCTGTCTCTGAGAGTATAAAGATCAGAATAAAATGCAATGAATAATCAATAGACATGAATTGGAAAACACCCTGAATTATTAATTTACCTCACAAATGGGAAAGTGTGCCGATATTAAAGAGAATGGGATTTTTTTGGAATTTTTTTTTTCTGGAAGAAAAAAAAAAACGTCAACGTCAGAAATAATTTGAAATATGTGGCGCATATAATCACAGTGCGTGAAGCGGAAAACAGTTTATAGTTCCGGCCATCAGGAACCCGAAGCGGGGCACAGATTGCTCGTGTGGCCGGGGACCAAAACAGGAGCAGAGCGGAGAACCTTCCAACCGTGCGATGGAAAACCCCACTGAGATCCCCCTTACATAAGCTCTCCGGCCTCAGTGCTGGCCAATAACTCACCACTGGCCGTCAGCACGGACAGCAGAAGACATACACGTACCAATTAAAAAGACCGTACTCTTTTATCGAGTTCGGAGCCGTGGCTTTTTCCTACCTGTTGTGTGCTAATCAGTATTAACTGCAGAGCAGCATGGAGTCCTTTAACGTGGACCCGGGCCAGAGCTTTTATTTGTAGTGCGTTCATTTCTTTATGTTTTTTGCTTTTGGCTTTAGTTTTCCTGCTAGACTTTCACTGGAAAAGCATGTTGTCGTTCGCCCTGCACAACACCCTTTTATAACACTGCCATCTAGCGATAACAGCCTTATCACGACTCCCAACGTTTTTACACGTCGTCAAAATGTTTAAATTTAATCTTAATTTTATTTATATTGTTTATTGTTTCCGTTTTTAGTCATACAAATAACTTTGAAGATTGTGCTTAATCCATGAAAATGGTCGGCTAATAATACTACTACTACTACTAATAAAAAGATCCATTTTCTTGTCATTTTTATTTATGCTTTTTGTTCTATTATGCAACACAATTTTTTATTATTATTATTAATTAACATTTTCTTCATAAACTTCAGCTGTTTACGGATCTCCATGCCTCTTTTTGTCTCCTTTTTAAAGTAAAATACAAAGCAACATTTACTCATCAGTCTTTCAATGTGTCCTTGTTACAATATAATTGTACACTTTAGTATTAAGTAATATCAATTACTACATGCGCTATATGGTTAGGATTTGTTTTATGGTTAGTTGCATGCAATTGAGCAATATTACAGCAAGCACATGTAACGTGTAACAAGAAAACATTAAATGAAAGCGTTACCAATATGTTTTATATAGAAACCCTTTTGGATGATAACACTGGTGACATTTCTTCAAAATCAGACACACAGATGTTGACTCAGACCCAATGCATTTTGAAGCCTTTCCAGAAGAAGCAGCTTTTAAGAGATTTTATAACATGCTTTATACAGTTCTAAACTAGAGCAACCTTTGAGCGTGTCTAAGTCCTTGAATGTTTCGAGAAGTCAAAAGACCTCTTTGCATTCAGCAAGGCTTATGCTGTCTCTTTACTTTCCAAGGCATTTTTTGTAATGGTTAGTTGCCAGCTTTTCCCTCACAGCGGTTCCCTCTTGTCTCCAACCTTATGGCCCAGTCCCTGACTCTCTTGTGTCCTGCATTAGCTGTGCTCTGACCATGACCGAAAGACTTCACTTCTTCTTTTCTTTTTTCCTTTTTCTTTTTCAAATCGAAACCTCATGCTCCACAAGTCAATGTGCATGTTTTCCAAGTAGGACCCAAAGCTATACAAATAATAAATGCACTTCAGGCAGTTTAAAAAAACACACACACAAAATGTTAAGATGTTAATAAGACTAAATAACTGTGAAAAAAAGGTATTCTTGCCATCAGAAGGTAACTAGATAGATTGCTAAAAACCAATTTATGGTATATAATTACTGCGAATGTAATAAAACGGCACTGACATAGGCTACATAGGCAAGCGACAACTTTATATTAAAGTTTGATTTTAATCATCAAAACATGGGTTTTCAGAATGTTTTCGTGTCTTCTTTTGTGCCTACTCGCTGTCATTTAAAGACAATATTTATGCGGTTTTCAACTAGAATTTATATTTTATTACAGATTTATTATGATGAAAGATCATTTAAAATGTAAATATAGCTAGATAACAGTAAAAACATATTTATAGATGACAATCAAAATACTAAAACGCATAAGTTGATTATACGTTTATCACCATCACAAAATAGGAACAAAACATCCGATTTCAGCTGAATAAACACGTGCAGCAGTGATTCAGTATTACAAGTCTGGTCTTCTCCATCCGAAGTGGCACAGCTCCTCTCCGGCTGCAGGGGGCACTATAGAGTCTTCCCCAGACATTCTCATGCTCCCCTCCCCCATTTTGGGACTGCTCTGTCAACATGCCTCCATCAGGCCTTCTTTAGCCAGCCTGATACAGTATGTCTCCTTTCAGCCCGTGTCCCTCAGTCCCTAACCCTCCCACACCCCAGAACTGGAGCACGCTCTTTCCCTCAGACGTGCAGATCAGGAAGTGTCATTCTTTTGAGAGAGATCACGCACTTTCACATCATCCCTCCATTTCAAAATGCCTCTTGCAAAAAAAATGCACGAGTAGACTGACCTCAGATTTGACAAAAATTCACAGTATAGGTTGCAACAACGTTTTTTAGTAATGAATGGAAAACAGGTTTCAATCAATCTGGGTTGATTTCATTAAAGGACAATCTTAGTACATTCGTCTTGAAAAGCAGAAGCCTCTTTTGTTTCTCAACCCCGTACCTCTTTCCATTTGTCATTTAGAGACCCTTTTAAGAATCCAGTAATATCACATTTTACATTAAGAGTTGCCTAATTGAAACAGATAAATGGGTTGTAAATCACTTTCATTTTAAAAACGTGAAAAGAAAAATCTTTAAGTGAATGTGACTTACTACATGCAGCCTATTTTTACTGTATGCTTTTTCGCCTAGAAACATCTCAAGTTCAAATAAAGAAAACTAGCAGCTTCCTTATTAACTCAAAATATCATACGTTAACAATTTTGGTGGCCAGGCAAACCAAGATGACAACAACAGCAGATAAATGCATCATGAAGTGTTTTAGGAACACCATTGCTTAAACGACAAAATACTATATTTTTAAATATTATACATATATACTTTACATATCAGTCCACAAAATTAAAGAAAACTGAAATATGTAGTTTTCAACAGACCAAACTGGAGTTGTAGGTAAAAAAAACACAGACTGGCCAGGGTTAGAAACATTGTGAGAAGGACAATACAGCACTTTATTGTTCAGAAATGTTTGCAGTGACAAAGTAAAATAGAATCAAGGGGGAAAAACAGCAACAACAAAAAACAAAAACAAAACAAACAAAAGAAAAACAACAGACAACATAAAGTGGAGGTCACAAATTTAAACATACAGAAAGTTAGATTGAATAGAGGTGCTCATTCTGGAGCCCAGGACACATCAGAAGCCCAGCTGGAGGAGGAAAAGTGTGTCATTGTTGAAAAAAATGAAAAAACAAACAAAATACAAGTCAGCAGAGGCTGAACCAAACACAGGCTAATCTACTAGCACAACGCTACAGTGGTCAATTTAACTGCCACATACTCTTACGTTAGGGCAGATGTGGATGAATGAAAAGCTGCTCTGGAAGCAAAACAAGTTACAGGATGGTAAATACATATTTATAAAAAAGATGCTTCAGTTATAAACAGGCAAATCAAAAGCAAGAGATTATGTTCTTTTATTTTGCATTATTTATACTTTGATATACTTTTTTTTTTTTTTTTTTTAGCAAAATGCCATACTTTTGTTAATAAAAGTAAACAGGAAAAACAGCCACCGAAGCCACATCCATTGTCTATGAACCAAAGTAAAACATATGACCATTAAGCGTGAGCACAAAAAGTATAGCAAATCTTTTTTTCATCAGTGAGTACACCTACACATCTCCTTAGACATATCTAAAAGACTGTACAAATATACACTACCAATACTATGTGATAACATGAAATTCAAGAATACCTGTTGGCTCTAAAAAAACACTCCTTTTGCCAGAAGAACAAGTCTGTTTCTGGTTGCGTTAAAGAATCATAAACTGAAGGCAAATCATGTATTGTTTGGTAAATGTTGAGCTTTTTCTTTCCCTATCCTGAGGAAAAGTTGACCTCAGCTTCACAATCAATATCTGCATTCATCTTCATATTTCAAACTGTAAAATATGACTTTTTTGCCTTTCTCAAATGGCTTTAGGAGTTGAGGGAAAAGCAGAACCTTATAGCTACTGTCTGTAACCAAGGTCTAGAAGTTCAATGAGGCAGCATTGTTGGTGTACGTCAAACATAATGCAAAAGTATACATGTGCATTTTATTAACCCTGTCCAGAAATCAGACTTGTTGCTTGGTTATCTGAGTCTCTGATTGTTCAAGCTTGTTTGTGATACCTGACTGGCACTCTTCCTTTTGCCGTTTTGTTTCATCTAACAAGTCTTTTGACCCATAACCATTTTCACTGTGGGCGTCCTCCCTGATGTCAGAGTCACTCCCATCCACTTGATCATTTGTCTCTGGCTCCTCCCTACTGAGTGACTCTGCAGTCTGCACGTTCACCTCATTATCGCTGTCAGAGTCCACAGCAATTGGTTCAGAATTGACAAGTGCTCCAGCTTTTAAGGTGCTCTTCATTGAATCTTTGCAGTTGCTCCCTTTGATGGCCTTTTGACCATTCGAGCAGAGGGAGGCTTTGGTGGCAACCCTTGCTAGCATCCCATGCTTCTGCTGCAGGTCACCATTGGTTGTAGCTTTCTGCCGAAAGCGAATGGCACTGGCAGATCGGCCTATCCGATATCTGGTAGTTCGTCTTTTGTGTTCATGGTTATGGTTCTTGAAATAGCACTTTGACTCAAAGTTCATGGGATGCTGCAAATCTATAACGTCTTCCATTTTAAATCCCAGCAGGACCCGAGTGTTTAAGGTCTCGCAATTCACCATGCATCTCCTCCTTCGATTTGAGAAGTGGCTCGCAATGTCAGATTTCCAAAGCCAGAGACTAGATGCAAGCTTCTCCACCTCTCTACGAGTTGGATAAGGTTGCTTGTTGAAGTACTGAGTGAGGAAAGCTTTTCGTGTTTCGTAGGACTCATTCTCGTAACCCTTCGGGTCCAAAGCAAAGACTACAGGTTCATCTTGTTTGTCAGTTGAAATTGGCGGGCTATGCCCTGTCTGGTCATCGCTTGCAGATTTCCGTCTCTTTGGCTCAGTTTGGTCGAAGTTTGCTAAACCTGCCCGTTTGAGACCAGCCCCCTGGGCCTGTGCAACTCTTGCGGATGGAGCAGGTCGACCGTTTTGAGTTTTGCTGACACCGCGGCAATGCACTAGATGCAAAGTGATCGTGGAAGCAGTCATGTTACTAGTGTAGACGCCAAGGCAATGGATGCATTTGTAGGTCAACTTTTTCTCCACAGGATGAACTGTTTGTATAACTTGATGGCGGTCACGCAAATGGTGAGCTAGAGAGTCTGAAATGGGACCCTTAAGAATTGAAAAGCAGAGAGGACAAAGTGTTTTGCCTACATCCTTCTTATAAGGTACAGCAGCTTGCGGTGTAGCTTTAGCCAGTATGGCGTCTGAGGCATCTGGGGGTATCTTTAGGACTGGTGGCAGAACCGGCTTGTTCCCCTGCAACGATTGTGGTAGTGCATTGTTTTGGGCGTGAAATGCCACCGATTCTTCAGGAGCATCCCGCATGTTATATGTGGTCACGATCAGCTGGACATTCTTGGGATTTCCCTGCTGAAGCGTGAGGTCAAATGTAAGCGGGGATTCTGTCCGCGGCCCGACAGATTCATTGGGATGAACCCCTCGCATATGAGTCACCATTTTTTCGACATCATTGAACGTGGCCCTGCAGTGTGGGCAAGATAAGCCATGTATCAACATGTGGTTAAGAAGCGTGTCGCTAGGTAGGTAACGGTTACAGTATAAGCATTTACTAGTGAAGTTGTGAATTTTCATGATATAGTTGGCCACCGCCGGTACCTTCTCCGCTTTGTGCTCCTTTTCAAAATGCGAACTGTACACATTTTCTGGAAAGAGCTCATTGCAGATGGTGCAGATCTTCCATTTTTGAGTGTATGACGTGCCGATGACAGAGTTGCCCTTCTTAGAAGTAACAGATGACACCGTAGTAGCTGCTGCCTGAACTCGAGAGTTCAGCTGAGGGATCTTTAGTATGGAAGTGGATGATGATCCAGAAACAGAACTACGAAGACTAGCAGAAAGCTGCGGTTTGCTTGTCTGAGACTGCTGTGGGACTGAAAGCTGCACTTGTTGTCCCCCAATGGTTAAAGATTGTGTAGTCCCAGGCTTCAGACCAAAGGCCCCCTGCTTCAAGTGAACACCTGACAGGAGCCCACTTGAGTTCAAACTCCCTTTAGGAATAACAATACGACTCAGCTGCTGAGCAGATAAAGGCCGTACTCCAGTCAATACTGTACCCTTTGGCATTACACCAATGATGCCCTTATCACCCTGAGCTTTGGTGGACACCATAATCACAGGCTTCGCCCGAGGTACCACAACATTGGTGTGTCCAATCATAGCAGTAACTTGATAACCAATGCGCTCATGGTCCTCAATGACATGCTGCACAAGGGCTTCATAGGTACGAGGTACAAAGAGGCACCGTTTGCAGTGAATGGCTGTGCTTGTACTGTTGGTACCACCAGAATCAGCACTGCTCCCTGTACCAGAGCCTGCGGTTGTCCCATTGGCTGGTGTTGTCTTCTCACCAGGCCTCACTAAATACGGTGCCGCTACATGCTGGAAATGTTCCCGATAGATATGCTTTCGCACCACATTATATAGTGGGTCCCTGTAAGTGCATTTCTTGCAGTAATACACTGCTTGCTCTATATTATCACGTGTCTTATCCAGACGAACAGCATCCTTCAAGCCAACTCCTGCCCCCTGAAGTCCTCCAGCATTATGGCGTACGACATTGTTGGGCATGTGAAACAGTCTGATGTGTGTCTCCAAAGTCTTTTTGTTCCCATTGTAAGTGCAATAGGGGCAGTTAAGGAGAATGCGGTTTTCAAAGTCCTCGCTGTGCACATTACGAAAGTGACTCTTGTAGGCCGAGAAAAACTTGGAGGAAAATGTACATCCAGAACAACAGAACGGCTTTGAGCGGTACTCCTAAAAAGACAAGGAAAACAAATGAGTAAAGAAAAAAACTAAGATGGGTTTTTGAAAATTGAAACATAAGGGTCGTAAAAAAATTGCTTCCCCTGTCCTTTAGTAAGATTTAAGTTATAACTCACTTGTGATTTGGTCATTGAGGGATCCCACATGCACACATCGTCCCATGTGGTGTTCTTAATGTAGAACTCATTGGGAACAAATTCCTTATAGTCCTGTAGGGGAAAAAGAATACATATAAAAAAAGTCTTTGTAGAAGTAATTTTTCAAATGCTTTGCACATGTATTTCTGTGTAAAACGAATGAAGACTGAATAAAAATGAAATGCTTTGCACTGAATCAATCGGTTCATACAAACTGATTAGCAGGAATTTTTAACTTTCTAACTCTGCTATTTGAGGTTTCAATCGTAGACGTTTCTAATATAGCTAGCAAATAAAAGCAACTTCATACTAGACATGGCTTTTAGGAAATTTAATGGCCAAAATGTGCATTATGCACTGGCATTCACAATGTCACTTTATTTTATCAGACACCAATCATACAGCCTTTTATTATAATCATTGCAAACACTTATCCTTCAGACAGATTGTCCTTTGTGGTGTTGTTTTAAAATATTGAAAAAAAATGGAACTTGTGGCAGATTGCAATTCTGTCAGGCAACTAAAGTAGTAGATTTATCAAAAACAAGAAATGCAGGCTTTATTTCTGAAAAATACCAAAAGTCACATGGACCTACTTCACAAAACTGCACCATATGTGTTATTGTGTTAACAAAAAAATACTGTTAAGACTCAAGGTTAGAAGATGAATAACAACAAGCCAATTTCACAGATTTCACAGCTACAGAGCTAATGGTAACACTGTGACACAAAATGTAACATAAAACACACACTTATTTAGAACTGACTTGGGTAGTTAATGATAGTGAGGATGTATGTTCTTGCTTGTGGAGATATTTTAACTAGAGAAATGTACTTACGTCAATGTGCTCCCTGCAAAAATCCAAGCCAATGTCACCCAGCACTTTTTTCACATTCTTCCTAGCTTTTCGTAGACTGCTGAGGTTGTTCACTGGGAGTTGAAACATTCTGCCACCTGAAAATAAATTCATCACCATCATGAATGAATAAAAGACATTTTGTATTGTTTGAATGACTTCAGAGAACAAGAATACATTAATAATATATCTCACTATGAAACTATTTTTTCGTTTGAGCGCACCTTAACCCAGATCATAAACACAAGCTTATGTCAGAGAAACGGTCACTAGGAAAGGAAGAGGCCTAAAGCAAAACAATTGAGTCAGAGAGCATCTTTCTCATCACAGCCCGGGAAAATGACCAGCATACTAAACACAGACGGCCTAAAGCCAACGTACTATTGACACCATGCAATATCTTTCTTATTTTACAATAGTGTTTTCCAAACTGTTAATTCTTCATCAAAAGCCACAACCTCCAAATGTATTTGTGAATTAAATTCCAAAGAGTCCTTTCACAACTGAAAACTAATTTGCAACATTTGTATGGTGGCATGCAATTAACATCAAAGGTACTTCTAAAAATGAAAATGTCAACGAGAATAAGGAGAGACAACGCATGAGGTGAAGATTAAAGAAACCAACCTCTGTCCGCAGTATAGGCTATGCGCTAGTCTATAATTGATCCAAAGAAACTGACATAACCTTACATGCTTTGTTAAAAAGGAACTGAATGCATTATTAATTAAATTTAAATAAACCATTCAAAAGTTTGGGATTTAAAAGATGTTTTTAATGTTTCTGAAGTTTTTTTATGCTAAAAAAGCTGCACTTGTTTGATCAAAAATTAAAACATTAATATTGTACAGCAATATAGCAGTAATAACTTTTATATTAATAAAAATTTAATAAAATGTGTTTTAAAATGAATTTCTTAATATGCTATTTTGGTGTTATTTTATTTATATATATATATATATATATATATATATATATATATATATATATATATATATATATATATGAATAAATCTATTTTACATTATTTAAAATTTTTCCAAGCACCAAGTACAAGTGCTTCAGCACTTGATGTCTATGGCATGGCACCATTTCAAAACATAATCGCCCAACTGAAAAACACAAACGCATCCAATGAATCTGTGGCCAACATTCTACAGTACCAGCATTGCAGATCTGTGCTTTGACGAATATTGTACATGAAGAGCCAAACATGTCCAACTGCAACGCTAAATTAGGCCGATCCCACAGCAGCCAGCAAAAATGAGGTCAAAGTTCAACTAAGGTCAAAGGTCACGTACCTATCTGACCTGCCTTCATGGAAAACCTGCATCAGCGCTTGGCGTCACCAATCACAAGCATCATACGGTACACCCTGCTTGAACAAAGAGCAGCAGTTTCACTGAATAGGGGCTCTCTCTCTTTGGTTAGGCGTTCCTCATCGCCTCACTGACTTTCTCCCATCCTTTCTAGATGGCGCTAGAGGACAGCTCTTCCTCCATGTTATATAAGCCTCTCCCTGTTCTGCCTGCCCTTTTTCCGCTCCCTTTTTAGTGCAGGCTTCTGCATTACAGCCCTGGAATGGCGCCTCCTGTTGAGGCAGCAGCAGAGGCCGGTGCGTGGAAAGCCATATCTGCAGCGTCTGCTCTGGGTGAAGGTTATCCGATGATCCCCTAGCATGCTTGGTTTGCATGCATATGCAAAGAGAAAATTAAAATATCTGTCACATTTTAATTAACTGCCTCGTGGCCGTCCATATCCAAATACACCAACCCTGTGTTAATGAGAAAAACATACTGCTGGTAAATACAGTCAGCATCAAAGGCCCAACACCAAAGCTACAGTTGCGAAAATAACATCGCATATATTACACACACACAGCACGATAAACATAAGCTGTCAAAATGTCAAATTCAAGCCATGCCATTTAGCAAATTGCATCTATGCTACCCATTATGGTAAATACTAAAGTAAATATTCAACTTGCCATTCAACAACAATTATACGTTGCAAATCGTACAGAGCAAAATCAAGTAGGCAAGTACACGAGTATGACAACACACTGACGAGGGAAACAACTGACCAATTAGAGACTAATAAGAGTCACACATTGGTCTGTTTGGTTTGTTGACATGTCAAAGGCGATCAAATCCTGCAAGCGCCAACTTTGCTTTGTTATTAGTGAATCTGCACGCGCTTAACTGACAGCCTGTTCGTTAATTAAAAGGACAATTCACCAAAAACAACAGCCCAAAAAATTAAAAAATGACTAAAATCGCTTCTTCAATCCAATACTGCTCCGCACACGACTTTCTTTTATCTGTGAAACACAAAAGATGTCAGGCGACATGACAGCCTCAGTCACCGTTCACTTTCAGTGCATCTTTTTTTTTTCTTCCAAACAATAAAACTGACTGGGGCTGTCATTCCGATTAACATTTACTTTAGCTCGTGTTAGTAAGTAACACGGGCTCAGAACAACGCGGGGACTAATAAACGATGACATTTGTTTTTATCTTTGATGAACGGTCCCTTTAACGATTGATTCGTTGCAGCGCGAGCTTTTCGTGATGAGTTAGCCTAACTGTCAAAGCAAACGGGAGATATAACAGCGGTCTGGAGCGAGTGGTCGGATTTAGGGTCTGTGCGAATGATAAAAGCCCTCAGTTACACTCACAACGGTAAGAACCCGTCGATATGAACTTTATTTTTAATTCACGACCTCAGAGAGCGGTTTAAAAACTGTGTGACACAAACAATCGGCTACGCTTTCCGCCTGAGAGTCTGAACAAGTCATTTCAGATTTCCTCCGGTCAATATCAAGTTAGCAGGTATCCGATTATGAGGTGTTCTCATTGGGTTTCGTTCCCCAGACGCGCAACGGGGAGCGAGCTGAACGTTACCTGGCCCGCGCTCCGCTAGCTGCGGCGCGTAGTGTCACTTTCCCGCCCCCCGAACCGAGCGCCTCGTCCTCCGCTTCCCGGGCGGACACACACCGCCGAAAGAGGGAGCTCGACTCCTGTCACGGGCCGACCCAGAGCTTTCCGTCTGCCGGGAATGAGCTGCTGCAACTCATCTAGCGGAGTCCGTGCCGGCGTACGGGGGTCCCGGAGGGAGAAGGAGCGTGAACCGCCGAGCGCGTGCCGCGTTTGCGATGATGCACAGTCCAGAAGACGCGCGATGACGGTGTAATTGACAGCAATTAACGTAATCCGCCATCCACTTAAACAATACGACCCGGTCCAGTACCTATACTATCCAAAATGGCGTGTGAAAAGGGGCGGAAGTGACATGTGTGTTTGATTAGCATAAAAAAGCATTGTGCCGACGGAGACAGGCGGTGGGTGGGGAATTGTGTGGCGAGAGGTGTCAGACGACCCCCAATCTAATATTCACCCCCCATCCGAGCTTACCTGGTATGCACAAGTGTGTCTGCGCGCGCATTAAATGTTTTATTACATGCTCCCGAAATTGGTGTAAACAGCCCCTGGGCGCAGTTACATGGAATGAACCCATAGGGGGCGCCATCGGCCGAAACTTGATTGGATAGAGGCGTATGCGTCAATTCTGCATCTGGTATCTACCCCCGCAGAGAGTCGGATGTATACAGTGCCTCAGTACTCAGCCAGCGTCGGAGCGGCATGAGTTCGGGTGGTGGCGCTGTACCGCGCTCATGCGCAACTCACCGGGACTACTTCTGCATGTGAAGTGCTGGGGTTGCAGACTGCGAGCCATGGTGATTCCCCCACCCTCTGGCCCTTGAGCTCTGGAGTTATTTCCCCCCTTGGTGTTGGCTGGATCAAACTCGCCCGAGCAGTTCCTTGCGTTAGACTAGTTTGGGTGTCATTTGGGACATAACGCTCTACACCCAGAGAGAGAGAATGTATTTCCTTTGGATGTGTCCAGACAGGGCAGACACTCAAAAGGCTGTAGAGGATGTAGGCTGTTGTTTTCTTCTGACACCGACTGATGTGTGAAATTAAGTGTGTAATACAACTTCATCAGTTCAAGGTATTGTATAAATAACACACCCAGATGAAATCGTCCGAATACTTTTTTATAACCCAAATGATCTGCAACATTAAATGTTTATTATAAAGCATACATCTCTAGCCACTCAAAGTGCAAAAATGGTTCTCAGGCTGTTAAAAAGATCAATATACATACAGTATATGGAAACGTAAGAGGGACCCCCAGGGACAGTTTTGTTTAGGGCCTCCGAGCACCCCCCTCTATACATACATACACAGCCATGTTACAAAAGCACCATTTTGGATAGCCCAAAGAACCTCTCAGGAAACTGTTAAGACAAACATTTTTTTCTTAAGTGTGAAGAACCATTTAAAAATTTAATGACTACAAGGAACCATAAAGAATTTCTGGGGGTTATGATGTTCAAGGCTCTACATGGGACCAATAAAGAACCTTGATTTTTTTTTTTAAATATAAAAATGGCATTAATGGATCCATTGGGAGACTTTAACATCCATGGAACCTTTCCATTGCAGGTTCTTTACAGGGAGAAAGGTTTCTTACATTATTCAGATGTTCTTGTTCAACTTCACTAAAGGTTCTTTAGGGAATCGAGAATGATGCCATAATATAGCTTAAAAAAAAAGAAAAGAAAAAAGTAAATTTGGTCCTTTTTATTAAAATTTTTTTTTTACACTTATACATTTTAACATGTAGACTAGTAACATAAAGGGAAGATGGAAAGGGGTAATTCCAAGAAAACCAAACACTACTGTAACCCGATATGAGAGAAATAACTCATCGTAATGAACCCGTTACTTGGAAATCATGAATTGACTGCAGAAGCCCTAAACATATCACAAAACTACACACAACCTAACCACGTCAAAGGTCATGTGGTCGCAAAAAGAGTGAGCAATCCTTTCAGGAAGGAGACTATTTCATTTCCACCCAATTTGGACTCTCCATAAACACGATCCACGAATGAGATGGGAACCTGCATAATAAACAGACAGGACCGCGTTCAGATCATCATTAAATAATGCAGTGTGCTACTCTGAAGCAGATTTGGTATTAAAGAAAAAAAAATTACTTGAATTTATACATGAACGCATTTATTAAATAGTTTAATACAGCAATACAAGGCACAGTCTTATGTAAATGCATCATCAAAACTGCATTTTATTTATTAAACTATTAATATTTATATGAAAGGTGGGGTGAGAGCTGTGTGCTTACCTCTCCTACAGTATAGCCCAGCTGTCTGGCACGGACAATCATCTCCATCTGGAACACATAGCCTTTAGACACACACTGCTCTACTAACTTCTCAAGAACGTCTTTCTTATAGAGCCTGAAACGGAGAGCACAAGAGACAGTGATACGATGTTGTAATGTCACATAAAAAACACGATTTAAAAAAAGACTCATTTATGAACGTGCCCTTACCTAAAACTCCCCGTGAGATCAGACGCTCCCGGTCTGAGCAGCACTTGTGTTATAAAGTTTGCCCCTCGACTAAAAGGAAACAATCGTTACAAAAAAAAGTCATCTTGTGCCATAAAATCAATTATACGTGAAAAATGATACCTGACCTATTTATATATGTCAGTATATAAACATGTCTAAAATGTGTTCAGTCAGCTGAAGTTTCCAGTCATTACCTGATCAGTTTCCGACGCAGATCCCATCCATAAACGCCACCGTCTCCTCTGTACCTCGTTCCAGACACCAGGTCGTATCCACCCTCTTTCTGTTTCCTGAACAAAAATACATAAGCATCATGAAAACGTCTGTTATACAGACGCACGTGATAATGCTAGTAAAGCAAAACTACACTACACAATACAGTGAGCGGATAAAATGGTTTTAACAGCAGAGTCATAAAGTCATTGAAAGAAGATAACTTACTCAATGAACTGTGCAATAAACTTTGGCTGTGAGGGAGAAGAAAAAGTAAACACTTGAAGGTTTCATTTAGTGAAAGGAGGATCAAATTATCCATTTTAAATTCCTGAAAACTGACTAAACATGCTTACATATATATATATATATATATATATATATATATATATATATATATATATATATATATATATATATATATACACACACATATATATATATATATATATATAAATTACCAAAAAAATCTAAATGATCATATTCATAAGAAGTCATATGCCTTAGTACCTCATAGTTTTGATCTCATCATACTAAATTTAATTTGTTTTTATCCCTGTGTTTGACTGAAATGAAATGACCCAAAATAATGATTCTCAACATCACTAAGGCTCGTTGGCATGTTGTACTCTATCTGTAAATATGTTCAGTGTTTCCGAATACCAGGATTTAGGGATGCACCGATAATGACCGGCCAAAATATGTGTGCATGTTATCAGTAAAGCCGGTTCTGTAATCAGCGGTAAATGCCTTCAGTAAGTGTTTTCACATATCGTCCGATCATTATCGGTGCATCCCTACCAGGAATCAGTCTAAAGAAGCTACAAAACACTATCCAATGGAAAAGTACTTACATGATGCGAGAGATCAGCGTCCATAATGATAACGAAGTTTCCGGACGCGTGTTTAATGCCGTGGATGTAAGCCGTTCCTGAAACGACACGAAACGTCACGCTGTTCCTGTAACTCGGCTGTAAGAAGTATGTGATGAAATGTGAGGCAGTTTACCTAATCCCAGTTTTTGTGCTCGCGGCCTCAGGAGCTAACAAGAAAAGAGACGCCAGATTTTCATTTTTTCCCCGACAAGTTGTCGATCACGTGCTGTCTATTATAACGCACAACTCACAATCCTGTCCGCGCCGTAGATCTTCTGCAGCTGCTCGGCGATCTGAAGCGTTCCGTCCGGGCTGCCATCGTCAATCACTATGATCTCGTAGTCGTATTTACTGCATTAAAACATCACCATTTGCTATTCTTAAGATTAAGTTAATCGTAGGCGATTAGACTGTCAGATGTCACTGACAGCTCATCATTAAAACTTCAACGGTCTGCCGGAATAAGGTTCCGTTTATAACAACACCCTTACCTCTCGCCAAAGTACTTCACCAGCAACCACACAATCAATGGGAGGTTTTCTCTTTCATTGTAAGTCGGCAGCAGAACAGAGTATTTGTCAGACTGCTTTTCGGTTTTCGCATTACCTCTCCTACTCGCCATGTTGGCGTCTCCGACGTAATAAACACCGGATGTTTACATCAGGTACGTTGTCCGTGGAAAACACCAGCTTCTTCCTTTGGTTCCGGATTGTTTGGACAGTTGAGCAGTAGCAACTCAATGTGTCAGTATAATATAAAATTTAGTCACAAACTCTTAGGTTTTCGGATGTTTCACTTGGGAGAACGTTTTGAGTCAAGATATGTACAATGTTACAATAGCAATTAACCCTATAATGACCCTACCCAGGAAAAAATAGTAATGGACAAATAATTTCTTTGCAGTGTGTGGTTCATTTGGCAACTATGAGTAACAATGATATCCATTACACTTTACATGCCATTTACAGTGAGATAAAAAGACTGGTTCTGTTGTTGATTTTAATTGGTTCAGCAAGATATCTGAAACTATACCACAGCAAAAAATATATTTAGCTTTAAAAAAAAAAAAACTCCATGAGTGATTTAACTGCTGTTATTGCTTATTAAATTGGTATTTTTGTAAACAAGTGATGTAAATTTTTCCGTTATTTCATTTTGTTTTTCAGTGAACGTGAAGAGTAACCATTTCCTAGAGACAGCATGATGGATCTCAGGTGAGTCAACGCTTTTGATCTTTAACAGTTTCATTTCATAAAGATTTACCTAAACATGTATATTAACACAATAACAAAAGACCAGTTCACTTAGTATAATTCTATAAAATACTATGGACAGCACTTCTGCATATGTAAAAACCAAAAAAACATAATATCACAGTGTATTTCATAGTAACATACATATTGCTCTTGCAAAATATTGCTTATTTTCATATTTAAAAAAACAAAACAAAAAAAAACACTTGATACAAAAACCAGAAGTAATAAGTCAAACAGGAATATAAAAGATTGAAAGTAATATGCCTTCAACAATATACATTTAAAACACAAACAGTGCATTAAATACAATAAAATATTTAGAAGTCAAATATTAGAAACATTCTTAGTGCGGATTTTAGCCGTATTTCCAATAAGACACTAGTTCCTCATCTGGTAACCAAAATATCTCTGTAGAATAGAGTCTGTGTTGTGATTTCCTCTGTGCTGCACATGCATCTACTGCAGTTTCGAAGCAGTAGATCAGGTTGAATACTGGGTAGAAGACAGGGTCAAGGATGATCAGTGCTTTGGTGATCTCATAATGGGAGTATTGTGTTGAGATCAGCAGAAAATAAAGTCAAAAGAGTCCATCGGCTGGCTCACTGAAAGTCAACATCTGGCAGAATCTCTTTATCCACTAAAGTCACACAGTGTTTTGGGGAAGAGATGATTCTGGCAGTGCTGAAGTAGAACGGTTACTTCTCAGTGACTCAAGGCTGGTATCCAGGGTATGGATCCTCTGAAAATGTTATAAACAGCAATTTTAACCACTTCAACATACACTGTTTCTATGGTGGTCACAATGACACAATTCAGTTTACCTGCAGCCGGGGGTCCTTGATAACATCCACTGCTGTCACATACACCAGGAGGTCCCATTTCTCCTTGCTGACCTGGAGCTCCTGAAATACCTGGAGGTCCTACGTTACCATTCTCGCCTTTGGGACCCGGTTCCCCTATTTTAGCTTCACCTGGAGGTCCTGTATAAGTAGAAATAAATAGTGGTGCAATTAACAATTTAATATCATGGCACAGACATTTGGCCTCATGTAAAATGTAAAATATGTAAAATTACAGTAATGATTTTCAGAAAAATAAATAGCATTATTTGTCTACTTAAAATACAAAACCAATTTGCCAGCAATACAAAACAAATTAATACACTACAAGACAACAGATATACACTACTGGTCAAAAGTTTGTTTATTCAGTAAGGATGCATTTAATTCATCCTTGGAGAACACATGAGATTTGTTTACTTCTTTATTGTGTCTCTTTATTGGGTAAGCTGATCTCGTTTTGATGTATTTGCACTTTTGGTACAGAAACCTGAATTTGATATATATTGAATACCCTTTTAAAACTATTTACAAAAAGACAGGTGTGTGTTATACGCAAATATGTTTCAATACCTGCAAAACCTTTTATTCCTTGCGGCCCCACCGTATTTGCTCCTGGAGAGCCCTTCTCACCAGGCATCCCTCTGCGCCCTACAAGTTCATCACAGAAATTAACATAACGTAATGCATAATTAAAAAACCCCAACAACTAATGTGTCTAAAGACAGCCATCAGATGTTGTGCTTGCACGGCAAATTTCATCTCCAAAGAAATGAAAATGTCAAGGCTTACCCTGCTCTCCAGGGTACCCTGGTTTTCCAGACTCCCCTCTGCTTCCTTGTCGACCCTGAGGGCCTCGGGATCCAGGTGGCCCCCTTCCCCCAGGTATCCCAGGCTCTCCCGGTGGTGCTACTGGTTCCTGGATGGGCACTGGCTTTCGATTCATCTCATTCAGAAAAGCATCCATCTTCAGCACTTCATCTAAAACGCAGTTTATTATCAGCTCATAATTGATATTCAGTCACTCAGGCCAAGATTGCCATTAAAGATGCTTTTCAATTCTGCATTTACTATGCCTGAAAATGGATGTAGTAAATATGCAACATACTGTGCACAAGTTTTTCGCAGGCCTGTGTAACAAGCTGGTAGATCATGGCAAGAGACTGTGGCTCACCCTAACAAACAGAAGAATTATTAAAACAAACTAAATCTTTTTTTATGGTTGGCATATAGCAAAGATGTCATTTTTAACCCACCTTCTCTCCTCTCTCGCCCTTACTTCCAGGAAGACCCTGTGAAAGACTTAACATTCAATTTCTAGCCATATTTTTTATCAAATATTTCTGGCCATTTATCTCAGCAGGACTGTATGGATGTAGGATATAAACTTACGGTGGGCCCTACGGGACCTAAGGGCCCTCTTTCTCCCACTGGCCCTGGATGACCAGGCATACCCTGGAAGCCCTACAAATTATAGACACAGAGTGTCTAAAGAGTGCAGTGAAAGCATATACAGTATGAAATATTCCATGAATGCTTATAGGTAAGTCTTACTCTAGGGCCTGTTATTCCTGGGCTACCTATGTTACCCTCCAGTCCTCTGGTGCCCTGTGACAAATTTATTGACAGAAAGATGAATGACAAGACTGAACATTTAAATAACACTGCCAAACCACACACACTTACCTTAGGACCAGGCATGCCCTCTTCACCTTTTGCACCAGGAGGCCCTGGTAGACCCTATGAACACGGTGTGAAAAAAAGATATACCAGGGCAAAAAAACAAAAAAAAACAAAAAATACAACTATGGCCTATAAGATGGCTGCTGACACTCACCTGACTCCCAGGCCTTCCAATATCTCCCTTTTCCCCTCTTGCTCCTGGTGGGCCCTTATTAAGACAATGAGAGATGGTTTAAATCTGTTCAAAATGCTAATACGTTAGATCTTCTCTGTAGAACTAGTGTAGGCGTACCACTTTGCCCATTACAGCTATTCCCCGTGGACCAGCGGGTCCAAGAGCGCCAAAGCCGCCTTCAGGGCCTGGTTTACCAGGTGGGCCCACCTCTCCCTGGAGAGATGCAGAAGAGAAACAAAAACAGAAACAAAAGTGACAGTAAATACATATTTAAAAAGATTTGTATTTTAAATAAATGCTGTTTGTCTGAACAACCTTTTCCTCAAAAAAATATTAAAATGATTTCTGATACGTGACGCATATTCAAACAGAAAAGGGTTACTTTAAATGTTTTTAAACTGTGTTTTGGATTAGTGGTTAACATTATACTTGAAGGCTCAAACCCAACTTTATATGCGAGTCTCCTTACCTTTTGTCCCACCTCTCCTTTTTCTCCCTTCTCCCCACGAGGGCCAGGTCTCCCCTAAATACACACATACTGTTACACCAATAATTACCATAACACTGATTATTCCAACAACTATTATAATGATTTCACAAGCTTTCTAATGTTTGTGTCAGTTTAAAAATGCAGCTTTGTGGTCTCACAGGTGGCCCGGTGTCTCCAGGTGCTCCAGAGACGTCGGTGGTGCAGGTGCACGCATAAGCAGGGGCAGGACAGCTCTCCTCGTCTCTCTAGAGAACAGAGAGCCTCGGTTAAAACACAGGAGCAAATTTTAAGACATCCCACATTACATTATGTAATTCAGTGCCATCCAAATGGATATGTGAACTGTACCTGTGAGGGCAGATCACAGCAGCTGTCTTCTGATGCCCAAGTAGTGTTGCACACAATCTCAAAGGACTGCAGCTGGAACTACAGATGAATATAATACGCATTGCTTTAATATGGGTATACATTACATTACAGTATGTTTGTGGTCATGAGGTGAGACTCACTGCCGCAGATCCACTGTGAGGTCCACGTGTCTTTACTAGTTTGCCCAACATCTCAAAACCATCAGTAGGCAGAGTTCCCAGGGGGCGAGCGGGCCTTTCGCCAACCCTCTGGCAGTCCACAGAAAGAGATACACTCACCTGACTGACTGACAAATGGATCTGCCAATCAGTTAAAGAGATGAGAAGAATCAGTGGCAGATTAAATGTTGTAGTCCCAAGCCATTTCATGTTGGCATCAAAATGAAACCTTATGAAGCGCACACACCTTATGAAAGCTTCCATAGAAAACTGAGTGGACTTGTGGCTGGTCAAAAGTCAATTCCTGTATCTCTCCTCTGTAGTCCAGGCTGAAATACAGCAGAACCTTCTTCTCAGCTAAACAACAGGACATAGAATAAGCATCTAATGAACTTGGGATTTACAATTCAGTATTCCTTAAGTTAAGTATCTACTCGGGTATCCAGGCACTCACGGTTCAATACCACCCCCATCTTGGGCTGGAAGTCGTTGTCCGTGAGCTGCCAGAGGGCGAAGGGCTCCCTGGGTGAATCCTGCAGGAGCCTAAAGGCCATGCTGATGGTGTGTTCTGGAGAGAAGCCAGCCGGATGAATGAAGCTGAGACAGACGGTAGGGTGTGAGCGCTGAATGAAGGGTGTAACCGAGCTGTTTAATGATATGTGCATGCGTGTGTTTTGTGTTCTCACCCTGTGCTCTGGGTCAGCTGTACATCTCTGTAGAGGGTGTAACTGGGTAAAGTGCTGAAGATGAAAGGTTCAGCTGCCACTCCCTCAATAGTAGAGTGTGCTCTCTGAGTTAGACCGAACGCTTCCATCATGTCAAAGCCTAGACAACACAATTTTTAATTTTTTTTTACAGTTTAGGGCTCAACAATAAGGTCATGTTAACTCGGGTTTGATATGTTTATTCATTTAATCTCGGAGTTGAAGTTCCAGGGAAGGTGTAAAAATCTAAATCTCAATGCAAGTCATTCTGGACAAAAGCATTTGCTAAATGCATGAGTGTAAAATGTAAAAATGATAATACCTTTGACCACATGATTTCTGACTGTTGTCTCAGGACACACTGAGAAATAAAAAAGCAAGCATATTATGTTTGGAAAAAAAGCTATATTTTTTTTATCAAATACAGTGTAAAAGGCCTGTTCACACCAAAAGTGAAGTGTTCATTTGCATTTATTCAATTTCCATTGTTCTCTTGTCAAATGGTCAAATGGTTTGGTGTGAATAGATGAAAAGGTATGCATTATTTCTATTTCAAATATTTATGTTTGATTTGACCAAGCCATAACTGTTGCAACTTTTACCTTCTCTTTGTACAGGATGCAGCCGAGGAGGAACCTGAATTCTCACCGGAGCGGTTGCTTTATGAGAAAATGACATACTATTACAGTCGAGCGAAACAAACATCAGTTCTGTTTTAGGCTGAAGTATGAGTGGAACAGGAATCTGACCTGTCGGGTGAAGGATAGTGACCGCAGCGCCCTCTACTGTCCCCACACGGGAGTGCACGCTGATGCGGTAGACCGTTTCCGGCTGTAGCTCGGAGAAACAGTGACTGCTGCTAGCAGCATCTACTATTCCCTCTTTAGTCTGTTTATCTGAGCACAAACGTACAAACAGGAAAGTAAATAACCTGAAACAAACTACCTGTTTGGATCTTTTTCTGTCAAGCGGAGCTGCTACCTCTGAGGGCCTGGATGACTATGCGATAACCAGTGACCGCTGGCACGGGCCTCCAGGACACGCATATACTGGAGTGGTCAGACCGCACCACGCTCACGCTGCTCACCCGCAGACTGGCTGGTTGTGCAGAGACAGAAACACACACGCGAGACACTGTCAGGCAATGCAATGTAAAGTGGGAAGTATATCTATCCACTGTAACACTAGAGACACTGTATTGAGAAGCGTGTGTGACTCACTGGTCTTCCCCTGGGCTGAGGCGCTGCCGCCCTCTCTGTTGCGGTACTCAGCCGTCACCAGCACACTGTAACGAGTGTCAGGCAGCAGATTCTGCAGCAGGACGCGCCTCTCGCTGCCTGGCAGTGACACCTATTTAACCAACACAACGCAAATTAAATAAGCAACGGTGAGATTATTACAGTTTAGAATTTAGTATTTACTGCTACTTTATTTCAGTCTTTTCTTTTTTTGCTGTTTTCTATTTGAAATTTTAATATGCAATTTAATTCATTCAGTGCCACGTGACACTGAAAAAAAAGACAGTGATACATTGTTTTCAGGCATCTGATCAATAGAAAGAACCGCATTTATTTGAAATAGGAATATTTTGCAACAATTATCTTTACTGACAGTTTAATGCATGCATTTTGATCAGTTTAATGCATGCTTGCTTAAGAAAAGTATTAATTTCTTTTAAATTATTAATATTAACGTCATGTGGCGTGATATTAATATTATAATAATACATTAATAAAACATTTTAGATACATCTAGTATCATCACTATCAAGTTTGAATAATCAACCTTAATTTATTATTATGATTTTTTTTCCAGTTATGATCCGACCATCTGTTGTTTTCTTATCTACTTAGAGATAACATTAGTTACTTTTTCTCTCCTTTCTTCCAGTTAAAATCAAATTTTTGCTATCAGAAGCATTTTAATCTGTTTGGTGTAAACTAGGTCTTTACATGACTGGTGTTTGCCCGTTCATAGGCCAACTCCACAATTGTCGGGTTTTGTGTGTCGTTGTCAAGCAATTGCAATGCGGTTACTAAGATGGCCTGAGTGGTTTAAAGTGCTTTTTTTTCTAAATGTTTTTTCAGTGATTGCTATAGAAGCTCAAGTACCCATGTTCTCTATAATACCTGTTCCAAAAATATGGGATCTGTAGGGCACGTAGATGGAGAAAAGTCAATTGAAATACACACAAACGCTACAAAATAAGAGGTTTCATTCTTCTAGAAGCACTCACTGTGTTTTCCCTCGCATCTCCATTGAGTGGAGTATACGACACACGGTACTGCAGCACATGGGCATTGGGATGAACCCAGGTGACCAGCATGCTGATTGCTGTCTCCTCTGAGATAGACAAACTGCTCGGACCACCTCCAGATACTAAAGCATCAACATAGTTAATCATGTGTCATAATGGACTGTATCGTGTGCGTGTAAGTACATATACTTACAGGTGCTGTATCGTATGGCCACTGCCTCGCTCTGTGCGCCATCGGCATATAACGCGGAAAGCGAAATCTGATATTCCTTATCTTCCTCAACCTCTTCCAAGATTGCCCCTTCACCCTCCCCATCTACCGTCAACTGTAATATATCCATGAATTACCACCTGTTATCACCCAATTCTATAAAACACACATTTATGCCAGCTATTTCAATCAGTACCGAAAGCACAGATGTAACAATAGAAGTGTAAGAGTTGGAGCTAACCTGCTTGAGGTTGCCTTCACTGAGCGAGATCCATTTGATGAGATAAGAAACCACGTCATCTGCCGCCGCTTCCCATCGCACTGTTATGTCACTGCCAGAGAAGTTAGTGACTCTCAGATCCGAGGGAGCTGGGACTCTTACTGGAAGATCGAAGATAATAAACAATCTTCTAATCTGGAGTAACGAAAATGAAACGTGTCAAAATGTGAGCAACTTACAGGTGGTGACGTTGGCTGTGATAGCAGTGGACAGGCCCTTTTCATAGAGAGACTGAACCGACACCAGATACCTGGAGAGGGAAGACAGATTCTGCAGCAACACCGTTTTTACACCTTTGACCTCCACCTGAGAAACAGACAGAACATAGAACATACGCTAATTTGGTGCATTTATTATTTTTAGCAATGCTGAAAAAGGTTGAGCTCCTTAATAGTAGGAGGTTGTAGATTATTTATTTTCAGGATCATTTGATATTCCAAAAAAAAACACCATTTATTTGAAATAGAAATATTTCAATCTGTGTTAAATCTATCCTTAAAAAAAACGTTTGAATAACAGTGTAATAAGCTCTATTACTTTGTTACTAAAGCATGAAAAAAAATGAAAGGGTCAAAGCAATTTAGGTAGAATATCAAAAACCTAACAAGTGCCTTCTGAGATCTGCTCACCTGCTTGACGTCACTGCCGTGATTGGTGCTGTAGACGATGCGGTGCGCAGGAACATCCACAGCTCCAGGGACCCATGTGACCTTTAGAGTGCTGTGACTGACCATGGGAAACTGCAAACTGAGAGGAGACGGCAGTGGGACTGGACAAAATAGACAAACGAGAGAAAGAACAAGGGAATGAGCAAAAGACGTCATGAAATTTCAATGGATTTCGGCGGGATAATTTGATATGGCAAGAAAATAAATTTAGTTTAGTATAAATAAGGTTGTAGGTATGAGAAGTTGCAGTCAGAGAGTTAATATATATATATATATATATATATATATATATATAATTTAAATTAATCAGTTTCAAAATTATTAAGTGACTTAGGGTTCACAAATGTCCAAAATAGCATTCAGCCTTTGTGTTCCTAGCAGAAGCAGTTATTAGATATCTTACCACCACATACTGGTTTACAGTTTCAATTTATTTTCTTTTTATATAGATTTTTTTATGTAGTTAACTGGCTATTATTATAAACATGAGATCCGACCATCTGTTGTTTTCTAATCTAATTAAAGGTGACATTAATTAGTTTTTCTCTCCTTTCTTCCGTTATTGAAGAGAGAAAAAGCTACTGTGAACATTTACATTTACAACCTCATTTATTTGCAAACCTTTATTCTACAAAAGAACACAAAAAAGGTACAGATTTGACTGACTTCCATAGTATGGGCGAAGAGAACATTTCTAAAAATGTCTTCTTTTATGCTCCACAGAAGAAAATCACACAGGTTCGGAACGACATGAGGTTGAGTGAATTATCAGAATTAGTTACGATTTGTGTTGCAAAACTATCCATTTAAGACGATTTGTCACACCGGTCTGGGAAGTGGATAAAAGCGTGTGTGAGCATAATGAGAAAATCAGGTAGATATGTTACTATGAAAGGGCTGATAAAGAATCTGTATTTACAGGTGGTGCCGATGGCTGTTATTGGGTCACTGGGGTCTTCATCATATAAAGCATAAAGTGTGACTGAATAATCTGTGGATGGCATCAGATCCACCAACTCCACATCCGTCTGAGCAGGTCCAAACTTCACCTGGCGCAAAAAACAAGAGCGCAGGAATGGCATCGAACCATTGTAACATAACTAGAAACAGCGTCACATTGTAAGATGTCCCAGACTCACCTCTTTGGCATCATCAGGCTCTCCATCATTGAGTGCTGAGTATAAGGCCATGTACTGTGTGGCTCCAGAGGCCGGTTGCCAGCGTACCCGCAGACTGCTGGGGGAGGAGGCGGTGACCTCTAGAGCCGCAGGTATCGCCAGTGGTACTTCAAGAGGGCAGCATTTATTAATGCATTTAATATGCAGAAGGGTCTAAAACTAAATTATATTACCAGTGTAAAAATAAGTAAACATCTCTTTTTGCTTTATCCCCAGCAGCACGTTAGCCGCACAAAATGACATTTACGGTATTTGTTTTGAAGTCGCAAAAAACCTAAACATTCATGCTTCCAAGTTTAGAATCCCAGATGTTCAGTGTGCTCTCGGGATTTTTAACTTTGAATTTGGAAATGCTATGAATTTTGAGACTCACATGTGGTGAAGGTGCCTCTCAGAGCAGAGCCCACATTGTTCTCATAGACAGGAAAGATGGACAGGTGGTATTGGGTCTGTGAGGACAGTCCTGTCAGCAGAACTGTGGAGCCTGTTCCATTCACCACTACCTGAAATCAATCAGCATGCATGTAAAAAAAACACAAAGTATGTTTCTTGTATGCAACTACAGCATGGAAAACGTCCTGTAGGTGGCACCAACAAACCAACATTCCTGGTGCTCAGAATAAAACCACAACAATCTGATGCAAGCAAATCCAGCTTTTAACATCTTTACAGGACAGCAGTCTAATGGCTAGAAGATAGCAACTTTTAGGCAGCATCCAAAATTGTACACTTCCCTATTATACAGAAGGTAAAAAAAAAAAAAAAAAGAGTACAAGCATGAATGAACTGAGGCTTTTCATAAAAGAGTTGGCAAAAAATCCCCAGATGACCTATTATTTCTGATGAGATTCCAAAGTGTGCAGTTTCTACTCTCCCATGAGGACACAGCAGAGGAGTTGTGAATGTACACGATGCAACTGTAGTAAATTAATTAATAAAGGCACATTCATACTATATGACATGAGTTTTTAAATGTTGCAGTGTATACTTATTAAAAAAAGTATTTTTTTTAATAAAGTAAGATTTCAGAATCTTAAGCAGACTTTGCTTTTATGTTTTATTGCTTAGAGTGCGAGGCACTTGGCTCACCTCTTTCAGACTCTGTCCTTCAGCGGTGTGGTACACCACTCTGTACTGCTGAGGACTTTTGCTGGGGACGGTCCAACGCAGCCGCACCTCTCTCGAGCCTAGGCCTAGATACTGCAGGTCAGTTGGGCTGGGATAAGACAGAACTGGGTCCTGAGTGGGGCGCTCCATTCCTTCTCGAAAAAGACATATATCGTTTTTTTTCTATGAGTGTATGTGGTATGAATTTAGATGAGTATATAATGAACAACAACGTGTATGTGATTGGCCTACTCTTCGCTTTAATACGGTCTTCAATCTTGCCGCAGAGAATGCGTGCTAGTCTTCCCACCAGTTTACTGAGCAGAGGAAAATCATTCACGTTATACACATTCAGCTCCAGCGGTTCAGATGCCACCTGCCTCAGCTCTGCCTCGTCTGCATTTTTCACACCTGGAAAGAATTAAAGATAAAACTTTAAATGTGTATAAATACACATAACTATAGCAAAGGTGGTTTTAAATATGCAATAGCATACATTACTGTTCATGCGACTTTTATTTAGCAATTAGACATTAAATTAACACAACAGAAGCAATAAAGACATTTTTAATGTTACAAACTATTTGTAATTCAAACAAATACTGTTCTAGTCATCACAGAATCTGACAAAAATGTATCGCGGAAAAACTGAACAATATTTAAACTAAAAAATGTTTAATCGGCAAATTGGCATATTAGAATGATTTCTTAAGAATCATGTGGCACTGAAGACTGGAGTAACGATGCTAAAAAAAGCTTTGCGTCACAGGAATGAATTGCATTTTAAAATACACTAAAACAGTAAACAGTTATTTTGCAATATATTAACTATATTACTGTTTTGACTATTTTTGATCCAAAAAAATGTAGCTTTGGTAAGCAGAAGAGACTTTTTTAATCTTATAGACCCCAAACATTTGAAATGTAGTCACGTGATGAATTTCATACATGTGTAATTAGCTTTAAAAAAGCTGTCACCTATAGCAATGATCTCTACACCGGCATTCTTCAGCCTGTTGGCTGCAGCAATGGCATCATCTTGGGATTTGCCATCAGTCAACAGCAGCAGGAACTGTGGGGTGTTGGGTCGCGCCCCCACCTCCTCCTTCAGATTGTTCTCAAGAGCATGTATGAGAGCCTGGCCTGAAACATAGACATGCTCAAAATAAACCATTGCTCTCATATTGCTTTCATATAAGCATCCTATCATCACTGCTGAACCACCATGATGTGTGGTGTGTATATAGGATTATTAAATAACAAAAAAAACTTCATGAGTCATGAGAAACTGTGCATTTAGTAACTTTACAGTGGGCAAGATTTTTTTTGTATATAATGCAAATCCAGACTTACTAGAACCCCTTCTTACCATGTTAAAAGAAATGGAAATAATAAAAAACAAACATTTAACAAATTTTAAAGGATGCATAACATACTGCTTATACTAGTTCTGGCTATATCAATCAATCAATCAATCAATCAATCAATCAATCAATCATTTTTATTTATATAGCGCTTTTAACAACACAGGTTGCATCAAAGCACTACATATATATAGCTTGTTAAATACATATAGCTTGTTAAATATTATCATTATCAGTCTGTTAATTAAATTAAGCAGGTATATTTAGATATATTCTCATGTTCACGGTTGCCAAGCAATGTACATTATTAGAGAATATGCATTTGGAGAGGTGCATTTGTCCGAAATTGTCCATGTGGCTCTTCCAATCAGAAATTAGATTCTGAACCTTTTTTGAATATTTATTAATCCCAGCTCATTAAGAAATATATACAGAGTATAATATGTCTAGTTACCTGTGAAAGTGTTGCCTCCCTTGTATCTGAAGTTTCTGATGGCCTCCAGAAGTGGCTCTCTAGAAGTGAAGTTATTAAGATGCCACTCTGTCCGTGGATCTCCACTGTACTGAGATAATGCTAAAACAACAACAACTTCATACTTTTAATCACCAAGCATGCATTAAACCGATCGAAAGTTCAAGACACTAAAGCCATTTTAAATAAATGATGATCCTTTCAGTTGAACTTTCTGTTCATCAAAGAATCCTGGAAAATGTAGCACAAGTATTCAGCAGCACAACTGTTTTCAACTCCGATAATAAGAAATCAGCATATTAAAATGATTTCTGAAGGATCATGTGACCCTGGAGACTGAAGTAATGATGCTGAAAATTCAACTTTGCCTTAACAGGTATAAATGACCTGATAATGGTGAGTATTAAAGCAACTATTAATTTATAAAAACAGTTATTTCATAGCTGTAATAATATTTTACAAAAATACAGTTTTTTATCAGCGCCAAACTAGACAGTAATGGATGATCTTTCATTACATATACAAGTAAAATTACTAGACACTGAAATGCACAGCTTTGAAACCGCAATGCATATACAATTTATACAGATGATATAAAATAAGATCTCACCTATTTGCACACCCTGTGGCCCAATGTGAAAGGGGACAGCCAGGCCCTCCAGGAAGTCACGCACTTTTCTGAAGTTTGTGCGGCCGATGCTCCAGGATCCGTCCACCAGAAGGACCAGATCAGCCTGAGCTCCAGCGCCGCATTCAAACGGCTTTCGTGTGGAAACAGCTTGAGACACACGAGCAAGAGTCAAACTAGGGCTGTCTAATCGTAATCTAATCTAATCGTCTAATCAGGTTTTTCTATGGTTTTAATTTTTGTTTAAGTATAACATTATAATACCATTCATAGTTTTGCTTTTTTAATTTAGAGAATAAACAAATACAATGTATAATTGACATTTGAGGCTTAATATTACAGAAAAGCAATAAAGGTTTTCCAGTGTTTTCAGCTTGTTTATGTTATATGTTAACAGTATAAACAGAATTCAGTGTAAACTGTGATAATTGTACCTAATCACAATTATAATTTCAAGGTAATAATTGACTATTATGATTTTTGCCCCAAGTCAAACACTTCATAACGGCTAACATTAAGCACTAAGCAGTGAAACTTAAATCAAATGTCTGTTTTGCTATGACGGGTAATCAAGGGTCTTTTTAAACATTCTTCAATCCTCTCTGCTCCTATATAAAACAATTTGTGCAATGATTTTGCAAGATCCCTTCTGTTAATACATCCACTGTTTCTCAATGTTGCATTCCTATCTATGTGTTTGTTTTTTTACAGATGGGAGAAAGGAGGGAACATAACTGAGTCCTGGGGGCACACAAGAGGCCCTCATAACAACCTACACAGTGTCATTAACTCTGGTTTGTCTCAATTCTGTTATTAGCCCTCACTACCAGACACAGGAAAACTCAACACAGCTCATTACCTCTGATAAACACTGCCCCTAAGCATGTTCCTGTACCAGTGAGTCAATGTGCGTCTTACATTTATGTTTGCATATTTATGATGTCAATAACTACAAGCATTGATTTTTCATTAACTTGACTGCTTGAACTCATCTGAAATGTGAGTGGCATTACCCGTGACTGTTTGGGTTGGGGAGGTTTTTCTCTGTTTGTTGGTGCTGGTGACCTCTTCTTTCACTGACTTCCCTCCATTTTCTTCTTGATCGTTTTTATCCTCGGCCTTGGATCGATTCTTGTCTTTTTTCTTTTTCTTTTCTTTGGTGTTTCTGTCAACTTCTGGCTCAATCTCGGGTACAGCAGGAGGCTCTACAGCAGTGCAAAGACATCAAGACTGAAACATAAGCGGCTAATATGCTTATATACAGCAGCTAACAAAACCAGTTACATGACATCAAACGCTTAAACTGCCTGCAAAATAAAAATTAATTCTGAAAAATGACTGGCAGTTAGATGAGTGAGAATAGCGAGTGATGGTGTCTGTATTCCCACACTCGCCTTGTTCTAAATGCACGTTCAGTACAGGTGGGCACTTCAGACCCCCGTCCCATTACAGCAGCATTAATTACAGGCATTTGGGGATGGATGGTCTCTTTTTAACAGGTTAGTTAGTAGAGCTGGCGCCAGTTCAACCATCTGTGGCTACACCAGTAAAACACTGATAATGACAGAGTGACCGCGGGACGGAAGGTCCACAAAGAGTTCCTCTGCTTTGTACATCCAGTTGGGCAGGAACTATAAAAGTATGTTTGGTCTGTCACTAATGCTGTTGTTAATACTTAATTTCACACATGGAGCTTGGAGTTTTTGACAGAAGTCCAATACTCTCATGAATGCTGCATTTATCATTAACAATATCGAAAAAGTAGTTATGTTCTGTAATACTATTCGTTTCAAATAACTGTTGTCTGTTTTGATCAGTTTTTAAATGTAATGTATTCTTGTGATGGCAAAGCTAACTTACTCCAGTCTTCAGTGTCACATGATTCTTACGCAATCATCCAAATATGCTGATTAGGTGCTCAAGAAATAGTTATTAGCATTATCAATGCTAAAACAAAATATTGCTTTTATTTTTAGCACTTAGTCATTTAAAACGTATTACTGATCCTAAACCTGTGAACGGAATGTATAAAACATAAAAGCCTATTTTGCAGATAGGATTGTGTTGACAAGTATAGTTAACTTCGAGGAAATGGATCTTCTACCTGTAGTCGTTGGTTCTCGGTAGAGGACAGTGGGAAGGGCTGCTAGAGCCTCCGTCACGTCATCCATCTCTCCAGATCCAGAGCCAGTGGAGTGAGTCTTCTTCTTCTGCTCCCTGTTTCCGCTGCGGATCAACTCTTCCTCACGCAACCCATCGACTGACAGGAAATCAGAGAATGGGTGCAAATGTTTAAATGTGGAAAGATGTGGAATAAATGATAACATTTGTGCAGATTTATGTAGTAAACTTAATCCTACTATAAATCCTACTATATAAAAAATTTATTAACACCTCTGGAAAAACTGAGTAGATGCTTATGATTTTACGTGGGAACAATGGAATAATTCCCCTCAGACAAGCAAGCCTGGCCCTCGAGCTCAACCACACGACTGGCCTGTCCAGACCTGCACGGGGAGACACAGTAACCTACTCTCCTAAACCCTCATCCAAACGTATCACAGATGTTTGGCGTAGTCTGCATCTTTTGACAATGACAGCACCAGGCTATTACGGAATAAAGTCTGATCTCCCATAACCAAATACTTTTATCACTGGTGTTTACGTTCTTATTTTAGCACATTTACAGCTGGTGCGAAGTCAGGTATTTCATCATTCGCTATCGGGTGTCTTTCAGGGAGGTCTTTTTTTCGGTGGGACATCACTGTGTTTTAAAGGGAATTCCAAAAGTGTTTTGCGCCTGTAAAGACACAAGCATCAGTCCCAGCCTGTAATCCAGCAGGAATCCACATTCGACACTGTCAATTACAGACACTGTCTGTGTGTGTATGTGTGTGTGTGTGTGTGTGTGGAGTATTCAGTGTGTTGTTTCTGCATTTTATGATTGTGTGTTGACAGCTTGTGACTGTTGGGAATTCTGACATATGATTTCTGCTTCTTGTGCACAAAAAGCACTTTGGGAAGATCACCCACCTCTAATAACAAATTATAAGGGAAACCTCTAATCTAAACATAACTTCAAAGCGTACTGTAACTGTACTGTAACATTTTAGTATAGGCATGAACGATAGCTCAGATTGTGTAGCTTGTTGAGGATAGGAAGGAGTAATTGGTTGGCTATTTTGACTCGGACACCTGACAACAACCTAGTGACAAATCTAACCATGTTTGCAACCACAAAGCCACATCCTCTTTTCTACCATTCTTACTGGTAAAGCGTCTTTTTGCGATGAGTTTCTCCAGTGTCCCATTGAGCACCATAACTTGTAGGAGATACTCCTGTCTGGGGTCCAGGCCTGCCACCGTGGCCCGGCCACGTGTAGTTGTGAGCATCAGCTCTGGCTGAGGAACCTCTAGAGAAGAGAAAGAAAGGGAGATTTAGATTAAGCTGTTTGCGTCTGTAATTTCTATGCCATTAAAATCACCAAACACCTAAAAACACAAACAAGCTCCTCAAACAAACTTTCTCCTTTTGGTTGAAGAAGCAGATAGTTCAGTCCTAAACCTATGCCACTGGTTAAGCTAAGGAAGTTCCCCAAACAAGGCCAGATTAAAAAACATCTAAATAGTCAGACCACTTCTGGAAAAGCATTCTACGGAAAGTTAAATTAAGATAAACCTGTACAAAAATTATGGGAAGAAAAAAGTATGCAGAAGACTTGGCACAGCTCGTGATTCAAACCCAAGCATGCAATATCATCTGTAATACGGTGGAGCAGTGATGGCTTCCAGTGGCACTGGGTGACTGGTGTTTGTGATGACGTGACAGAAGACAGAAGCAGCTGGAAGAATTCTGAAGTGTACAGGGATATACTGTCTATCAGATTCAGCCAAACTGAAAGTTGATTGGACGTTTAATATGTACAATGACCCAAAACAGTTTTTCAAGATAAAAAAAAAAAAAAAAGTTTATATATATATATATATATATATATATATATATATATATATATATATATATATATAGTGTCATGAATCTAAATAATGCAGACTGAAGGGATATTACCGTAACTCAGATTTCAATGATCTGGCACAAGCTGAATGCTTCATGTTGCATATGCAGCCAATGAGCTCACAGCCTTGCATTTATATGACTGGCTAGCATTCACCTGAGATTTTCTCCAAAACCCTCCACCTGTATAGATCTTCTATTGGTTATTTTATATGCTATTTGTGCAGCAGCAGTATGAATTAAACACCTACAGCACCGTACTGCCATATGCTTTGGCAGTAACTGTGCTTTGAACTTGCTTGCAAAAACCAACAGCAGCAGCAGTTCATCAAGGTAGCAGATCTATTCGGCTGAGACCAAATACATTAACATTATCATATCCGCCACCATGCTAAAAAGTTCAGAGAGATGTCACGATTCAAGTGAATTATTCTGCAATGGCCGAGTCAACCTCCTGATCTCAACCCGATTGAGCATGGTTTTGACTTGCTCAAAACAAATCTAAAGACAGAAAAAGTTATTTACATGTGATTGTTGTGTGAAGTGATTGTTGCTGTTATTAAAAGTTGTGCTCTCCAGGAGTCCACAAACATATTATTCTCTGTGAGGTATGAATTACTGTAATTTCTTTCTTTTTTTGGAATATAAAGGTTGTTTTTATGAAATGAGAAAGGCTGAATGACGCATGCAACTGACAAAGGCCACTTCCTGAAGGCACAGACTTCAAAATGAGAGACAGCATGTGATTTTTCATCAAGGTAAGAGGGGGGAAAAAAAGAGAGAAGTGAATTACACAGTTGGGCAGTGTGAAATTACACCAACTCAAACCTAAATATCATTAAAAGATGGCAGAGTGTGAGATTTCATTGTGAAATGCGAATGCCTATTTCTGTCTGTCTCCGCCTGGAGCACTGTGGGGCAAGTGTGCTGTTTGTTTTAGCTGTGTGAACTTTCTTAAGGCTGCAGCAGACCTGTCTGGACTCACCTAGCTGAGCACAAGGGCGGAAATGTAGATAAGAGAGACAAAGATAAAGACGGAGAGAGAGAAATGGTGGGAAGGAAAGAGGGAAAGAAGATAGGTTTTAGTTTAAAGATATGAACACACATATATAGAGTGGTAAAAAACAAGATGAGAAGACAGATATGATCGATATGACTATCCTGATTCCATCATCGCTCAAAAATCCTGCTTTCCCATTCCTGACCTGTTCCGAATGCTTACTCAGTGGGAAAAGAATGTACTGTTCTACAGAGAAAGAAAGAAAGAAAGAAAGAAATGCCCTGGCTAATAATGTCTGGCTATAATCTGAAATATTTTTTTCTATTTTCAAATACAATACATCACAATATTAAAGCTACTTTTAAAAATAAGTTACTTTTCATTTAAGTAACCAGTTATATGCAGACTGCTATATACTTTGACAATCAAAAAAAAATACTTTAAATCATTTTTATTTAAAAAAATACTTACAATTTTTGCGAGGATGCGTTAAACTGATTATAACTGACAGTAAGTACTTTTAAATTAAATATAAACAAACAAAATATATTTGTTAAAGAAATTCCTAACAAAGAATTCTAAAAAAATGATTACAGTTTCCAAAAAACATGAAGCAGTACAACTGTTTTGTTAAACATTGATCATAATAAGAAATGTTTCCTGACCAGACAATCAGAATGATTTCTGAAGGATCGTGTGACACTGAAGGATCAGCTTTGCCATCACAAGAATAATTTACGTTTGAAAATGTTGAAATCATTTTCAGTTATAAACTGTAAAAATATAATTTCACAATATTACCGTATTTTGTACATATAAAATAACATATGCAGCCTGAGTGAGAATAAGATATTAAAAAAACAACCTCTGAATATTCTGTTTACACTGTTTGTAATCTTAATTGGCCTCACCTGTGATGGGCCGCACACGGACCTTATAGCCCTGCACTGGTCCTTCCGCCTCCTTCCATTTCATCTGCAGCCGATCTTCAGACAGAACAGTCAGCTTCAGACGGCCTGGAAATGCATTCAAAGATTTCATGCGACATGCTTTTTTGGAATAAAAATTCAAAATATATTCTTTGCAAAGATGCACTAAGACCGATAGTCGTTTGATAAGTCTTGGGCCAGATGCACACACGATGAATATATGTACAATAGCACGAGTCAGATGAGGGACAAAAACAAGCCTGTAACTCCTAGAGAGAATCATGGGAAAAGAGGCCTGTATGCGGAGCACTGGAGAATGAAGCTAAGATATGTATGTCTTGAAAGATCAAAGTCTTCCTCTAAAAGCATCTCAATGGCTCCCCCCCTCTCTACTTCCCCTCTGAGAAGTTTTAATATTTGAACAGGAAGTTTTTCATTCATTCCTCCTTTTCCTTCATCGCTGTTCTCTTGCTCAACTCTGCCCTTGTCTTCATCTTATCTGCATAATTTCCACATGCCAGCTTGTCACAATCCCCTCTTTCATGTTCCCAGCCCCGGCTTCCCCTCTCCCCAGCTGTCCGTGAGCACTCAAAGCGGGCCCTGTAATGCCCTGCAGGATAACAGGGGGTTGAGGACCACAGGAAATCTGCTTTACAGTGGGGTTAAAGGTCAGCTTGAAGGGGCTGCATGCATGTAACGTCATAGCCCAGTTACAAATGAGGATGACCCCAAAAACATGAAGATCTTTGTCCCCTCTAACTGTAGTGTCTTTAAGCTCCTGGTTATGTTATTAGGACATTAAAATTAGGGAAATGCTGAAATGTTGGGTGAAATGCATTTATATATATGCTGCCACATCCAAAACCAAAGCAAATTTGAATTTAAGGGGGAAAACATTTTATTTATTATTATTATTATTGTTGTTGTTGTTATTATAAAACCAGGTAACGGTTGAATGCTGGGATTTATGTACTATAAAAATGTTTTTAAAGTATAAACTACGCATTAAAATAAATACATTTCATTTAATAAAATATATATTATTATTATCTAAGCCAGTTAAATGATGAACTGCTCTGCTGCATGCTTTTAAAAAATGTTTTTAAGTATAATTAAATGTTTAATTGTTATTATTTTTGAAGACAATTAGTTACATTAAATTACAGCAATAAAAGTACCTTTTAGGGTGAAATTCAGTATAAATGGCTACTTAGGATATCATTTTCAAAGCGTGGCAACAGATAAATAGCCATGCTCTGCATTAACTGGCAGTGGATCAGAGGCAAAAGGAAGCTTTCACACAGCAGCACCACCAACCCAGAAGTCAACAAATGCGCGGCCAACTGCTCAGACAAAAACACACGCGCAGCATGTACCCTCCAGGGATAACAGAGATAACAAAAGGCCTAGAGAGGACACATAAATTATTCCAAGAATGTTTAAGGCAAATTTCTTTCCCCAAATGCAGCAAGATCCGCGAAACGAAACGCTGTGTGCAGTTGTCTAAAGATTCCACAATGTTGCACAATGGCCTCGGGCAGCACGTTTGCATTCTAGACTATTCTTTTCTGGTGTACTGCTAACCAAGAATTTCCTTCCCTTGGGGGAAAATTCTATTTAGACTGAGGTGGAAAAAAGCAGTATCGTTTGGCTAAAAAAAAAGTGTTTCTGCACTGTTACAGGTTTTCATCGCTTCGTGAAATTACAGCACACTTTTCTAGCAAGTGGGTTGTGAATTCAGTCCCATTAGAAGGACTGTTAGGAATGCAGATGACATTTCACAAACAAAACAGTAACTGTGTGTTTTCTGACAGTATTTCGGATGCTATCATAAACACAAATACTGAATGATTTCTCTGTAAATTAATTACTAATGTCTCATCTAAAAACAGTTCTCTATGGCAAATGTGGCATATGTCTATGGCATAATCACAATGAGATATAATTTAATTGACTGAACTGACAGTTAAGGGTATAATTCTATGCCAAAAAAAATTACAATTCTACACCACTAGAAAACTACCAGTAATACATAAATGAATAATGCTTTCTGCAAAGTGGATTAGATAAATTTTAACACTACACTCTTCACCTTTCAGTAAATAAAGGGAACTTAGCTCTGCACCAAAAGGCAGGATTATGCGGATTGCTATTTTTGCTTGCGGGCATGATTGCTACTTTACCCTTTATTTAATTTTGAAGTGCACAGGCACTGCGTTTTGGTTAGAAAAAAAGGACATCTACTTATGGAAGCAACTATCCACGGCTCTCAAAGTCTGGCCATATTCGAGGAGTCAGGCATACATGCAGAAATTCATTTACTAGAGGAGATTTTACTTAGTTCATCCTTATCTGCCGGTATTCAACTGTGCAAAATTTTTTTCCATATGTTTACATTCCTATTACCTTTTTACGACCTTACCAGATTACCTGTCGGTACAAAATAGTACCAAAGCGTAATACTATTGCAACTGCAGTATCAGACATAACATACAAATAATTCTCAACATCGTCCAAAATATTAATATAGGTGCATATTTAGTAAATAAGTGGCTTGTGTGAAAGGTAAAAGGTATTATATGACCTTGGGAATGGACTTCAGACACCAGCATTAGGAGAAACGTCACCAGGATGAGTGTGTTTCGCTCTGAAAGGACGGAAGGACAGCTGTGGGCCATCATGATCGCGCTGGGTTCAGTTAAAGACCTATGGGAAAACGGTCACTGTAAGCAAGGTGAAAATGAGCGTAACCTTCATGCACCCTAAACAAACATTATAAAATTAGCATTGGTTATGCTTGTTTGCGCAGTTTTAAACAGAGACAGAGAGAGCTGGGACACTTAAAGAGAAGGCTGCGCCAAACTGGTCATTACAAACCCATTGAAGACTATTACAAGAAGAGGGAGGGAAAGCTGAACACCTGTTATATAGGTATAACCAGAGAGGTCTGAAAAATCTGAATGTAGTTTAGTAACTGACCCATTACCATACCACCTGTGCACATTAAAAATCGACGAAACAGAAAAATCTTCTCAGCAGTTAGCTGGTGAACATTATGTGTGAGAAGCGTAATTATTTGACACCTATTTTAATTGGACCTCCTCCCTCCCTTCGCTTTGGGCCATAATAAGACGGCCTTTACATGCGTTGGCTTGTTGTGCTGTATACAGCAGAAATAGATGATATCAGGAACTTTAAAGCTCCGAAGAGCTGAATCTGTGGAGATACCACACCTACAGAGAGCTGTCGAAAGCTGTTACCGCTACACAAGAGCACCGTGAAACCCCAAACAGAAACAGCCCGCGAAAACTAGATGAACTGCTTATTACATTTGACCGTCTTGCTTATTATTAACTTATACTTGACTTCTATAGATATTGCTTAACTCACAGACGTAAACCAGTAGGAACAGCGTCAAAGCGGATTAAAAAATATAATTCAAAACAGTTTGCGTTTCTGCAGCAAAGCACTAAGACGTAATATATATATATATAACTCAAAGAAAGGTCTGTTAGGTTAGGTAGTTTACCTGAAGCTGAAGCGTGTACCTGGCGCATTCCACACAGGTAAGGGATGTTAACACATTGAGTCCCGGTCACTCACTTCCCATTTGCTGTCGTCTATGTCTCCACTTCGGTTGGGTTAGGTGTGAAATCTGATACGGGTGCAGCGCCCTCCTCTAGGGATGCAGAGGCGGGGAAAAGTCGCTGAGAGTGGTGTATCAGCTGTTCTGAAAGGCTTTGAGAGACAACAGACTGCTGCCCAATATGTTGTCCGTATATTTTTGAGACACAGAACAGTCACTTGCTTCTTTTATGCAAACTTTACCAGAGCTGTCCTTACGCTGTATAGCCTTGCAATGTGGCTAATTGCTTTAATGACCATGCATTCAGCAGCCATATTTAATGAGCCATGGCTGAACTGTCCAGGAAAAAACTAATGATATGTCTGGAGATCCAGCTTGTGAGGTGATTATTTTTGAATGTTTCTATGGTAGCATATACTGAAAAACAGTTCTAAATAAAGGCTTTTATTGGCAAAAACAAATGTGATGAGTCAGTTTTTACAGTGTTGACCCTTGTTCTTCATAATCTCTGCAATTTGCTCTGGCATGCTGGATATTAGCATTTGGGCCAAATCTGGAGATACATGGAGATATATTCTTGCCTTATTAGTACTCTGAGTCGATCACAATTTATGGGCTTTCTGCATTTTGAGGACTGACCACGGGTTCTCTATGGGATTGAGATCTGGGGAGTTATAAGCTCCCCTTTTTTAACACTCTTGGCTTTGTGACATTGTGCTCCATCATGCTGGAAAATGCACAGATTATCACCAAATTTCTCATGGATCGTTGGAAATAATTCCTCTTGCAGTACATTTTGATACTATTATTTATTCATGACAGTGATTTTGCTCAGAAAAGTAAAAAAAAAAAACGCTCCCTTGGTTGAAAACCCCACACATGGATGGCGTCAGGCTGCTTCACTGTTGGCACGAGTATTGTAGCGTTCACCTGTTCTTCTACAAACGATTTTCTGCATGTCCCCAATAGTCGGAAGGGAGCTGCACCAGTCTTCTGCTGTTCAGTCCTTATACAAAGCGATGATGGCTGCACGTTTCTTTGGAGGCAAAAATTGCTAACAAGAACACAATGATAAGAAGTGCTTCGTCCCTCCTTTTATAGCAACCAGTTTGTTCTTACAATCTAACTGGTATAATAGTGACTTTGACTAGTAATCATTCACATGTGCTGCTATGATTAGTCAATTAATGTTAGCTGGTCATTTTGTGTCAGGATCAAGACAGGGAAATTAGTTTTTTTGGTGAAAAGTAAACTTTTTGGCCTAAAAAGCTTTAAGCAATTATCTAAAATGCATCCGATTACACTACACAAAAACCTAGAAACGTTGTGAATGAATACAACAGCTTAAGCAGCAAGCTGTGCAAAATACAACATTTATGTCGCTGCCAAAACGCCTGGCCATGACTGTATACTAAATAGTTCAAAACAAGCGTACGATACAGTTCAGGCTACTTTGGATGCACGCGAGAACCCAGAAGAATGTGACGTAGCAGACGAGATGTATCTGCAAACAGACGGATGCAGTTGAAATTAATTCACTACCGTTTTCTAAAACATCTGCACTCTCTCTTGGGAAATGAACTGCATTATGCCTTATGACTTTGAGATGAATCCACTGAACAAACTCAATGAACTCAATCAGATTCCTGAATTTACAGACTTCCCTGCATCTGCATGAAAACCCCACACAAATCTAATTAGGCTATAATGAAGTCTGCCTCCCTCTCTATGAGCTGATAGCATTGACTGAATGAGGAAAGTTTAGTATATTAAATCTAGGTAAGTAAATAGACTACACACCATTCACAAAGTTGCCCTGTATAAAGAAAAAAGGGAAGAAAACTAAAGTTCATTTATTTTATTTAAACAAACTAGTACTTACATTCTATATCATGATTAGTTTAGTAATTATTGTGGGCAAGTGAAACAGAATTGATATTTGATAAAAATACATCCTTTATTGTCATGTAAACAAATGTGTAAGGCCACTTGGAGATTGGTCCTGTGCTGAGATCGGTGCCACCAAGGATTTTGAGATTTTAAATCTGTCAAACTAACTAACCAGTGTGTCTTTAAAAACCCCTTTTCTTCAAAGAGAAAATAATACATTTTATCTTTTTTGACAGCCCTTGGTCTCCATCTGCTTTAAATTTCATGGAAGACATCTCTTTTGTGTTCCACAGAAGAAAAAATGTCAAACGTTTGGAACGGCATGATGACGTGTAAATAATGACTGAAACAAAATGTTTGGGTGAACCAACCAAAAGCAAAGGGTTTCTCTTTTTGTCTCAAAAAGTGGAACAACAAAGATGTGCCCCAGGACATTAGCTCATTCATAAGCTCATTCTCATCATGTTTGGGGCTGGTTGAGTACATGTGGTCAATGTAAGCCTGTAATCCAAACAGTCCACATCTATTTAGGTGTCATCCTGGAACTAAAAAAAATCTCCTGCTCCTCTTCATCATTTGTGTCTTCACAGTACTCGTCTTTTGTTTGTAGAAGGGGAAGCTCAAGGTCCGTGTTGTCTCTGACTGGTAATTGTCTTACCATGGGGCCATTTCCTATAAAAAGACAGAAACACACACCAAAAAGAAATATCTGATCAAAACAATTGAATTTTTGCATATTCTTCTTCTCAAGGGCCTGCTATTTATTTATGAGTATCCATTTTATCTAATCCAGTATTGGTTATATGTAGTATTCTATTTTAAAATGTGCTGAGAAATAATAATAATAATTATTATTATTAATAATAATAATAATAATAGGAAGAAGAAGAAATGTAAAGCTGGTTTAATTTAAAAAAAAAACTGATTGTGTAAAATTTGATTTTAGTCATTACTATAATTCAAATAAGATTTTTTGTATTTCAGAAAGGACAGTTTTTGACATGTTAAATTTAGATTTTTAGAGCTTACTAGCAAACACTGCATGACAAATTGATTTCACCATTAAAGCCGGCACAAACATGTACTTTGACTATATATTATTTATTATTACACAAGAATGGATGTCACAAAATGGAACTGTACTTTCTCCGCAAGCTGAAAAGAGCAAAAGCCCCACCCCCATCATGCAGAACTTCTACAGAGGCACCATCGAGAGCATCCTGTCCAGCTGCATCACGGTGTGGTACGGAGCCTGCACTGTGTCCTGCCGTAACACACTGCAGCGCATCGTGAGAGCTGCTGAGAAAATCATTGGTGTCTCTCTCCCCCCTCTCTTGGACATTTTTAACGCTCGTCTCACCCGCAAAGCCACCAGGATAGCAGGAGACCCCACCCACCCATCTCACTGCCTCTTCAACCTGCTGCCGTCGGGGAAGAGACTGCGGAGTCTCCGAGCCAGAACCAGCAGACTCAGGGACAGTTTCATCCACCAGGCAGTCAGGAGACTCAACTCCCTACCTATTCTGCCTTCACTCACCTCTACCTCTGGCCTCAGACCGTGATCCTGCCCCCCACATAAGCTCATAAGCTCAGGGTCTACACATCTTGCACCTCAACGCACTATCTCACTTTAATTTAATATTCCTACAAGTGCCTTGTCTGTATGTTTAATGTTGCACTATTTATATTCTAGATATTTTACTATTATTTTATTATACTTTAGTTTTTATTTCTTTTTATCCCTTATTCTGCATGATTGTAAGGTTAGAGAGGGAAGGAATTTCATCTGTGCTGTATGTTGTACATAGAGCATATTTGACAATAAAGTTGACTTGACTTGGAAGAAATACACTACTTCAGTTCATTACAACCAGTCAAATCAAATGGGCCATGTAAATGTTTGTTGATGCATTACAGGCATAATCAGAATGAGTCTTACCTTTGTTATAGTATGTTTTGAGACCAACATGCAATGATATGCCAGATAGACACACAGCAAAGCCCAACCAGTTGACTGTGCTCATTTTATCCCCCATGAACTCCACTGCCAGCAGCAGAGTGCACACCTCCTACAGAGACAGAGAGAATGAGAATGTCTTTGTGAAGACTAAGGCTTTGAAACCTAGCATAGTATTGAGAAATTAAGAAAAGTAGTTTTCTATATTACTCATGAATGTATGAAAGCAATTTGTATTCTCACCTTAAAAATGCCTGCAATAGACAGTGTCAGACTGGAGGTGCGGGAGACCAGGAGGAACTCGGAGAAGCCCAGCCCAAAAGCTAGCATGCCACCCACAGACAGAGTCACCAGAGAGTAGAGCAGGTGGGAGAGCTCACTGACCCTGAAGAGCTTCTCTGTGGTGCTCACACTCAGCCCTGCACAGGAATCACAGGATGAAGAAACAAGCAACAGGTTTGCTGCATTGCAATTGCACTCAAGTGCATGAAATTAATTTTAGGACTATTCATATTTAGTCTACAGCAAATAATTATACTTAGTACACATTATGGTAAGATGTGCCATATTAAATCAAAGCTGATTTTATTTTTTTAAAAAAATTATAATAATAAAAATGTGTTTTATTTAAAAATAAACGTGTTTATTTTTACCCACTACAACATTATAACGTCTTCATTTTGAGGTAAAATATGACCCTGATATCTTTTGGTGAGATTTGCATTCATGGAAAACAATAAAATCCAACTCAAAGACGGGGGTCCCACACTTCCTGACCAATGAACGGCTTTTGTATTTTTTAAGATATTTTATATAGATCTGACTCATAAAAGCAAATTATTTAACAGCTGAGCAAGTGCTAGAAAAAAACTACAAATTCTATTGTTTTCCAGGCCTCTTAGTTTTGAAGTGGCCAACAAGTCTGCATTTTTTTTGTTCAAATATACAGTAATATTATACAGTAACATTTTAGGATTCTCCTGGAATATATATATATACACACACACACACACACCTGTTATGTGAAATAAAATATTTAGGATAACACTAATTAAAAAATTGAATGATCTATCTTTGTTTTAATTCTTAACATTTTGTACATTCTTCAAGGGATATGTAAACTTACAGTTTTGCACAACTGTATATAAAAACTGGTGTCTGACTGACCCTCGTTAAGAAGAAACAGAGGAAAGAGGCCCAGGAACATGAGAGGCTGCAGATGATACATGGTGTCTATGGGGTTCTGAAGGCCTGTGTGGCAAAAAGGAGGACATAAGAGTCACGAGAATACACCACTTCACTTAATACAGACCGAACACAGTTCATGACTTACCAAGCTCTGCTTTTTGCATGAGCACTTGAGTGAGAGTCCAGCGGATCCCTCCAATAAAAGAGGCCAATAGGACCATGATGAAACCTTCCAGATTAAACTGAGTGGACTTCAGAGTGAACATGAACAGACCACTGGCGATCAGTAACACCACAAGGATCAGGAATGGGTTCTGTTAGATTCATAAGAGTCAGGCAACACACTTTACTTCAACAAACACCCAAGTAAAGGAAATCAACACAGAAAAGAAAACTGCAAAAATCAAGTGTGATCATGAACTGGTTTATAATTACATCCTGTTGGTTTTTCCTATTAATTTTACCCTCTTAAATCACCTAATGCACATATTACTGATTGCACGCCATTAATGTTTCAGCACAACTTCAACATGTGAAATTTTTGAAGTGCCAAAACTGGAGAGGAAGCATACAGCTTTTCTGCATTTTATGCGACACCGCTTTATTTTCCTTCCCTTTCTTCAATTCATCATCTCTATAATCATTCATATTATGAAATATATAAGTACAAACTGTCTGAAAAACTGAAAAGCTGTGAAAAAAACTATAATTAAAACCTAAAAATAAAAAGTAAAAAGCAGTGATTTAATTTTAATTTAACAATTTAGAAGCCTATGTTTATAAAAAAAAAAAAAAAAAAAAAAAAAAAATAATCACCATAGCCATAACAAAGACAATAGCTGTGCTGTGATTTTGACTATATTTATATTTTAGGAAGAGTTAGAAAGAAAAAGAATGTGTTTTTGACTATTACATTATTACATTTGGTGAGCCTAGTACTGGAAACATCTATCAAGACACACTCAGTGATAAAATAATAATAATAAAGTTGTCATAACTTATATGCAGTTCTCAAATTTTTCATCTCACAATGTGATCTCTCCAAAAAACTCTCTGAGGATATTTATTAAATAGACATTTAAAATATCTGATCTAAAATGTCAGCTGTAAAAATCATTCATCACCGCACTGTGAATGCACTTCAGATTTTTCAAATGTCTAAATGTACTTTCATCACTATATATTATATCATGCTGTTCTCTAGTCTGGGGGCCGATAATGATTATATGCCCACTTACATTAGAGAGCAGCAGCAGTACAACAGCACTCACATTAAAAGATTAGAAGTCTGATGAAATACTGCCCATTGAAACGTCACAAAGCATCTTGATGTGGCTTTTGTGTATATCAAATATGCTAAAAACTGAATTTAAAAACAGGCTTCCTTTAAACAATATTTTTATTTATTCAAAAACTGAGCTTATTCCACACCTACCGGCTCCTCCAGTTTGAAGACCAGAGAGAAGAAGAGAATGAAGAGAACAGCTGAAGACTTGGTCATGGTGTACCTAGAAAAAACACAAATTCCCAAATAGTTTTAATTATTTCCAGAAGCAAACACCAGAATTTGTGTCAAATGTTCAGGTTTCAAGACTGGAATACACTACATGACTACTGCACAGATTTTGCTCAAATACGCAGTCTGGATGAGCTGAAATTAATTGCTTAAAGTCAGAGCCAGCCGGCAGATTTTGGGTAATCTGTGATTTTTCACAGAAAAAAACCCCCATGTAGATTACTGTATGAAGGTAAGAAAGATTTTAAAGCTTCATGCTTTTATTTAATCCAGTCAGAGAATAACAAACGTCTTAGATTTGGTTTTTTAGAAGATTTTAGAACACTGATTGTTTTCATATAACATTCATCTCCTAGCGGTGATGATTTGTAAGAAAACAATTTATCAAATTATGTAAGAAACAGTCCTACGAGACGGGTGTAGTATACCGGCTGCCAGGAACAACACTTATACATGTTTTCTCAAGTGTCATTTTAACAGTCACTACAGTCGCAATCTGACTCAATAAATTAAGCATGCATTTTATTAGGCAAGTATGTTTTTAAAAAATTAGACAGAACATCTACATGTAAACTAACATTTTATACAAAATGATTGAAAGTCTATGGCTGTGTTTGAGATTGTATTCTGGCTGTATATACTGCCTTCTATTTGTCTATTTGTTAATAAGGATTCATAGTAAATAATGATACAGTGCCCAACTGGACTCCTCTCATAAATAATTGCATTTAGCAACACTAGCTGGACAAAACTGGATTTACACCGAGCTGTCTTTAACTGAACAATGATATTATTTTGTTTACACTAAAATATCTGTATTTTCTTTAGCAATAGTTTAAGTATAAATAGTAATTATGTGGCAGATATGTATACTTCAGCACTGTAGTACATTATAAAACAATAGCATATTGAATGTAAATTGTCATATTTTTTAATATTGTTAAATGGATGCTGCCTTAGTTGTGCCATAAATTCCTTCCTACTCCTAACCATACCTAATAAACACTGTATTATTGAGGGGTTTTATTTCCACAAATATTTCCTTTATTTTTATTGAAAACAAATGGCTTTTAAGATGTGATGGAAAAAGGAGAAGACATTTCATTTCAACTTTGCATTTTACTCGGGATTGTTTTTGAGGTGTAAGAATACAATTATTATCTCTATAATAATAATAACAACATGCTTACAAACTAATAGTGATGAAAAGGAAGCTCCAGTTGGACAGTCCAATATCCAGCGCTGTGGCCAAGGCTGATGGACACAGACAAACAGTTGTAGACACATTATGATGAATCTCTCTCAGACAAATACAAAACATATGCATCACAAAGCACTCTATGCTAAAGTCAAAATTAACTGATGAATAATGGGCTTGGGGACAAGGTTCCAGAATACTGCGTTCGCTACATTCAGTCAGTGTGGACTTCACCCTAACTGTGCGTTGGATAGAAAAGATAACAGGTTTTATCTTCCTCAGCTAGTGTAAAGTCTTTGGACTCGCTGGTGAGTTTTCCCCCAAAACATACAAGCGATTCTTACCTGTCGGGGCAACTTTAGAAAGGTAAACCTTCCAGGGAAGCGTCACTCGAGGCTTCCCAGTGCAGCACTGCATGGCAAAGCGTGTCAACGTGGAGAAACCAAAAATGATTACGAGATGGACCAGTGTCATGAACAGAGGAAAGTGGAAGTCCTGAGGTATATACAAAACAAATCAGGCATTATACAAACCAACTGGACAAAAATAAGTGCTCTTTTCAAAACCAAAAACTTATCCAATTAATCCAAGGGGCCTAAATGAACTATAGCTACCTTCATGAGCCACTTGTTGTAGAATGTTATGCCAATGGAAAACACATAGTAGAAGAGCACCAGGCCCACGGTGCGGAGCGCCCTGCAGAGGAACTGAGTCGGGCACGCCATCCTGGACAACCCGGATCTGACAAGGCACAGCTAAAAAAGAGAGAAAGGCCATACGAATTAACCAGAGCTAGCATGTTAACTCCGAGTACGATGATAAGAACGTGAAGGGCCAAAGTTTGATGCGCGCGAGTCGACTGAAGCACTTGTTGAAAAGCGCAACATATTGTGCGCTTTCCTCATGTCTATAGTGTCCGTAATAAAGTGCGTGCTGAAACTTAGGACGTTTGGCTTGGTCAGGCGTTTAAGCAATAAACTTAAACGTTGTATCGAGCACTAGTTACCTCAACCGATGCTGTGACAGTTACCGCTAACCAGAACTAGCTAAGGTCAGTGACCACGTTTTCTTACCTCGGTGTTTACATAGTCCTCGTAAGCGAAACGCGGGTAGCATTAAAGACTAGGTAACCATCATTTGGATAGGCGAGACGCCTCGGAGCACTAGATTAGCATTAACGCGGTTCTCTGCCACACAGCAGTGCCATTCAAATAACTGTCGTTGTTTGTGAAGCTACAGACAGCCCTGTGTCGTTACTTCTGTTGCCGTGACGTGGACGTTGCACGCGCTTCTGCCCGGGAACATTTGAATTCCACTCATAACGTCTTAAAATTAAAGCTTTTCTCAATTATTTTTAAGCACGCAAGAGGTGAAAAACACAATGCAAGTGCGCTATACAGCACAGTGGTTACTGTTTGATTTTGTTTAGCACTGATCGGTTCGTTCTTTTGAATCGGATCTTTTGATGAACAGGTTCGTAGAACGCGACTGAACAAATCGTTCACGAATCGGAGTGATTCGGTCTTGAGCTGTTCTCGAGTGAAGAACTCATCGACTGAACTCTTAATAAAGTTTTATGGTAAGATTTAATCACCACCGACTGGAGAACCCATTAGTGTAAATTTGAAGTGGACATTTAATTAATGGACACGCTAAATTACAATAAACTCCCTTATTATATAAATATAAAGCAGTTCCAATACAACAATTAATAATAATAATAATAATAAGTATAAATATAGTAACAGTAATTATAATAATAATAATATTAATAATAGTGACAAGGAATAATAATATGTATAAATGAAATAAAAATATACTGACAAAACAAATAAATTACTGGACAGGCGTATAAAATTTAATAAACCATATTACATTTATCAGAAGAGATTAAACAGTTTACAAATTTCAGCTGTTTTTAATAGTCCTAAAGGAATGCTGTATTTCAGCATGCAAAACATTTATGTATACATTCATGTGTATGAAATTTTGTTTGAATAAGTAAATAAAACTTGCGTTTAAAATGCACTTTTTTGAATTAGCAAATCCCAACAAAACAAGTATATAGAAAACTCTTTTTCAATATTCTCAATAATAAATTTCTACAACAAATGCAATAGTCTCTGGGTGCTGTTCACAAAAAGAACACTTTGTATCAATATGTTTTTTAGATTTCTTTAAGAAATATATATGATGGACAATTCGATAGAAAACGTCTCTTATCATCTTATTTGTTATCTATCTGGGATCAGTCAAACTTTCCTCCAGGCAATATAAAAGTTTGTTTCTGGAGAAATGAAATACACATCTGTCAGGTTCCTGTTCACTTTAATGGGGTTTTTGGAACATTGTGTTGTTCGAAGAACCGATTCTCGGAAATGATCCGAACCTTCCCCTTAAATAAGTTCTACATCCAGAACTCCAGGGGTCGCTGCCGGTTGCTTCCCCGCCGCGTTATATGTAAACTAATGTGCAGCGGTTCCTGTCCTAGCATTTGCTGCTTGCTGTGTTTTGTTTTTGTTCCCGTTCCGGTTATCACAAGTAAGTTACACATAAAAATTGTGCCTGTTAATCTCTTATAATATAAAACAATTGCGTTTTGCGTGGCTGTTCCTAACCAGCGCGTTGCATTTGCTTTTAAGAATGGCCGAGGAAGAGGATGATCCTGGTTTTGACGAGGATTTAGACGACGGAGGCAACGGGGTGGACTCGGGCCAAGGGAAAAGAAAACGGCTTTTTTCCAAGGAGCTTCGCTGCATGATGTACGGGTTCGGAGACGACCAAAATCCCTACACCGAGTCGGTGGACATACTGGAGGACCTGGTGATCGAGTTCATCACGGAGATGACGCACAAGGCGATGTCCATAGGGCGCCAGGGTCGCGTGCAGGTGGAGGACATCGTCTTTCTCATCCGCAAAGACCCAAGAAAGTTCGCGAGAGTGAAGGACCTGCTCACTATGAACGAGGAGCTGAAGAAAGCTCGCAAAGCCTTTGACGAGGCCAATTATGGGTCTTGAAATAGACTGTTGCTTTCTAGGTCGTTCGTGCGATTTATGGAAAGGGTTATTATGTTGTCACCTATGATGGAGTTTTACTGTTTGTGAACCATAGGCCACCTTTCTTACAGATTCGTTTGAGTTGCTTGCATTCGAGTGTTTATTTTATTGCGTGTAAGATGTTGTACAATAAAGATACATTTGTTAAACTTTTAATGCTAGTTTTATTTTGAAAATCATTTATGTGCACTTTAAAAAAAATCTGAATAAACATTGCTGTTTCTTACATGATACATAAAACAATCCTAGAATAATCTCCCTAATAACAGTTTAAAATATAAACTAACCATATTATTTATATGTGACAGAATTATTTTTTTTACTGTCCTTTCATATTTTTGAGATGCTTTTAAAAGGATCGACCAGTTATCCTTTACTTTTTTATTATTATTAATAAAATATTCTGACGAAAAAGTGCCTTTTTTTTGCAAATTGAAAGGTTAATGCAAGTGTAAAATGAATCGCTTTGGTAAATGGTGGCTGTCATAGCTAGGAAAAAAACTTTCAAAATAGCTGACGTTTATAGTTAATGCACAGAATTTGGGGACATCTAGAAGTTTTTGTTTCCACATGTATCGATGCGTTTAAACTCAATTCAATTTTCAGTGACATTACGCATTCTATTTATAGCTTGGTATATATTTATGTATGTGCAAATCAAATTAAGACATGTTAATAATAGACCAGCTTGTTATTAGTATTCTTTTAACATTTGGTGTTTTTTCCGCGAGTGCACGGCATTTCACAAAAAGTAAGAATATGTACTTTGTAATCAGATATATTTGTATTATTAGTGTGCATCCCTTTACTTTGCAAATAATACTCATCAGCCATTGACCAGATAAACAAGACACAATTTACTGATTTACACACTTGCAGCACACAAAATGTCATGTTGAAAATCTAAATGTGCAATGGAGAAGGACAGCTATTCCTACGGCATGTCTAATAAAAGTGAAATATCACCGTGATATTTGTAAGAATTTGTGGTTTGGGTTTTGCTGCTACATAAACAGTACTAATTATAGTCTTTAGTATATACAGAAATTGCCGACTAATTGGGGTCAGAGACTTAGGAGAAGAAAAAAAAAACAATGTTTAATCGATAAACTCCTCAAAACAAAGCCATACAAATCAAAATGTCAGACCAACTAAACAACGTGTGTTTTATTTTTTATTCTGTTTTCAAGCGTTCGTTCTTAAATACAGTGAAGTGGTTTGGCTTTGGCATTGGTCTATGCAGCGGTAACAAGCTGCTGATCTAGACTAAATCTAGACTAAACACCCACAAACGTGGGGTCTACCATGGCATGTGCTTCTAGCGAATTTGAGTGCCATCATAACACGATGAGCCTGTAAACCACACCACAGCTTGGCTCCTTGGATCTTGCAATGAGGGTTCAGTGGGAGCCCAACCTCGGCAAACCCCACAGAGGTGTTTATCTGTCTGTCTGCTGGAGATGGAGAGCAGGAAGAGGACAAAAGGGGGAAGTGAATTTGAGTGGCACTGAGAGGTAAAGGTTCCTGTTGGCAGGGGTGAGAGGGGAGAGGAATGTCCTTGAGTCTCTGTTTTACTGCACGTTCTCCATCATCTTGAGGAATTCTGGGGGAAAACGGACATGGGTGTTGCTTCCATACCTGCTCTGAATTCATGCATGCTCATAAATGAAAGGAAATGTCGTTTATAAACCATCATACCATCAAAGTCCAGCATGCCATCGTTGTTTTTGTCTCCATCTTTAAGCAGCTCATCAATCTCTTCCTCTGAGATGGATTCCCCGGTGCTGCGGATGATCTCAGCAAACTCATCTCTGTCGATGTAGCCATCACCGTTCCTGCAGATTCACAGTATTACGTATGATAAAGTGAGTCTGGGTCACATTCAAAAACAGGTGCACACAAGAAGATATCAGATGTCATACCTGTCCAGCACACGGAAGCATTCGGCCAACTCTTCCTCGCTCTTGCCAGCCTGATCCTCCTTAAGGAGTCTCACCATCATGACCAAGAACTCCTCAAAGTCGATGGATCCGCTGCCTGCAGTTTCCAGTATAAAGTACATTAGCTATTACAATCTAATTCTTGTATGTTATGCTTAACGTTGAACAGGTATAATCATTATACGAATAATAAAAATGTACAGATATCATCACGCAATATGTAAAAAAAAACAAATGTGAAAACACTGAATATATTTGATGTGCGCTCTTCCGTATTCATGATATAATAATGATAATTATAATAATGCACAAAAGACAAAAGCGCACGAAAATGAGCTTGAGTATAGTATATTTGGTGCAGTGTTATATAGTTCTCTGTTCTAGCATTTTGCTGACCGTCTTCATCGACCTCCTCGATGATTTCTTCCAACTCCTCTCTTGTTGGATTCTGACCCAGCATCCTCATGACGGTACCCAACTCCTTGGTGCTGATATCACCGCCACCGTCGGTGTCGAACATGTCGAAGGCAGCCTTGAACTCTTTGAAACAGACACATAAAGTTTAATGGAAAAATCGACGTGAATACTGGTGATATATCCTCTTTGTCAGTACGCTCACCGGCAAGCATCTCCTCGCTCAGGTATGAGCGGGCCTCTTGTTGCGCGTCAGTCTGTGAAACGGTTACATTATGAGCGGTTAATTACAGATATAAACATTGCAATGCATTAATCTAATAAATGTGACCTTGGACCACAAAACCAGTATTGAGAATCCCTAGTTCGTCCTGACAGACATTTGTTTTTGTTTTCCTAATAATCTGTTTGCATTGTAGGACTGCAAACAACAGATGGTACCCAGAACACTCCTCCAAGACCATTTGCGACTATTTTAAGGCTCAACACGTTATCCTTGCAGTCAGTGACTGTACATGGTAATTCCGAAATAGGATCCTTGGAATGTGTCTCTTCAGCTTTTAGTTAACCTACTTAACCTAACCTGCTGACCAGATTCATATCAAATAGCATGATGTCCATCTTACCGCCCCTTCTTTTAAAGACTCAAGTACCATTAGTAGTACCATTTTACTTCAGCAAATATATGGATCTTTGACTATTTGGTCTTGGATAAATTATGGTCCTACAAGCAATTTTTTTACAAGCAACTTTATCATGGATTTTGCGGCAACCTGACAAATTTATCAAAAGTGAGTGTAATGGTATTGTTTTTCTTCTCTTTACTTTTTTTCTGAGAATTCTTGGGCTTGTAACAGATTAATTAGCAGTCAATTAACGTTGAATCTATTAAGTCACCTAAAATTAACACCTAATAAAGTTGTATCAAACATTGTTGCCCAGGCAAAAATAAGTCCAAAATAGATCAATTGTCTGTAAAATGGAATGTTAAAGAGACAAACAAAAAAAAAAACAGATTTAAATGTATTTACATTATTATTTTTATTTATTTAATCTATTTTTTTAAACCATAATGATTAAGATTAAATCACACTAAGTTAGTTTTTTTTATTACTTTTATGTAAGCTTAATTAATTTCATGCAAAACTGTGAAGGGAACTATTAACAATACTGTAACCTTATATAATCCATTATTAATAATGACAGAAATGTAATTCTGGCTTTTTGACTAGGCCATTTTGCACATTTTATGTTTTCATGCGTTCATTAACAAAACTGACTGCTTAGATCATTTAAACTCTTACCATGGTTGTGGATTAGCCTCCTCAATTATATCCACGAGACAAGCAGTGGTCAACGCGCTCGCACCCCAACAGAAAGACTAGACGTCAAGTGACAGTTCTGACACACTTTAAACAGGCCACCCAAGACCCGCCCACAGGCCTCCAGATTTAGAATCCTGAACTTTTAGGGTTCGACGGCTCCCATAAGCCAATAGAAATGTGAAATGAGTACACTTTAAGAACAGTCTGAGAGAATACAGGAAAATGGTAACTGCCTTATTCTGGTGTGTTTAATGAACAAAAAAAACTGTATTTATTTGAAGAACTGTTCAAAGACACAATAAAATAATTATTTAGTGTGTCTGGTAAAACTTCATTTGAAAATTTTATGTTAATATTGAACACACTAATGTTTAGACAAAGTTTCCCGGGAGACTTTGTTTTTCACTAATTCCTCTCAAAATGTCTACTAAATTTGAAAAGTAACATACTGAGGGATTAAAATTGCTTATACTGATTCAAAAAAAAGTAGCGTACAGATGGAAATTCATTTTTAAAATGGAGAGAGCCGATAGTGTTCTGCACCACCCCCCTTTAGTTAAGCCGAGAAACCCTAAACCACTTGGGAAGGTGCTGTGTTGCAAATCTTCAGCGTGCCCTGAATAGCAAATGGTTCAGATCTCAAGTCCACCCCAACCAAAACCCAACCACACGAATGGCGACACTGGTACCCCAAACCCTGAAAAGCCTAAATCGAGTTTCCATGTATGGCATGTGTTTCCTGAGCAAGGAACTGTACAGACGTGGGAGAACTCAGAGGAGGGGGTTGTGGACTATATACTTTCAGGGAGAAATGGAAAGATTTACAAGGAGATTTTCAGGAGAGCAGAAAGGTTCGGTTTTGCAGTTTGCATATCATTGCAGCTCTGGAGAATTGCATTTATAGGAATGGCGAGAGATAACACCTCCATCAATATGACCTGAAGGCAGCAAGGTGTCAAAAGGATCACATGGATTTCCACCATGAGAAGAAAATATGGAAATCTGACCTTTTTCACCTTTCAGAATTTTTATGTTTAACTTGCATGCTCCTGGCACAAACGCCGATGTTAGGATTCAAAATGTATATTTTTCCTGACCTTTCTTGGCCAGGTTATGTATGAAAATATCAGCGGAGACCAACAGACGAAATGATCAATATACTCTGCAACACTATGGATCTACTGGACAACCAAAGTGTTATGTATTTTGGACACGGGGTTCTGGAATCCAACTTGGTGGGATGTTCTTGTTTTTGTGATTGGGTGTAGAGAAATTATGGGCAAGGTGGGTGAGAAGATCACATGAGTTGCAGCTTTTAGGAATTTTGATATTTGGCCTCACAACAACCTTTTTAAGCTTGCAAATTGCATTTAGCTTTAAAAAAATGCCAAAGCTGTAAGTTTTTACAGACTCAGATTCTGCGTAATTTTACATGACACAATCACCAAACAAACAAGCAGATTGGCCAAGACGTGCTTCTTTAATAGATTTGCATACGCCGCTTACATGTGAGCTAAAGAGATTCCGTATCGCCATGACAACATTAAGTCTTTTTCCGTGGCTAATGCTGTAGTTATTTTGAATCAATGTAAAGGGTGAAGGAGAGGGGAAGGGGTTTGAAGGAAACTTGCTGAATGTCTTGGGAATAAGCAGGTGTAGTAGCAGACAGCTGAAGGGAGAGGCGTAAGTGGTTTCCTCTTAAAAGGTTTGAAGGGTTATTTATAGATACCATCACAGTGTGGTCCCAGAAGAACACTTCCAACAAGATGGCACTGATCTATAATATTCTCTGTCCCTCAAATCAAATTCCAGCCTATCTTTGTTATTAGTGATCTGAACCAGAGTCTTTTTCCTTTAAACATCTCAGCATGGGTTGTTCTTGGGAGTCTTGACTGCTGTCATTAGCACTTGGAAGAGATGGAATGTTATTTTTTCTTACTGGACGTTCTCCATCATTTTAAGAAACTCTAAAATAAAAAAAATAAAAAAATGAGATGGCATAAAATACAAGCCTCTTTCCTGGTATTGTTTAAACTCTGTCCACTCTGAACATGCTTTGCATTCAAATACTGTGATTTTTCTATAAGGAAATGGCTCTGTTCTCTCATTTCTTGGGATTCAAACGAACTGGAAGTCAGGAAAAACATTCCCCTGAGTATGTGTGTAATTACATATTTTTATATATGTGTGTAATTTTATATGCTATAATAAACACTTGAAAGTCCTTAATTGGGATAAAACATGTTGTAGACATGCATATAGTTATCACTGCATTAAATAACAAAATATCTAACCAGACCGAATTTGCAGTCAAATTACGCAAGGGCTTTTATCATATGTATCTAAATTTAGCTATTGGCTCAGTATTTTGTATACATATACAAAAAAATAAATAAAGTATAATCTCTAGGTGACATGGAAATGGTAATCTGTTTCTTTTATTAATAATCTACTTTTACTTTTACAGTCCCACTTTATTTTAAGCTTCAGTTCTCACTATTAACTAATTACTGCTTACTGCTAAGGTAGTTGTAAAGTTTAGATCTTGGGTAAGATTGAGGATCTATATGTGCATTTCACACAGAATATGCGATTTAAACACTAATGAACAGACAATATGCTAGTAATATGCATGTTACTAGCAACTAGTTAGTAGTGAGAGTAGGTCTCTCATACTAAAGTGTTACCTTTTTTTACCTTTTTTCAATAAAGAATAAAATTTGCTTTACCATCAAAATCAAGCTTCCCGTCTTTGTTTGTATCTGCATCGGCCATGAGTTCATTTATGTCTTCTTCTGCCACTGGCTCACCAGTTGCACGCAAGATATCAGCAAACTCTTCACGATCAATGAAACCATCTTGGTTCCTGTTGGAAAAATATAATTTTATTGCAGTTTTAATTGCAGAATTGTTTATGATTTTGTTGTCAAGCTAAGTGACTTGTCTTGTGATGTCAGGATCTGACTGTGATGCCAGGATGATTTGGAGGAGTGTTTTGGTTTAAAGCGGTCATGAAGTAAGAAACCAAACTTCCTTTAATCTGTTGACATATAATGGCCGTTCACATGTGCCGTCTTTTGTTCACTGAAGTTCGCTATTTCAAATGTAGACGCGCGGTTTGCACGCTCATAATGGAAGCAACGCGCTTGTTTTTTTCCAGGCGCCACATAAAGATAAAAACATTTCAACTTTTCAGAAGGCCACAAGCACACCATGGGTCATCATTTGACCCGTAACAACATTGAAAGGTCATCCAAAATCAAGCAATAGTTTGTCAAAGCTGTACAAGTATAGGTATTTTAAAGAAAATTGATCTGCTGCAAGCGATTTTTAGTCCTGGAAATCCATTAATCATTTGCTGAAATTTCCACATCTTCATATATATATAAAGTGGCTTTAAAGAACATTTAAGTTGACGGTCAGCGTGTAAGCTGTCACTGGTCCTCTTATAGCATCAAAACAAAGCTTATTCAAATGGATAAGTCAAGAAAGCATGCTCCCTTTATGATAATTAAAAAGCTGTCTCTCATTTCAGTATATCACAACCTCACAAAAATGAAAACTCTGAAATGAACAAAACAGAATTGGCTGCAATGATCATTGCTACAAAAACACTTTGAAAACAGAAACCTTTAAAATTCAAACACAAATACACACTAGAGTATTTTGAAAATACTTTCACCAGTATCCTATTTCTACAGCTTCAACTGACTTTTTGCTGGCATTTTGTCCTACTTCAGGTCCTGAGAGATGGCGCCCTGGAATCTGAATGACTCTACTGCAGCCACAGTGCTGTCTTTAATGGTGAGTGGGGGGAGAGCAAGGGACTCCTGAAGTCCACTATCATCTCCAATAATTTGACTGTGACATCCAGCTCTAGAAGAAACTTCAGAAGCTTGACAGAGGGATCAGTAAAGGTGCAGTCATATGTGTACAGAGGGAGATAATACATCCCTGGGAGCACCAGCGCTGATCACGAGAGTCCTGGATGTGAGTTCTCCCAGACTCACTAACTGCTTCCTGTCTGTCAGGAAGCTGCTTATCCACTGACAGATGGAGGTGGATACAGAGAGCTAGGTGAGTTTGGCTAAGAGAAGATAAGGCATGATGAAATTGAAGGCTGAAATGAAGTCCAGAAGTAAGATCTTTGCATATTTCCCAGGTCTGTGAAGATGTTACATGATGTAATGCAGTCCCATGTTGACTGCAGTGTAAACAGTCCTGTTTGTTTTTTAGGCAAACTGAAGAGGATCCGGCAAAAGTCCTCCAGCTATGTCCTTCAGGTAGGCCACAATGAATCTTTTAAATGACTTCAGTGACCTCACAGACACGAAAGCGGAAAGGTCTGTAGTTGTTTTTGGGGACCAGAATGATAGTGTAGCCTTTTAAGCAGCGGGGGATTTCACAGAGATCTAGTTATCTGTTAAAGCTCTTTGTGAAGATGGTGGGGGTTCAAAAAAGAAACAGCATTTTCTGTATTTAATTTCGGGGTAAAAAATTTTTAATTAATAAACGCAAAAGAACACACGCCTTGGGTCCATGTACTTTTTGCATTCATTACTTTTTCCTTTTTCAACCCAGAAATGAAATATGAAAAATATGGTTTCTTCCTGAGTGGTTCTAACGCTGATGAATAGACACAAACTTATTTTCATTATTCAAATTCGTATTTCATAAAATATTGTAAAAATTACTGTACATTAAACCTTCTAGCTTTTTAGAGTCTTTATAGCCAACAGACACTATAAGCGTCCTCTTGCAGTCTGCTTACATGCTGTATGGCTTTAGGAGTGACATTCAGATTCTGAAATCCCGCTTGCCTGTATATGGAGAAGTTGGAGAAACTATAATTTTATGTATTTCTATATTTACCCTATATATTAAAATCACTTGAAGCACTCTAACACAATATTCTGTATGTATTTTAAGCAGCCATGCATGGTCACTACCGTGACCTAGATAACACACAAAATTCGGACAAAATTATACCTCAATATATAATTTAATGATGATAAAGTTCCCAAGATTGTGCAATGTTTTTTTATTTTTTTTTTTATCATATTTGTATTAGATCCCTGCATTGTTCTAGAGGTGACTCTAGTTCTCAATTGAACATACGAGAGAAGCATTACTTCTAATTTGGCTAAATAAACCCCATTAAAATGTACATATTTTAATATTTTGTTTTGTGCCTTTTTAAATGTTTTTTTTAAAGGTGCAAATAGTCAGAAACAAAAGTCTAAAAAGAAGACAAAATGTTACTTTTCCGGGCCGCATTTTATGTGTACGGTTCTGATTACCTGATTCCTGATTACCATTCCTGATTACTGATTAAAATTCCAGATAACCAGACAATGATTCATCTTTTATAAATCATTAAAATAATAATGTCTGGTATACATGGAAACTGTGGAGTACGCATATATTTTTAATGACCTTTCTAATGACCTTTCCTCACACTGCTGTTCAGTTTGGTGTTAACATCTAATTACATACTTGTCAAAGACACGGAAGCATTCGGATAGTTCCTCCTCAGTCTTGCCGGCTTGGTCTTCTTTTAGCTGCTGCACCATCATGACCAAGAACTCCTCAAAGTCAATAGTGCCACTGCCTGAGAATGCAAAATTGAGATGTGATGGGACAGACTGAAGTGCAGACAGGATTTGTATTTGTATCCAGATCTGAATGCTTCAGATTCCAATTCTGACCCAACAAATTTTGCTTTATTCCTTAAACATTTCAATCTTACCAAATTAAATTACTCCCCATGCAATATATTGGAAAGCCCTTGGATAATCAAGGAATTCAAATCCATCCTTGATTCCATGAGTAGATATAAAGTCCCTGGGTTAAATAGGATTCCCTCAGAAATACTGAAAACACTGTGGGACATTATAGCAGCCAAGATTATATATAATGCTCCTAATTTCGCGTCAGAAACACAGGGGACTAAACCACAGCTTTAATAGCTTTGCTGCTGAAGAAAGGGAAGTGATTTACTTATCTTCTATCCACAGATTCAAAGCTGATGACAAAAGTATAGGAGACTACACTGACTAAGATCAATCTAATTTAAATCAGACAATGCCCAACAATAGTTTCAATAAATTGAATTAAAAATTTGGTCCAATTATATGCCATTCTGCCAAAACCTGGAAAGCAGCAGAAAGGTTTATGAGAGCTTCAGCTTCAGACTCCCATATGGCATTATAATAATCTTAGCACTTGTAACAAACCATTCGTTTCCAAAAGTTCTTTCAGATTCTAAAGGATAAATTATCTCTCCCAGGATTATCTCTCTCCGAGGCAGAAGACCTTTGTTGGATGCCCCTGGTCTTCAAGCTCCGCTGTAAATAAAGTCCGACCAAACTTACCATCTTCATCTACTTCTTCAATGATAGCATCCAGTTCCTCTCTGGATGGATTCTGACCCAGCATCCTCATGACGGTACCCAACTCCTTGGTGCTGATATCACCGCCACCATCAGTGTCGAACATGTCGAAGGCAGCCTTGAACTCTTTGATTTGAGATGAAAAAAAGGAAAAAATAAATTAGAAAAATAGAATGTGAAAAGCTGTAAAATAAGATTATTACACATTAGCAATTGAAGTGTTCTGAAAGAATTGATGGATTCATTCAAAAGTTCTGAATAATAAAATCATGCAGAGAATGTGAAAGTTCACATACTCACCAGCAATCATTTCCTCACTCAGGAAAGAGCGAGCGTCATTCTGGGCATCAGTTGGCTGATGGAAAAAAAGAGATTGTGGTATACTAAGAGCCGCATGGGGCCTTTTACAAATCAGACTGAAAACGTAAAATGGCATTGTTCATTATTTGGAACTGGACAGCCTTCACAGGGGGTTCCTAATCTTGGATCAAGCAAAGAAAATATATTTTCTGGTATATTAATGGTAAACAGCAGAGGAGACAAGAACTTTATGAAAAGCACTTTCTTTTAAACAGTTTTCAAATTTATAAAAAAATACTTTACCTCGTAGATCTTAGAAAAACTAAACAAAATTAAAAAGTGGACACTGACAAGTTTACGGTTATGTTTATAAAATAAATAAATGAAGTAAATCAAGTAACATTTATTTAAAACTGAAGGAATAATGTAGTGACTAACAGCTCTACATCCCAAATCAATGTATAGAACAAATGCAGAATTTAATCCACTTTTATCATCCATATATCCTAAGCAGACTGGGTTTCTAGTAAAATTATTATTGAAGAGTTAAAAGTAAAGAACACGCATTTATCTGCATAGGTTAGTTCTACAGCCACAATGTGTCAGAAGAATGAAACTGATTTATTTAGATCTCTCATATCACACTTCAGTAATAAAGGTGATATAATAAGAATACATGCGATTAAAAGGGAACGAGTCCGCAAATTGTATTCAAAAACATAATATTGAATGCATGAAACATTTAATGAGATGCGAGAAGTATATATAGATAGGCTGTACATTGAATTAATGGGTTTTTCTATGAAATGTATTTTGGAACATGTAAGATAAATGTGCAAGAGATCTGTCAAACAACATGTTCTCACATTGTCCAGCACTGAACACAATGTTTAAATATAGCTGCAGAAGCTCCTAATACATCACTAATAATCTCCATCCCCACACGATTCACTAAGATTTGATTGAGAAGGGCACAACAACAAGCATGGAGGAAGCACCAGTGACCCTTTTGCCTTGATTTTGTGTAAAAATGCTCTTTTAAACCAACAATAACATGCATTCTTCTCAAAGAGCCAGAATCCTGTTGTTCACAAACACATTCTCAGGAGGATTCACAGAACGACACTGCAAATGTCAAAGGACCAGGATAGTCTTAGCACTGTAATCAAACCCTTTAAGTTCCCTCTCTTTGATGATGTGGATTACCATGTATCCAGAAACCACAATCACTAACACTAGCAAAAGAAGAGAAGTCGTTTGTGGGTCACTAGAAAACACTATAAATACTTACTAGTAGTGATGCTTTGAATATTAATTGCACTGTAATTAACACTACAAGCCAAAAAGACTTAAGCCTACTATTTTCTACCAGGCTCAATATTGACACATACATTTCTACACTCAAAATGTGGTCCAAGGGTAGCCTTTATGCAAAGGGGTTCTATCCAAGGAATATATCATATATGATCCAATCTACTTGACATTAATAAGTTAAAACGACCAATTAAACCTGCACGTATCCACTTATCCATTCTCTTCAAGATCTTCTAGAGAGTTGTCCAGTCATAAGTATGAATCATGTCTATTAGCTTCCAGAAATCTTACCATATTGACAGCTTGTTATTGAGAACAAAGCGGATCTGAAAACAATAACAGTCTTCTGTCCACCAGTCTTCCTCTTATCCGTACGTCTCCAGACTCTCCTAATAAGACCTCATATAATTCTCACTGTTCTAGAAAATGGCTAGGATTGGACAAGAAACTCTACAGACTGAACTTGTCAACCAATGTCTGTTCAGACTTTAAAAAAAAGCCCCACCCTTCTTCTTCATCCCTGTCTAATCCACCTCTGCCCTCCATTGCCCCATATTTAGCCGAAGGATGGACAAGTGGTCTCAATGACATTTCCTTGCCAATAGATCAAAAAATAAGGAAAGCAATGCAAGGTTATTTAAGCAGTGGATAAACAGATTCCAGAAACAGATGCTGGCTACAATCACTTCCACACACAAGGTTGGATTTGTTCCCTCGCCCACATGACTGTGTTTCTTCACCTTATCTGTCAATCTTACCATCTAGCAGTCGGTATTCCTCCCTGAGTATCCTTCTCTATACTGACCAGCTCACTTGGATCTGCCTCACATTGACACATTAGGAAACAGTGAGTCACAAGAAGACAATGAGATTCATGTGAGGCTTCACGGTCAGCTGGTCATTGCATTACATATATATATATATATATATATATATATATATATATATATATATATATATATATATATATATATATATATATATATATATATATATAAATATATATATTAAAGGTAAAAAAATTCTGTCACTGGGGAGGGACCCTACTAATACTATTTAGGTAGCATTACCTACAATTTAGGTATTAAAGGGTACTGCCCCAGAGACATCTTATGCACACTTTTTTTCATAGTAAGTACTCACCACATAAACAAATATGTCAAATATTGAAACTGTTTCAAAATTTTAGCTGTAAAACAACATTTACTTAAAGCTTCAAGTACTTCAAATCTAAAATCCTTAGCTAAATGTAACTACAAATGATAACTACAAATGACGATAACAAGCTGCATTTGTATGAAACAAGTTGACTTCAAATGTTTACTGAAGTATGAATCGCTGTGTCTGAATATTTCCTTACTATATGAAAGTATGTTACATAAGTATGTCTAAATTCATAATATTCATAAAATAGAAGATTCAATTTTCCTTCATTATCAGCTCAAACAGTATACAAATTCAGATTCTTTCAAATGGAAAGGTATTGACCGCTGTGGCTCTACCACAGAAGGCTTAACTTAATACTTAGGATAGTTCCACGAAGAACCTTTAACATCTATGGAACCTTTCCATTTCTTTCCAGAAAAAAAAAGTGTTGTAAACTGAATGCTACATGAATATGACAAACACTTTTTTTGAATGGAATAGCTTGTAAAACGTGTTTAGCACTATTACAGCTTCATAAAAGCAGTGCAATTTTTCAGGCTGGGGTGGTTATATAACATGAGAACTGTCCCATTAAGATTGAATTTCCCACATCAACATTACTGCTTTTCTCCTCTTTACTTGTGTTTGTATTTTCTTGGATGTGACAGCAGAAGACGTGACCTTGTCAGGCTCTTAAGGCTCGCCATCATTATCCTTCCATGCCTTATCTGGTTTCTCCTAATAATCCTCTGACTGATAGAGTTTCGTAGGCTTTGCAAATATATCTACTCCCAGGATGAGTCTTAGTAGATAGTCGTGATCCACATGCTTAACACACCCACACCCATCACTCATAAACACTTGTAACTCAACTTGTAATACAGTAAAATTCAAGTCATGATGTGTAAAGCTGTCATAGCCAAATGCAGACTTGCATCATGGTCTCAATTAAAGCTTCAAACCTGAAACAATGCTGCCTTGCTTTTGGATATCAAACAAAATTTAAGAAATAAAAGATTTTCGTAGCAGACCAACTAGATCTGTGAAGTACACGCAGTGTGAGATTTAAAATGATGAGAATTTTTTTTTTTTTGAAACCTCCTTTTAGTGACCTTAATTGGCCAAATAAAGGTAAGGCTCACTCACTCAGCAACTCATCCTGAGCTCATCTCATTTGCCAAGAAAACTAATGAAAGGAACCTTCTTTTCAGTGGCAGCCTTATTGTGAGTATGGCAATTATTATTCCCATTTGCCAATTTGAGGGCCAGGAATTAGACCCACGTATGTCTGTGAAATCTGAAATAATGAGTCAATTTAGAGCCAGATGTGGCCAATATATAGTCAATGCAGTTGCCACAGTCGTGAGGGGGAAGAACGGAAGTATGTAGCAATTAAAATATGATTACCACAGATTCATATGCTTTCATATAGGCCTACAATTTCCAATCCTTTGTCTCAATGAGTGCATCACACAGCAAAGCCTATATAAAGAAATAAAAGTCACATTTCTTTTCAGTAAAAGTCATTATGGCGACCTGCATTGTAAGGAAGCTCGTCCTTTATATTATAGTCATGCAGTTCTCATCATTATCTATATTATTAACTCAATTTGACTAATTGGAAGCCAGGCATCAGATACACATATTTCAGTGAAATGTGTGACAAATGTCTCAGTGACTAATTAGTCTTTCTATTTTAAAATTTCTCATTAAAGTTTGAGTGTTACTACTTGAAATTTACCTCATAGTGAAAATTGCACACAACTCTTTTCAGTTTTTCCAAAGTTGTGATAGAGATAGACAGACACAGACAGATGAACAGATAGATAATTAAACTCAAATAATTAAACACCCTCAGACGTTCTACCTTTTAGTGTCACTAACTCTCACTGAAAAAAATTCCATTAACTTATGAGCATCAGAATAGCTGCTTACTCATTACGGATAGATTTACATAAATGAACAAATCACTAAGGGCAGATTGAGTGTCCTGTCATCACAGTTTCTGAAGCAGCCCCCACCCAGAGTGCACTGGTGGGGCTGCTGCACATAGGCAACCTCTGGGGGCTTCGTTAACAAGCATTTATTCTTCATGAGTGCCTAATGCCACCCCATGCTCTCCAAGACGCTCAAGCTGAGGTAATTGACAGCAGCAACTGTCAACTTCTCGTTCCAGTCGCTCTGCCTTACACTCCTCCTTTTTTCTTCGCTCTATTCTTGGACATTCTTAAACACAGCAGCTGAATCCTGGAGAACAACTAGATGTGTAGCAAGCTAAATAAGGAGAGAGCAATGAACGCCCCTGCTCTTGTCCTCTCCTTAAACCCCTGTTATCTATCAAGAGCTCTCTCTGATCCGGCACCACTGAATGCCAACAAGCCAGCGGATAGGATTAAATATGATTGTGTTTGAACAAAACCTTTGTACCACAGGGTTTGATTTATCAGCTGACTGCACAGGACGTGACGAATCAATGAGGGCATTTTTATTTTTATCTAAGCTAAGCCTGTCAATCACAATGAAAAAAAAGTAGCTATATAAATCTCACTGTGACAACTCTTCCTGCATCCTTCCACCATAGTTCACAATTAGTTAATAAGACTTTTTCTGTTTACATTTTCATCTTCCTTCGTTAGTCCCGCTTTATTTGATGACAACAAAAAGCTAAATCAAATACTTAGACAGTTATTATTAATAATAAGTATTATTAATAATAACAATAATAAATATACTAGTTACACTGTTAAATGTGTTTTATTTGCACTTACGGATGCTGTGCTTAAATAAAGTTAGCCTACATGTTCTAGCATTTTAACTTAACTGAGAGTTTGTTTGTTATAGTGTTGTCAAAAGACTTTTTAAAGTAGACTACCCGCTCAACCTGGTTCTTGACCCGTACGGGAAACCTCGGAAACCAGTTTAAAAACGGGATGTATAGCCTACAGTTTGCTGTATGGACTAGTAAACACAGTAAACACTAAGCCGTCAAAACCCGTCAAAATAAAAGTTCGGTTAAGACGTTGTGACCGAAATATATTATTATAGTTTTCTAATCATGTATGTGATATGTTTAAAATTTAATTAATGAAGAGACAAATGAAGTTTGGGTGAAATTCGTTTACTGTTTTTCACACTTTTATTACTTGTGGAAAAACTCGAGACACAATTTTAAATAAGTAAAGAGTAGTATTGATTTTTGTGCACTTTTCTTTTTTCTTTTTCTCTTTCTCTTTTATTGTCTCTGTTAGGAGAAATTTGTCTCAGGCAACCGGGAGCATATAACAATACGCATATTTACTAAGCATAAAAAAAATATTATGTGACTTTCCTCGCGGCAGGCTACAGCAAAACCGTTTTAAATCACATTTAATGGCAATTTTGACTAAACGTTTCCAATTAATCATCACCAGTTGAAAACTTTTGTTTATGAAACAAATGAAAACAACTAGATGATTCTAACTGCTTATATTTAATACTAAACATTTTAAATGGAATTGGAAAGAAATTAAAACAAATGTGTTAGTGATTCTATGGATTTGGAAAGAATTGCATTTTGCATGTGCATTTTTACAGTTTTATAACCTGCATATTGTCTATGACAATGAGTAGCACTAACAAACATTTTCGTGATTTTATTATGTTTTAAATCAGTAAGCAAAAAACCTTGATTATAAGGCAACACTCCACTGCGGTTGTAACGGACTCTTTAAACTGGTTATTTTTTTCGCAGATATGCCTCTTTGAAAGACCTTAAGCCACACCTTCATTCGCTCACCTGTCTGCATCTTTTCTCGAGGCACAGCGCGTGCAGGCGCAACAAGTGCTCGCCTCGCGCCGTCAAACTCCCGAAGCTGCCGCGAAAGCGCTCGTCGTCGCCCAAATGCGTTTCCCACGTGCTTTACCGCCCTTCGTGCTGTGGGGCGCAGTCTGCGCGTGTCCGACCCCGAGCCAGGACGCCAACATCACTTCAGACGCCCCCCGGCTGCCGGACCAGGGACGCTGCCTCTTCAGATCCATCCTGCCGTCAAACACAGCTGTGCAGGTGCTGGTGTGCGTCTTCGTGGTGATGACCGTCCTCTCGCTCATCATCAACGGCTGCACTCTGTTCAGCCTCGGCAGCTCAGAAGACTTATCCTGGGAGCCACGCTTTGCGCTGCTGAAGAACCTCATAGTGAGTGACATCCTGCTCATTGTAACCCAAGGTCCAACGGTTGTGTACTGTCTGCTGCAGAAGACCACTCTGCCCTATGGCGCTTGGTGCATCACTCAGTTCTTTATTAACACTGTTTGTGTTTTCTGCACTATTCTTACCATCACCTGCATGGCTTTGGAGCGATACCTGTACGTGTGTCAGGCCATCTACTACCTTATTATACTAACCACCAAGCGCCTTTACTTGATAGTCGGGCTCACGTGGCTTATTTCCCTATCCTTATCAGCAGTGATCACTGCTTTGCTCGGTTTAAGCCACAAGAGCTCGCTGCTGGGAAAACCCATAACGGGACTCCTCTGTGAACCGGACACCTTGGAGGCCCACCTTGGCTTTCCACGGGGCTCTGCTGTGTTTCGAAAAGTGGTCGGGCTTGTGGTGACGCTGCTTTGCATCTGCTCCTACTCGTTCTCGTACCTGCGCATGTATCAGGAGGCGCGTAACGCCGTTCAGCCTTTCCAGCAGGTCAACAAGAGGGCACGCAAAACGGTGATGTTCTACTGCTCCATGCTGCTGCTTCAGCTGCTCCCCATCTTCCTGAAGATAGCCTCGGACGCCCTTTGGGAGCTCGAGGGCAACATGGCGATGTTCCGTTCGCTGGATTACACTGGAGACTGGACATCAGCAGGGACCCTGCACATCATGCTGCTGCTGCTGCTTCAGGTTCCTCCTTGCATTAATCCGCTCATTTACGGTCTGCGCAACAGAGAGGTGAGGCAAGCTCTGCCCCGGCTGCTGTGGCTGAGGAAGGACAACCACTAAATTCAAGATGTTTCCAGGCACCTGGCTACCTGAAGAGAAACAGAGAAGAAGAGTGAGGTTTTCATGGTTTATTGTGAGATTATAACGCACAATCTAAAACTTTAATGCAAAACTGTAAATCTGACCCAAATGTAGTGTGCCTATTGTTCATAAAACATGTCTGTACTTTGTCATATACTATCATGCTGTAAAACTGTGACTTCACCCATGTTTATATATTTTATATGTATGATTGCTTAATATCAAACACCTATTTTGTTTTTTTGGTTTATTTTTGACAAGAAGAGAAGTAAATTAGAGTGAATGTTACAGATGCTCCACTTACGTTCACTTACCACACTGTTAAAAGTACTCGGCATTCAACCTTATGCAAACATTCCTAAAGCTGTGTAATATCATTCTATTAACCTTCTTAAAGATGCACTGTAAGCAGGCATAGCAAAAATGAGTAGGTGAAACAGCTTTCTGTACGCCAGAATAACAGATATCAGGGTTTAACTGCAGGCGAATACTGTAGCTTCATAAATGAATACTTACAAGGGGAAGGAAAAACATATTTTACATACGACAAAAAAGGGAATTGTGGTTTAATAGCTACATTTATTTATTTGTACTGATGTGATTCTTTATGTATTGTGACCAAAAAATGCATTTTCATTTAGTTAATGCTCAATGATGCCTTATGAAGACACTGTTGATTCTTTACACTTTCGTTGGTTTTGTTGTATTTTGAGTAGAAAAGTAAGAATTCTGCTAAATTTATTGCGCAAAAGTAATACGTATCTGTAATTATGTACGATGTTAATGCTGCAAATTTAAAAAAAAAATAGTAAAAAACGGTGTCTCCATAGAGATGTCTGCACTGTACTGGTGGAAATAATGGTGAGTAAATCCATTAACTTAATTGTCCAGACTCTCTTTCATCTGTCAATCAGTGGTTGCTACTATTACATTACATTTTTAAAAAGGAACTTTCATATTTTTCAGATTATTTAATTGTATGGTTTGTTGAGAAGATGTGCATGTGCTAATATTTTTTAAGCAGTTAGACTAAATGTTTACCCAATGATTAACTGCTGGAGAAAAAAAACCCATAAACCACCTAAACATATCTATGGACATGAACAAAACCATACAGTATAGCATAATATGGAATATTTCGCAATATTAAACAGATGGCATACTAACACTCAGACCACTCACATTTTCTTCAGGAAATGTATTTTTAATTTATGCTAATGAAACGTAAAATGGTGCAGTACTGTCTTGGAAAATAGATTTTTTTAATCACTTTTTAATTTAAAGTTTATTTAAATAAAAGGTATTTTAAATGGCTAAGTTAATGTAATAAAGTCCCAAAAATGCAAATAAAGATAAAATGTTTATATAAAATGTATTATTAAGTGTGGAAAAATAGTGCTGTGGCTTTTTTCTTTCTTTTAAATTCCTACCACTAGCCTAAACATACCCTCAATAATGAAAAAAGGGTCATTACACTAAATTGGTGCCTTCTCCACTTGGAGAAATTAAAATAAGTTACATCTATATTTTTTTAGATCATTTGAAAGGCTCATTAAAAAAGAGAGACCTTAACAATTAAGGTATTTACCCAAAATAAAACGCGTTTGTAAGGTTACAGTGGAAAAACCTGGAAGGCTATATCAAATGTAACATTTTACAGTTTTTATAAAATCAATGACAGCAACAGGACTGATATGTGACATTCTCCAGCACACGGCACATCCGTTTACATAATACTGGTTTAACATAGCATTGCGTTGTTTTGCACTTACTTGGCGCACAGAACTTCAAATACACTCATCCGGTTCTTTCATTATGCAAAGAAGATATCAGATCTTAGTCTTTTTGCGATCAGGGATGACAGTAACAGGTATAAAATAATATCCTAATTTCTAGCTAATAGTCAAGTTCACAGAAGCACATTGTACACAGAAGATTTTACTTGTAGATATTGATTATATTAAAAGTAATACATCATTGTTTAAATTTAAATTTTAACATATTGACATTACATGATGCCAAGTAACAAGTCTTGCTTAAAAACTATATGCTAAATAGTTACCGGTGAGCTCCCTCTAGTGATTAAACAGAATGACATTTACTTCAGAGTTTTAGTCATTGTTCAGTTTAAGCACATACTATATTTAAAGCCCCTTTTGAGAGTCCTTGTTGAACACTTAAAAAATAATAGTACATTTTGGGTTTATAAACAGAGATACGATAATGTGCAATAAAAATATATTTATATATAAAAATAATTATTTGAATTAAAATGAAACCAACAAGAGAAAAAAAAAGCCTGTAGCCATCAGCAGTTCTTCTTCTCAGGTGCAGAAAGACAAAAGAATGAGGAAGTGATGACTTCACGTTGATGCATTAGAGGGAAACTGAGCTGTAGCTCATACACAAGCCACAGAAACTGACCTGAAACCAAACACATGCACGCTGTATAGGTGAGTGCAATCTTCTGATTCATTATAATCATACAACACAAGCTGCCATTCGGCTGGAATTGTAAATATGTTGTAAAACACACAACATGGTACTTACAGTCTGTAGATTCAAGGATCAAGAGTTATATTCTTCCCGAGTGGCTGGTAGAACCAGTTTGTGTGTTGCAAAACCTTTATAGTCATCTACCGTACCTCAAACTAAAAACTTTATTTAAACAAAAACATGTTCAACTGGTATATATCTTTTTGGTTTAAATTAGACAAGAATGATACCAGTGTAAAAAAAAAAAAAAAAAAAAAAAGTTTACTAAGTAAATAGCAGTAAGAAAGATATGTCAGTGTTAAGTTGAGCCGCTAGTTTACCTTCTAAACTGGGCACAATTTTTGTTGTAATAGTATTTAGTAAGTCATTATCATACAGTGTAAAACACTGGCAATATGAACATCCCCTTATAACAAAGATGGGGAAATTTAAAGAGGAAGCAACATTCGCATCTCCCTGTACTATGGCTGGAATATAAAATAGTCTCACTAAACAGCTTCACCATGGTTTTATTTCTGTATTTCTTTTTTAATATCAAAATGTGTAGAAATATGCATATTACATTAATCTCTCTTTGAATTCAATACGTCTGTTTAGAATTTATCCAAGCAACTGCATAGCAAAACTCTAAGCACCGCCCTGGCAACCAGTCAAGGATTAGCTTCATAACAGAGCTTAGCAAGTGCAATCACCACTTCAGCATTTTACTTCAATTTATTTGCAGCTATAAATAAAACATTAACTGAGTATGATTTACTTGAAAAAAGCCAAGTAAAATCCTATCTATAATTATAAGTCAAGTTTACTTGGGAATTTCCAGTGATTTTTAAGTAATGCTTACCATGGAAATTAACTCTGATTCACCAAAATCTTCAAGTACATTTTATTCAATCACAGTTTATAATTGTAGCACTGGGGAAAAAGCCATGCTTTTAAAGCATGTAGTTCATTTGTAAACAAGTAAGTAGGTGAATAAACCGCTCATTATTCATTTAAGATAACATATCTTCTCAATGTAATTGTTATCCAACTGAACACAGAGACCTCAATATTGTGTGTACACCATACACAATGATTATAACAATCAGTGGATAATGTTTTGAGTATTAATGGGTCATTTTGAGTAGAAACAGTCAGTTATTAAACCTAACAACAAAAGCAACCATACAATAATGTAAATACAACTCAAAAACAGTAAAAAAAAAAAAAAATACAGGATCATAACTTTGATATTTACTTAAACTAATCTTTGTAAACATAAACAATTTCAAGTAAATTATAAGTAAATTATATTATTACTTATAAGTTCAAACTTTAATTTATACACGTTTAACTTGAGTGCCAGTAAAGAATTTACTTTAATGTTTTAATTTTTGCCTCAACTAAATTTTTTAATGTAGAGCTTAAACTTGTTTTTATTTTTTATTTTATTTACTAAAATCACTTTTGACAGTGTGGCACTGCATTGGAAAAGTCCCTCTTAACACTATACAAAAAATTTAATTTGTTACAGTTAAATGTGCCAATGTTAATTTCCATTACAGCATCCATGGAGAACAAATGGGATGCACGCCAGCAACAGGAACCTTGCTCAGATAACAGCCTTGTATTTATTTGCAAGTTGCCAGTCAGGGAAGGTTTCCAGATCCTGGACAGCCAAGAGCCAGTTCAGATCAAACTCCCAGCGCAATGCAACGTCCACCAGCTTCGTGTACGTCTGTGTATGGTAGCACAGGAAAACAACAGACTTCCTGAGCCATTTGCACTTCTGGATCCAGAACGATACAGTCTGTTGTATCACAAGGAGGAGGAGTGGTATGAAATTTATGACGACTATCAGGTATTGAAAACTCTGGATGCACCATGGTTTCAGGGTACAGATGGTCTTCAGACTGTCTGTGTGACCGTGTTGGCTCAAAACAAAAACACCTCTAAGGAGAGAATTCACTTCCAGGGCATTCTGAACGAGCTAATTGGCTATGATTTGGACTCCTCAGACACTAATCGCTTAAGTGAGCTTGGCTATACCCGAAGGAAGTTTGCCACACCGCGAAGGGAAGAGCTAAAAAAAAGGGATGCTGTAGCTTATGCCACTGAACCGTGGATAACTTCCACAGTGCTCCCAAACAACCAGCAAGGTTACCTTCAACAAAAACTCTCAGTGACTCTTTACTGTAATAGTTCAAGCCTTTCATTCAAAGCTGACCTGACACATACCCCCAGGGATCTCCTCAAGAGCTTCTGGGCATCATTACCAAACGATGACCTGTCATTCGAAGGATGGTCAGTTGATTATGTGCTCCAAGTGTGTGGCCGGGAGGAATTCTTGACTGGAGACTTCCAGCTCTCTGACTTCATGTGGGTCAGGCACTGCCTTGAAAACATGCTGGAGCTTCATCTCTCAGTGGTTGACATCTCATCCCTTCCGGAGAACACAGGAAGTAGAGAGTACTGGCCACTGGTGGACAGTCTCACTGGTCTCTCAAGCTCCCATGAGGAGCTTTCTATCAATGGGAAGAAAGTAGAGGACATTGTGATGATTTCCCTCTGGAACTGTGAGAGAAAGTTCAGGGTTAAACTCTTAGGGTTTGACATCCCAGAACTCCCAAGTAAGGTACCGCCACTTGTCCGTGTGGAAGCCTCCATTATCTATGGTAGAAAGACAGTGTCAGCAGTTTGTTCAACATCAAAAGAGTTTGCAGACGAAGTGCTGTGGAACACCTGGCTGGAATTTGACATTCTGATCAGGGATATCCCTCACGGAGCTAAATTAGGCCTCACAATTAATGCCAGTACTGCTGAAGGCACATCAACCAAGGACACTAGGTCAAACTCCTTAAAAGTACAAGATTCCCAGAAGGGAAAAGGGCAAGTACTGTGCTTCGTAAACCTCCAGCTGATTGATCACAGATCCCTTCTTAGCCAAGGTCCATACACTCTGCACATGTGGCCTTTCCCAGAATGGGATGAGGAGGCATTCACTTACGAAGCAGAAAAGCTGTCGACCGCCACTAACCCTGATGTAGCTAAAGCAATGGCAGTTACCTTTATGCTGGATCGATACAGCTTTCCCGTTGTCTTGCCACATGGCAAGAGCACTTCTGGTAGTTGTACATCTCCTGTTTCTGACTCTTCTACACTGGACCTCTCAGGAGAGTCCAGACTCTCCTCACCATCTAATGAGGGTTCTCCCACAACCCCTTTCACAGGGACAGATTGCCTCAGAAGGCTTAAAGAACAAAGTGTCCAATATGCCTCAAATTTACCTCAGTTTCTTCGCACAGTTGACTGGATGTTGCCAACTGCGGTCCAGGATGTTCATTGGTTGCTAAGTCATTGGGTACCAGAAGATATAGAGCTGTCTGTGGCCCTTGAGCTTCTAAGTGTGGATTTTGCAGACATGAAGGTCAGACGATTGGCTGTTGAAAGATTAGACATCCTATCCAATGATGAGGTACTTAAGTACCTGCTGCAGTTGGTTCAGGTATGCAGTTGACTAATGCTAGTGTCAAAGTAATGAGTCTTCTTAAAGCACTTTCTACAAACTAACAAGCAAAACCTAACAAGGCATGTAATTTTCTTTAGACCCTTAAAGTCGAACCATATCATGATAGCTGCTTGGCAAGATTCCTTCTCAAAAGAGCACTAAGGGTGAGTCATGAATGCAGCTGTGCTTGCTTCATTAGAGGACATTTCACCTGTCAGAAAAGGTTAACTATGTACTACTGCAATTTTCTGGAACACAGAGCAAACGGATCGGACACTTCTTTTTCTGGTATTTGCGGAGTGAGGTGGCAGGATGTCCATTTTTTCGCCAGCGTATGGCGGTCATACTTGAGGCCTATCTGTTGGGCTGTGGAGAGGTAATGCTGACTGAATTTCAGAGTCAAGTACAAGTCGTTAATTGCCTGCAAGAAGTGGCTCTAACAGTGAAGGTGCTCTACCCAGACAAAACAGACCTTCCATCAACAGGTAAAGTTCAAACAAGTGTGTCCTGTGTATCACGTCTTATATGCCATACTGTACATCTATATTTTCATGTATTAGCTCCTCAGAAGCTGCAGGAGTTACTGGAGGAGTGCAATTTACCCTCTGACTTCCAGGTGCCTTTCAATCCCCGTGTCAGAGCAGGAAGCATCATAGTGAGTTGATATACTTATATATGTTGGTTGATGATCCGAACCAAAAGAATTAGTCATTAATGAAAATAAATTCTTGTGTCATTCTAAACTTGTATAACATGAAATACAACATTCTGTAAATTTGTTTCTTGGCCCTCATTGATCTTTTGATTGTCTGCTTTTGCGTGTGGCAGAAGAAAGTAAGTCATAGGGGTTTAGAATAACATGAGGTTCAGCAAATAATAATAACATTGCCATTTTGGGTGAATTATCCCCATGAATCAAGCTGTTTCTCACTCAGCTAAAAGACTGTAAAGTGATGGCCTCTAAGAAAAAGCCACTCTGGCTTGAGTTCTCCTGCGTTCAGTCAGAAGCTCCAGACTCACCTCCTGTCGGCATCATCTTTAAACAAGGAGATGACCTCCGACAGGACATGCTCATCATCCAGGTATATAAGCATCTGTAAAAAAAAAAAAAAAAAAAAAAAAAAAACGCTGGCTGATTTTAACTGGTTACTAAAAAACAAATTAAGACAAAATTAATTTAACAAATTAAATTGTTTTCAGACTCTAAAGGTCATGGACTCAATTTGGAAAGAAAAAGGCTTAGATTTGAACCTGGTGCCCTATGGATGCATTTCTACAGGCTATAACATAGGTAATGATCAGTCTCTTTCTATTGTTTATAACTGAATTATAATGCAGTGTATTATACCATTATTATAATTGTAAGAACACTTAAAAAATATTCAAACAATTTTGACGTACAAGCAAAAATCTATTAAAAAGCAACAGTAATTATGGCAAAAGAATATATGTTTCTGAACGGCTGCAGAATTGTGTACTACGAAATGTCTAATGACCAACAAACTGAGTTTCAGCTGTCTGTCTGTCTGTCTTTGGACACAGGTATGATTGAAATTGTGCGAAATGCGATCACTATTGCCTCTGTTCAGAGGAGTCAGGGAGGAGTGGCAGGAGCTTTCAAAAACAATGCCTTGTATGACTGGCTTGAGAGGAAGTGCTCATTCAAGGAAAAAGTAAGCAGATATACTGTACTAGTACTATGTCATCGGAGCTGCCTTCTGTCATATCTGTCTCGAAATGCAGCCATTTGATAATTCTCTTTCTTTTGTCTTGAACTTCCATGCAAACAGCACTTTCAAGCTATGGAGAAGTTTGTGAACTCATGTGCCGGCTACTGTGTAGCTACATATGTGCTTGGTATAGGAGATCGCCACAACGACAACATTATGATCACTGATCAAGGTAAAGAAACAAGACAAAAAAAAAAAGATGTAATTATTGAATATGGAAAACCAGTCATCTATGCATATGAATATATTGCAAATAAGTGATCCAGTTAAATTTCAGTCATGATCTTGTTACTAAAACATTATTCATATCATATATTTGATTTCTACCAACCATAACAAATTTTTTGAGTATAATGGGTAGTTTTTAGAGAGAGGTTAAATATCACAGAACATGCCATTTGCTTGAAATCAAGCTAATGTTAAATTCTTAATTCTTCAGGGAACTTGTTCCACATCGATTTTGGGCACATCTTGGGCAACACCAAGAGTTTCCTGGGGGTGAACAGAGAAAGGGTGCCCTTTGTCCTCACCCCTGACTTCCTGTATGTGATGGGTAGGGTGAAAGGCCGTCCCAGCCTCTACTTCCAGAGATTTAGGGTATGTTCTATTACACGGTGTCTCTAAAATATATTTAAGAGTTACAGGGCCTTGCAACCACTGTGGTTATTGTAAACTAAAGTTAAAAACTATTCAGGCCTTCTGAAGCGAAGCAATGCGTTTGTTTAAGAAAAATATCTATGTCTAAAACTTTACGAACTGTAATCTCTAGATTCCGCTAACTGTTGTAAACACATTCACAAAAGAGCGGAGAAAACTCTTGGCTTATATTGAAATCCTCAATTTTTTAAAGCCTTTCTTCCACGAAGCTTTTCTCCCACAGAAACTAGAGATTATGGTTTCTAAAATGGTTTTTAAAATAACTCAGAATTTTTGTCAGAAACAAGAAAATCATAACCTTAAGGTATCTTAAATGTATAAGTAAATCTTCTGTGTATAAGTAAAAATTAAAAAAGCATGTGCAATTACTAAAACAAATTAAAATGACAACTGAAAACAGAACAAAAAGCTACAAAATATTTAGATAAAAAATAGTTAACACTAAAACAACAAAATAAAACTTAAGGAGAATTTGTTTATCCTGTCAGTTTCCTCTGACATGTATTTGTGATACAGTAATAAAAAATAATTAATAAAAAAAACTAATATGTTTATGCAGATACATGCTATAAACAAGTTAGTAAATGCCAGAGCTGTACTCTGAGCTCAAGTATGTGTTCGTTCTTCAGGACACCTGCATCAATGCCTATCTGTCCCTCCGGGCTCAGTCTCGTCTTCTTGTCACGCTCTTCTCTCTAATGCTGCTGACGGGAATCCCTGAGCTCAGCATGTCGCAGGACATGCGCTACCTGAGAACTGCACTGCAGCAAGAACAAGGAGAGGAAGAGGCTCGGAACCACTTCCTGCAGCAGATTGCCCTCTGTGAGCAGAAAGGCTGGACCGTCCAGGCCAACTGGTGGTTTCACATGATGGCAGGCATTAAATAGAAGAACCCTTCTGACAGTCATCTAAGGGGATTTCTCTACATGCTACAAAAAGATTGTAAAAAAGATTCCAAATTTTTGATTTCCCTGCTAAGGCTAAATACAAAAGGAGATATTTGCCAGGATGTTAATGCTGACCTACATTGAAAAACACCAGAGGCTAACAATAAGCACCAAAAACGTATCACAGAATCGGTCCATTTCAAGTACCCTATACTTTGTGTAAATAATAAACAAATCAATGCAAATCTCAGATCTCATTTATACAGAAAGAAATTTGACAGAATGGGGGTGAATTTACATATTATGAACATTAATGTTACATTTCATTATGCAAATTACATGAACAAAAGTTTTGTATTCAATATAAACAATAAATGTTTGCTACTTCACGTCTCTTATTTTTTTCATGAAATAATCATCCAAGAACCTGAGTCACAATTCACAGATGAATTAAAGCCATCTTAACCATTAGAAAGACTATCAGCGTGCCATGATGGTACTGTAATTAATAAGGATGACACACCAGGAAATTAGACCTTGCATGTAAACAGTATAATCACGCTCTCTCTTGAGAGTACCCTCCTGCTATTTACAGCGGTTGCCTTTAGAGGGCACCCTGGCCCATATTCACCTCACATGCACTGGGTCATGAGACAACAGACCTAAAAACACGCTGCTTGTTAACAATAGACTCTGAAATAAGAGTTTTAGTTTTTGCTAAAAGTACCAAGAGTGCGACATAAAAGAGTGAAATTCCCTGCGCAAAGGCCATGTTGTGGAGATGGCGTGGTTGTTGGTGAGGGTAGGGAGGGAAGGGAGGGGTGCTTGGTGGGTGTAGGGGTGTTTTCAAAGCCAGCAGTTTGGGGGGCATGGGCGGGGGGCTGTCAAGTCTGTCTGAGAGACTGTTTCCAGACAGACAAGCCTCCATGCTTCTCTTGGCTCTCGTCTCTCCTCCACTGCATCCTCACATCATGCTGATCTTCCTTCAGTCTTATTGAGGTATTTTTCATTATTTTTACATTTCTCATTGAATTAAGTTCTGTCTTTAAAGCAGCTCAGCATTTATTTATTTCACTCTTTCTTACGCACTCACACACACACACACACACACACACACACACTCCAAGACGGCATCACTGTGTTTCTGACAAGGATGAGCACATGGTCATCCCACACACTGGCTGAGTATCTTTCTTGGGACTGTTCGTTCTTCTGTATAAGAGCTTTACAAGCTCTCTCTTACGGCACCTATCAAAAGGTAAGACTTTTTAAGAATAGACCGAATGTTGTTATTATTAATACATTTTTGGTTTTCAAATACAGCTGCTGATTCAACATCTTCCCTCAGACACAGGTGAGTGTTACACAGACAAAAAACGTATTTATTCTATCATGTTATAAGAAATTGATTTACTATATATATTTATCTTACATACTAATAATAATAATAAAATGCTACAGAAAATATGTTTCTTGTAAATTGAGATTAATGTTTATAGATAATATGCTATAAATGTTGTGACAAGTATTTGTGCTTTATATATCTAGGTACTTTGGATATACTTACAAATAGGTCTTTTGGTTCGGTTACAGCGAACCATATTCAGAATTATATCATTGCTTTACACTAAACCATCTGCATGACTCAGTTTTTAAACCCACATGGATTTGTGTTCATATCCCATCGCCATGTGCTCTCCCTGAGCTCACACCCTCCAAAAAAAAACCAAAAAAAAAAAAAAAAAAAAAACCCTGCCATATCTGATTCAACCTGCTTTTTAATAATTGAGAAGCTCCAGTAATTACTTATAAGGGTGTGTCAGTGTGCAAGTCAGTTCATATCTGTTTTGAGTCCAGGTTACTGAGTGCATGCGGAGGACAGAGTCGAGCAGCAATGGTTTCCAGTGCAGAAAAGAGCACTGACCTAGTTCATGCCAGACAGAACAGCCAGACAAGCCCTCAATCTACCCACATTATTAAAAAACAGCGAGGATGAGGATTTTTCTAATTACTCAAAGTCAAATCAATGCAAAGTCAATAACACAACAAATTACAGTTATGCATTGTGAGGTAATACTGTATAGTTTCATTAGTGTGTTCTGTAACACTATACTAAAAGATTCTCCCCCCCAAAAATGCAAAGTGACTTCAAATACAGACTTCAAAAGGGGCATGCAAAATTACAGTTTATGTTGCTTGATTTTATGGGTGCCCTTTAAGTACAAAACGATCCTACTGACTATGTACATACAGTATGGTTATCTGGAGCACAGCTGCTTTTATAAATCTCAACAGTTAATTTGGGCCACAAAAAGACACATCAGCTGATTCCTGGGAAAAATGTTAAAGACTGGAATCAATTTAATTCCATTTTGTGTGTTTTTAATGAATGCAAACTTTTTTTTTTTCTACATACCACAGGCGTGTCTTTAATCAAATCTGTCTTTCCAGGTCAAGCACAGGAGTGCCTAAATACATTTAACTTAAACTGACAGAAACACCACTCACTGGCCTCAAGGGCTAAATGATCATGAAAACCTAAGACACGTTCGTTTTGTTAAAAGACGAGCACACATTGCATATTATGAAAATATTATTAAAACACTGAAATCAAATAAATGTGAGATATTAAGGGGAAAGTTTTTAAAGCAAATAGCTGAAGCCACAGACTACTCAAAATCTACCATGGCTGTTAAAAACATAACCATTATATCCTGCACCACATTTAATTAGAGTTCTGCTCCTAAAGGGATAGTTCACTTTGAAACTAACATTTGAAGTTTATAGGCTTACCTCAAGGGCATCTAAGGTGTATGTCTTTTTTTCTTCAGTAGATCCAATTTTTTAGATTTTTCAAGAGAAATCCAAATTAAACCATACCATATCGTAACAATACACTGACGGCCTAAAACACAAAAAGAGCGGTTTGTGTGAGAAAACGGTATTTATACAGTTTTTTTGTACAGCCTGTACACCAGCATGTCCAAATGATCTGAGGGCACGTACGCATCCGCTGCGTGACGTGTGTGCGTGCTCTGGAGCAGTCTCTCTCATAGAGAAAGTTCCCTATACCGGCCATTATATGACTGACACACTACAATGGTTTGACATAAAAATCTCAGAATTGGATCTAATGAAGAAAAAAAGACACCAACACCTTAGATGCCCTTGGGGTAAGCTGATAAACTTCAAATTTTAGTTTTAAAGTTAACCATCCCTTAAAGCTGCAACAGATATGAATAGAGACTTAAATTTAGATTGCTTTCTCCAAGCTATTTTATCGCTTATACTGTATATAGTGCACAAGTTGTATGCACTCTTAAAGATAACGGTTATTAATCTGCATCAGTGGTTTCATGAAGAACCTACACTTTTCAAATTCACAAAATGCTTTTATCGTGGAAAAAGTTCCTTTGACTAAGGAAAAACGTTTATAGAATAGCTCTTCTAAAGCACTGCTGTGGTCTATGACACTTTTGAAACCTTTATATTTTAAGGTGTCTTCCTACTTTTATTTTGTTTTTAACGGACACTAGAAAGTGCCATTTATCACAAATATTTGTGTGAAAATAATTTGACTTTTTTTGTGTTCTAAAAATGACAGCATTCTGGTTTGGAACAACACAAGGGTGAGTAATTCACCATTTCTGGTGAATTGTCCTTATGAGTGAATATTCATTTAAACTCGAATGACTGAAGAATGTTATTTCAATGTTATGTATTAAAAAGGCGTCAAATAATACAAGTGTATAATTTTAAAAGGCAATTAAAGCATGTTTCGAAAAATATGTGTGTGTTTGTGCTGGTTATTTCCCACGTCTCACATAGATCCGCTGCCATGCTGATTCCGGGAGGTCCCCTCTTTTCAGCACTGATGGTCCATGGCTAAGCTGCTATGACACACTGCAGCGTCCTTCAGAGGGGCCCTCCAATTACCACAGAGACACAGCAACCATCAAAAACAATGTGCATTCTATGTATGGAAAGGTTTTCAGCAAGCAGTCTATGAATCAATATGAGTAGAGGAGACTAAAAGAAGACACTTACAGACATGCGTTTCTGACATTCAGTTAGCTTGACCTTTTAAATGCATTCGTGCTATTTATTTAAAAGCTTATTCTATGATGCCACACAAAAACATGCTTCCGCTATGCTTCTACCTTTTGTAGCGTGACTGATTTCCTCTGGTGTTCAGAGTGGACTGGGGTTTTCTAGCACCATTTGAAATCGGTCGTGCTGAAAGGTATGGCGTCCCCTTCGTATGGGCAAACCATGGGCACTTTGTAGAACGTGAAAAGACAGGAAATGGTTGGAAAAGTCGTTAACGTATTAACCACTCAAGCAGGGGCAGAAATTAACCAGGGCTACGGGCGTAAAAGAGACCAAGATGACAAAGATACATGAAATGCAGGGCAAATACTCCCACATCCATAATTTTAATCTGTTGTCTAACATATACATATATTGGGTTTAGTGTCTTTCAGTGTTTCTGAATGTGTCGCTACACTCTCAGAAATAAAGGTACAAAAGCTGTCACTGGGGTACCTTTTAAAAAGGTACACTTTTGTACATATTAATACCTAATTTGTACATATTAGTACCTGAAAGGTAGAAAATTGTACCATTTAAAAAAGGTACCGCCCCAGTGACAGCTTTTGTACCTTTATTTCTGAGAGTATAGTATTAAAATAGTATTAAAATAAGTAGTTTCTCCTATTCTAGCCAAGAAATGATTGTGTTAAGAATTATTGTGCATTATACACAGTTACGTTTAGAATCAGATTTTTAAGTATTAAAAAAATATGAAAAACATTAAGTGTTTTCAGTTCTTTTCAAATAATTTTTTTCAGAAAACACTGATAGCTTGTTTTCTCTCTCTTTTTGTAATTTATTCTCCAAAAATGTTGGTTTTTCTTTTCCTCCTTAAAGCTAGGTCAAAGGGCAATGTTTGAAAATGCCCTGAAAATTATTTAAGAAAAAAGAATAAAACTGAATGAAACTATCATATATGCTGATAAGAACATAGCAAAATTACTGAACAAATATTTTCATTCTTACACTTTTTTTTTCAATGTTAGATCACAATGTTCCTTTTTTAATCTGGGACTTTTTAAGATTAGATAGATCTCAGGATCTATATTCTGCTCAGATTAAAGGAATCATCTACTCCACTAACCTGTATGAGTTTCTCTCTACTGTTGAGCAGAAAAGAAGATATTTTGAAGAATGTTGGTAACAAAACAGTAAATGGTTTTGGTTTTAGTTTAATTTATAACTGACAGGCAACTGAAGTCTATATATGTGGTAACAACTAACCTACTATAGAAAACGTTACCGATATCAAGATATTATTTTAAACATGTGTATCAAAGTCGTTAGCATTTTCTTTTTATAGACTGACTATTATACTAGGACAGAATTCACTTTGTCCCATCACTGTCCCTCTTCTTTCACCCATCAGCTTTAGGATTAACAGGACATGTTTGGACCCGCAGCTATAGAGTCAATCATTAAACACAAGCACACATCACTTCTCAGCCAACACACACTATCCCACAATCCCTGGACAGCAGAGGCAACTGTCAGAAGGGATGGGACTGTATTTGTCCTCATTCCTAAGAGGAATCAGGTGCTTTCTGTCACCTGGGTTACAGGATCTCCATGGATGTCACAGCCAACCGGCTGCCTGAACTGAGTGGCACGGCCCCGCTGAGACCTGTCCCAATCTGATCTGGAGTCAGTTAGCTGGATGTCACTCTCAGTCTGTCTAAAAGTACAGGGAGAAAGTCACAGATGAAGACCAGATCAACACAGGTAAAAATACTGCATATGCCTCTAGGTTTGCTGTATTTGTACTTTTTCTGCTAAAATTATGGGTTCTTTTGGATCTGGATTTTTTTGGCTTTCCTTACATTTTTACAAGAGGGCAGGTGGAAGTATTCAGTATTTGTCTTCTTTTGTGTGGAGTAAAATGCTCTCTCTGCTCACCGCTGTACTGTCAAAACTCCTTCAGGAGGACTGAACACAACATGATGTCGCAAAATAAGCCAGTCGAGGAAGACTGCCATCAAAAATGCAAGGAATACCTCAGCAGGTGTGTTTTTCTCGAATGGCGGGCCTTTATTTGATGTAAAAATTGAAGGTTCACAGTTTCAGATGATTTAACCGATAATTATTTGATCAGCTGGCAAACTGTCTTTCAGTTTGTTCGGGGAATCAACTTCAGAGTATTTTCTCAGCCCTTCTTCTTGCTCAAAGGAAATACCCTCTTGGCTTTCACAGCTAAAAGACGACATGAAAGGTATTTTACATTTGTTTTGTACAGGTGGATGACTGTGTATGAAATACATTTTTTTGGTATATTTTCTGGTTTAGAGCAAAAGGTCAGTACGTGTTTTTTAGTTTGTTTTTGAAAGAAGTCTTGAAGTCATCATCATGTTTATTTGTCAAAACAGTAAAGAGTAATACTGTAAAAATCTGTTTTCTGTTTTTATATATTTCAATACAGAATTTTAAAGCAGAATTTTCAGCAGCCATTCCTCTATGCTTCAGTGTCACACGATCCTTTAAATGTCTTTTCCTTCAGTTTTGTTAAATTTGGCACATCCTTGCAGAATGAAAGTATCAATTTCTTGCAAAAATTTCCTACTTACAAACTTGTGAAGCGTAAACGAACAGTTTTAGAATTTTTAAAAACTGAAATCTGAGAAATTTGAAATGAACAAGAACTATTAAAGATGTTTAAATGTCTGTTATTAGATCACACAAGTGCCCTTTTCTTATGGGACGCTATAAGACAACACTCTACACAGATACTGCAAGAATCAAACACAGAGCCCTCGATGGAGATTACTAATGAGGTCCACTTACACCCAACTCAATCAACTCTAAAATCCCCCTATTTTTTTTTTTTTCATCAGCAATGTAACACATCGCTCTTCTTCAACAGATCGTGAGAAGGGTGACAGACTGGAAGACACTCAAGAAACAGGATCATCTGATGCACCTATTAGGAGTGAAATACATGTTCCGCTGTGCTCAGCGTAACCAGGTCATCTCTGCCCTCCTTCTACAACAGAACCCTCTTTTTGACTATGGGATAAATAATGGACCGAACTGATCTCGTGCATAATGCAGAACCTTCAAGATCAGCAAGACATTTAGGACACAGACAAACTGTAGATAAATTACAACTTGTTCAGCAATTCAGCATTTGTATTGTTCTGTTGCCCCATTTTAGACTTGCACAGGCTTGAGAAATGAGTCAGTTAAAGTGGTGCATTGAGATTTGTATTCATTTGTACTTGCCCTTCACTACCATCGGGAGGCGGCAGATTGTAAATTTGGCCTGTACTGTCACTACTGAAATCATTCTTATCCTTTAGTGCAGTTCTCTTTTTTTATATACAATATAAAAACTATATTATAAATTGTATAAGTTACCTACACGGAAATATCATTTTCACTTCTGATCTAAGATGTAGGTGAATGTCTCCTGCATATGTATTTATTGATTTTCCTTTTATGCCAAAAATCATTAGGATACCAAGTAAAGATCACGTTCCATGAAGATATTTCCTACAATACATATATATTAAAAAATCATTTTGATTAATATGCATTGCTAAGGACTTCATCTGGACAACTTCTCTTTTTTCACTCTCAGATTCCAGATTTTTTAAAAGTTGTTTAAGTACTCTAACATCAATGGGAAGGTTATTTATGTTGTTTTAAGATGATGTAAACATTTTTTTTTTAAACGACCCATGTGACTGGTTTTGTGGTCAAACAATTATGACAAACTCTGCAAAGAAGCCTGAATGCTGCTTGTGAACAATTTTGGACCAATTACAAATAACACAACTCGATCAAATGGCCATTGTAAAGGACTTCATTTAGACTACATTTGTAAAAACCGCACATTAGACTTTGGAGCAGAAAAACGCAAAAAGACAATTCGGTTGTAACACAAATGCCGTTTTCCTCGTTGATTTTCAGTGCCGTTTAAGTATTAAATAAAACTAACAAGAACAAAACGACATACGCAGACGAGACTTTGCCTCGTTTCACAAACTCAAGCGACACTTTTAAGTTACAAACGGGCGTTTTCGCTTTCAAATTTTGTAATTTGGTGACTATTTAAAACACAGGTCACAGCACACTTACCTGTTTATAATGCAGCGCGAGGTAAGACCTCGTGGACTCCTCCTCCACGAGGGAACAGTGCATGTGAACAGGTGAACGCGCAGCTCGTGAGAGGAGCGCTGCTGCGCACGAGAGTCAGCTCGCAGGTAAGAGTTACATCTTGGCTGTCTAACTTTGTACTTTGCTTCATTTACATGCACCTTTACCGGCTGAGATCGTATTTTAACGTGACTGACGGTTACGATCTCTTTAGTAAGTAGCGACTTTGGAAACTGGGCAGCCCTTGCATTATAAACTTCTTATTTCAAGTACAGCGCTGCACGTTTTCTCCTGTTGCTTCGGTTTTACTAATACAGTCATGGCGTGTGAGAGATGCAACTTTTAATCTATCGTTTTGTTGTTTGCCATAACGACTCATTAGACGTTATGCGAGACACCGAGGTTCGTCGCATTTTCCATCTTTCTGCGTCTGAAGTGCACAAACTCGTTATGAAAACGCTTTCCCTTGGATTTAAAAAAAAAAAAAGAAAAGAAAAAGCAAGAGCGATGGATAAAGAGTGGCGAATCATTTGTCTTGTGGGACTATGGATGGAGATCTGTCAAAAACGATCGTTTTAATTACAGTGGTAATGAAAAAGAAAATGACCAGACCTTTCATGTTCTCTCACATTGCAGAAAGATGCGATACAAAGACGTCCTTGAACTGCAATATCAAAGTAAAGTGTGTAGCCTGCTTAAACTACACAAATCTCAATATACTAGCTCTAAAGCATTTAATCATGTATATCCGGTGTCTTTAGTAATGCATTTGCACACAGGGTAGTGGCATGTGCATAGATTTTTTTTAACTTTCATGGTGTTCTATTGAGTCTTTTTAAAGAGTGTGATTGTCACTCTGACGGCTGTCATTTGCTTGTGAAGTCTGCGGTATAATTGGAGTTAATGAGTATAAGATCACATAATGATGTCAAGAATGTGATTCTTTCGTTTTCATTCTTAATGTTTAGAAACTACTGAGACTGACAGTTGTTTTGTCCAGTCGCATCAGCATGGCACTGACCCTGAAGTGGTATGGTCTGTGACAATAAAGACTGATTGTTTACACTCTCCTACATTCCCAGCGATATGAATGTTTTTCCTCTGTTGCGGCACACTCTGTAGAAGCGTTTCACATTCCTTTTGTCAAATGTGCATGCATGCTGTAAAGGTGATTACAGAAATGCTTGGACAGACAAATAGTTTGTTGAATTAATGCCCTAATCTATAATCACATTCATGTTTTAATGAATCTTAAGGCGTGTACTCTGACAGTCAGACACGGGGCAACTACAGGCACAGCTAGAGTCATAAAGCATGGGAAATGATCTGTTTTTCCGAGTATAGCTTTAATCAGCTCTTGTTTGACCTTTAGCCTCATTGCTGTGAAGTTTAAAGAGACTTAAACCTCTAAAAGGGCTTCGCTTTCTTCAGCACTTGTTAGCTAATAGATGCTGGATACTACGTAAGTTGAGCAGTCTACACCAGTTGAGCTTTCTCCAGGTTTGACCTAACAGATAACAATCCCACCTGCAAATCTCTCCCCCTAAACACAGATACTGTTGAGATTAGTTTAAACCCGTGTTTTGGAAATGGTATGTTACGTCTGAAGCCTCAGAAATAATTACTCACAGCTGTAGGAAAAGCTGTCAAAATATACTCTACATATCTGTGTCTCATGATAGCCCCACTGGCCGTTCGTTCTCCCTGGAGCCTTATTTAAAATGTCAGTCCTGTGATTGTTAGGATTTTCAGGTTTTTGAAGCGGTACATGAGCGGTCTCATCAGTCAGATGATGTATTCTTCACTGTCAGACGTTATTAAATCAAGATGGCATTTGAAGTTCTACAAGAATATAAAACATAACAATTGGGAAATATACGCAGAACCCAAAGAGTAATATTTTCTGACTATAGTCAGAGAGATTAATATTTGATTGCTTGTAAATCAATGAGATAACTGCAATCTAGTTAAATGCATATAAATATCATAAATATCTTACAATATTATGCATTAGTAAAATGATATCAAAGAGAAAAGCCTATTATCATATTTAATAATAATCGCAATCATAAAAAATAAAATAATATATATATATATATATATATATATATATATATATATATATATATATATATATATATATATAATAGAATAGTTCACACTTTCAATATGATGCATATGCAATAGGATACAGTAGGCGTGGTTAATTGCAATTAGAAATAATTAAATAATAATTAAACAGTTTATTTAAACTTGAACAAAATTAACTGATTTAAGGGTCAAGAGCCCAACTAATACTGACCACAATTATGGTGGCATTGTCTTTTTTTTTTTTTTTTTTTAATTTTTATTGACCTAAACCTCTGTTAATTCTCTATTAGACCTTAGACAATGAATCTGGTGATGTTGTTTGTGGAGGTCTTTAATCAAATCTTGAGAGATTTATCATTTCTTTGGTTGATTTCCTCCAGGGCTGAAGTCAGTTGTAGTTCTTGTTTTTTCCTTCAGCAATGTTGAATATATATAAAGTATAAGTCTAATTCAGTGTTAATTTCACTCTGTTTAGATTGAGACTAAATGCAGATGTTTGTCATTAATTCTCAGTCATTGTTTAATTATAATTATTCACTTAATTAGCTCATTATCTTTAGCTCTGATTTAGAGTTACTCCAACTCTATTTAGAGAGGGACCAAATGCTGTCTGAATAGAGGTAATTTTGCCGTGCAGCATTCTGAGTGGAATGCAGGGAATTGTAGAGTTCCGGGACATCACTCGTCACTTATTCTGGAATGACCCTCTCAGGAAGACCTGGTCTTCTTCTCAATCTTTCATTCTGTGGAAGTTCAAAGGTGATCATCAAGTGCAGCATGAGGGATTCTTTAACATGTAATTGGTTCTTTGATCATCTCCTCAGGATTCTCCTCATCCTGCACACACCAAACCATACTGCTATGCTGTTACATGAAAGCTTAAATACAGTACATTAGGGATATTAATTTTCTGGAATTTCCATAACCCACTGTAACGTAATGACTTATTAACGATGTATAATTATTTATTAACCGTTAACATACATAAAAACACATGCATACAGTACTTAAAGGGATAGTTCACCCAAAAATGGAAAGGTCTTGACAAGCTGCTTCTTCTTTGGCGTGTCTTTTGCTTCCAGTGATTCTCTCTTACATTCAGCCAACACTGACGTCGCTGTTGTGATAATATTAAACATCAAAGCCTGTCAGATATACTGATTGGTGATTCTTCATAAATCAGTGATCTGCAACCTTTCAGGTCATGCTAAACTTCAGCATGCTTTTATTGTAAAACAAAGAGCAGCCTTTTCATTGCGTTTATGTGAGACAAAAACAACTCTCAGTTTTCCTGACTGCCTATACAATCATCAAATTTAGCGTTTTATAGACCCAAATGACTCATTTCAGGCATTGAAATGTTACATTTAGTGATCATTCAATTTATTAGCATAATAACATTCATTCAGGCATAACCAACCAACCAAATTTTTCAATGAATTGATTGATTCTTTATTACCTTAAATGTCTTTTCCTTTGTGTTAAGTAAGCAAGCAGAGGTTTTAAGTTTAGTCTTGGCTACTGTTTGGTTTTACACCGGAAAAGCCAGAGGGATTGTGCTCACGTGAGAGCACTCAGGTTGGTTAGAGATTAACCTTGGTGATAGATGATCTTTAAACCAAGCGCAGAAGACAGAAATCCTTCTTATACCAAGTGATTCTGTTCGCAAATAATACATTTCTGTATATTTTCAGACAAATGCTGGCAAGCAAAACCAAATGGGGAAAAAAACAATCAAATCAGATCAATGAATTTATTGTCCCCTACAAACAATATTAATCTTTGTGAATGAGAACATACCTGTGCATGCTATTTTGAACAAGGCTGATTCTAAAGACTTTTTAGTCATTTAACAGTATGTTCATGTTGAAAGGTTCTGCTGGATCTCATGAGGTTTACGTTATATTGTAAATCAGTTCTGTCGTAGTTTCATTCAGTTTCAGTGCGGTTTTGTGTGGTTTGCTTTCATGATGTACCTCATAGACTGAGATATCAGAGATACTCTATGTTGTACCTACCTTGTCTCACATATGCTGAGGGTTTTTTTATCTGGCAGAAGATATATATCTATACATTATCTGATAAGGATTAAGAAGATGAGTCAAAAACGTAAGTTCATTCAGGTAACGCTGGCTTTGAATCATTTACTTCACTACAAAGTGAGTGAGTGAATGAACACATTTTTCTTACGTTTCAATAAGTTACCAGTGATAACCATCATAACAAAGCACCTTTCTAAGGGAGTAGATGGTTTGCCACATTTCACACCCATGCACTTGTTCATGAGTCACTCATCCGTATTATGAGTATAAATTAGTAGTCTTTGTTTTCTTGTGGTCAGGCTGGCCTTTGCAATGGCTGATGTTTGCAAATAAAGTCTGCTGTCTTGTGCTGCTGTGCTTCTGTCTCAGATATCCTGGCAGCTTATTGAACACTGAAGACCAGCACCAGTTTAGTCTCTTCATTTAGTTTGTAATGACTGTTTTAATATGTTATACATTAATATTGATTTGTTATATTTCAACTGTGTAAGTAGATGTAACGTAAACGTATTGAACTGTTTAAACCGTTTAAAATATGTCAACAAGATAGCAGGCAACGTTTTGACAAAACTGCTGGTCTTAGAAGCATCAAACGGATCAGCTTTGCATGCCAACAACAAAATAACTTTTTTAATAGTTGGGCAAAATGAAAAAATAATGACTGCATTTGTTTATTTATTTATCAATCAGTAAAACATGTATTTAGTTCAACAGGCCCATTTATATTAAAAAAAGGTTTATTGCTTGAATGATTTAATGCTTATTTTATTATATTTATTATATTTTTTAGTCCTGAATGTGGGCTTCAGTCATAAGTATATTCAGCAAACAACTAATGCTGTTTATAACATAAACATACATGCGATGTTCAGGAATGTTGGTCATGCATCAAAATATGAACACATTTTAACAAACTCATTACTCCTCATATTTCCCTGCACCAAAATCCCCAGTTCAGCTCAGCATCTCTTTCATGTTTTTCCTTCTGTTCAGAGTTGCATTGGAAGTGAAGAAGGTGTGTGTGGTCAGAGAAAGCCAAAGCATCACTGCCCTCCCCTCTGTACCCCTTAACCAGCTCAACGCCCCCCTAAAGAATGGTTCAGTGCATTCCGTCAGCCTGGAGACCGGCTCCCCCTTTCACACAGTGGCTTTCAGAGTGACAGCTGCATTTGAATAAGAATCGCTCTCCATTCACCCCATTGCTGCGCTGAAGGCGGGGGAACCGTTTTCCGTCCACTCTGATTGGCTTAAGCGGGTCCTTCTGTTTTTGTCCGGAAAGGCCAGTTGTGTCTGTTAAGATTTTTTTTTTGTGCTTAACTTTACACACTTTTTTTTTTTTTACACACACCAGAATCTCTCACACACAACCAGCCTCAGCCTTTTTGTCCCTCCGAGAGAGCTTTTCTAACTTATGAGCTTGCGTGAGTACTGTATGTTTCTTTTATTTTAAATATAAGGATTTAGATAAAGAATCAGAGTCTCTGCGGTGTTGTACAGATGCATGTGATGTGCAGGTCATGCTGGTATTATCTGTTGTCTTGCCAGACAGTTTTGGGTCTGTACATTTTTTCTTCATTCTGTTATTTACTTTATCTGGGTCTTGTCCTTGCTCTTTGATTTGACAGCGTCATATTGTGCTCTTTATCTGGCAGGCATCATACCTTAGTGTGTTATGATGGTCTAGATTTGATTTTAAGGACTGCGATGTTTCATTTAATCTCTCCACTGACAGTAAAATCTTTCATTTCTGAATATGCAAGGTTGTTTAAATATCTTCACGTTATTTTGTAATCAAATTGATGTACTATTTTTAGTAAATGAAAAAATGGTCAATTACTTTTGGACTTGTTATATCAGGCTTTAACTCATTTTTGTGACTCTGTGCTTTGGATGTATTTGCTGCTATCAGTGAAACAATTTGTTCACTAGTAGTTGAGTGAGTGTGAGAGTGAAATGTGTGGGAAATGGAGGCTGTTGTATTGTGTGGTGAAGCTGACCTGTCACTCCTCTCACCCGCACACTGAAGGGCCTGCAGCCAGGGGCCCGGCGCTCCTCTCCTCAGATCACACTCACGCTCTCAACAGACAAAAGCTGGCTTTAATCTCACCTTCAGTGTTCAATATTAATTTGGTGAAATGTTTAGTTGCATTGCACTGCATGTTATATACTATAGTGCACTAATATGTATTTTTTTAAGTAATGTATGATAAGTGAATCATCTCAGCATCACACCTGAGATTCAGAAATACATAATATAATTATTACAATATATCATTATATAATATATCATAATATAATTATTTTTATATACAGATATAATATTGCAATAATATTGCACGTATTTGTGTAGAAGTTTTCTTATGAATACATTTAATTACATTTCTTGTAATTTCCAGAACTTTCAAGATCTCATTAAAACCTTTCATAAAAAGTGTAATTATAGAAATATGAAATAAATTTAATTTTGAGTGTGTGTTTTTATATTTTAGATAGTTTTTATATATTAATACTTTTATTATTGATTGCTAATGTTTAAAGAAAATGAATTATTCTTTATTCAATGCTGCATCGACCTAAATTTCTGGTTTTAAATTATTTTCCCCCCACTGATTGTATAGTTATATGTATGTATGTGTATACAAATAGTTTACTACACAATATGAAACCATTAAAGAACATTTGAAACCATATTTGCAATTATTTGTGTCCAGTGAATAGTTCAGTGTTGTGAAAATAAGAACCTTTGATGTTTAAAAGCTGTAATAAACAGTAAGATTCTGTTGTTTTAAGTTATGATAATTTAAAAAGTAGTGCTGTCAACTTATTAATCACAATAAAAAACAATTGTTCCCGTGATACATAAAAAGCAATCACATAAAATGCCTTGTGAATGCACTGTATGAATAATATTAGTAGCTCATGCTACATTTTTGATGTGGGCTGAACCATTTTAATTTAAATTTTTTTCTCATTTTTCAGGGTCCCCGGGAATCAGCTGCCCATGATTGTTTAAAAGCCTGTGGTGATGGCCAGATATTTCAGTGTTCTCTTTCTGGGTAAGTCACATGTTGTACTAAACAGATTTCTGCATTTACTAGAATTTTGGTGGTCATAACTTTACCTCCCAGATGTCTGATAAAAAGCTTAAGGTGGGATCTTAAAGTGACTGATGACAACACAGACAATCCCATGTGATTATCAGAGTCTGACTCTCCAGTGAGTCGAGCGGGGGATAAACGTCTTAAACAAAGTGAAGTTCAAACGAGCAGCCCCCCGCCCAGGAGGTCTTTCACGGTAGAGCCCTTTTCAACACAAAACAATATAGACTTAACCAAACGAAAACATAACCAATCTGCTACCCCTCTCTCTCCTATAGCATCAGTGCCTGGCCTTTCTCTCTCTGAAGAGAAGTAATCAGAGGCATTGTGTTTGCTTGTCCTTGTGTCCTTTGTGCTTCATAATGAAAGGTATATGCATTATGGAGAGGAAACCGTACACCTGCAGAGAACTCTGTTAAACAAGACAAGGAAAAGTTCTATTGATGTTTGCACAACACTGAGAGATCAAATCTCTAACGACCACCTTAAACATCATGCAAACGTACAGTGCACATGAGAGTGAGTTCTTAATTGGTTATTATTAGGCGCCGGTCACGCAGAAAATGTTTTCGCATTCCACTGCATTTGCATTGTTTTTTCAATGTTAACATGCAGACATTTTTTAATATTTTACTGTCTAGCATGACATGTTGCTTTGCTATATGCTAGAAAGTTTTGTTTGAATATTGCACTTTATTGCACGTTACACACTAGTTTGCTCAAGTTAAACTTTTCCAAAAACTTGTTGCTAGACCTTGTTTTTTCATTAAACTATCCCGTGTCTAATTTTTTTAATGCAAAAACACATTTTGTGAAAGGGTATTTATAAAGTATCTATATGTACTGCATTGCAGTAGTGCAATAATTAAGGTATTGGAATTCCTTTAGTGCAAAAATGCTTCCTTTTAGGTTAATTAGCTTCATATATAATTAGACTTATTTAATTAGCCTGATTATGCATTCGGTGCAGTTTGCCTGCTGCACATTGCACCCCCAGCGACAAAGTGATAGACGTTTTAATAGTTAAGTGAGGTGTTTGAGAGCTTTTTTAGCTCCAGTTTGATGGGCTAACCGTTTTAACACATGCTTCTGACACATAGACCTGATGTTTATGCAGAGGATGCACATTTGAATCCAGTATCTTTCACTCTCTGCTATATCCATTGAATTAAAAGAGAAAGCGAAAACTGAACAAGAGGTAGAGAAGTGGAGAATAAGAGTGGAGTGCAGAATTTCATTAGTGAGGGTGCTTGACTGAGAATGGAATGAGAGCAGTGCTGGGGATGGCCATTAGTTTTGACATGTGAGGGAGAGGGGGATCAACACGCTCAGTTTGGCATTGAAGCACAGCGCAATTATCAGTGCATTTATTATTTTATCCGGGTCCTTATATGCTCAGTCATCGGTTATTTAGCTAAATGACTAAATGTATATTCCCCGTTGAAAGTATTTCACTTAAAAGATTAAATGACTTGGATTGGAATGAATGGAAAATGGAAAAACACTGCAATATTGGCACTGTTCCAAACCCTAGTGAGATGCCTACCCAGATGGCATGTTAAGACACCATACTGTAGGTCCGCTCCCAATGTGAGGCTGTTCTGAACAGTAAAATTATGCTGCTGTAGCTCGAGCCATAGTCATGTGGGCAGCACTCCAGTATATGGTGCGACTGTGCCAAAATTAAGTTTTACTGCGTCCAAAATTGAATTCTTTCTGAGTAGGTGCCGAGCAAACAAACTTTGCAACTGTTGAAACAGATTTTCTATGTAGTTTGAATGTTTATGGAATGATAACAGTCTCAGGTGTGTGATTTGCATGCGTGACTTTTAAAAGACGTTTTAAGTGGTGGCTGGGAAGTGGGGATCAATGAAGGAGTGTTAAACAAGCCTTCTTATGGTTTACCTGTGGAGTCTGCTTAAAAGCATAGCTCACCCAAAAATGAAAATTAATTACTCACCCCATGTCATTACAAACCCGTAAGACATTTAATGTTCATCTTCAGAAACATTTTTTGATGAAATCTGAGAGCTTTCTGACCCTCCATAAACAGCAATGTTTTTACCACGTTTAAGGCCCTGATAGGTAGCTCAGCTGAGTTGTAAGTTGCCAGGTTGAGGCCACAAATGGGATGAAATTTGAATGATGTGTTGAGTGAGCAGGACGCATTTCATACCAATTCGGGCAACCTTGGTGTTTGGGCCATACAAATTAAAGAATAATGGGTGTGAAAAATGGGAGACTCCCTGAATATACAGTTGTGTTGACAGGTATGAATCTAATATCATACTTTTTTCCACAAAAAAATAAAGAAATAAATTGGTGTAACAACCAATCAGTTTTTTTTGTTTGTTTGTTTTCGCTTTTTAGAATCACATCTTAATTTGTAATATGGATGGCATGTTGCAGGCCAGTATAAAAATCTGAATGAGAAGAGGTTTGTTTATTTGCTTGCCTCCTTCATTCCATTTAGACCAAATGTACGCTATAAATTTATAATGGAAGATGAACACCCGAACACGTTTATCCTCTACTTCCCATGAATTCAAATGCTAATCATCACAGATAACATGGGCTTGTGTTTAACAGCATTTTCTTCTGGCACATAATCAAATTGTTGGCTCTGTGCCAACTTTACTCCCTGCACTTGATGTAGGTCAGTGAGACTGTGTGTTAATGATTGTACGAGGAATATGATCAAGGTGTGTGAGCGTGTGCCATTGTAATGGAATGTCTTTATGTATCTAACTTGTGTACTTTGTGAACTCTGGCCTATTTCGGAATAAACTGGATATAGACTTAAACTGTATGTCTGCCAGGTTTAGGGTGCATTGCTTAAGCCTGCTTTATATCAGTTCGGTCTGGATATGGGGGTATAATCTAGTCATGATCTGTCAATGTTTAATTGCGATTGTTTGATTTAAACAATAGCTGCCTTGCTTTGTCTGTACCTGCAGGTTCACAATCTGATTTTTTTCACATTCCATTTCAGGGTTTGACAGTGTATGTAGTCTATGCTAGACCACCTTTATTCCTGAATTACAATGCATAAGTCAACTTATTAATTTAGACATCATTATTATAATATACAGTATGATAAAGGCATATTCATACTGAGCACAAATAAATATCTAATACTGGCCAATAACTTTTAAAAATCTCTAATATGGTCTGATAACTGAAACAGCAATAATTTGTCATGCATCCCTATTCTTAGAGTTTATATAAGTCATAAGCATAGTCAGATTGTTTAGAGATTTTTTTTTTTCTGCGGTGGTCTCGGCTTCCTCATGACATGCAGTTCATGTGGCAGCTTGTTGTCGAATGTTTGTAGGATACCATTCCTAGCTACAGATGGGCATTTTGTAAGACCAGTGTGAGATACTTTTACACCTGGAATTTTTCTCTTAATGAATGACATTTTCCTGGCTTTGCATTCCTGCACTGTCGTCACTTTACAGATGCTCATCTGCCTGTGGAACCCGGAGACATTGTTGTTGTGTCTTCAGCCAGATGTTTAGCTTTTATCTGTGTGTGTTGTAAATGTTGCATGTAGGTACGAGGGTGTGCGGTAGATTATGTAGTTTGTGGGTGTGTTAGAGAATGCAGAGGCAAGCAGCCATGTGCCTCCCTCAACATAAAAGAGGTTTGTTTGCGATCTTGTCCATAACAGGCTCTTACTTTACTATATTACCTATATATATATATATATATATATATATATATATATATATATATATATATATATATATATATATATAAAAAGATGTATTAAATTATTAGTAGTATTTGTGCATAATTAAATTAATGAAATCACACAAGTAGCAGTGCAATATTGCACAGCCTTATTGGTGTGTATTCGTGATAATGATTAATTATGTTATTTGCATTTATGCAACAGTTCGATCTCATATTCGCAATAAAATGTTAATTTAAATATCCACTGAAGAAACTAGCTTTGTCATACTATTCTTTCATCTGTTAAGGCTCCTCAGTGAATTTGTTGGCTTATCTTACAAAGTGTTGTTGAAAGTAAAAATAACTTCTTGGTTGTACGGAACCCTGTTTCAGTCTCTTTCAATATAAAAGTCTTTACTGCTGGCTCATTCATAAAACAAAATGTCTCTTGTCACCATCCAAAGGTTGGAATAATGTCATTAATAAACACACCTTTTCTCAATACTTAATACGGTTAAATACTACTGTTATTTATATAAAGTAATTCAGTAAAAAGTACAATAGCAGTTTTCTGATATACAGTATTAAATGTATATAAAATGTAATGTGATTAGTTTTTACCCTCAGTCAAAACCGTATGCTCTGGAACAAATAATAGATTAATGAGAACAGACTGGCTCTTAAATTACCCAAAATGTATTTTATATTTCATGTTTAATCGCTAAAGAGACAAGAGCCAGTGGTGAATTCCAGAAGATCTGGCCAAGGTAAGGTTGCTCTGGGTGGGTACATGATGACCGCTGATTCCCTGGAGCTCACATTTCTGAAAACCTCAAAGCAATTTTTAAACAGATGATATCTTTATTAACAAACTGCAAATTTAACTACTTTCTCACCTTAAGAGCTACATTCTGCGACACAAAAACAATCTTATTTATAAAAATAAAGTGTGTTTGAGCATCCACCATGACACTGTGTGAAATACTGCAAGCGCATTGATATAAACAGTTCTGCTATCACTCTAACGCTGCTGGAAAGGGCTCACAGCCAATCAGATACAAGAACCAGAAAGAACTGTTGTGTAAATACAGCTGTCAACATTTGAAGCGGATCAAAAAAGTTCATCAAAATTTTCCAAAGACAAGAATGCATTTTGGTTTTAGATTTTAGGAGAACTTTGTTGAAAGGTTTTGATCCGCTTCAAATGTTGACTAGTTTATGTATAAATAATATGTATCTATTCACTTTATAAAATTACTTTGTGGTTACAAAATGTAAAACTTTTATTTTCTCCAATATGGCCGCAGTTTTTTTTTTATGTATTTGTTCATTCTTAATAAGTAATTGATCTACAGAAAGATTTAAGAGGAAATAATCCACTACATGTTTTTTCTATAGGTGATGCCTATTTATTTCTTACCTTTTGTCAATCTTTTCCACATTTGTGTTGACACTTTAAAGGAGAAAAAGAATGCGTGCAGGCTCAATGACAGACTATGACTGAACAGTCAAAACCTACTCTTGCCTACCACTCAAATCCACAAACACACACTCTTACATTCAAATTTTTGCCCTTGCTAGTCAGAACACGAGAAGTCATGAAGAAAAAGTGTTAAATGCATCCTTTACCCCGGGGAATCTGTTAGGAGGGATGCACCAGTGTCAGCTCTTGTATGGCAAAAAAGTCTTTGTGGAGAAATGGTATTTTCTGGTGCGTGTGGCCTTTAAAGCGCACTCTGTGCTTATGAAAGTTCCTCAGACGCCTGTCCTGTAATTAGATCTTTCAACAGATTGCCTTTGAAATACCCCCATCTACTTAGAAAAACTAACGAGATTGTGATCGAAAGGTATTCCTAGATATTTATTTTTGTCAAGGGAATCCCCAGCTCTCACAAATATAATAAACAAACATGCATAGAGGTCAACGTTCCCTAGAGAGAAGTAATTGTAAGCTCCATTGATTATGCTATCAGAGCTTATGATAGATCTGTAAAGAAATGTATTTAAAACTACAATAATAGTGTATGCGTTTAGTTTAGTTTTAGATTATATGTGTATAATGCGTTTTTATAGAACTATTTATTAAACATTTGATTATAGTTTTATTTGTAAATATAAAAATTGTATGGAGGTCCTGGAGGTTTTCAGATGTTTAGCATACATGCATATAGCATGACCGTTTACCCAGGGAGAGTCGGATGTGTGCGGACGCACGTTCAAGATCAAGACCTTTATTTCTTCACTGATGTGGAATTTTACAGTACGTGAGTTAACCATAAAGCCTTTCAATGCCCTCACACGCTGTTTAGCACCTTGACGCAATCAAATAGAATTTATGGTGCTTGTTTTCCTTTTTTTTTTTTTTACTGAGAAGGAGTCAGGTTTCGATATAGTTATGAACTTTGTAGGCGTATCTGCACACTTGTGTTGAATGATTTACTGATTATATATTAAAGTATTGCCCAGAGATATATATATATATATATATATACACACACACAAACAGATCAATAAAACTTTACCTGCCTACACACAGTAAGCATGAAGCAAAACAGCAAATCTTGATTATTTATATAGTTGCATAATCTAAACCTATTATCTCTAGCTTGTTTCATCAAACAAAGTTTAAACAATATTACCACCCAGCTCTAATCTGCTAAATATGACTGTAATAAGGATATTAAGTTATTATAAACACTAACATCGTGATTTTCTGTAAAGCTACTTTCAAACTATGTGTATTGTGAAAAACACTAGACTATACTGTGCAGTGCTATTTTATAGTATTGTGTTTTAAAGTCAAATGGTACACATCCTCCCAATAATTTGTAGAAATTCACCAACATTGTGATACGTTAATAATTATATTTGTGTTATGTCTGAAAACTGATAAATGTGTGATATTAATATTTCAATGTTTTTTCAAAATAAAATGGATCGTTTTAAATGCTAAATGATGGTAAATATTAATATAGAGAAAATATACAATATTGTTCTAACAGTAAAAGAGCTTTATCTGGATGTATAATATTGAAATATACTTATATCCATCCACTCATAGTCATCTTCTACTTTCACTGTGTCCACTCTTGTTTCTTCAATGGCTTATTGTCACATTGTTCTGTTTTGAGAAAATAACATTATTATTCAGAGTCAGTGGTGTGTTAAAAAAGTTTGCTCCGAAGGGCCCAAAGATGGACCAAGACATTGGTTTTCCAAAAGGCTCTGAGCCCCTGATGATAAACGCATTGAAATGTACGGTCACGTGATTATCGCCGTTCTCCACCTGCCACATCCTAACCCATTATGAGCTGGTGTAGTTTGAGGGTGCGGTTACATGCTAGTCATCTCTAATGATAGTTCCACAAACTATGAATGTTTGAAATCCATGCGAGACCTCCCACACATCTGGATCTGACAATGTCTGATAACCCTGTGATGAACTCTGCAAAGGGAGGGTTCAAAATGCATCGTGTTTACCTTTCAAAATTCATAGGTAACCATGTGGAACAAAGCCAGTTATTTTCCTGACTGAATGAGAAACTAAACCCTCGGCCTTTGATTGCGCCGCCCGGGTGGGACCGTGAGCCGCATGAGGTCATCAAACAGAAGCCGCGCTGCTTGTATGCAGAGCCATCCAGTCATTGGCTGTCATGAGGAAAGAAAAGTGTGGTGTTTGATAAGGAAAAACGCTTACGTGTGTTTTAATGTCTATGACTTCCTTAGAAGGTGCATTCCACCTGTGGGATGTTTGGTCATCTTAAGTGAAAACTGTAGTGAAAAATGTCCAAAGGTTTTAAATACACATCTAATGACAGACACTTCCTCTTAAGTTCTTCCAGTTGTGGCTCAGGAGCTGCCCTCTTCCCCACACGGCTGCATGGAAGGCAGCTGTTACCCGGCAACGGGAAACCTCCTGATTGGCCGAGCTATTAACCTGACCGCCACCTCCACCTGTGGCCTGGATGGGCCCGAGCAGTACTGCATTGTCAGTCATTTGCAGGTAAAGCCAACATTACTCCTGAACCGCTTTTTCTCTTACAGAGACGCAGAAACATGATCTCATGCTGTGTAAACCATGCTCTCCGCTCCTGCATGTATGGCCTTGCCTTGTGCTCACGGAAATGATTTGTCATATGAAGATAGATGTGCTCGTGCACGCAGCCCCTTTAGAAGTTTTTTTTTTTTTTTTTTTTAAACGCGAAATAACTTTGTGATGTAAACTTATCATTCATCAAAACATCACTGTATTGTTTTTAGTCATGCCAGGAATTTTCCATTGACTTCTATTGTTTGGCAAATTTAGATTTTCATAAAAATGACAAAACCTGCACACACATGTACACTTGCGCACTTGTTAGACTATGAGATACTGTACACGTTGCTGTCTTGCACAAGTGTTGCCGTGTATGCCACACCTCTTTCACTAAAAATAAAATACGCGGCCTTAGGCTTTTCTGTTCGATACGTGTGTGATTTAAAAGATCTTGTATTCATCTACCTCTGTTTGCTTTTCCTCTTTTATACTGAATCACTACTCCTCCCTTTTCCTTCAGGTGTCTGTAAAGCACTCTTTTCTGCCCTCATAAAATGTATTTTCATTGACTGTTTAATGTTTCATGAATGTCTTTAAAATCTCTAGTGTTCTTTTAGGCTCTGTGTATGATCCTCTCATTAAAGCATTTTGGGTGCATAAAACTGACAAACTGTTCAAGCCTGGAAGCAGAGAGCGTTATGCTCGTTTGTCGTCGGTGCAGGTGTTACCTGTCAGCGACCTGACAATTTGTTTGTCAGTACGGTGTCTGCAGACTTCTCCATATTTCCGTTTGTGATGCAATATATCTGTCAAGAGTGTCAAATGGAAATTATAGTTTTAATTGATTGTGCTGTTATTTATTATTATCAAAATGCACAGTAGTAATTGTGATGCTTGATCCATAGATTTACTCTCATCGTTTTTGCATTATAAGATTTAAACATTTCAATCATCTAAATATCCTACAGGCCAGGGGTTTTTAAACTTGTTGCTGCCTGCATTATATGAATATGAATGAGAGAATGAAGAAGGAAATGAACGAATATGACTTAATAAGGATGGATGAATTACTGTAATTAATTAAGATTAATGGATGAATGAATGAATGAATGAATAAGGATGGAGAGATTGGGATGGATGGATGAACGAATAAAGGAATGAATGAGGATTGATGAATAAGGATTAATAGATATGGAGGGATGGAAGGATGGATAAATAAGTCTGGATTAATAAATTGATGAATAAGGATGGATGGATGATTTCTTGTTTGCTTAATAAAATAATTGGCTTTTGTAATGGAAACATTTACTTTATTCTAATGGGAGTAGAAAAAAGTTAATTAATAATGCTGCATGTATAAACATGTATGTGTAAGAAATATTTTCAGATCAACTGAGAATTATTTGTAAATGACTTTTCACAATAAATATTATTTCAATGGCATGCTTTTTTCCCTAAACCTAAATAGAACTTAACTTAAATATAAATATATATTTAAAATAAACCCCCATAAATATTTTATAAATACGTTTTCTTTCTTAATTTGAGTGACACTATCACATAATTTAATTGTGGTGTCTTTTCAGCATAAAAATAACTATTTAGACATATCCATCTTGAACATCCTATTCCTTACGTATTCTTGCATCAAAAAAGTATCCTAAACTAGACTGTGACACCAGAAATATTAGAAAGTGGCTTTCTTTTTCTCTGTTATCACTTATTTTACTCAATGCTCTTAAACTGTGTGAATCCACAGAGCTGTTAAGTCGCGCAAGAGGAATTAGAAGTGTGTTTTTTGCAGGGCCCCAGCATAGCATTCCTGTAGTTCATAATCCAGTTGATCACTGCTAATCCTATTGTTGGCAGCTCACACTCAAAACTACCCCAGTAAGCATGTGTCTAGTGTGTGGTAAGCACAATATTGTAGAAGTGCTGATATCAGTGTCCTGCAGAGCTTGTGAAGATCTGAAATAGATACTCATGAGCTTCCCCTGGTTGTCGCTGAGACCTTTTCAAGGGAGCTGAGGAAACACACGTGTCTCGGTCGCTTTAGCCAGGCCACTGCTGGAGGTTTTGTTGCTCATGACAACAGCTCGGCTGAGACAAAGTGCTCTGGCGTCCGTCCACGCTAGCGCTCGTGTTCTGACCTGAATCCAGAAGGCCCATTCCCTTCCCCTACTCTGCTTCCAGGTTGGCATGGAACTTGTCCCCCGTTCGGAGGGTATATTTTGCTCAGGCTATCGCTTGGATTTTTTTTGCATGTCTTGGCAGCTACCTGAACCGCTAGCCACGCTGCTTTAAGTCGTTGTAAATGTAAATGTACCTGAAAAAAGGCATGGAGAGGCTCCTGTCAGACTGCACTGCTGTTGCTGAGTGCTTTTGCAGAACGTGCATTTATTTTTTCTCACTGTTTCTTTCTTATGTTTCTGTGCAGGATTTAAACAAGTGCTTTAAGTGTGACTCTAGGAGGCCTTATGATGCCTATCGTCACGACAACAGCCACAGGGTAGAAAATGTCATCTATCAGAGAGACAGCAGAGGAGAACTCACCTGGTGGCAGTCTGTAAACGGTGTGTGAGGACTGTGTTTTCAGACAAAAAGAATGTATAAAATAGGAAAAAAAAAAATTCCTGAAATTTATGAAAGTCATGTTGATTTTACATAAGCTTTTTATTCACTATGAAATTTGTAACAAAAACAATTGACTGTGTAATTTGAATACTTGTAAATAATGATCTTGTCTCTTTTCGTGTGCAGGAGAGGAGAATGTCAGTATTAGACTGAATCTTGAGGCCGAGTTCCATTTTACCCATCTTATCATGAAATTCAAAGTATGTATACAGTATAGGTGGATATACATAAGCACAATAACATATTTCAATAATAGTTAAGTATATGTCAGTAAATGTGCAAAAGCTTCAACCTTCTGTTTGGATCTCCACAGACATTTAGGCCTGCTGCTATGATAATTGAGCGTTCTTCTGATTTTGGCCGGACATGGAGGCCATATCGCTACTTTGCCTACAACTGCACCAAGACTTTTTCCCGGATTCCCGCCCACTCTCTGCGCTTCATTGACGAGGTTATCTGTGAGGAGCGCTACTCTGACATTGAGCCGTCTACTGAAGGAGAAGTGAGTGTGTGTTTTAATGTTTTAATTTAACAAAGATGTTTTAATCTGTTTTTTATTGTTACATTTGAATGCAGCATTCCCCCGCAGTCCCACTATATGATTGTATTAATATTATATTTCAGGTTATCTACAAAGTGCTTGATCCTGCGATCCATGTCAAAGACCCATACAGCCTTGACATTCAGGGTTAGTGACAAATCATGTAACTGTTGTGTTTTTTTTGTTTGTTTGTTTTTTTTTTATTAAAATATATTTCTCATTTTCTAAATGGCATTACTACTCACCCTCAGGCCACCCAAGATGTGAATGAGTTAATTTCTTCATCATTGTACCTTTACATCACTTGCTCACCAATAGAGTGAATACAGTGATTCGTCAGAGTCCACTGATAAATACATCACAATAATCAACAAAAATCCATTCATGTCTTGTGAAGTGAAAAGCTCTGTGTTTGTAAGGAAAATCAATCCTTATCCATTTAACATTAAGACCCTTCTATCCAAAATATCATCCTGAACAATCCACGAGGATGCTTCTTCCTGTGAAATAGCCATTCTCCTATTGTCCTCAGTCCTAAAACTTGACCCACTTATTTGTTTAGAACAGTTTTGGATGCTCCCAACTCCCGACAGTGTTATAGATAAAGTTGTTTGAAGTTAAGGTCTTAATGATAGATTTGTTTCTTACAAGCGCACAGCTTTTCCCTTCACAAGACATTGATTGATGGTCTGGAGTCATGTGGATTACTTGTAGATCATTGTGATGTTTTTTTAGCTGTTTGGCCTCTGACGGCACCCATTCACTGCAGAGAAGCAAGTTTCTCCAAATGTTTTCCAATGTAGAAACAAACTCATTTACATCTTGGATAGCCTGAGGGTAATTAAAGTTTTAAAACACGTGTATTTTTGGATTTACTTTTCTTTCCACGTCCAACATGTACTGTAGTGAGTGTTCATTCCGTGTCTACAGCACTGCATACAATCACACAGTTTAACAATCTTCCCTCAGATTTGTTGCGGATCACTAACCTTCGGATAAACTTCACTAAACTGCACACGTTGGGTGATAACTTGCTTGACCGGCGTCTGGATGTGCTGCAGAAATATTACTATGCTCTGTATGAGCTGGTTGTGCGCGGGAGCTGCTTCTGCTACGGTCACGCTTCAGAGTGCGCACCAGTACCAGGGGTGACCTCCAGGGATCCAGGCATGGTGGGTATCGGTCAAACTGATTTCAAATAACGGCTTGATTATTGTTGATCATTTGTTATTGTTAATACATGCCATCTGTTTGGTTGGACAGATTCATGGACGCTGTGTGTGTAAGCACAACACTGTGGGATTAAACTGCGAGCGCTGTAAAGATTTCTACCATGATGCACCCTGGAGGCCCGCCGAGACCGATAACGCACATACATGCAGGGGTAAGATACTGTACACATTCATATAGAAGTTTAATACAAATACAAATAGCAAATAAGTGTTCACTTGTGATTTTATTTTATTTTTTTCCCCAGAATGCAACTGTAACGGTCACTCCAACCAGTGTCATTTTGACATGGCTGTTTATCTGGCTACGGGAAACATCAGTGGAGGTGTGTGTGATAACTGTCTCCACAACACCATGGGCCGCAACTGTGAGACCTGTAAACATTTTTACTATCAGGATCCAACTCGGGACATCAGAGACCCGGCAGCATGTATCCGTAAGTGGTTCATTTTCCACTGGAGTCCCTTTTCTGTGCATGGTTTTCTCCTGACTGTTGTTCATGTTGTATTCTGTCTGTGTGCAGCTTGCGACTGTGACCCGGTGGGGTCTGTGGAGGGAGGAGTTTGTGACAGTCATACCGATCTGGATCTGGGTATGATTGGCGGACAGTGTCGCTGTAAGCGGAACGTCAGGGGTCAGCGCTGCGACTACTGCAAAGAGGGACACTACGGACTCAGTCTGGACAATCCACTAGGATGTCAGCGTAAGTGATTGTGTGTGTTTTGGATGTCATGTCAGCTCTTGTCAAGTTCATCATCAGGGTTGCCAGGTTTTCTCAACAGGTCTTCCCGGTAAAAATCGTGTCGCTTCAATGTGTAGACGTGAAAAACAATTCATGGCAACAGTTTTAAAGGGGTCATATGATATTGCTAAAAAGCCATGCGTAATGCCATGTGTTTATGCGATTTGAGGTTCAAAAAACATTATTTTTCACATAGCCAGCCACTATATGCTGCTCTGTCAGGTTCAGGAATCAAGTATCCATAAAATGCGATGAACACATTCTGAAATACAATTTAACCATTGGTTTTTAACACAAGCAAAGGAGTTTCACTTTCACATTGAAACACAGCATCCAGCAAGAATAATATGTCCGCCTTTTTCCTTTACGTAAACATTTGGGCAGTGTTATGAAATGAAACCCACTCCTTGACGTAGAAAAGTGGGAGGGTGTTTAAACTATGCATTTGAGGGGGGTGTGGACAAGTCATAACTTTTCTCTTTGGTTTTGAGACTTTTTTGAGTCTTTGCAGGTTTAGGGCTCTAACAGCTTGTAACACTTTAAAAGGAAAACTTGGACCATGGACCTGGCAACACTGTTCAACACGTTCACTATAAATGCCACTAACTTTTTAAATTGTCCAAATTTGAAACAATTAAAAAATGTTAGGCTCTATACAATGTAATGCTCACTCAGGAGCCTCTGTGCATATCATTTATTGTGCTTATTTGTACGTCATTGACAGCATGTAACTGTGACCCCCGTGGCATCACTATGGTCGGGGCTCCTTGTGACCAGATCAGTGGTGACTGCTCCTGTAAGAGATACGTAACGGGCCGCTACTGCAATCAGTGCCTGGTACGACTTCACTCTCTCTTTAAACAATAACATCAGATTTATTTTGCAGTTTAAACATTGAACATTCAGATAATGCCTGTATATATTTGTTTGTGTGCAGAATGAATACTGGGGACTCAGTAATGATCTAGCTGGTTGCAGACCCTGTGACTGTGACTTTGGTGGAGCAACCAGCAACAGGTGAGTTACTGAAGTCAGTTATTGCGTTTAAATGTGTATTTACCCTTGATTAGCGACAAGGAGGTGTATGCTATCTGACTGTAGCTTAGATGCGCCAAGATTAAAGTTCTTTTGGGATTTGACTGGGGTGGTTCTGAAATCAGGAACTCTTATTTGTGTAGAGGATTGAACCGAATGGAAGTGCCCAACTGTAAGGTGAAAATAATGAGTTTTCTATGAATGTATTATTTATTAGACATCATTTGTGTATATATATTTGTCTTTCACCTTCAGATGCAGGATGGACAATGGTCAGTGTGACTGCCGGCCTCATCTGATTGGTCGACAGTGTTCTGAAGTGCAGCCTGCATTTTTCTGTGCTTCTCTGGATTTTAACAAGTATGAAGCAGAGGAAGCTGTAGGTCACTCCCCAGATGATCTTACTCTTCCAGTGAGTAATGCTCAATTGCGCAGAGATCACGTTTCTAAAATCCACCTAATACTGGCATTTTAACTATGTATTATTTTTCCTTTTGGCAGCCTAAACTACGCAGAGTTCATGTCATATTATCAGGGTACTGCTATAAATCTTCCTGTTGTTATGAATAGGTGTCTGTTCTGCTCTTGGGGGTGATGCTGGTATCATGGGTCACGGAAACAGGATCAGGCACATAGATTGAGAGAGTAATGTGTGCATGTCTGTGAAAGAATTCCCCAATTTCTGGGTTCAGCTGGATCTTTCAGTCTGTAAACATTTACATTCATGTGAGTTGGACCCTCAGGTACCTTCACTTCCCCTGCTCCGTGTGACAAAACAATCAGAGCTGATACCATCATAGTCACACTCGGGAGCTTTGGTTTAAAATTCTTTTTTCATAAATCAGTGTTCCCTCTCTCCTTTTAGTCTCTTTTTATTCCACCAGTTAAGATGAATCTATAAAAAATATATTAATGTTAAAAAAATTATTTCCACAATGGCAATTTTTGTTTTATAATTGAATGAGGTTTTCTCAGGATGGTTCATTGTACCCCCTCAAAGCTCAGCCGGTGCTTTTTGTGCAGGCACACAGTGGCACAAACAAACACGCAGACAAACTGCAGAATGCTCCACAGCTGAAGTGACCCAGAATAAGATCAGAGAGCAGAAGAGATGCCAACCTGTCAGAGAGAGTTATTAATGCCCACCACACATATAAACACACACCAGCACTGTCTGGTTCACACAGTCTCTCTTACACTTTCTGTGTCTGTCTCCTCACTCACCTTTTTTTCAGAATGGGTGTCATGCTAAGTTAAACACGTGGGGTTGGTGAGATTGTTAAAAAAGACTGCATTACATTGAAATGTGCGCACTGTGTGCAGAATATAAATCATGATGGAGTAGCTGTATACATACAGTAGTATACACATTGCGTACTAGAAGATTAAGATTAATCTGAACATAGCCATGCTCTGAAATATATACTGTACAGTAAATGTAATCTCATGAATATATTATGTGTTTTGAATGTTTGTGTTTTAGGGCAACCCAAGGCCTCAGGCTGAGACCGACTGCGTGCAGCATCTCAACAATCAGCTGAGAAGAAACCGTCGTCACCATCGCCGGCACATTGCCCAACAACAGAGGGCAGCACTGAGACGCATCCGACAGCTGCAGCAGACCGTAAGTCGCATATAACTCCACCTTCGCCTTCATCAGCCAGCTACACCACACTGCTGTATCTAGTTTAATATGAATATGAATCTGTTTTCAGCCCAGCGTAAGCACAGTGCATAGAGAGAGGCAACCGGGTCAGATGGTCACATGGACCGGGCCGGGCTTCGCTCGGGTTAAAGACGGCGCTGGCCTCCAGTTCACCATTAGCAACATCCCTTACGCTATGGAATATAACATTATGATCAGATACGAGCCGGAGGTGTGTGGTCTGAAACACTTGAGTGAACATGATTGCTGATTACTAGCTGGTAGATCGTCTCAGTTTCTAAACACAAACATCAGTTTAAACTGGCATTCCTTAAACCTTGCTTGGTATTTTAGTATTTACCTAGTATTTTACTCATTTTCTTTCTCAAGTAAATGTATTTTTATTAAAGAAAGTTGAGACAAACATACAAGTTTTTTTCCCCTAAAGTATATTTATTTAAAAACATATCCTAAAATCTCATCTTTGATATAAAACAAATGATATTAATAATCATTTCTGTTTTGTTTGCATGCAGTCCACAGAGGACTGGGAGGCTCTAGTGAGCGTCACGTCCCTGGATTTACCCACAAGTCTTCGCTGTGGAAACATGCTGCCCACAGAGCAGATGTACACAGTCACAATGTCCCACCAAAGGAGGTAATATCATTGTGTTTATGTCTGTGTGTGTCCGTGTTTACCTGACATATCAGGAATGCTTTGTTTTTGGATGCAATTATACTTTCATATTCCACTCCATTCATAATCAGTGTAGTGTAGACTTATGTATTATTGCGTATTATGTACAAAGTACTATTTTTTAAAGCTCGTTTAGCCCACCCTCACTTCATGGGAAACAGAGTTCCATGGCAGTTGTTTTGATCATTTACCTACAAGGGGTGAGTTTTTGGGTGCCATTGTAATCTGACTCTAATCTGATTTTTTGGCCTCGTCCCAGGGCTCGGGGAATGCAGGAGCAAATTAGACTCTGTCAAAAGCTGCATATCCTTTTGAGCAAACAGTGCGAGAATTTAAAAATAAGATACTGGCTGAGTGGGAAAGTGGGGAAAAATGAGAGAAAGTGAAAGGAGACAGAGAGTCAGGTGAGTTCAGGAACTTCAGTCTGGATATATTACCGGTCTGAGTCTTTTGATGGGGAAATAAAACCCAGGCAGGAGATAAGACACAAACACCGTCAGGCTGGTAGAGCTGCTGTCTAACTGAGGGAAACTAAATAAGGGTGGAGGGATTGGATTTGGAAAGGATTTGAGTCAATGAATGTGGTTAACATAGGAAAAGGAAGCAGCTGTATGTGCTCCACCCAATTAAAGCTGGTGAAATAATCTGGTAGATTGTGAATAAAAATACTAATCATATCTACTTTCTGCGATATACATTCAAAAGTTTGAGGTGAGTAAGAATAATTTCAAGATTCAAGATCATTTTTTTTCTGAGCAACGTTAAACAACACAGCTGCTTTCGACATTGTTAATAACAAGACATGTTTATTGAGCAGCAAATCAGCATATTATTAGGATTTCTGAAAGGTCATGTGACACTGAAGAATAGAGTGATGTTCCTGAAAATTCAGCTATTCCATCATAGAAATAAATTACATGTTAAAACATATTTAGATTTAAAATAACTTATCTATTTGAATAATATTTCACAATATTACTGTTTTTGCTGTATTTTCTTATCAAATAATTACATTTTTGGTGATGTGTAAATAAGAGTCTTCTTTTGGTCTTGGATAAGCATTAAAACAAACTTTTGAATGGAAGCGTGTACATCTTCAAAATGTGTTTTTATTTCAATTTAAAAAAAATGATTATGATAATATGTCAGTGTTTTGTTATGCCATAATTTTTTTTTTTGTTTTATATTTTTAAAACTTCTAAAACTTCCCATAAGATTTTGGACCTCTTTCTATATGTTTAGACATTTTTTAATTTATTTGCAGAGTAAAGGGACAGAAATATGCATGATTCGACTGTTAACGAATATTGTTAATAATGGTTTGGAACTCTTGACAGGTACATTGAAATGCCAAGGCCCTTTTGCTTTGAGCCGAACAACCAGTATGTGGTGTCCATCCGTTTCCAGCGTCATGGCGTGTCTCACCGACACCTTACAGCCTTCACCCTGATAGACTCAGTAAGGACTTTCTATCATTTACCATTAGCAGTGATTAAAAGTTTAAAGGAATAAAAAGAAACATTCTGTCAGAATGTTGTCCTAAAAGGCCCCTCTGATGTCATTGAATGATAATTCTCTTTTGCAAAGTTAAAGGAATAGTTCAACCAAAAATTTAAATTCTATCATCATTACCAAACCAAAGGAAAATATTTTGAAGAAATTGGTAACCAGGCGGTTTTGGGTCAACATTAATATTTTTTCCCTACTATGCAAGTCAGTGGTGACCTAAAACAGCCTGGTTACATACTTTGGAAATACTTGAGGGTGAGTAAAAGATGACAGATGAATTTAGATTTTTGGGTGAACCATTCAGAATAATCAGAATAAAATCTATGTTCACACAACAAATTTCAAGAATAAACTTTTGAGAATAAATAAAAAACTTTAAAAGTGCAAAATATACAGAATTTAATTAAAGTGATGTCCAAGGCTTAGAAAAGTAGTAAGGACATCATTAAAATCAGTGGTTTTATTTATCATTAACATCAGTGGTTCAATTATAATGTGATTAATGTAACTATAGTGGTGCTATGGGATTACTTTTTGTGTGGAAGTAAAAAAAAATAACTACTTCTTTCAACAATTTCTTCCATTTTTTTTTTTTTTGCACACAAAAAGTATTCTCCTAGCTTCAGACCGGTCCATCTGATTTCAGTGGTTCAACTGTAATAGTTTAATGAAATTTAGTAATTATTAACAAAATTATTTTTGGTGCACAACTATCCTTTTTTAAAACAAGGAAAGCATGTGGTGCAACTTCTTAACCACATTTCAAGCAATCGCTGCCCTCTACTGGTGCAATTACATAATTGTTAAATGAACACTCCACTTTAAAAAAAAAAAAAAAAAAAAAAAAAAAAAGTTAATTCTCCAACTCCTCCAGAGTTAAAAACTTAATTTTACTGTTTTTGAATCCATTCATTCAAATGTGTTATCGCCAGATCCGGGGATTGGCTGAATGGCTCAAAAACGGTAAAACTCTAGGGGAGTCGGAGAAAAAAGAGGAGTGTTCCTTTAAGGTTTCCATTGATGTAGTAATGTCAAATGCTTATTCTTTCTCTCCGTCCCCACAGCTTGTGCTTATACCCAGGTATGATGAGCTCCCAGGTTTCCAAGGTGATGAAGCCCCAGATGAGCGTCGACGCCAGGAGATGGAGGTGTACATGTGTTTGGATTCCTTTATGACCGTGCCGATGCCTGCGCTGGCCGAGCTGTGCACTACACTCATCTGCAGCATCTCCTCGATCATGCACAACGGTGCCCTGGGTGAGTCACACAGCGACGAGGTCAAAGCTGAAGACCCCTTCACAGTGTCCTGTCAGAACAACATTCACGTCAATTTTCTTTTCATTCAAATCCGTCTCATTCTGTTGTTTGCATCCTTACGAATGGCTTGATAATAGTTTGAACTTTTTGCATCTGCAGCATGTCAGTGTGACCCTCAGGGTTCAACGAGTGCAGAGTGTGACAAAGTCGGAGGTCAGTGCCAATGTAAGCCCAATGTTATTGGCCGTAAATGTGATCAGTGTGCACCGGGGACGTATGGATTTGGACCATATGGCTGCACCGGTAAGAGTCAGAGGAGAATAAACATTTTAATCAGTATTTCATAAATAGGGCTAGGGCTGCCTTCGTTTGTTTGCTTTTTTTTTGCCACATTTCTCATTATCCCTCACTCCCTTTTCTCTGCCTTCAACAGTATGTGATTGCCACTCCCAGGGCTCTGCAGGGCACCAGTGTGACCCCGTGACGGGTCAGTGTCTGTGCCAGCATGGCGCGACTGGCCGCCAGTGCTCTGAATGCCAGCCGGGTCAGTGGGGATTTCCAAACTGTAGACAGTGCCAGTGTAACGGCCACGCGGAGAGCTGTGACCATGAAACCGGTTCCTGCTATGAATGCAGAGATTACACAGCTGGACAGCTGTGTGAGAGGTGAGAGACCGCTTAATGTGGTCAATACACTTACTAAATCAATGTTGACAAATTACATTTGGATCACTGATTTATGTCACAAAGTGATGCACGCCCATGCAAAGGCGGCTGAAGCTGTCACAATCTGTATATCAAACATGACACATTATTAAAGTAAATTCATCAATAAATAAATATAGATATTTTTATGTTAGATAATGTTTGAATGGCAGTGTAAGATTTGTTGATTTTTATTTTCCAAGGATGCATTATCTTGACCAAAAATTACAGTAAAGACTTTTACATTTTTTGCCGTGTCTTTTTAAGCTAAATTAAACTAAAAATTGTTGTGTTGATTTTTTTTTTGCATCATGGTGAGAAGCAAATCAGCATATTAGAATGATTTTTGAAGGATTGTGCAACACTGAAGATTGGTAATGCTGAAAATTCAGCTTTAACATCACAGTAATAAATTATATTTTTAAACATATTCCAATAGATAATAGTTATTTTAAATTGCAATAATATTTCACAATATTACCGGTTTACTGTATTTGTCTTATTAAATAATTGCAGCCTTGGTGAGCATATGACTTCCTGACTATTAAAATAAGTAAAGAATAAACAAAAAATGTTTATGTAGCAAAATACTGCATGAAATATTATGTTTAATAAATAATAATTAATGTGTGGTAATATGCAACTATGCATGTGTTTATAAGCTGTCCTATAATTTTAAAGTAAACCTAGTATTCTCTAAATATGTGTTTTTATTATTTTTTGCTTTGTTACTTTAGGTGTGTAAATGGTTTCTATGGTAACCCAATCTTGGGTTCGGGCGAGCACTGTCGCCCCTGTCCATGTCCAGGACACCCTGACAGCGGACACTCCAATGGAGCTTCCTGTCAGCCAGACTATGCCTCCAACCAGATCCTCTGTCAGTGTGGTGTAGGATATGCAGGTAAAATAGTGTCACTAAATCAGTCTTCATTCTCATCAAGCAGGTTTACTGACAGTGTCCTCTCTCAGGTCCTCGCTGTGACCGCTGCGCCCCTGGGTACTATGGTGATCCTGAGCAGCCTGGCGGGACGTGCTGGCCGTGCCAGTGCAACGGGAACATTGAATCCCAGGACCCAGAGTCATGTGACCCACGAACCGGCCAATGCCTCAAGTGCCTGTATAACACAGACGGCCACTCTTGTTCTGAGTGTAAACCAGGTTATTACGGAAACGCACTCGCTCAGGACTGTAGGCGTAAGTACAAGCATTTTTTTATTTAAAATGAATAAATTAATGCACTTTTGTAATCTTATGCACTCTGTCTCGCCTTGCAGGCTGTACTTGTGTAACTGCAGGCACTGCAAAAGGCTACTGTACTGATGGAGTGTGTCGCTGTGATGAACGGACCGGTCAGTGCCCCTGCAAGCCAAACATCATTGGCCACAATTGTGACCAGTGCTCTCCCAACCACTGGAACTTTGGCTCGGACTGTGGATGTGAACCCTGCCAATGTGCACAACCAAATGCCCTCAGCACCCACTGCAACATGGTATGTACTGTGGCATACAGGATCTTTCTTCACCATTACATCTGTATTTTATCAGGGTTAGTCTTTCAAGACTGAAACCTCAACATAAAACAACATGTAACAATTTACGCATAGGTCAAGGTAAAATGACATGAACACACGTGACTGCACATTACAACAGGGGAATTCAAACCCCCATATGGGATGAAATATGCTTGGCAAGTGTTTATTGCATAAGCATGCCAAAACACTTAATGCTATTATCCTTGAAATTATATAAATGACATGTTTCTTTGACATTCTTATTTTGTTATCTCCTCACAAGAAGAGGCGACAGGGTGGAAATTAAATTACACGCACGTGCTCTGCTCACTTCAAAGTCCACACTAACATGGGGATAAGGATGATCACTTTGATATAGATACCTACATATATACCATCTTAAACAGTTGTAGTAGACGTTTTAGACTTGCATTACCAATGATATTGCTTCAGATTTATTTTTTATTCATAACTAATTCAACTTTTTTCATACATTTTTTTGTCTTGGATTGATTATGTTTTCATGGCTTACTGAATCTCTTCTTCTGTCTCTCCGTGTACTTGTAGTTCAGTGGCCAGTGTCATTGTCAGCCAGGTTTTGGGGGGCGACACTGCAGTGAATGTGAGGCGTTTCACTGGGGTGATCCCAGAGTGCAGTGTGAGGGTGAGTAGTGCACACACTGCAGACTTACCCCTGTTTCTGCTCTGTGCCGTATCATTATTTCTTTATCTCCCTCTGATCAGAGTGTAGCTGCCACCCCCTGGGGTCCGAGATGGCTCAGTGCGACCGCGAAACAGGAGCTTGCGTGTGCAAGGAGGAGGCTTCAGGACGGCGCTGTGACGAGTGCGCCCGTGGCTTTACCGGAAACTTCCCCAAGTGCGTTCCCTGCCATCCCTGCTTCCAGCTGTGGGACGACGCCTTGTGCCAGATCGGCCGAGATCTGACCAACATCAAGGATGACATTGCAATGATCCTGGAAAAGGGTGAGGTGCCCAGAGTCAGCGATAGCCGCATACGTGAACTTGAGAAGAAGCTCGCACAGATTCAAGACCTGATTCGAAATGGAGACCGAGAGAGAATCTATAACATACTGAGCCAGGCCATTGACGACTTGAGGTAAAGCTTGCACACGGTGGGCGGCACTGTAAATGTCAAGTAAAGCTTTGTGACACTTGCATTAACAAAGGTTACAAAAGGTTATCAATCTTCAAGTTCAGTTTAAACTATGCATTATTTTGCAAATGCTACTTTATGATTCCCCCGGACATGAATTGTTAGTTGTATTGGCACTTTGGACTTTGGTTGCATGTTACATGAAAATAATTGTATTTGTTCTCCATTTAAATGAATGTATTTTTAGAGCGGAAATAGCTTTGACTGATGGACGTCTGATGGGTGTGGGTCGTGATCTGAACGTGACGGCAAACATTGACAATGCTCTGAAACGAAACCTAACTGCCCTGGAGAAAGAACTGAAAGATTTGAACAATACACTTCACCAACTGCGCAGACAGCTGGAGAGCTACCTCACTGCTGGACTGGCAGGTAAAGTAGTAGTTTTTGAGTTTTGCTTTTCAGACAAAAAATAAATTATGGCATTTATTAAATTCAGCATCTAAAATAAAATAAAAACCTCAATTACTTAATTAGTTTGTAATCTTTATTCATTCCTTTTCTAAAATGACGTTCCTTTAAGACTAGTTCACACCATCAATGGTAACTATATTATACTATAAAATCAGCAGATAATAATGCTCTATTTGTCAAGCTCGCTCTGCCAGTTTGCTTTAAAAGCTTTTTGAAGTGTGAAAATTAATTCTGATTCTGGTTATTAATTAAATTAACCTTTCTAAAACTGATTCCAATGATATTCTTCACCAGTGTTGTTGTTATAACCATTATAACCCTATTCTCATAAAATTCTCATTCTCAAGTCCTCATTTAGGACTTATTTTTTGTGTGTAAAATCTCAATAAAAACCTTTTTGTTGTGTGTCCTGTTTTCCTGTCACATATGTTGCATTAGAAAAGCATTTCATGGGTTGTAAATGACATTTTTCCTATTTTAAACCCATTCCTTAGCTTTTTTTCCCCCCAAAAATGCTTTTTCATTCACATTCACTACATTTTTGTTTAAAAGCGTTTAAGCTGTTAATGTCTTTTGTTATTTTTGTTTTACAGAGCAGTTTGAAAACGTTCGCAAGTACTACCAGATTTCGTTGAATGCAGAGCAGCGCTGTAACTCCTCTGTATACGGACCCATGAGTCCCGTGGAACAGTCTGAAGTCACACGTAACCGTACCGAAGCCCTGCTGAAAGAAAGAAAGGACAGCTTCATGCGAACAGTCACCGCCAACAATAAATCTTTGTCTGAACTGGAGGAAAAAACTCACGAGATTGACCGAAAACTCCACCACCTTAACAGCAAGGTAGAGACTTTGGGCAAATCTTTGGCTTTAGACCTGGAAGGGAGCCTCAGTGACTCATTCTTGTTTTTCTTATGCTTTAAGGTATGTGGCGGCCATGGCAATGCTAGTGCTAACAGTAGCTGTCCAGATAGCCCCTGTGGAGGAGCTGGCTGCCGTGATAGCGATGGTGTGCTGAAGTGTGGAGGGAAAGGATGTAATGGAACTGTCGGTGCCTCGTTGAAAGCCCTTGGCAACGCTGATGATGTTCACAAGAACCTGACAGCTACTAGTGAGGAGCTACAAAGCATTGCTAAAAAGGTAAACCGCTGTCAGTTTGAGCACATGCAGTACATGCATGCATTTAATAAAGGGCCTGAATGATCTCTGCTTAACTCTCAGCTCCGAGACATCGCTACACTCACCCAGACTGTGAAGACTCAAGCCAAGGACACTCTTGATAAAGCCCAGAGCAAAAAAGAGCTCTTTGAGAACTCCAACAAGATGCTTAAAGACTTCATTCAGAAGATTAGAGATTTTTTGAATGGTAAGTGCTTGTGATTGCATTTTAGGTGTTGTTTTTGAAATGCAGAGGCATCAAGGGAATGATGTTCAGACAAAAATAAACATTTATTCACACTTAAGACGTGTTCACACCTAGAACGATAACAATTTAGTGCTAAAATCCATTCTCAGTGTAAAAGAATAGAGTCCACACCACAACAGTAACGATAAAGGCACATAGAAACAATATAGTTGGAATCATTTAAAAATTAATGATATGAATGATCAAAAATATTGACACAGAATCAATTCTGCTTTAAAGAGCTCAAGAATTTAAAACCGCAGATGAGTCTGCGCTTAAAATAAATAAATGGCATCTTCTTCTGGTGTGGACTCTAATATAGATTTCTTGTTATAGTTCTTCACTTTTTAATGCATCCTTACTGAATAAAATAATATATATTTTTTTTTAAATCTTACTGACAGTAGTCCATAAAACCATATGGCAACGGTAGTATGTATCCAATACTGTTGCTTTTTCTGAGAAAAAAAAAATATATATATATCATAAAAATGTTACTATTGACCTAAGGGTGAGTAAATTTATATTTAAGCATGAACTGTTGTTTTAACATTTTTAAATATTATATAATATTATAATAATATTATAAATAATGATTAATTGTCATTTTTAAAAAAACAATAAAAAGTCTTTATTAATACTAAAACTGCTTTATTCAGAGGAGGGAGCAGATCCAGAAAGCATTGAAAAAGTGGCCCAGCAGGTTTTGGCGATCTCCTTGCCAGTCAACAGGACCGTAATACTCAACATCGTCGAGCAGATCAAAGCGAACATCGCCAACCTCACCAACGTAGAAGGGGTCTTCAATCACACCTCAGAGCAACTGGCCAAAGTCCAGGATCTGCTTAAGAGAGCTCAGGATGCAAAGTATGCGAGAGACAACATTAATCACCATTTTACATGGAAATCCACATATAGCCAATTTTGTTGTGTGTGTGTGATTTTGTGTTTGCGCAGGGCACACGCTGAAGGAGTGAACGATAGTATCAATAAAACTAAAGAAGCACTTGAAACCTCTCGGAATGCCATAAAAAAAGCTGAGAAGGAAATGACCACAGCCATAGAAAATCTCAAGAATGCCCAGAACATCACTACTGCGGTAAACCTTTATTATTATTATTATCATTATCATAAGAAAAGTATGATGGTTTTCAACAATGATATTGAATGATGGTCTGAGATTTGAATTAATCTGCTTCTGTCTCTTTCCTGAACAGGTTGACAACAAACTCTTACAATTAGACGGCAACCTCATGGATGTGATGATGCGACTGGCTAATTTGTCACATGGAGTCGATTTATTGAAGAATAAAACAGAGCTGAACAGGGAGATGGCAAAAGATGCCAAAGCTCAGTCTGACAATGCTACTCAAGAAGCTGTAGGACTTCAAGAGGTGTGTGTGTGTGTGTGTGTGCGCATCTAGATATATTTCACAGCTTCTGCCATTAACATTTAATATTTGTATGCATATTTGTGTTTAAAAGGATCTGGTAAATGCTGAGAATCTGTATAAGAAGCTGAAAGAGAAGGTGGACTCTGTGGGAGGGACAGGAGAAGGTAACATCAGCCAGAAAGCCATAGAGATGAAGAAAGAAGCAGAGGACCTGCTGAAGAAAGCCACAACAGGCATGGAAACCCTCAGAAGTATGTGTCCAATATGCATTAAACTGAAATTTTATGCTCAGATTAACCTATGAACAATGTTTGGCTATTTTCTCATCATCTTTTTTTTTCTGTGACCCTCCTTTGAAGAATTGGAGAGAAAATTCAACAAGAATGAGCAGAAAATGCAGAAGCAGCGGGATGAATTGGCAGATCTGGAGAAAAATGTTACAGAAGTCAGAGAATATATCCGATTAAAAGTCATGGGCTACAACAACTGTCAGTAGGAACTGTACATAACTGAAATCAAGCTTCAATTCATCTTCTTGATTCATGTATTGTTTCATTACAACCCAAATGTGTTATTCCATTACGAATCAGCTGCTTTGCTAATTAATTGTTATTTGATGATGATCTGGTAAAGTTCTAGGTCTTGTTGTCGTCCTGCTAAATTCTTCTCTTAATTCTTCAGGTGTCGGAGGGCTGAAAAGTAGACCATTTAATATCCAAAGTCTTATTTGATGTCTTTTTTTACTCGTTTTTTTTCTCAATTTATTTTCACAAATTATTAGACACAGATGTCTACATCCCCTAACAGCAACATCAGTTATGTTATTAATTTAATATTAGTTTATTAATTTGATGCATTTTGATTAACTTCAGCATTGGTTCATTCTGTTGTATATGTTAAATGTTTTTTTTTTCTTTTAAATGAGCCATTATTCCAAACAGACCTTAATTTGAGAACCACTGTACTAAATGAAATGCAGACCAACTGTTATAACCTAGTGGCCAAAACATACACTACCGTTCAAAGGTTAGGGGTCGGTACGATTTTTTCTGAAATGAACACTTTTATTCATCATGGCCGCTTTAAATTGACTAAAGTGACACTAAAGACATTTAGAATGTCACAAAAGGATTTATTAGAATTTTAATTAGAATTAGAATCCTGAAGGGCGGTTGAAAATTCAATTCATTCACATTAAATATTATCTCATATAAAAATACAAAATAGTTATTTTAAATTGTAATGTTGTTTATAATATTTCCAATCCATACATCTTTGCAGCTTTAAGATGGCATCAGAAGCTTCTTTCAAAGAAAATCTTACTGACCCCGAACTCCTGAACCGTAGTTACATCTAAACACAGAAGTGCCTATCGTCATATTATTAATGTTGTGTAAAAGACATATATAAACACATTAAACCTTTGATACGGAATTCAAACGTTAATGTTTTGTTTTATTTAAATGCAGACACAGCCTCAGTATTTCATCTGTAGTGCATGAGGGGGCGATAGAGAATGCAGAAAAAGTCCAACAGTGGGCCATATTACAATAAAACATTATATCAGTCCTCATTTTTGCTCATGCTTATTGTTCTAATGCTTGTTTTTGAATCTCGGGTTTGTTTCAGCAGTATATATTGCACCTTTAAAATTGTGGCCTTTGGCTTTTCCGTCTCTATCATCCTTCCTGTGTCTGTTAGTATTAGGCAGACCATGTTCATTTCTGTGGAGTAATCCTGTCTGCGTTTGGATCAGTGGCTTTAGCTGACCCTGAACTTTGATTCATATCATACCACCGAATTACATATTTGTTTTTTATCTCATATGTTTGGCTGTCTTCTCCCAATAGTCCTCTACTATAATTTACAATTCATCAGAAATGTTATGTTTGATTCACCTGAGTAATGTATACTGTTACAAGCGCAGAGAATAGACATATAAATACATATTTAGTGGCGGACAGGCCTATGTTTTGTCAGCATGCTGTCTGGTGTTTAGTTTAGAGACAGGCTTTGTGTTGTGTACTGACAAAACGTTTATATTTCATAAAATTTCATTATATCGCAGGCATTATATAGTGGATTGATTTTTATGAGTGTAAATAAAGCGATTATAAAGTATTGCTGACAAAATCGAGCTTTTTTATTATTCTGGGAGTCTCTAAATCTGGCTTGGAAAAGCCTGGTTGAAATAAGTTACCAATAAAATCATTTTGTGAGCCGTATTCACAATAACCAGGCAATGTTTAACACGACATTAGTTATTTGCATAAATATTTACTTCGTTGCTTAAACGTTCATGCCTTTTTCCTAATCGTAAATCAATTTAAAGCAAATACAGTATTGTGTAATATTTAAGACGATACCTGTTAGTGAGAAAGTCCTTTTAAAACCGTTTTCTTTTCGGAAGCGCGTGCGTTCTTGCTCGGCTTCGCGCGTTCACGTGTGCGCTCCGGAAAACAAGAAGTGGATTATTTTTCCCAAGCGACTCTCCGTGGAGCTGCCCGAGGACTGTGTCGCCTCAGCTTCCGCGGGCATCTCTTGAATCCAGTGCGTGGTTTCCATCGGTCATTTCCACGGCTGTAACAGGACTTCAGAAAGTCCGTCTGACTCCGATAGCGCTCAAAGTCTCAATGGCTTAAAGAACAGCTTGACCATCGACAAAATCAGAGAAAACGTGAGTACGCGCTTCCAGCAGGAACAAATGCACACCCGTGTTTGTGTCTGATTACTGGTTTTACTGAAGGTCTCTATATGGCACTTTGTCTAGCAGTTATATATGATAAGCTGAAGTTGTGTGACAGCTCATTAGTGATTTTCATATTTTAGAGGCGCGCGGCTGTTGAAGGGAGCTCATCATAAAGCCATGCGCGCGCTTCCCTTGCTGTTCATCTGTGGTAAGTGTAGCATGACTCACAAAATAATGTTATGTCCGTGTGCTGTTATTAGAGCAAGCATTTTGTACATTTGTTAATTCCTTACCGTAAATATATCAAAACTTAATTTAATATGCATTGCTAACAATTTTACTCGGACAACTGATTTAGTTTTTTTCACCCTTAAATTATAGTTGTCCTATCCTAACAAACCATACATAAATAGGAAGCTTATTTATAATTTACTTCTGTGTATCCATCTATTAAATGTCGCCCATATTAGGTTTTATGATATTAATTTATTTTGAGCTGCATGTTTCATATTATTATGAGTGGTGCGAACCGATTAACATCATTTATATTATTTATATATCCATATTTAGATACTTTTTAGGCGAAATGTGTTTGAGCCACAAGTCTTAGCCTACCTTATAAAGCTCTTACATTATATACTGTATGTAGGAACTCATGCATCCTTTGAATTTAGACGTGTACAGCCAAGTTTAATCATTCGCCAAATGTTTTTGTGCCTGACCCCACGCGAGACCCATGAATCATGTTGCACCTGCTTGTATAACTAAAGTCTGTTCTATTGATGTCTTGGTAGACAGTTCGGTTGACTTGTGATGCTCCACACTAAGACCGAGTCTGAAGGGAGTCTTTCTCAAAGCTCTCCAGACAATGTTATTACCCCCCTCCGGCACCCAATTAGCTTGTTTGCTTATTTCCTCTGTCTGTCCAGATAAAGTTGAAACAAATTTATAGGCATACTAAAAGGGAAACAAGAGGTCAGCAGGTTACAGAGAGGCCATGTTCTATTGAATTAGTAAACGAGAGTTCTTCACTAATTGGGTTTGTTTCATCCCTGAATACTTGTTCTTTGATGAAATGAACGCACCTTTTGCATATGAGACTCTAAAGCGGTTCAGTTGGGTATACTGACCTTCACATTGCTTTTTCTCTGCCTTTCTTCCTTTAATCCATGGTTTTGGAGTTTAGGACATTAGGGATATTTGAAGGACCCTCAGTGGGTCTGTGATTAGAAATAACAAATGAATAAATTCTAGTGCAATAGAGCATCTACATAGTAAAATAATTCATGTGATAGTTCATTTCAGTACATTACAATTAGGAGGCTAAAATGTTAGTCGCTTGAAAAGTATGTAATTATTAGCAAAAAAAAAGTGCAAATTTCCTAAACATTTTATTTTTCTTTTGGTATTAATTTCTCTGAATCTGGTGTAATAGCATATATATATATATATATATATATATATATATATATATATATATATATATATATATATATATATATATATATATATATATATATATATATATATATATATACATTATATTTTGCATATAGTTTAGTTTAAATAAATAGGCTTTTATGAGCTTGAAAGGAATGTCTGAGTTCCAATATTTTCATTTTGAAAAAATAAAGGAGCATTGTTATTAATTGTACCTTTTAAAGTTTATATTCTAGTTTTGTTTTGTACACATACTGCAAAGAATCACAGTTTGGACCTTGCTCGTAAATAGCGTCTCCTCAGTGCATTTACAGCGCTCCATATCTTTCTTTATCATTTAGTGTTACTGTCCAGCTGTCCTCCGCTGTAAGTTTTGTGTAGGTGATGGGCTGCAGGGCTCAACAGGAGACTCGGCGTCTGCGAGGATTGATAAAGCTGGAGAGAATGTGGAGGTGTCGGAGGCAGAGCAGTGGGAGTGTTATTTTTGGTGAGGCTCTAATGAAAGTAGCAGGCTTGTAGGAGGCAGAGAGCCGATGAGGAGATGCTCTTATTTAGTTCCCGTCACATTTACCGTCTGCTGCCTGCCCGAGATTCATTTTGTGCCTTGAACAGCATTGTTCGCAGACAGTCATGGTTGTCTGTTAATGCAGACAGGCTTAATTCAAGTCAGTTGCACCTACTGGTATTCGGACTGGTCTAATAGGTAGAACTGCTTTGAGAAGATGACCAAAGGATAATAAGTAAGGAATAATTGACAACAGACTGCGAGTTCTGGAAAATTATTGGGCAACCTGGTTAGTAATGGTTAGTCAGTTGTTATTGAGTGATTTTGTTGAGATTCTTGTTTGCCTACAGAAAAAATATATATATATACAGTGGTGTGAAACAGTACAGTGATCTGTCTGTCTGTATCTTTTTCTAGAAGCCAGCAATATAATGTTACCTTTACCAACTTTAAATTGGCAAGTAAATTTGTACATGTATATAATCAACATATAAGATAGCACTGGTCTAACAGGGCAAGTGACAATTCCATCAATCGACCCAACATTCACTAACACTGGCACCTGGCCAGCAGATGATCTTTATTGTAGAGCCCTGCTTTCCCATCCAGTTTGCTCATTTTTAGAGGCAAAATAGTTCCCCTTATTTTTTACCTTTAACATTTATGATTAGATTTTCAAAAGCTATGAACAACCAGCATTAAAGCCCATCAAAAAGTCTTCCTCCAAAAAATCTTGAAATAATCCAGTTAAGCTGTTTCTTGAGAAAGAGAGAGAAAAAAAACATGAAATAAAAAGAAAGCCGTGATGAAAAGAACATGAAAAGCTGTAAGGAACCTTTGTTCATAATTTTCATCTAAAGGCAAAGCTTTGGTGCGAGTAGAGGAAACTGCAGAAATCCCTTTTGACTCTCCTACTTTCAGTCTCTTTCTTCTGTTTGTTTGCCTTGTGACTTTTCTCATTCCTCTGATGTGTGCTGGGATCATACGTCCCCCGGTGAACAGCTGTGTGGTGGGGACACAGGTAGAGCGATCCATGGAGCCGCCTGAATGCAGTCGCTGCCGAACACCACAGCACTTCATAACAATGGGGCAATACGATGCTTTGATTAAGCTTTGAGGTGGAGAGGAGGGAAAATAGAAGAAAGGACGAATACAGGGGGTGGAGAGGGGGTGAAATGAAAGGGGAAGAAATGCGTCTGTTTATGTGAGTCGAGTTGAATAAGATCTCTGCCTTAGGGAAGAAGTTTCTAAAGAGAGATAGAGAGAGACGTTGGATTGTATATCAAATACATGTGACAAAGTTAGTGAGAACATTGAGAAAAAGTTCTGTCCTTAAAGGAACAGTTTAATAAAACAAAAAATTACAATTCTGTTTAAAAATGTTTCTTCTGATCGTGTTTTTTTTTTTCCATTCACTGGAGCTTTAAAAAGGACAGGCTAGTTTTTGTTCTGAACAAATCATTCAGGATGGATGTGCGGTCTGAACCCATTGAAAAGCTTTGACCCGAACGAATGATTTGTTCACAGATTGAAGCACTTTTCTCACATTCTTTTACATTTTGCATACTTTCTCTGTCCTTTGACCTTTTCCTGAATCGTGTCATATTTCAGGCTTAGTCCAGATGTGGAGGTATGTGTCACAGCTGTATATACCTCCATATTTGACTGTCAGGATATGAGTGCTTTAACAGGCCGTCCTGAGGGGAATGAAGAATGATCTCATCTCTCATGCAGGTCAAGGGAAGGTGTGCAGCACATTATAATTCATGCTCAGCTCTACCTGCTTTCCCCAGAGTACCCAGAGTTAATGAGCTCAGACCATTTCAACTTAGTATTGATTGATTCTTTACAATCAGGGTCCAATTTCTTGACCTTAGTTAATGCATTTATAATATAAATATAATACAACATTTATCGATGGGTTAACATTAATTTGTACATTTTTATGAACTCATTTTCATTCATAATACACCAGTTATTTTAGGAAATTTAGAAATGTTATAAATGTATTGGTGCATGTTAATTAATAAATGCTAAGGTTAGTTTAGTTTAGCATTCAGATCTACTAGGTTATTAAAATCACCAGGTTATTAAAATATGCAGAGTTTTTTTAAGAGGTCAATAATAAAGGATTGTGGAAAGACAATTTCGAATGGATAAATTGAATGAATGTCTGCTAAATATGTATTTTTAATAAAGCCTTTGAATGGTATTGGTTGAACATTAAATATATATTTTCCCCCACATAATTATTAAATAATATAGATTAAATTTGAATGTGTTTCTTTGTTTGTTTAATAGTTTTTACACTTGTCACAGATCTCATTGACTTTATTAATACTGTACAGTATGAATGTAGCTGTTGTACTTTCCTGCTTTATTCGCATCGGTCTTATCAGGAAAAGCACTGTATTCCATTTAATTTAAAAACAAATACCTAAAGACTGTATTCTTATGTTGAGGCTTCTGACTGGTGACATCAGTTCGTTGTATGACAGTGTGAATGGATCTATCAGGACCGTAGCTGTTTTGGTCAGAGGACGAGCCATAGCGTGGGGCATCTGGAGCTGGGGTGTATGTGAACGTGTGACCGGGGAGGAGCTAGATGTGACAAGAGCTGGAAATAGCACTAGGGTTAGAGGAGAGAGAGCAGACTTTGAGACCGGGCAGTGGGCTCCAAATAGCAGACACCTTTCGTCAGACTAACTAGACTCACAGTGCCAAAATAAACTCAGTGGAAAAGGAGTAACAAAAGCAGCACCAACATCCTGTATGCACATGGATTCTCTATATTTCACATTTGCCCACAAGGGCATCTCAATGCTGCATCATCATTACTGTCATGTCTAGCTGAGCTGTGACAGTGGTCAGGACTGTGAGCAAACAGTGGTCATTTTTTTGTCACAGCTACCTTTTCACACAGCGGCCACAAAATTAAAGCGCACCTAAAAATTGGTAATATATTTTTATATTGATTAATATAAAAATATATTAATACAACAGATCAATTCTAATATCTTCATTATTTCTATAAGAATAGATACTACCATTCACGGTAGTATCTATTTTTTGCAAGGGCGCAAAATAAATTGATCAAATGTAAATATAAAGACATTTATAATAATAAAATATTTGTCTTTTTAAATTCTGCACTTTTGAACTGAAAAAATGTACTGTGGTTCCCACAATAATATTAAGCAGCACAACTGTTTTCAATATTGATAATTATAAGATTTTTTTATATATATTTTTAAAGGGTCATGTGAAACTGGCGACTGGAGTAATGACTGTTGAAATTTTAAATTGTATTCCAATTGAAAACATTTGAGCAGATTTTAATATTTAATTTTAATTTTACAGTTTTTAAAATATTTTTAAATATTGCAAATGAATGCAACCTTAATTATTCATATAATATACACATTATTTATATAATATAAAGAAGGAAGAAAACTGAATTTAATCATTCCATGCGTAAGATCATCATACATTTGTAAAAATAAATTTTTAATCAATTTGTAATGCACCGAATTAAACTGTTTGCTAATGATGTAGATCCAAGAGAAAACTTTTTATCTAAAACATTTTGCACAATGACATTTGGGATGATTTAAACAAACATTAATATGCTATTTAAAACAAATCATATGGGCATATTTGTACTCTTTCCAGTCATCATACTTAGTAGGACGTGTCCGAAGCGAGGAGAATAAGCACAATCCCTCAATGCTCAGAAAGGAAGAGTTTTTACTTATTACATTTTTTTTCTATGACATTTATGTTTGATCTTACATTGGTTAGATCTGTGGGGGTACTAGAAGTTTTGTTATACAGAGTCCCTGCATATGGCATGTATTTAGAAACACTGGCCACCGTCCATCCATCCATCCATCCGTCCCTGGGCAAATCTGTTCCCCTCTCCTAGAAAATACGTACCTCAGGATAACATTTTCTGCATTCCAGCAACAGGTGTACGATTGAGTCAAGGAAGAGTCGCTAAATCTGTACGTCCAAGGAAAGCAGAGGAAGTGCTGATTACATAGATTTTAAATCTAAAATGCTGTTTGCTTTTGACATGCCTGTGGTAGTTTGTGTAGTGGCTGTTCTTGCTTAGCATTTGCACTGTTAGTATTTGTGTAAAAGCCCTGCTCAAAAAATGTTTCAGAGGGGCCTCCGTGCTTCTTCTTGGACTATTTAGGAAGTGACCGGCTGTTTTCTGTCACTCAGCTGCTGAAGAATGTGTGGTGTTAGTGTCACTTTTTCCCTTCTCGTCAAATGAACAGTCCCCGGGATTAAAATGGCTCTCTGGGGTTAGAGACAGGCACAAGGAGGCGATTCTCTGCCTTCCCTGGTTGGGAACAATCTCCCTCTGAAAGCTGAGAGGGGCAGAGATGCAAGAGAATGAAAAAGTGGAGCTCTTGAACAAAGCGGACAGTCCCAGCTGTGATAATCCCTACCTGACTCTCTGAGCCAAACCCTGACCAGCAGAAACTGAAGACAACAGGGAGGGGGGGTTTATTAGATTTACAGGGGAAAAAAATGAAAAAGTGTGTTGTGTTTAGGAGAGAAAAAGAGTAGCCCTGTTTTTGTCTCATCCTCTGGGTCTTACTAGGAGATTAGCTCAGACAGACCAAACAGGACACCAGAGAGCATCATGGGATATGGCCGCCAATCAGCGTGGCTGTGTTTTCAGAGATATAGATAACACCAGGCAGCACAGTACTGCACTGAGACTGAGTTTGTCTAGTCTGAGTCATTGAGTATTGCCAAGACCACAGCATAGCCCCTATAGCAGCCCCCACTTAATCACAAGAAGAAAAATATATCAGCCAAGGCTGACGCTGTTATAGACTTCAGAGTATTTATGTTGATAAAAAAGACGGCATATTCTACTAGATCTGAGTGTCTGTCTATTCTTTTAAATTTTTCTGTCCATTTCTGCCTCTATATATTCATCTATCTATCTGTCTGTCTGTCTGTCTGTATGTTTTTCTAGCTATCTGTCCATCGCTCTATCTAGCTAGCTGTATGTCATAAGTTTAGAGTCATTCATTTCACAGTCTACAGTGATTGTAATTGGTACATTCTGTTCAACACAATTATATAGATTTGATGTATTTCTGAAACAGCTACCTTGGCTGCAGGGTCTTGTCTGTTTCGATCTCCTCAGCGAGTACAGTAAGGCAACAGCAGGTCTTTGTTAGCTCTGAGGTATGTCTGCAGTGCCAGCTGTCCTCCCACATTCCTGAGGGTTTGTCCATGTAAGGCAGGAGCGGAGAGTGGCACACACACTGACTGAGGGGCAGATTTCTCCAAGAAAAGCTTGGACATGGGATGAAACTTGTATATATGACTCATGGTTTAACCCTCATAAAACAACAGGACAACATGGACTCTAAGCAGCTAAACAAGAAACTATTTCCTTTTGTCAATCCCTTAAGTGAATGTTTCTTCCTCTATCTATGACTTATTTTGCTCTTGCCACCTGTTGATCTTGTATAGCCAAGAATATTTAAAAGAATAGTGTACTCAAAAAAACTGTAATCATTTACTCACCCATATGTTGTTGTCTATAACGAAAGGCAGTGTGGTCCGAAACAACACTGAAGCCCATAACTGAGACTTTTTTCAAAATGTTTTCTTTTATCTTCCTCAAAAAATTCATGCAGGTTTAGATCAACATAGGTGAGTAAATGATTCTGTTTTGGGTGAACTATCTCAATTCCTTTGCCTTACACTCACATTGAAGCCTTTGCTTCCCATAATTCAGCTCCTGTCCACTTTCTCACAGTTTTGTGGTTCAACACACTGCCAGAAAGATTAAATTTAATACCAGTGCCAGATTTGTCATTGCTCAGTAATTGCATTTGGTGTATCTGGACTTATCTGTGGTTAGCTGTTCTGTCTGTAAGAGAAAAAGAGTTGGTTTTCCCTTGAGTTTCAATCGATCATTTTTGAGGCATTTTCCCATCAGCTCCTGCCGTTTACTGCAAGGCTTTATTTTGGAGTTTGGCTCCAGGTGGGTGTGTTGCTGTATGGTGACGTGTGATCTTACTTGTGTGTGTATATATTTGGTGGCAGACGGGTGAGAGATGGTACGGTGCCAAACAGACGCAGCTGTCTTGTGTTGACGACACAGATCTCGGATGGATAAATGCTGTAAACAAGAGTTTTCCCAGGCTCTTCAAGTTGATTCATGTGACTACACTTTTCTAATTCTCTTTGTGCTTTAGTTTACATTTGATTTCTGAGGTTAAAAGCTAAAAATCAATCAATATAAATTATGCACATCACAGTGTGTGTGTGTATCACAGCACCTGTCTGAAGCAGTCCCAAATCTCAACATCATCTCACACAGGGTTTGTTTGTGACACTGGCAGGAATGTTTAGCAGCTGTTGGGTGTTGTAAAAGGTTATTCAGAAACTTGAAATCTCATAACCGCTGTCTCTGTCTCTCTTTCTCTCTTATTAAAGCCACACATACAGTTTGATCAAGTTGTTAAATGTGTTTTAATTATAGGGCTAAAGACATTTATACTGATATTTTAAACTCTTTGGTAATATTTATATATATATATATATATATATATATATATATATATATATATATATATATATATATATATATATATGCAATCTGCCAAAGGCTTTGCTCCACGCAGAGACCTGATCTTATAATCATCATCCAGTCACTCTAAATAACATGAAGTAACAGAACAAACTTAGACTAAATCCAGAAAAACTGTGGCAACGTCTCCAAGATGCTTCAAGAATCCTAGCTGCAAAGCTACCTAAAGTTTGTAAAATGAGAATGCTGTCAAAAATAATATCAGTATTTTTTTCATCAATTAACTTCTAATTATGAACCTTTGCATTTAAAGGAGCTTTAGTCCTAAGTACACTTGCACATAGTTATTTAAGGAGCTTTGCTGGTAGATTCTTGAAGCATCTTTGACATATTGCCAAAGTTCTTCTCAGTTTGTTTTGTTTCTTTATGTTAATCCAGACAGACTGTATGTGGAGCATTGGCGGTTGTCAGACTCCTTGTGCAAACAAAAAATCTAATGCAATTAATGGCAGAATGAATGTTTGGAAATGTAAACTAATATGTACTACTGACACACTACAGCAAAAGATAGAAATACTTAAAAACTGTTTTTTTGCTGGTGAAAATACTACTGTTCTAATAACTTTGGCCACCACCATTTCTGTGTATGTGTGTTTTTGACATTGCTAAATAATTTCCCATCGTACTAAAACAGCGATGCTGCTTCTCACCACCACAGTCAAAAGAGTCTTTTTGTGGAAACTTGGCCTTTGCTGAGCATTAATGGAAAATTTGCTTGAATTCTGGTTGAATTCTGGTTGGCTAAACTGGCAAGAGAATGAAGGTTACATTTTTTCTTGCACACTGAAGACTGAAGGACTGAACAGCATTAAAATTACAATCATGGTCTGCTCATCATCTCTATTTTGTTTCCTTGAAAGTCCTGTCAGCGTCCAGTGCCCAGGAGCCCGATCTGGCCCATGGCTGTGCCCATGGAAGCTGCTACCCTGCAACCGGTGACCTCTTAGTGGGTCGAGAGATGAACTTGAAAGCTTCATCCACCTGCGGCCTTCGGAGGAGAGAACCCTACTGCATTGTCAGCCATCTGCAGGTAGAGCCAACACCACTTCTCTCAGACAGTGAGACACATTTATGCACACACTGTGTTTGTGAAAAGCTGATCCTTTTCATTTTTGACACTTGACCTTATTAAGGAAGAGAAGAAGTGTTTCCACTGTGATTCCCGGCGACCTTATGATCCTAATTCCAACCCCATGAGTCACCGCATTGAGAATGTCATCACCACCTTCAAACCACACCGCAAGAAGTCCTGGTGGCAGTCTGAAAATGGTAAGAGAGCAAGAACGTCCATCATCAGCTGTATTTTTTAGGCTTTTTACGCTTTATATAAAACAGATATAGGTCAGGGTTGGATCTACATATCAACCACAGCTCAATCACAGCCAACTATTAATTAATGCACCCAGAAAGCCATATGTGCTAATCTGCAACTTCAGTGATGCTTTGATGGAAACTCACACATCCGTTTTCATTTGTCAAAAGTAGAGTAATACGTTGCCAGGAAATTTGATTGCTTCTTTGAGCCCTCCAAACCCAGCTGCTTGGCAAGGACTGGAAACGCTTCACATGTACTATTAGAAGGTTGATGTTTAGGGCGTCTATTAATAACACAGAGGCTGAGGGAGAGAGATGCATGCACTCAGAATTGAAGGCAAATTAGCCTAAAACAGTTCACTGAACTAAAAATAAATATTTACCAATAATGTGCACTACTGCTCAAAAGCTTGGGGTCAGAAATATTAAGTAAAAAAAATACAATTTGATCAAATATGATGTAAAGACATGTAGGTAAGTAACACTTTCAGGTTCTTTAGTTAACATTAGTTAACATGAACTAAGAATGAACAATACTTCTACAGCATTTATTAATTAACGCTAGCAAAATTTATACTGTAATTACTGTTTTACTAATTGTTTATTCATGTTAGTGTATACATTAATGTTAAATAATGACAACTTATTTTAAAGTGTTACTGACATTTATAATGTAAAAAAGACAGTGTTTTTCATTTTTTACTTCTAACTTTAACTTTTAATCAAATAATCCTGAAATAAAATAGTTTCCGCAGAAATATTAAGCAGCACTTTTTCAACTTAGACAATAAGAAATTTATTACCAAATCAGCATATTAGAATCTATCAGCACAGAAGAACCTTGTGACACTAAAGACTGGCGTAATGATGATGAAAATCCTGTTTTATACATTCTGTTTTATAAAAGTAGAAAACTATTTGAACTTTTACTGTATTTTTGATCAAATCCTTTCAGATCACTTATTAATCGGATATAGATAATTTATACCACTTAAATTGACAGACCTACTTTTTGTAGCACTAGGATGAAGATTGATATTCAGAATGGAAGTATGTAAGAGTGCAAAAATAGAGGAAGGTTGTTAGTTGACTTGGCTCAGTTGTCCAGGCTCACCCTGACACACACTCCCTAAACCCTGCAGTATTAGAGATAATTACAGACACGGCCTGCTGCTGGCATACCCATAGAGAGGATGAAAGAGTGAAACATAACTCTATTAGAGCAGAACATAGAAGAAAAAAAGATGGAAGGACAGAAAACTTCAAGAGATCGAGAAAAAGCTGCAGGCTAATACCTGAACCTAATGGACTCAACATTTATTGTTTACTCTGCTAAGTGCACTTGTGGGCTGCAGAGTTGGGTGCTAGGGAGTAACTTACTAAAAATAGTAACTCTAGCTTAACTACATTTTCCATAGCATGATAGTTATCTGATAGTTTGTCTGTTTTTTCCAGCGGGTTTTTTTAGTAACAAAATTTCCAGTAAAAATGAGCTTTTCCCAACAAGTATTAGTGTAATAAGTAAAATGCTAAATGGTTGTTTTTCAAGTTGATACCTACTTAATATAGCTATTTAATTAAAATAATAATAAAAAAGTAAAAATATGGGTCATTTTCTGCCTTTAATTTACAGACATTTAACAAAAAAAGTAAATACAGATAATGCCTGTACAAATCAATACAGAATTTTCTTTCATATTAATTCATGACATTAGGCACTATTTTTACCATTTCTTTTTGTTAGTAGCTTATCCTCTGCACTTGAAAATTAGCTTGTAACTTGTCAATCTACAGTTACAAATAAGCTTGATGCACTTGTGGCTGATGATCTGAAATTATATTTAGATTTTATACGGTATGTCATTTTATCCCAAACAATGCCTCTTTACATCTCATTAGAGTTCCTTTTATAGTGTCAGAGAGTGAAACCCCTGTGTGTCAGCTGTTTGTCTCCTCAGTTAGGGAATTAATTATTGGTGTTCACAGGAAATGGTCGCTATTTTTGCTCACGGTCGCTATGGATTCAGTAACTTTTCTGCAACAATGTCGTATAATGAACAGTAGATCAGCTGTTCAACACTTGTAGGGTATTTCTCACAAGAGGAACCCTTTCATGACCCCTATATCGATATCAAGGAGACACTGGATATGGTCAATTTTGGTCCTATTTGGCTTAAAAAAGAACCATCAGAGAAAATGAACAATTTTTCTTCAATTTAAAGGAAATGTTGATTTTGATCAGTAACCAGAAACCAACATTTGGTCTTAAACTAGATCACACTATTTAGTGGCAGCTAAATATGGTCTAATTTTAGATTTTAACTGACGAATAGAAAACTAAAATAAATGATAAAAAGTTGTGAAAATATTGAACCAATAAAGCTAAAACTTACTTTGCCCTTATACATGTCCTATGGGCTTTGTGCTTATTTAAAAAAAAAAGACCATTTTTATATAACTAATAATTAATTATTAATAAATAATGAAATAAAATGGAATGAAATAAAATTACTAAAAATGTCAGTGGTGCCCACTGCTTAGTACACAAACTAAATAAACTAAGAAGTGTGTGAAAAAAGTGGTATATTTTCATCAAACGTATAATCATAATAAAAAGCCACAGTTTCATAATAAAAAAATGCTAAATAATAAAATATCTACTTATACATGTCTAAATACTTGCCCTGACAAATCAAATTAAATTACTTTAGGGTCTGTAATGTACCCAGTGATTATTTCACTCACTATTACGTACTCTGTTTGTGGAAACTGTCTTATGTCTATATTTCTTTATGGTGTGTGTTTTTTATTGGTTCTTTGGCATGTGCTCTGGACTGAGGCTTAACGACTTCCTCCTCCGCCAAACACTGAAACATGTATTGAAAAAACAAGAAGTCATTCAGTCAGTTTCCTTTTGTGCTCCACTTCACCTCCGCTGGCCTCTCCCCCTCATTCTCCTTAACTCTGGTACAACCTGTCTCTCTTTTTTCCTCAGCGTCCCTTTCCTTCCTGTTTAGCTGATGATTATAAAACGCAGGTTAAATCCAGCATTCAGACAAAGGGCCACTGCAGTGGACTGAGTTACAGCTTTGTAATGGTAATGCAGGGAGGCACAGGTGAGCTCTATGTGGTGCCAGCTCTGCAGAATACAGACCGTCTGTCGCTCCAGATGAATAATGAACTGTCAAAGTAAGAGCTGAAAAGAACAAAGGTAGATTGTTAAACCATCCCTTCTATTTCTAGCTCTTCTCAGTCTCTGTAGGACACTGTGCTTGAATGTGCATATTGTTGTACATTGTTATTCGGAGTTAGCCAGAGCCTTATTAAATTCCCAGATAAAGTGGTTCAGAGAGAAAAGTATATGATCACTGCATGTTCACTGCAGCCGCTGTGTTGTTATTGTGTTTCACATGTACTCTGGGTTACAATGAGAGTGTAATAACACCGGCAATCCGCTAGAAACGGTGAGTTTAAACAGAAGTTCATAGTCTGAGTCATCTAAGATTGCATTGCAGAATGTTTTTAGAATCAGAATCTGTTTGAAGTCATTAAAGTGAAAATACTGAGCCAATATAGCAAAATGTCACTCACAGGAACTAATGTTTGGACTTTTTATGTCCTATGGTATAACTAAATAAATAAAAAAAAGTTTATGAAAAAGTTTTATGGTGGTGTATTTTCATCAAAAGTATAACAATAATAATAATAATAATAATAAGCCACAGTTTCATAATAAAATAAAGTAATACAAATGATTTATCCTTATCTTCAGGAAAGTCTGATGTTTACCTTCAGCTGGATCTGGAGGCGGAGTTTCACTTTACTCATCTCATCATGACTTTTAAGGTAAGAAAGTTTTTGTCATTTGAGAAATCTCCCTTGAAACTCTCCAAACCATCCAAACCATTGTTTTTGTACGCAGACTTTCCGTCCGGCGGCCATGTTGGTTGAGCGATCTGCAGATTTTGGCCGAACCTGGCAGATGTACCGTTACTTCGCCTTCGACTGTGAGTCCACCTTCCCAGACATTTCCCAAGGTCCTCTTCGTAAAGTTGACGATGTCATCTGCGAGTCCAGATATTCTGACATTGAGCCGTCTACAGAAGGAGAGGTAGGAGGCTTTCAGTCAGAACACTTATTATACTGACTTCTGATTATATTGACTAGATATTCATTTGTTTGCTGACCTTCACTTTCATTCTGTTCAGGTGATTTATCGTGTTCTTGACCCTGCAATCCAGATCGAAGACCCTTACAGCCCCAACATTCAGAGTAAGTGAAGCTTAACAAACCTAACCCCCCACTGAATGAGATACAGCTCTCTTTTCAATCACTGGCAGAGATGTATTTAAATTCAGTTTCCTGTTTGCTGCTGTCTATCCTGTCAGATGGAGGAATCTAAAATAAAAGCATGAAAAATGGAAATAGAAGTTGATTTCCTCCCTCACGTCGTAATTGGCTAACCTGAAGTATTTATTTTTTCTTATAATAGGCAAGTACAGTGTGTCTCATAAACAGGTCTTCACTAACAAGTCTGATTCCAATTTTATTTTTTAAATAAATATATCTCTACTGTTACATTGCAGTAGCTATGGTTACCAGGAGCTTATTTAGGCAACTTCTGGATCTTAATGAACTTTTAGTCTTTGAATATTTCATCCTTTTAAATATGTTGACGATGAGACATGTGGTATACAATGAACAAGATGTGCTCTAATAACCCAAAAAAGAGCCATAAACAGGTGCAGCCTACATATCACATTCCCTCTAGACATTTTCTATGTCTCTTCTTCCAGATTTATTTTTCTGTTTTCCTTCTTTCAGATGCAAATATGTATATTGAATTTGCAGAAAAAATTATAACACTATTAGAGCTGGCAAATTATTAATTGTAATGAATCCCGTTTCAAAATAAATGTTTGTATACATAATATTGTGCCTGTGTGTGTGTGTGTGTACTGTGTATTTATTATGCATATATAAATACATACACATGCATGGATATTTTTAAAGAAATTAAATAATATAAATATAATTTAAATATAAATATATGAATATAAAATGTATACATGTACGTATTTTCAAAATATATACAAGCATGTGTGTGTATTTATATATGCATAATAAATATACAGAGTACACATACATGTAATATGTAACCACAAATCTTTATTTAGGATGCGATTAATCACAGTTCATTGTTTGACAGCACAGAAAACTATTAATAAAGTGAAGATTTAGTGACTAAAATAAAAAAATAAAACATGCAACGAAATGAAAAACAGAGATTTTCAAAATAGAGGAAAATAAACTGAAACTATGAATGTGCACTAAAGTACAAACAAGATATTACAGGTTGATTTAGGTTTTGTTGGATGGTGAGACAATAATGGGTGACCTTGCCAGCCAGTGTACGCGTGTTGAAGCCAAGTACCCTCACAGTGTGTGTGGCAGAAGAAGCAGCTAATGAACCTCCTGGTTTAGCTGGTCAGTGTATTATTTCCATACAGCTGTGAGTTCTCAGTCATGCACAGCATGAGTGTGTACAAATTGATCTCACACTCTCTGTGTGGCTCTCACTTTCTGTTATACTGAACATCTAGAGCATGACCACAACAAACAGCATGTGCACGGGAACTTCATTCGCTGTTCTCTGATGTTGAGATATAACACCCTCACACACACACACACACACACACACACGTTTTGAATTTACCTTCAACTGTAGATCTTATAAACCACACAAGTCCCACTTCACTGAGTGTCTGTGAAGCGTAACAGGAGTCGATCCGCCACACTTCGGCTAAAGGCCTCCATGCTCGGCTGACTGCAACCTCCCACTGAGGGGCAGGCCATTGGCTTAGGAGAGGAGGGGTCAGAGGTCATGCATCAACAGAGTTTAGGGATTTAGGAGGATGTTCTCATTATTGGGTGGTTGTGGCTGTGTGGTGGTTGTGTGGTTTGATATGATCCTGATTTTTAGGTTTTTAAGTGATTTTTAAGTGTTATGCTTGCCAAGGCTGTATGTATTTTAGTAAAAGAATATAGTAGAACAGTAATATTATGACAATTTAAAATAACAGTTTTCTATTTAAATATGTTTTGAAATGTAATTTATTTCTGTGATGGCAAAGCTTTTGGTGTTCAAGAAATATGTTTTATGATCATTGTTATCTTAGTAAAGTTATATTTTTAAAATACATTTATTTAATCTAAGTATAGATCAAATCTCTTAACATATTAACTAAAATATCGCTTCTGACCTACTGATATAAAAATTATAATTAAGTTCTGCTTGTGCTCAGCGCACAGTTCTCAAGCCTAAATGCCACTATTGATGAGGATTGTGTGATCTTTGAATAATATCAAGCTTTAAATGCAAGATATTTTAAAATGAATGTAAAGTGTGCTTGCAATAGTTCCACTTTGACACAAATATATACAATTTAGTTGTTCAGATTTACCAGACTTCAAGTATATCAGTGCCCAGTACTTTTATTTATAAATTTATTTATAAATAATTTAATTTATAAATATTTAAATGTATATTAAGATAATAAAAAAATTATAATACCCAAAATACCAAACTTTTGAACGCCAAAAATCTTGATGTTTTCCATTCATTCTCACATCAAAAGGTAGCATTAGTGTCCTTCTCATTGGTTTACTGTCTCCTATCCTCCACTTACCTCAATGTCTTCATATTGCAGACCAGCTGAAGATCACTAATCTCCGTCTGAACTTCACCAAGCTGCACACTCTGGGTGATAACCTGCTGGACTCACGGACCGAGATCAAAGAGAAATACTACTATGCCATATATGAGCTGGTTGTCAGGGGCAACTGCTTCTGCTATGGCCATGCCTCCGAATGTGCTCCTATTGATGGCATCAAGGATGACATCGAGGGCATGGTGAGTTACTGATCTGTAGCTAGTTATGGCTATGAATTAAATATTACTCCCAAATCAAATATCAGGCAATGCTGGAGACTTTTTATCTCTAATGGTTTTGTTGAATGCTAGGTATTTATTTGCTAATTTTCCCTATTCTTACATTTGGATTACCTTTGCTGTCATTTAACAACCACTTAAAGTTAATTTCTTAAAACGCTAATAATTTAACACTTTAAAATGTCATCTTTAGAAAATCCCAAAATAAATATCCATTCTTCATGGTGCACATGTGCCATAAAATGTAGTAAGGCTTAATTTTTGTACCACTTGCATTGCTTTATTTATATGTTTATATTTAGTCTAATAAGCAGTATATAATTTTAATATGGTCCATCCGTAGGTACACGGGAGGTGTGTGTGCAAACACAACACCAAAGGACTGAACTGTGAACGGTGTGATGACTTCTATAATGACCTGCCCTGGAGACCAGCCGAGGGCCGTAACACTAATGCCTGCAAAAGTAATTAAAAAGAACCATAAATATATAGTTTATATAGTTAAGTGCATAGAGACATACTCTTCTTATGTCATGGTTCACAATTTACTTGTTTTCCCAGAATGCAACTGTAACGGTCACTCCAACCAGTGTCATTTTGACATGGCTGTTTATCTGGCTACGGGAAACGTCAGTGGAGGTGTGTGTGATAACTGTCTCCACAACACCATGGGCCGCAACTGTGAGACCTGTAAGCCTTTTTACTATCAGGATCCAACTCGGGACATCAGAGACCCTGGAGTCTGCGTGGGTAAGAAGCTAGATGCTAAACGTTTATGCATCATAGTGTATACGATTGCTTATATTTGTTCTCTCTGGCAGCCTGCGACTGTGACCCAGATGGTTCTCTGAACGGTGGCATTTGCGATGGGCATGATGACCCCTCTCTGGGCATGATCGCTGGGCAGTGCCGCTGTAAAGACAATGTCGAAGGAGCGCGCTGTGATAAATGCAGACCTGGTTTCTTTGGCCTCAGTGCTAATGATCCTCGCGGCTGCCAACGTAAGTGCAAGCTGATACTTTAGATTAGATTAGATTAGATTTGATTCAACTTTATTGTCATTACACATGTACAAGTACAAGGTAACGAAATGCAGTTTAGGTCTAACCAGGAGTGCAATAAGCAGCAAGTGCAGGATATAGGTATAAATATAAATTACAAGTGCAAATACAGGTAATATGTACAGGAGATAAATGTTTATAAATTAAATTACAGGTGAATGTGTTTACAGCATAGTATACAGGTTGCTATTGTCTATGAAAGGGAAATTTACAGTTAGGCATGTATAAACAATTTACAGATGGTTATGTACAAACAGGATATACAGGATATGTATAGACAAATTGACAAGAGTATGTACAATGGATATGTACATACATTTACAATAGATATATACAGTGGAGTGCAATGAATGTTAAGCAGTGCAAAGTTTATTTATTTTATTAGTTATTACTAATTACCCATAAATAACCAAAAACTTTTTTTTGTCTAAATAGGCTAAAAATAAAGCACCTAAATTAATTTTGGTGTCACAACAATATAATGTACAGTAGGAAGAATGGGACGGTTATTTTGACATTTGCAGAAAGTTACATTACATAGTATCAATACATTTTATTGCGTTTCTTAAAGATTAACTTTAAGTTAGCATGAAATGACTGCTGAAGGTATCTGAATAAACGAAGGTAATCTAAATATAAATATAGAGGAAATTTATAATGAACAATAAAAGATACAGCAGCATAGATATAACTGACCATTCGAAGATTTGGTGTCTTTTTTTGGTGTATTTTTTTCAGGATCACAAATATATTTTTTCTCCAGGATGAATAGAAACTTAAAAAGATCAGAATATATTACAAATAGAAATCTTCAAAAAGCTTTACTGTAACTTCTGAGCAACTTAATGCATCCTTACTGAATAAAAGTATTGTATACTTTAATAAATCTTACCAGATTGACATTTCAGAGCACAGTTTTTTTTAGTCCAGGTTAGCAAGGAGTTAAACGGCTCTGCACTTTTAGACCTCAGTCTATTTCAAGAGTATTTTTCTGGAATGTTTTACTCTTAATACCCGTTCTCTCTTTCCTTCACTGGTCTGCTTTAGCATGTAAATGTGACCCCAGGGGTACAGTGTCCGGTACTTCTCAGTGTGACCCTGTTAGCGGAGACTGCTTCTGCAAACGTCTCGTCTCCGGACACAGCTGCAACCAATGTCTGGTAAGTAAAGCCAAAAAAAGTTAGCTCATTATTCCCCATACACCTCTGTGAGAACATTTAATTATCAGTCATCAGCTGGCGTTACTTGCTTTCTGGTACCCCTCTACTGTGGTAACACGAACTAAGAGTGTTTGCTCTATGGTGGAGCTGTATGTCTACATTTAGCTCAAGGGTTTATGGAGGATGGTGTAGGTTTTCACACGGCTTAAAATGGAATGAAAGGAAGAGCTGCATCCTGAAATTAGACAAGCATTAAATGCCTTTTGTAGTAAAGTAATGTACCTTCACTTTATGGATATTTACCATGGTAATTCTTGACTGTTGTTGTCATGCTTATGATTACTGATTGGCACTGCGTGGTGTCAAAGTTTCATTGAATTACCATGGTTTTGTAAACAGTATTTTGTAGTTAATAATCTGAATGATTATGCGTGGTTTATGTGGCGTTTGTATTAGAAGACATGTTTTATGCGCTTTTCCTACAGCCTGAGCACTGGGCCCTGAGTCATGACGCCAGTGGCTGCAGAGGATGTGACTGTGATGTGGGTGGAGCTACAGACAACCAGTCAGTATTCTTCGGTTTATGGGAATTCTTGGTGTTGGTAGTTTTTTCATTAATAATATAAAACTGAATTATAATAAAAATGACGTGCTTTGCGTCTGCAGATGCTCAATGGAAACAGGCCAGTGTCACTGTCGGAGTCACATGATTGGTCGCCAGTGTAACCAAGTGGAGTCTGGGTATTTCTTCATGGCCCTCGACCACTACACCTATGAGGCTGAAAATGCCAAACTGGGTCAAGTAAGAGCAGAAATGGGACAAGCAAGAAGATATTTGCTTTGTTTTTAGCCCCATGTACTCTGTCTGATAACTGTGGAAGCCCATTTCTTCAACTGAATAATAAAAATAAAAGGTAATCACGATTTATCTCGCAATACTGACTTTTTCTCAAAACTTTGCAATACAGACGTCTTGTTTATCTTGCTTTGTAGTTTAAATCTCGCAATTTTGTGTTCATTTTATGCAATTCTGGGGGAAAAGTCAGAACTGAATTTACATCTTGCAATTCAGACATAACTCAGAATTGCAGGTTTGTAACTTTCAATTACAATAAAAAAAAAGTCAGAATTGTGAGATACCTTTATTAACCTTTTTTTTTTAATTCAGTGGCCGAAGTGGGCTTCCATAGATAATGCACTGACAGTGCTTGTCAGTTAACTTTTTTCATCAACAAAACAAATATTTCAAAGATGTTTCAAAATATCAAAGTTGTATGCCAAGTGTCAAATTAACACAGATGACATATATCATCGTAAGATATTATAATCTATATTTATTAAGAGAGATACAATAATTATTTAATATTAATAAATATAATAATAAAAATAAATGTAATATGCTAAAAATCTAAATGTTATAAATAAATAATAATTATCCACTAGTTTGTCTAAACAAATGAAACTAGGTACAGTTTTAAGAAAAATGTATATTGATTTTGAGATTTGATTAAGGATTATATTTGTATATATTTTATAGGGCTCTGCGTTTGAGGAGAGAGAGTTCCAGCCGGGCCGTCCCGTCTCATGGACAGGCACTGGCTTTGCCCGGGCTCCTGAAGGTGGTACGTTGGAGTTTGCCATTAACAATATTCCATATTCCATGGAATACGACGTCCTCCTCCGCTATGAGCTTCAGGTACATTGCATGTCTTTTCAGTGGCTTCACAGGCTCCTCAGAGTAGTGTATTATGGGTGTACTCATGCGAATTTATGTGCTTTTAAAGATGCCACGAGACTGGGAGGAGGTCCGTGTGATGGTGATTAGACCTGGGCCCATACCTACCAGCAGTCCATGTGGAAACACCATCCCTGCAGATGATCTGCTAACTGTATCGCTCCCATCTGGGGCCAGGTCTGTGAAACACGTGCAAATGTTTTAAGGTCCATCCAGGTCAATAAATTAACTTTTTTTCATCATTTAGTTTTTCTGTGAACTAAACTTCATTTCATTTCACTTTTTTCTTTTGAGAAATTATGTTTGTTGCCGTTTGTTTTCAGTTCGAAAGTTTTTGCTTTGTTTTTGTTTGATTTCTTTCTCTTGTTTTCATTGTTGTGCTTTCTTCCCCTCTACTGATGCACTGCTACAGGTTTGTAGTTCTTCCTCAGCCGGTGTGTTTGGAGAGAGGAGTGAGTTACAAACTGCGTGTGGAGTTCATCCGTTATGCTGACAGGAACAGCATCATTACCTCGGCTAATGCCTTTGTACTTGTTGACTCTGTAAGCATCAATTAGTGAATTTATTCAGCTCTCGTGAAGGCTACACGTTCTGTCTAACTGTGACTTGTTCTTTCATCTCTTCGCCTCCCCAGATTGCCCTTCTCCCCCGTTACTCTTCTCTAGAGATGTTTACCGCGGGAGACCCCGCCTCCGTTGCACGAAAGCAGAGCTACGAGCGTTACCGCTGCCACGAGACTGCCAAGAGTGTGTCCCGTCCACAGATGAGTGAAGTGTGTGCTAAACTCATCACCAGCATGTCTGCCCTCATTAACGACGGCGCGCTGCGTGAGTGTCAGCACAGTTTGTGATGGGAATATCAGGGGGGGGTTTCACTTGTTCATGTTGTTATTAAGACAAGAACACTGATCCCACAGCTTGTGAGTGCGATCCTCAGGGTTCGCTCAGCTCTGAGTGTGATGTCCGTGGGGGTCAGTGCCGCTGCAGGCCCAACATATCCGGCCGGCACTGTGATAAATGTGCACCAGGAGCTTACGGCTTTGGTCCTTCTGGATGCAAACGTAAGATAAATATTTTCCTTACTGTCGTACATTAGTAACATTTTAATAAAATTCCTCTGTGTGTGTTCTACTGTGTAATTTTCCCCTTTGTTTTTTTTGTTTATTTTATTTTCTTCTTTTTTCTTTTCTGTTTGCATTTGTTTTGCTTTCTTTTACTGTATTTTTCCTGGTTTCTTTCTTTCTTGTTCTCTTTTTCTTTTGTTTATGCTGGTTGTTTTATCAGTAAATTTGTTAGTTTAACAAATTTACCCCCCCTGGGGTTAGTTCATTAGTAAATTGTGCAGTATGTTTTTTCATTATTTTTATTTAAATTTTTTTTTTTTCATTTTTGTTTGTGTATCTTGGGTCACCATACCTGGCCACAATTCTCTTTTGTTTTTACTGTTGCTTTAGTAATGTTTTATTAATTATTTGTTAATTTCTTTTTGTTTGTTTTTTGTTTTCTAATTTTTCTAATTTTTATTTAGTTTCACTTTATTTGATTTTGTTTGTTTATTTTTATTGTTATAGTTACTTAGTTTTTTTTTTTCATTTTGTTTCCTAGTTTTTATTTGTTTTTGTATTACATTTTTTATTCTTTGCATGTGTTATATCTTTGTTTCTTGCTTTTCTATTCTATCATTTGTGTCTGTGTTTCTCTCTTTCTTACTCTCTGTGTCATTAATCACTTTCTGTCTCCTTAGTTTGTGAATGTAGTTTGGAGGGCTCTCAGAGCCGATTCTGTGAGCAGTACTCAGGACAGTGTCCGTGTCAGGCCGGTGCGTTTGGTCAGCGCTGTGATGGTTGTCAGGCTGGACACTGGGGCTTCCCGAACTGCAGGCCGTGTGAATGTAATGGACATGCTGATGAGTGCCACCAAAGGACTGGAGCCTGCATCAACTGTAGAAGCAATACAGCCGGGGATAAATGTGATAGGTACAAGGGGAAAAACAAACATTCTTGACATTTTTAAGCTGTATAGTTAAAATTAGTGCTGTCAAATGATAAATCATGATTAACTGCATCAAAAAAGGGTTTTTGTTTACAATATATATAGCATTTACGTGTACTGTGTATATTTATTATGTATATACAAATTCTTTAATATATATAAACATTACGTTTTTCTTAAATATATACATGCATGTGTTTGTGTTTATATATACATAATAAATATACACAGCACACATACGCATATTATTTAAACAAAAACTTTTTTCTTGCATGCAATTAATTGTGATAGCACTAGTTAAAATGATAATTATTATCGTTGGAGGACACTTAAAAGATATTTGAGAATATAGCCTTATAGGAAAAGGGTTGATTTTTCTTGAATGGTCCTCTGCCTGATCTAATGTAATAAATACCTCTTGTCACAGGTGTGCTAATGGTTACTATGGAAACCCGGCTCTTGCTTTAGGAAGTCCTTGTCGGCCTTGCCCCTGTCCTGAGGGCCCCAACAGCGGACGCCACTTTGCCGCCTCTTGTTACCAAGACAACCGCAACCAACAGGTGGTCTGCAACTGCAACCAGGGTTACACAGGTATTTTTAACCACGGAATTTTTTTTCCTTACACAGATGGATGGAATCAAGTGGAATTAAGATGAGGTCTGGGTCACGTGCAATTATGGATGCATAATTTTGCATACATGCAACAAGAGAGTGTATACGTCCCAAATTAATAAGTGCTTGAATTGGGCTTTATAGCGCAGTTTAACACCCTGAGTCCATCTGCATCTGGATAGGATGCAGAAAATAACATAATCAGAGATAAAGGCCACTGTCACTCTGATCAGCCAGTGCAGTGATCATGTGTGTTATCTCCTGTCCCCTCCTCAACTGGACACAGGGATTGTAAAGCGCTCTGCAGGGGCAGTCCTCAAGCGTGAGTAACCATGGAGACCCACCCCACCTCTGCTGCCCATCCTCAGCCCATCCCGTCCCTCTCTAGTGCATGGCTCATGCACTTCACACCTTGCATGTATATTTGCAGAACCCTGTGAAACAGCCGTATGTGACTGAGCAGTGTTGGAGAGTAACTAACTAAATGTAGATAGTAGTTGTTGTTTTTTTAAAAAACTGAGCTTTCCAGCTGAGCAAAATTAAATAATAATAAATAAACGCTTTAAATGTCTTCTCTCTCTTTCATATTAAGCACTGAAGTCCAGTTTATTTAAATGCAGAGTCTTAAAGGGATAGTTCACCCAAAAAATTTAATTATCTCATTAATTACTCACTCTCATGTCATTCTGATCCCATAAGGCCTTAATTCGTCTTCAGAACACAAATGAAGATATTTCTGATGAAATCCAGGAGCCTTGCATAGACAACGCAACTACCACGGTCATGGCCCGGAAGGGTAGTAAGGACAGTTTATGTATAATACAACAATTTATTCATATGCAAAAGGAGATGTCATGAACATAACGGAGCGGTAAACACTCTCATACAGTATATGTTTCAAACTGTTGAAACAACATGAGGGTGAGTAATGACAGAATCTTCATTTTTGGGTGAACGTATCCCTTATCTGTTTAAACAGATCATTTATTATTTATTTATTTATTATCTATTTATTGCAATCATTTTACAAAGTATCTATCACAAGTTAACAGTTAATCACTGTTCCTTTGCCAGCTTTTGAGCCAGAGAAGCAGGCGTCTGTCTCTATATAGCACTTGGCTGCAAAGACACATGAACATTGCAACAGAGTGAATCATAGCTTCCTTTTTAGACAAAATTAAAATTACAGCTAAAGTAAGATAACTGAGCTATTAATGTAAAACAGTAATTTTCACTCTGATGCTTTGTACCTCTTTACTCTTCAGGAGATTATTATACTAGTGCTCAGATTGTTTATTATGATTTGGCATTAAGATTAAAAAAAATTTCAAGACATTTTCAAGAAATCTTCTGGAGAGTTGTTTTTCAAAAGCTGCGAGTTATGTTATTTCTATTGCTTTACATTAAGATCTTATGTGTGGACCTGCATTCTTTACATTTTCATTTAAATGTTCATTTCACCGATCTATTAATTTAATGTCATAACAGAATATTGTTCTACTATTTAAAAAACAACACCCCATATTTCTACCAATAACGATTGTATTTCAAATTCTGTTTAACACCTTTTCTATTAGATATGTGAACCTAAAATTGCCTATATTAATTATAAAGTTTTGCTCAGTTACCCTATAAAATAAATTGTGCGTGACCATGAATCTGGAAGTGCCGTATCTCAAAAATACTTTCCCGCTGTGACAGTTTTAATGCTATTCTCATGAAGAAAATATGAATAAATGCAGTTCAGCATTAAAAATGTCCACCAGATGTTATTTTTCTTTTCACATGAAGTCATTCGCTCTGTTCAACAATATGTTATGAAATTCTGTCTTTATACCACTAAAGCCCTACTTTCTCCCTCAACCAGGTCCACGATGTGACGAATGTGCTCCGGGTTATTACGGCGACCCCTTTAAGTCCGGTGGACGGTGCCAACCTTGTCGGTGCAGCAACAACATCGACCTATCAGATCCTGAGGCATGTGACAAGCGTACTGGCCAGTGTCTCAAGTGCCTGTACAACACCGAAGGACCGGACTGTGGCATGTGCAAGAGCGGATACTATGGAGATGCTTCCCGCCGCAACTGCCGGAGTGAGTCTACCTGGGTCTCGCATTGCTTTCCTACATTAAAGTGTACTTTTAATATAATAAACATATCAATGCTTTCACCAACCCAGAGTGCACTTGCAACTTCTTGGGCACGGAGCGCAGTCAGTGTCTGTCTCGAGATGACTGCGTGTGCCAGCGTGCCACGGGACAGTGTCAGTGTCTGCCTCATGTTATCGGACAAACCTGTGATCACTGCGCTCCCGATTACTGGAACCTGGCGAGCGGACAAGGCTGTGAGTCTTGTGGCTGTGACCCCAGCAATGCCTACACATCTGCCTGTAACGAGGTACCGCTGGCGCACAACACAGCTCACAATCAAATATATACATGTAAAACACCATTCAGAGGTTTGAGGTCGATAATCTTTTTTTGTTACACTTTAGAATAGGGAACACTTATTCACTATTAACTATAACTTTTTACCTCAATAAATTCCTAATGTGCTGCTTATTAATAGTTAGTAAGGTATAACTCTATAAACTCTGTTCTTTTGAACTTTCTGTTCATCAAAGCTTAAAAAGGCTTCTGGAAAAATATTACGCAACTGGTTTTAACATATATGATAATAATACATGATTTCTGAAAGATTGTGTGACACTGACGACTGAAGTAATGGTGCTGAAAATTCAGCTTTACCATCACAGAAATAAATTTCATTTTAAAATATATTAAAATAGAAACAATTATTTTAAAATGTAATAATATTTTACATTATACATTTTTTTTCTGTATTTTTGATCAAATAAATGTATCCTTGATGGACATTAAAAATATACAACAAACGGACTATAATTTGCAGACTACAAACTTTTGAATGACTTAACAAATATTACAATTCTGGCCAATATAGAGCAATTATCATATTTATGTTATGGCTGATAAATAGATCATTTTAAAAATCTATGCAGTTTTGCTTAAATAAATGAAGCATTCTGAAGTATCATGAAAACTAGATATTCATTTTGAAATTCCCTAAAGATTACATTTAACAGCGTTTTTACATTTTAAGTGAGTATGAGATAATGGAAAAATTATCTAAATGAAAAAAACTGAAGAAAAGAGTATGAACAATTAAAAATCCATTATTGACCAAAAAATCAATGGGGAATCAATGATCCAAAAATGTAAAAAAAAAATGTCAAACAGATGATAACCAATATCACATTCATATATCCTCTCTACTTTCAACAACCCTGCAGTAATTTTAAATAATGCTATCCTCTTTTTAAACCCAAACCTATATAGTTCACAGGTCAGTGTCAGTGCCGGGTTGGGTTTGGAGGAAAGACCTGTAAAGACTGCCAGGAGAACCACTGGGGTGACCCCAGAGTACTGTGCCGAGGTACCATGATACTCTTAGAGCAGTTCATATCATCTTTAATGTTATCGTATGTCATTGTCTCCAATGCTGATGCACAGTTTTGATTCGCAATTAATCATAATTGGCAAAACCCAAATGATGTGGTTTCTTGTCTCCCCACAGCCTGCGACTGCGACCCCCGGGGCATCGAGTCTTCTCAGTGTAACCGTGTGACTGGTCACTGCGTGTGCCAGCAGGGAGTCTCTGGCGTCCGCTGTGATCAATGTGCCCGTGGTTTCTCTGGCACCTTCCCTGATTGCAAACCTTGCCACCAGTGCTTCGGAGACTGGGACCGCATCGTCCAGGATCTAGCAACCAGAACCAAAGCGCTCACAGATCGAGCCAAGGAGCTTCAGACCACCGGCTTGACTCGAGCCTTTGAGAGAAGATTTAAGGAGTTGGAGGACATGCTGGCACAGGCGAGGGACATTGTTAACGCCCGCAATGCCACCGCTGAGGCTGTGACCACCCTGATGGGAATGATCGAAGATCTCAGGTACACTTAGAGGGCTTAGAGGGAGATTCGGACCCTACATTTTTGTATATTGCTTGAAAGACTACTTGAAAGTGTTAGAGATAGAGATTATTATATTATTGGGAATGTATTTTGGGAATTATACATTTATATTTAGAATTATATACTTAATTATATTTATTAAAATTCAATTGAGAATTAATTGTAATATATTTAATTAATAAGAAAATGCCATTTTCAGTAGCTAATATATATATTTATTTATTTAATTTTTTTTTACAATTTAAGCATTAAACGTTTAGTTCACCCAAAAATGAAAAATAGCCTGTGTTTTACTCACCTTCGAAGCATCCTTGGTGACTTTCTTCTTTTTTTATATGAATCTAATTGGACTTATATTAAAAATTGTCCTGGCCTATCCAAGCCTTTCATTGGAGATAAACGGGGGTTGGCTGTATACAGTTGAGAAGATGTGAAATAAAGTGTGCATATCTTTAGTAAAACGTAAATATAGGCCTTCTGTAGTGAATCCATGCATTTTCTAAAACAAATATCCATATTTAACACATAATAAACACTTTTTTCTCACTACCACTGACTATGGTAAGAAGAAGTTTAACTACTTACCTACCCACTTACCTAAACTTTCGTATAAATATAATTGTAAGTATAATTTCAGATTTGACCCCCCGTTTGAGATGAGTTTAGTGAGTTCGTCAGCTGTCTTTCTGTCTGTCAGAGCTCAGATTGGTGAGACCACGGACACACTGAACCAGCTGGAGGGAGACCTGACCGCTGTGCAGGACAGCAACTATGAAGCCAGTAATGCATTAAGTACCCTGGAGAGAGAAGCAAAAGAACTCAACCTGAACTCAGATCAGCTTAACCGCCAGCTTGACATCCTCAAGAACTCCAACTTCTTGGGTTGGTCACTGATTCTGTATTACTGTAACTAACATGAACTATCAGTACCCCCATTATATCCTAAATATCAAAACAAGCAGCATTAACTTTTATTATCTAACAGAGAACAATCCATTGACTGGTCAAACTAGGAAAACGTGCTATCTAACCTTTGGTATTTCCCCTCAGGTGCATATGACAGCATCCGGGCCTCGTTCAACAAGTCACGTGATGCAGAACACCGCGCCAACAGATCAACCACTGACATTCCCAGCACAGTGAGCCAATCGGCAGACACCCGCAAGAAAACAGAGCGACTGATTGCCCAAAAGAGAGATGATTTTAACCGGAAAAATGCTGCCAACAAGCGGACGCTCACAGACTTAAATGCTAAAGCTCAGAATTTGGACATAAAGAAAATCAATGAAAAGGTAAGCTGGATGAAACACAACAATTGTAACCAATTTAAAAGTATTATATGTTTTAAATGTTATCAATAAATACCAATAAATGCATGTCACTGCAGTTTCCAAAAAAAATCAACACTATAGCAAGTAAAACTCAGACACCTTTCATTCCTTTTCACACAATTGTACAGTTTTGATTAATAAAATGTCATTTTCACACAATTACTTGAAGAATGTCATTTTATGATTTCAAAATAACATTAATACGCTGTGAGATTTGTTTGGTGGCTCAAGATTACTTTGTAGGCGAGGAGCTCTGGTTTTGTGTAAAAGGCTTGGATTTGGTGTAGGGCATATTTCAAACATAATAGAGCATTAACTTTTAGCAACGGATCCTGGATATGTGAATTCTGAACTGACGCAATATGTACCTGAAGCAATGCAATAAAAACATGCCAGGATTCACGTATTGAACCTGTGTTTTAACACCACTCTGTGGACATTTCTCTGAAACTGCGACGAAAGGTTCAGTAACTGTTTTGCACAAAAAGTGACACCAGGTTGAATATATCTCTTGTTTTATTGTTTTTGTAGGTGTGTGGAGCCCCTGGTGACACTCCATGTGTGGACAGTCCTTGTGGCGGTGCCGGTTGTCGTGATGATGAAGGCAAACGCCACTGTGGTGGTCTGAATTGCAATGGAGCCGTTGCAGTGGCTAACAACGCCCTGGATAGATCCAAGCATGCAGAAAAAGAGCTGGACAAAGCCATGGGAGTAGTGGAGGAGCTTTTCAAGCAGGTAGAAACACTTTAATTAATGTGACTAATGACGAGCATGATCTGGCCTTTTTTCCGAGCTTCAATTTTATGTTGTCTTGATGGTCTTATGAAGGTGGCAGATGCTAAGACCAAAGCTCAGGAAGCTAAAGATAAAGCCCAGGCAGCTTTGGAAAAAGCTAGTGATACCAAAAACAAGGTGGATCATTCAAACAATGACCTGAGGGACCTCATCAAACAAATTCGTGAATTCCTCATGCGTGAGTTTGAATTATATTATATATTATTATATGCAGAATTTTGTAAACATTTGTTTTATCTGTTTTCTTTCTTCAAACCACTTGTTATTTTATTTTATTAAGAGAATAAAAATGAACAACAGCAATAAGAAAATTAAAGTACATAAAACTAACATTTTATTTTTAGTATACACTTTTAGAACAGCTTTAAATTATTATTATTATTATTATTATTATTATTATTCCATTTCTGATCTTACTACTATTTACAAATGATCAAAAATAACTGCTGAATTTTACACAAGTAAATTTTTTTAAGTATATTATATTATATATATTAGTATATTATATAATATTATATTATATTATATCACATTATATTATATTATATTATATTATATTATATTATATTATATTATATTGATAGAAAGGAAAATAAAATAAAGTGCATAAATTATATAATTATAATTTAAATTATATTATAATATATTATATTAAGACAAAAGAAAAAAGAAAGTAAAATGCAAAATGCATAAAACACTACTCTTGTACTAAATTAACACATTTTCAAAACATTCATCAATAGTAATATGATTTTCAAACATTGCAGTGGCATTTCATATTCTGTCTAATTTTTTTTTGTATATCTTCTCATGGAATTTTAACTTTGAACTTGAGCTCTTTTGAGCTCATTTAAATGTCATGTTGTATGTTTGCAGAGGAGGGGGCAGATCCTGACAGCATTGAGGCGGTGGCCAATCGGGTGCTTGAGCTGTCAATCCCTGCTTCTCCCAGGCAGATTCGGCACCTCGCAGATGAGATTAAAGACCGCGTCAAAAGCCTGTCCAATGTGGACGCCATTCTGGAACAGACCCAGAACGATGTCCGCAAAGCAGAAAAACTGCTGCTGGATGCCAAGAAGGCCAGGTGACTACCTGCACATCTGTTTTTTTTGCACAGTTTTGTACATCTCTTTGTAAACGTAAATGCAAATCTGTTGTTTCGCTCTAGGAACAAGGCGGAGGGAGTAAAGAGCACGACTGAGAATGTGAAAAAGGCCCTGAACGATGCCGGCAGGGCTCAAGCAGCTGCAGAGAAGGCCATTCAGAAAGCTAGAAATGACATCGGCTTGACTCAGAACAGACTAGCACAGGTAAAACAACTTTAATTAGAAATAACTGCTCCTAAATTGATCGATTTTAACCACAAGTGTTCTTACAATCCTTCTAAAGATCCAGTCAGAGACCACAGCTCGTGAGAGAGATCTTAATGATGCTATGGACAGATTGGGAGATCTGGGACGCCAAATAGAGGCTTTAAAAACCAAACGTGCCAACAACAGCCTGGATGCAGCCCGGGCTGAGGAGACAGCCACTATGGCCCGGGACAAGGCCAATGAAGCTAAAGAGGTGTGTGACGGTCATTTGCATGTCATTGAGTGTTGAGTTAACCAGAATTTAGAGACTTTATTGTCTGTTTTAGATCCTGGATGGTGAGCTGTCCGATAAGTACCGTACTGTTCAGGGTCTGATGGACAATAAGGCGAAAACTATGCAGGACGCCAAGCAGAAAGCAGAGCGCCTAAGAGACGAAGCCAAGGAGCTGCTAAGGGATGCCCAGGATAAATTACAGAGACTGGCGGGTAAGTGAGTGAGAGACATGCAGAAAACTGGAGGAAGATCTTATTAGTCTGTTTAAAATAGTTTTAGAAGAACCTGTACAGTTTGATCAGAGAAGTGTTTTACTAGCATCAGCATTGAATTGAAGGACTAACATGAATTTCTGTATTTGGTTTGTCCCTTATAATTTATGTTAACAATTAAATGTATTGTAAAACTGTTGTGTAATAATTAAATAATATTATAAAATGATGACTCACAGAGATTTACAGTACAGAGCTGGAGTAAAATAACACATATTTTAGTAATTCAGTATTTATTATTTCATATAATTTTAATGTATTAATTTAAGAAAATAAGTTGATATATATTATTTATTTCATAATATTTTCATAATTTGAGAAAATATATAAAATATACAATTTTATCTTATAAAAGATATTATGTTATATATGTATGTATATATGTATCATATATTCCTTTTTTAATTTAGGTAGATTTATGACACAGAGCTGGTCTAATATAAAAATAAATAAATGACAAATATTTCAATGAGTAAATAAATAAAAACTAGTCACATACATTTCTAAAAATATAAACAATAAAGTAAATATTATTTTTTATCATTAATATTATTTCTGCATTATAAATATTATGTTGTGAACCCATTTCTTAAGCCTACCTTTCAAGTAACTGAAAAACATAAAGTGCCCTCTTGTGGAGATCAGTAAAATTGATCTTGTGCCATTTTCTTGGCAGTCATTGTTTTATTTCCTTGTCATTCTGGTTTTGTTGGTGTTTTGGATAAACAGAGCTTGAAAAGGACTATGAGGAAAATCAGAAGGTATTGGAAGGAAAAGCCAGGCAGCTGGATGGCCTGGAAGATAAAATGAAGGCAATCCTGAACGCAATCAATAAGCAGATTCAGATCTACAACACCTGCCAGTAATCGGTCACAGGAAGGAAAGCCCAACAGCTGGACTGCTGCTGTCTTTAAAAGTTCACTACTGTCTGAAAGGATCTGTCATTTGACTTTTTTCCCAGGCTGCTACAGTTTTTGCCAACAAAAGTACAAGACGATGCCAAACTGCCACCAGACACAATGTCTGGAACAAATGTTGTTTTAATGAAGGGCTACTGTTATACAAAAAAAAAACTGCATTAATGAATTGAATGCTTTGCAGATGTTCACATGCGTCTTGTATGCAAGCAGTATTCTACTTGGTATTAGAAATGTGCTTTTAAATACTGAATGCAGTATAAACAAGATACTGAGTTTGAGCTTGAATGTAAGAGACACTGAATCACGGCACAGAAGTTTTATTGTATAGATTTTCTGCTTGCCCTTTTTCTTTTAAAACCGGTATAGCTTGGTATTAACACTTGTTTTCTAATGAGAAATATACGTTTGTTGTCTTTTGAGAAAATAGTTTCTGAACATCCGTCTGAAAAAATACAGTAAAAGACATTGTTCGTAAGGAGTTGTCCATGTATCATGTACATTGATGTACACTGTGTTTCTTCTCACGATAAATAACACAAATAAATAAAATCCCTGTGTGATTTCTATACGTTGTCTGTGTGATTGTTAGCCTGTTACATGTAACCCAAATTTATAACAATATATATATATAGGAACAAACTATTTCACTAGTTGTGAGAACGTGTCTTCCTTCCAGATCATGTGAACACCATCAGATACAAAAATAATGTGGCATACATTTCATTGCAGGATGGTTTTACTATTTTTTTTTTTAGCTCATTTCTCTTAAAATGGGAGAAATTATATGGCAAACCCAAACAACTTATTTAGCATAGTTTAGCATGCAACATTGTTTATCGATAAGTATGTTATGCTCACCAAAGCTGCACACAGTAAAATATTGTAATATGATTCTATAACAATGTTCTGTTGTATTGTAAAATGCCGTGTATTTCTGTGATGGTAAAGCTGAATTTTCAGCATCGTTATTTTAGTCTTCAGTGTCACCTTAATATGCTGACTTGGTGCTCAAGAAACATTTTTTCCTATTATCCATTGATAACGGTAGTGCTGCTTAATATTATATAAGAATTATATGATTGATAGACAGTTGCGCTTCTTTATAACATCATAAATATCCTAGCAAATATCCCGACTGTCAAGATTAATCAATGCTTCTTCGCTTACTGTCTTTGAAGTTTTAATGAACGACACCCAACAGCACGTTTCAAGTGTATACTTGAAGATATTTCCATGTTAGAAATGCGTCAAGAAATCTCGCACCCCCTCAAAAAGTTTGCTCTGCGCATGGTTGTGAAAGGCAGAGTGTCCGGAAGTAGAGCGTGCGTGCGTGCGTGCGTGTGTTTGTGTGTGGAGCAGGTTGTCGTGAGCGCCGTCTCTACCCGGTTTGTTTTTGTTCTCTAACAAAGTGAGAATCACAGAGCAGCGGACGGCTCTCAAGCGGAGGACGGGCACCGTCGTCGCCTCTTTGTTTTGTTCACAGCAGCTCGGTTTCTGTTTTAACGTCACATAATGGGCCCCGGTTAGGATCATTTTGGAAATAAAGAAGAATTGATTTTTTTAGGGGGCGAGCTGATGCGGCTCAGGGGCGATCGGCGGCCCGCTGCCGTGTGTGAAGCCTGGGGCTGAATTTAAGCTGCGGTCGCCGCGGCTCCGCTGACGGAGGAAAGGACACGCCGCTGCGACGACTCGTTACGGAAGAACAACGACACACAGTAAGAACAACTGCTGTCTTATTCGGGTGTCGTAATGTGCCTTCAACTGTCCTGTATGTATTCATGAGTTTGTCAGCACTGCACCACCCGACCTTGCGGTTAAGTGTTTAACGTTAGCCGGGCAGCCGGCGCGGAGCGAGAGGCCTCGAGCTGCTGTTCCCTTTGACGGGTATTTATCACACAACACGGCGAACCGGCATCTCCTACAACCGGACGACGAAGTTAAGACATGTCACAAGTCGTACGAGTAATATGTGTTAGTGTAAGACCTAAATTAATGTTAAGGGGCAGTTTGTTAGAGACATGTTTTGAGTAAATGTTAAAGAGAACTTGAGTGTGGAATCGAGTCAGACAGGCTAGGCTAGCCGGGTTAGCAGCCGCGGTATTAGCGATCATTACGGGATTGTAAGCTGATTCATGCAGCCTTGGATACTGTTTTCTCATCAGACAGCTGAAAAGGAGGACATAAGAAAACGTAAAGATGACTAAAATGTCAAAGATATTTTGTCCTTGTCTATAGTCGTTGTAGATTATGACAGCGAAGTGGCTTGACGGTGACTAGACGTTAAACGTTTTAATAAAAAAAAGTGAAAGTATAGTAGTGAAGTCAGGTTTGTTCGGGCATTTAATTGTCAGAACCCACTAGATAATTAAAAAAAGTTTTATTTTTTTTTAAATGCCATCGGTTTATGATGACAGCAACCCTTTTAAGTTACATGTTAAATACAGGCACAATTGATTATTTTTTTGAGCACTGCACGCACACATCCCGTTTTTGTTTGTGTATCTCGTTTTGACATAATTAGACAGGGATTATAAAAGCCATGTTTGACTGAAATCAAAATAAAGCAAATTGAGAAAGGTGATTTTTAATAACTTAGGAATGTCAATGCAAGTCAATGCAAAACACTGTTATAAATGTGAGTTCCTTAAATTTCAGAACATGTCTGTTGTTCAGTTGCAGAGCCTGAATTATATCATGCAAAAGTTTGAGAACACAATAAAAAATACAGATTTTTCTTTAAAGGAATAGTTCAACCAAAAATTATTTTATTCTATACACAGTCAGAGATTTTTAATTTATCTTGACTCTTCCAAGGTTGATCATGCTCGTGGATGGCAGCCATTATTTTGAAGCTCTGTAAATCGAATATATCCACAAGTACGGTGTTAGAATTTTAAAACTGTTAATATGTTTTGTTACAAAAACCCATTGGTCTGCTTGAGAGGACATGTGATAACCCCTCCAAAGTCGTATAAGTTAGTTTTACATTGCAGTACTTGCTGATATATCTGATATACGGAGCTGCGAAATAATGGCCTCTATCCACCCACATTACCAAGCTTGGAAGAGCCAGGATAAATAAAAAATAATAATAATAATTAAAAACACTCTGACTCTGTTCGTCTGAAAGTAAGTCATATACACTTAGGATGACTTTGAGGTAAGTAAAATATGATAATTTTTGGGTGAACAATTCCTTTAAATTCTACACAGTTTTCAAAACAAAGAAAAGCAATAAAAACTGTTATGTTTGGCTATGTTTTATTGTGCTTTTTAAAGGTATTAATGCCATCATGAAATAAACATTTCTCTGATAAACCCGTGTATATGTTGTATTTGTTTGGGGCCATAAAAGATCTTATAATGTAATCAAAATGTCATAACTGCATCATCACTCTAGTAATGTATTCCAGACTTTTGTAATCATTTAATCCATTTAAACCCCTCCCCTCCGCAATGGACTTAAAGCTTGAAGAATTTTTTTTTGAGAAATAAAAATTTGATCTAAAAACAAATGGACAGAACATACAGTTCATCACTTTTTACAATCTCTTACTACTTCTGGTGTATCTTAAATCTGTTAACACAAGGGATCTTACATTTGTGTATGCAATGCAGTAAAATGGGCTCAAAGTTTGAAACAAGATTGAAGCTAAAAAGAGTCTTTACGTCATACCCTACATGGTTTTCTGTGGAATGTCAAAAAACTGACATAGCTTTGGCAAAAAGTTGTGTAGTGTATTCCAGACTTTAGTAATATGTACTGCCACTCAACCAGAGACCTTTTGTAATGCATACATTTCTGCTGTTGTTGTTTTTTTTTTTCCACAGTCTCCCTCTGATTCTCTTCTGGGAGCGCTCTCACTTGAACCGCCGCCAAGATAGCTGGACCGGGCAGGAAACGGCACAGCTCAGATCCAGACCCCTGTGGAAGCAGCTCCAGCAGCGGGAGCGAGGTAGGAGACAGCCGACCCATTAGCAGCAAGTGGCTGAAGATGGCCAGCAGCAGTACAGGCCCCAGCGAATCGGGCCGGAGACGAGGTCAGAGAGGAACTGACGATACGGTCAGCACCAGTAAGAAGAAGCAGAAGGACAGAGCCAATCAGGAGAGCAAGGAGGCCAAGCGAGCCGCCTCAGCCACCAGCTCAGAGACTAGAAAAGGTGAGCATGCGACTTGGTTTATAAACACTCGTGAAGTAGTTTTAGTAGTTTTTTCTTATTTAGGTCATTTATCCTAATTCGTTTTATCTCTTATCTTTTTGATTGTCCTTCCACTTTGTATTCTGCCAGGCGTTACTCTTGGTTGAGTCCTTGACAGATATTTGATTCATATGCCTGGGGCAAGAGTATAGTGTGGGATCTAACATTTACTGCAGTGATATCTAATGTAATATGAACTGATAGGAAGCGTCTGTGGTGCAGTGTCCTTTTGACCGTTATAAAATGCAGACTGGCCCACAACTTGAGGTTAAAGTCATTAAAAGGTATGGTGTAGTCCTTGTCCTATTTTCGTGGGCAGAGCTGGGCTGGTTTCCAGTTTGTTACATAGTGTGGTAAACAGGGACCTGGAAAGTTAACAGACATTAACTGAACTCATGTAGTTCTGCCGTGCTGGTCGGTATTGATTTAGCTATGTCACTTTGTCCCGAGCTTGTGTAATGAATTGGTTGTTGGTTGGCATTAGAAACTGGTTTTGGTTGGTATGCAAATCCTGTTTCATTTAAAACAACATTTATGAGAATCATTTTTAGGTAATTATCTTAGAAAGTAATGAACGTAAACTACAACAATTAGAGCATACCTTTTGAGTGTTTACCATCATTCTTCAAAATACTGTCTTTGGTGCTTGAGAAGGAAACTCAGACTTGATGGGGTGTACCATCTCTTTTAAATATGCCAAATTATATGTTTTTCTGTTTGTTTATTTAGTTTATGGTAGTTTTTCTCATCCAGTGTTATGTATCTGGCATTCAAAGATAATTTTAGCATCTTAGTGTACACCTGTCTATATATGGCAACCTCTTAAACTTGTTGAATAGATATACCTGAATATACTAGTTAAATGTACTTAAATTGGCCAGTCTAGAGAAATATTGCTTTATGACAGATAGTCAAATTAAGCTTAAGCAAAAAATAATAAATTAAATTCAACTATTTTGTAAGCTAAATTGTTTTCTAAAGCTAAATTTTCATTGTTTTGCCTAAATAAGATTAACATATCTTACTTCTCCAATCATTTAGTTTTTAGATGAATCTTCTATGTAAAATCGGTTGCTACTTTTCGTCGCATCTTCGTGTTACTTTACCTTCAAAAAAGCATTTCTTCAGACAATCAACAAATAATGCCATTTATCAGTAGAACCAATACTGATATAACCATTGATATACCCCATATCAGTAGCAGTCTACATATAGCTCAGCATTTAACTGTGACTTTAACTTCACCGAACCGATTCTAAAACACCGATCTTGTCTCGTAACGCTTTCAGTTTACAATGACTGATGTTTGAAACGTGTGATCATATGAGTGCGTTGTTTGTTTGGTCCCTGTGTGCCAGCCTGTGTCTAGGGCTGTGCCCTTTCTGCTGAGTGCGTTTTGCCTCTGCAGTGCTCCGCTGAGTGCTGAAGTGTTGTAATCTAAGCCCGTGAGTCTCTGCTTTAGTGAAGAAGGGCTTTGTCAAGGTCAGTGGCTCTGCCCAGCACACGCATGAGAAGACTTCCCTCAGAGTATTCCTCACACTCCCTTCATTTACTCGCTGCCCTCGTTGCCCTCTCTGCAGGCATTTGATACGAGCGCGCCATTGTCTTCCTCCTGTCGGGGTGTCGTGTTTCGTCTCAGCCGAGCGCCATCCCTACGAACCGCGGGAGAAGCCTATCTCTGTAGTTTCGATTCCCGTCATGTAAGGGAGGCTCTTGGGATACTGTCAGATGACATGACGTGGAATAGAAGCCCAGCTGTGGGGCGTGGCGGCGTTTTGATGACCTTTTAGATCTGCGTGTCACAGCGAGAGAGAGTAACGGGACAGGACTGGCTGTCACTTGACCCTGAAGCCTGATCCGTAGAGATAAACACGCTCTCTTTCTCGCTCTTTCCTGCTCTCTCTGACCTGCTCGCTAACACGCACCTATGTTAAACTCAATAACAGAACAGTCTGAAATCGAAGGGAGTTGGGATTTCTGCTATGAGTGGCCATCAGATCGTGTAGCGTTATCATGAAATCAGGTTTGATTTAGCTCTTTTGTTAGTTTGCCTTGATCCTTTGCGTTAGTATTATCTGTAAATATGTTCTTTTGGTTTTCCCTCTGCTTGTGAAATTATACATTCAGTTGCAGTGTTTTAATGTGTTTCTGGTCGATCCAGCGTACAGGAATGTTAATTTGTCTGTGTAGATTTGTTTCTGGACTGGAAGCAGAATGCGTACGAGGTGATATTGAGGCTGAACTGTGAAGATGCCGGGGTGCTGAAAGTGGAAGATATTGATTATGCCTTTACTGATTTCGCCTGTCACATCCGCCTGCCGGGTAAGGACCTTACGTGTGTTTGTGTCTGATTTAATACATCTTGGTCTTTTGACAGAGGACCATATGACAATGAAGACTGGAATAATCACAATTGATCACAGCTTTGCCTCACTGGAGTAAATTACATTCAAAAATATAATAAATACTGTTTGACAAAATCACTGCTTTTACTGTGTTTTTGATTGTATAAATGATCAGATGTATTTCAAAGACATTTAAAAAGCTTTTTTTTTTTTTTTGTGCATGCATGTGTTTTCTCAGATGGACGTGAATGGAGCTGTAATCTCCATGAAGAGATTGAAGCTTCCTGCAGTAAACTGCTTTATAAGGAGAAAACAAATGTTCTGCAGCTTGTCTTGCACAAGAAGATCCCCCTCAACACATGGCCCACCTTTGCTGTAAGAGCACCTGCTCATTCTTTTCCACTCTTTCTCCAGCTGTCCATCTCCGTTTGTTTTTCCTCATGAGCAAAATCTGTTAGGGTTTATAATCTTTTGAAAGAAAGATTAAAAAAAAAAAAAAAAAAAAAAAAAGCTTAGCTAATTTATAGTTTTCTTTTTGCGCCTGTTATATTTTGCACAGTAACTAAAACATAATTACAAAAATTCTCTTTTATTTACATTCATTTAAAAAAATAAAATACATACAGTATATATTATAAATGTATATATAAATGTATAAATGTATGTGTGTATTTATACATACGTAATAAATACAATATCAGAAGTGTATATACAACTTTGAGCATTCAATGTTTTCCTGATTAGAGATCCCTTAATAATGCTTTATGTTCCTTATTAAACAGAACAAGAAAAAGACAGAAAAAGTGAACATCCTTAGAGAGAATGGCAGCAACCACCAGCAGACGACCACAGGGCAGTCTGAAAAATCTGCCGAAATCATTGAGAAAATGCCCACAGTGACCTCCGCAGAGCAGAAACGAGGTAAAACCGAACGAGGGATGAAACGAGGGATGAAAGGCAAACAGGTAGAGCTCACAGAGAGCACAGGTGTGAAGGTAGCTGAGACTAAATCAAGCAATAAAGCTGACCCGATCAATGAGCCCAGTGCAAAGCGTACGACGCGCCCCTCCAGAAACACAAAAGAGCCCCCAGTAGCTCCCACCTTGACGAAGGAGCCTCAATCCAAGCCAGCAGCTAATGGAAAAACACAAACATTAGCTGCGAGCAGTGGTGCCTCTTCAGCTAGCACTGCAAAAGACAACAGGGTTCAGATGCAGGTTAAAGGTCAAGGTTGCCAGGCATCACAGAGAGAAAAGGAGCTGGACAGGAGGCCAAAAAGCAATGATCAGGTGAGACAAATAATTCACTTGATAGTGAAAACAATCAACAGGAAACATAACTGTGGAAAAGACTCTGTCTCATCCTGATGTCCGTTTTTTGTGTCATTTACAGGTTGAGGCAGATGAAAGGAAGACTGTTCCTTCAGTGTGTGAGCTGAAGGTGGTGCAAGAGGAGGCTTCTCCTCCAGTGAAAACACAAACTGAAAAAATAACATCTGATGAACAAGAAAACAGAACAGATGAAAAGAAGCCACAGGCTGATGCCCAGATCCCTAAAATGCTTCCATCCCAGGATTTGGCATCTGGGGAGTCTGTTTCAACAGCCTCTAAGAGAGAGGAGTCTCCACAAAAGAGCTGCACAGAGGAGAAGAGAGACAAGTCCAAGGAGGATCCACATGGAGGGAGCCACGAGGAAGACACAGAAGGTCAGTTAAGAACAATTGAGGCATCATGTTTGAATTAGTTATGCTTTATTGTCTTCTGCAGGAAATATGTGTAGGATTCAAAGCTGTAGTAATACACACAATGGCAACAACAACATATTTAAGAAAGGGGAAAAGAAGTTGATAAGAGTTTAAAAGCCATCATTTACTGCAATACACTATTTAAAAGATTAATAGACACAAGTATGAATTAATATATATTATATTAAATATTTTACTTGGGGTTCCATATATATAGCCAATTCCTCACTCAAAAACATGTATAAAACTTACCACAAAGCACCAGCAAAAGTATTGAATATTTATTAATGAACTAGTGTTTTCTGTGTCAGTGTCACCTTCAGGTTTCTCCCTGTCATGCAGAAAGCACGCTAATAGCTTCCAAACTCCACCAAAACACTTGGATATGTTTAAATTTTAAATTATAATCCATGTTGGAAGCCGATTAATGATCGGATATGTTTGGATTTTCCAATAAATGCTGTAATTACCTCAAGGACAAGCCTTTAACGTTCTGTCTATAACAGTTATTTTTTCCAGTTGTTAATTGGCTAATAAATTTTAATCCAACTAAGCCTCTTCTCACTATACTTTTATATCTCATGATTGATGTGTGTTAAGGTCCGGAGCCAATGGTGAACTTGAAGTTTGTGAAGAATGACTCATATGAGAAAGGGACAGACCTGATGGTTGTTAACGTCTACATGAAAGAAATCTGCCGGCAAACGTCCAGGGTGCTGTTCAGGGAACAAGACTTCACTCTTATCTTCCAGACAAAGTGAGAGAGTCATCCACACAATGTCTAGAAATAAAGATTCCAACTCTTACGCTCACACTAACTGTTAAAACTGTCCACAGTGATCCCAACTTTTTGCGCCTTCATCCGGATTGCGGACCAAACACTGTCTTTAAATGGCAGGTTAAACTCAGGTAAGACTTTCTGATGGGCATCCTAATCTGTGTCGATCCACTGGTCAAGTGTACGTTTCTGAGGATTTCTTCATTTGAACCATCTGCTGATGTTTCAGGAATCTAATTCAGCCAGATCAGTCCAGCTATGCCTTCACTCCGTCCCGTATCGACATCACCCTGAAGAAAAGACACAGTCAGCGCTGGGGAGGTCTGGAGGCACCTGCCACACAAGGTCTGCGGCCTGGATTCTATTTGCTTCTGAGCAATCTTTTATAATTAAATACACAATCATGTTACGCACATTAAGTTGTCTGCATTTAGGACACTATGTAGTAGTGGTGTAATGGTACACAAACATGACACGTACATACCTTGGTTTTGATGTCAGTTTCGGTTATGAAATCAATTATAATTATACCATTTTCGGTAACACTTTAACAAGGTGTTATTAGTTAATGTATTATTAACATGAATGAACAATACATGTATTACAGTATTTATTCTTCTTTAACATAACATTTATCAATCATTTATTAATCATAAAAATACAGTCATTCCTTGGTTAATAATGCTAAAATTAGCAATTAATAAATGCTGTAGAAGTATTGTTAGTTTAAGTTATAAAGTGTTACCAAATTTTCTTATGGCTAAAAATCTACCTCAGCTTATGCTCTGGGAACACTTTTAGGAAACAATTAAAAACAGAGCCCAGTTCCTATTTATTATTTACTAGGCTGCAATAATCAGCACTCAAATGAAAAAATTGTATGCAGACGTGTAAATTTTGCAAGCTGTTTTAATAATGTCATTAAAGCCATTAACAATGTAATAATGTACTTTTAAAAAAAGATTTTGGACAGATATTGGAAAATGAATTAATGGAAAACTATGTGAATGATGCTCTGAGGTGTGGCAGGATTTCTCTTGTTCTCAAGTTTCTCTTGCACAGCTTCACGTGTCAAAATAAACAACACGGGGTGTCTGTGATTTCCGGATCTAGAGGCTGCTCTCTGTATAATGGCAGCGGACCCTTCTTAACCACTGCATCTTTTCAAAGAGCTCTGATGTGTCACAGGAGGCATACATGGGATGATTACTGTAGAAAGAGCTGGACTGTTTTTGTTTACATGCTGAAATGAGGCCATGGGCAAGAAGAGGAATGTGACTAGAGTTTGTGATCCAGAAACTCAATACGAGTGTGAGACAGGATCAAGTCAAGTGTGCCAGTGTGTTCTTGTGTTGGTGCCAGGCTGCTGACCCACACTGCCCCACATAGTCCACTCCCAACATTGTATTTTACTAGAGCTCTGACAGTCTGCTTATATATTAATATTGAGTTTTATATTGAATCACCACTTTAGATCTTTATATTGAAATTTCGGCATCCTACAGAGCGATTCTACTAATTTCGTACAGGTTCAGTTCTGATCATTTTTAGAAAGACTTCTAGTATAGTGATGCATCCTAAATGAATATTATCATGGTTGTTTAGCTGTGAAAGCTGTGGATATGTTAATTCATATTATATACACTGCTGCTTAAAAGTTAGGGTCAGCAGAGTCATTCAGCTCTTCTGAAGTGATTGTAAACGTGTTTATAGTGATACTTAAAGATTTCTGTTTCTTTATATTCTGTTCTTTTGAAATATTTTTGAGCATTTTTTTGTGGTTTGATTTGCAGGGATGAATTGTTCACCACAAAAAAAAGCTATGTAATCTAGTAAAATAAATTTAATTTTGTTTTAATGTGAACATCAACACCTAAAATAAAACTCCAAAAGGTGTACAATATGGGACCTTTAATGATAGTGAGCAATTAGCTGCTAACCACAAGCTCTATTGTCTTTTTTTAAGGTGCAGTGGGGGGCGCCAAGGTTGCCGTGCCCTCAAGCCCTTCCACGCTCGAAAAGAGCCAGCCAGGGAGCAGCCAGCATGCACTTCCTGCTAAAGAAGAGCCACGAGTGGGAGAAGAGAAAGCCAAGCCCTCTCGGGCCCCAGAGGACTTGGGTCTGGATGCCGTGGCACCTCGCTCCGTCTCCGAACACATGTCCCTCAAACAGGAACCAACTGTTGCTACGGTACTAATAAGTGCAATGTCTGTTTTCCACATATGATGTGTCGTAACGTTACAGGGTTACCTGTTATGACTTAACCTTCAATGTCCACAGCCCAAGCCCACCTGCATGGTGCAGCCCATGACTCACACTCCTCCTGCAGGCAGTGAAAGAGCTGAAGAAGTGGAGGAGAAGAAAGTGTGTCTCCCTGGCTTCACTGGGTTGGTCAATCTGGGAAATACTTGCTTTATGAACAGCGTGATCCAGTCCCTCTCCAACACACGGGAACTCAGGGATTATTTCCATGGTCAGTGGCATTTTATTTGATGAGAATTGCTTCTTTTTCATGTGGTTGTGTGTTCTACCCAGGTGATGTGGTATTTGTTTTTTCCAGACCGTGGGTTTGAATCAGAGATTAACTGTAATAATCCATTGGGCACCGGTGGACGGCTGGCCATTAGCTTTGCTGTGCTGCTTCGAGCATTGTGGAAGGGCACTCACCACGCATTTCAACCCTCCAAATTAAAGGTGCAGCAACAAAATCATGTCCTGTGTCCTCCTATATCATATCTAGTTTCCCGTATGTGATTATGTTAGCAACCCACAATAATTGGGTGTTGTTTCATTTCTCTGCATAGGCTATAGTTGCCAGTAAGGCCAGTCAGTTTACAGGCTATGCGCAGCATGATGCTCAGGAGTTCATGGCTTTTTTGCTGGATGGGCTACATGAAGACCTGAACCGCATCCAAAACAAACCGTACACAGAGACGGTTGACTCAGATGGCCGTCAGGATGAAGTGAGCTCTTGTTTTTGTCTCTAAACATACTGCATATGCCGCATCCTTGTATATGGAGCAGAGAGTGTTACCAATAAGCGTGTCCAATAGTCCAAAAGTCTGACAATTAAATCTGGCAGTTGACACAGTATTATAATGTGAAATAATAGGAAATATTAGAGATTCTTCACAAATCATTAATCAAATAATTGAATTTGTGACATTTGAGCTTGTGAATTTGAATATTAAAGTCGAGCAAGTTAAAAAAAAACATTCTCAATTTGCTTGTGTCGTTTAGAGTTAGCGTGGGAGGCTTTCTGTTATAATAAATCTTCTGAAGATTGCTCTTGTTTGTGGTTTGGCAGGTTGTTGCAGAAGAGGCGTGGCAGAGGCATAAAATGAGGAACGATTCCTTTATTGTTGACCTCTTTCAGGGCCAGTACAAGTCCAAGCTGGTGTGTCCCGTGTGTTCTAAGGTAATCAAGAGCTATGATTCAGTGTATAGTGTGGAGGCATATCATCCTGATTTTCAGTGCCGCTTAGCAATGTGGTTGTTGGAGGTTTCTTATATATATATTTTTTTTTTTTCCCCTCAGGTTTCCATAACCTTTGACCCCTTCTTGTACTTGCCTGTCCCCCTACCTCAAAAGCAGAAGGTGCTGACTGTTTTCTACTTCGCTAAAGATCCCCACAAGAAACCAATCAAGGTACACTGCACAACTTTCTGAAGTTCCTTAGCAAGCCTGTTTGTTCAGCTTATTTATTAATACTTGAAAACTTTTTGCTTGTGTAGTTTTTGGTCAGTGTGAGTAAAGACAGCTCGAGCACGGCTGAAGTACTGGAGTCAATATCTCGCAGTGTGAGGAACAAAGCAGAGAATCTGAGACTGACTGAGGTATGATGATCATGTTTTGAATACTTCATCTGCTTGTAGTTAATTCATGTTTTATAGCAAATATTGTTTGTGTTTTGAAATAATTGGAAATTGAATTGGAATGTATTCTGATGAGTTTGGCTGCTCAATTATGGTGGCAATCACAATTCTTTTTTTCATAGTTTCATCATTTCACTTTTGAGGGTTTTTTTTGTTAGTTTTTTTTGCAGTGTATATAATACTGTAGAGCTACTTAAAGGGGTCATATGATGCGATTTAAAATTGTCCTTTTCCTTTAGAGTGTTACAAGCTTGTTGCAAAAAGAAGGTCTGTAATGTTTTAAAGACTAAATTCTCAAAACCAAAGATTTTTTTTTTTTTGTAAAAGTTATATGTCCACACTTTGTGACATTCATAGCACCACTCAAATGTTTATGCAAAGAAAGGTGGAGCTATTGTGCTGGACGCGTTGTGTGTCGTTGAGAAAGTGAAATTACTTTCTTTGTGCTTCCAAAAGAGGACAAAAATAGACATAAGTTTCCAACACTGTTCCAGAACAGTTCAACACAAATATTAGAGTGTGTAAAAATGTGTAATTTGTAAAAAGACAATACTAAGTCCTGATAATCAGTAATTATTATCCCCACTTTATGCAACAAATGCCTTGTTGATGTGTTTTATTGTTTTGGTGTCGTTGTGAAAAAGGGCATAACCTTTCCACCAAAGGTATTCGGCCAATCATTGGATAGCTAGCCAATCAGAGCACACATCGCTTTTTTTGAATGAAAAGCTTTGTACAAAACACTGTTAGTACATTAATATCTTGTGTCCATTTTTTCCAAAAGTAACATTGCAAAATGAGCTCTATTGATGTGTGCATTGTGATGTTTATACATTGTATTGTTTATTAATGGATTGTGTTCCCTTAATATTTTCTTTCAGGTGGTGAAGAACAGGTTCAACAAAATTTTCTCACCATCTCAGACTTTAGACACGTTCACTCCCACTGACCTGCTCTTCTGCTTTGAAGTGTTGTCAAAAGATCTTGCCAAAGAGAGAGTGGTGCTGCTCAAGGTCCAACAGGTACACCATTTCTGTCACCCTTATTATTTTCGTAGGTTTTGGGGATTTTCTTGCTGTGAAATAATGCATTGATTGTGTCTTTGTGTTGATCTTCAGAGACCTCAGGTTCCAAGCATCTCGATCACAAAGTGCGCTGGCTGCATGAAGCTACCTGCCCCTGACGACGAGAAGCTCAAGCGCTGTACTCGCTGTTACCGCGTGGGCTACTGCAATCAGTAGGTTTTCATGTGTTCGTTAGAAGCATGTGTTGTGCTGGCTCTGAGATCAGATTCAGAATTTAAAGACTATGCCTTGGGTGAAGTTGGTGTTAAGTTTCTTTCCTTTGATTACAGGGCCTGCCAGAAGAACCACTGGCCCAATCACAAGACCACGTGCCGGCCCAATGAGGAGAATATTGGACTGCCGTTTCTAATTAGTGTGCCAGAGTCTCGGCTGACTTACACCCGTCTGACACAGCTTCTGGAAGGCTACTCTAGGTATAACTACTAGAGTAGCATAGATTAAGAATTATTTACCCGCTTCGGTAATTTGGTCAGCTTTATAAAATGGTAAAAAGTGTACTCATAATAGTTATCTGTTGGTATATTTTAATTGTTGTTATTGTGTATACGTATGAGGATGTTTTACAGTTTTTTTTTTTTTTTTTTGTTGTTGTTGTTTTTTATAATAAGGCTTTTATACATTTTTATACACTTAGCTTTGGGATTTATTTGTTACTTTTGATTAGAATATATATTAAAAAGCATATTGTATGTGTGTATATACACAGACATCTTTTACATCAGTTTGTGTTTTATATGCCTGCTTTTATAGTATTTTATTTGTCTGTGTAATTGCAGCATTTTTCATAAAAATATTTATTTGTGTGATTTGTATGAGCCATCTTATGATCTATTTTAGATGATTTTGATCAAATAGATCAGGGGGAATGCTTACTTAAAGTAAAATCCACATTTTATTGTGTGTGCAGGTACTCTGTCAATGTGTTCCAGCCACCTTTCCAGTCAGGTCGGACGTCTCCAGAGGCAAGCCGTGTTGACCTGACCCCCATGGCAAGCAGTGTCTCAGAGTGTCAGGAGCAAGAGGGGGAGCCATCACCTGCAGGAGAAGCAGAAAGCCAGGCCGAGCAGGGTGACTCTGGGACAACACCCCAATCAGAGACCCCATCGGTGATCTCCGCAGCAGGTGGAGACACAGTCTCCAGGGACTCGGGCTGCTGTGAGCTCGCCACAAGCTCCCAAGATTCTTTGGTGGAAAAAGAAACATCATGTGAAAAGGCTGTTAAACCAGAAGGTAATTTGGTGTAAAGCTCTTTGCTGTAGATTTTGCTCGTTGTGGAGTTATAATCCATTGCTGTTTGTTGGTTGGTAGCTGTAGTGACTGGGTATCAGCAGCCGTCTGATTCAGCGCCTGGAAGTGCGTCTCAGTTCTACATCACAGTTCTGGACTCAAGCCAAAAAGAGGACAGAAAACTTGAGGATAAAGGTCAGTCAAGTTTTTTTAGTGGATGTTTTTCTCTTGTAGGAGCAGCGTATCTTCATTATCCTTGTGCCACCTACAGGTGATGCAGTGCTAGAGCTGCCTGATGACTGCACGTTGGAGCTGGTGTGGAAGAACAACGAGAAGCACAAGGAATATGTGCTGGTGCGCTCTAAAGAGCTGGAGTTTGATGAGGACCCTGGCTCTGCTTCAGAGACGTCCAGGGCAGGACACTTCACCTTGGAGCAGTGCCTGAACCTCTTCACCAAACCTGAGGTGCTAGCCCCTGAAGAGGCATGGTATGGACAGACGTGTCGGTTTCAGTGTGCTTATATTACATCAATGATGTGGTTGGCCCACTTATATCTTCTCTTGTTGTGGTTCAGGTACTGTCCTAAGTGTCAGCAGCACAGAGAAGCATCTAAACAGCTGCTGCTTTGGCGTCTTCCCAATGTGCTCATCATTCAGCTCAAGCGCTTCTCGTTTAGGAGCTTCATATGGAGGGACAAGATTAATGATATGGTTGATTTCCCGGTCAGGTACACTGAACTATATTCAGCTCTCACTAGCTGTCACTAGCATAGGATATCAAACGTTTAGGTTTAGTCTGTAAGATTTAATTTGTTTTATATTATATAAATAAGTATTTTGTGCTGATGTATTTATTTAAAGAAATTCAATAGTAGTAATATTATGAAGTTTATTGCAATTAAATTTTTTTTTATAAAACTATAGAATGATTTATTTCTATGGTGGAATTTTCAGCATCATTACTCAAGTTCTTCAGCAATCATTTTAATATGCAGATTTGCTTTTCAAGAAACATTTAATTCTCTATATTTTTCTAAAAAGCAAGTTTTTTTTTTTGGGTTTGGTATGATTTATTTAAAAGAGCAGAATTGATTTGCAACAAAAATCTTTTTTTAACAAATGCCTTAATTTGATCAAATGTGACCATTAAGGCGTTCTTTCTGAAAAATGGATCTTGATAGGAGTATGAATTGAGATCTTGTAATTTAGCTATAGTATTGTTTATTATCCATGTTTTGGATTGATCGTATAATGGGTGTTTTCTTCTTCAGGAACTTGGACCTGAGTAAGTTCTGTATTGGTCATAAGGGTGACATCCAGCAGCCCCCCATTTATGATCTCTACGCTGTGATCAACCATTATGGCGGCATGATCGGAGGACACTACACGGCCTACGCTCGTCTTCCCAGCGACAAGAACAGCCAGCGCAGCGATGTCGGTACGTGCGAGCTCTTCTGAAATCAATAACATCTCACCAGCTACAATAAAAAAAACAACATCTCACTGTATGTCACTTACTATTTCAGGCTGGCGTTTGTTTGATGACAGCACAGTAACAACGGTGGAAGAGAGTCAGGTGGTTACGCGTTACGCCTACGTGCTGTTCTACCGCCGCAGGAACTCTCCGGTAGAGAGGCCGTCTCACTTACTGGGGCCCCTTGGCGCCGATTCCTCTGCTGCAACCGGCGGCGCTGCCAGTCAGGTGAGCTCAACACCTTCTCATGTCACTGCAGCCTAATGGAAAAAACTGTTTAATCTTAGTGGAGTAGATATATACTTGTTCATTAAAGTTTCACGGGATTGGGTAACGTTCCTGGTGGATTCTCAACATTTTTCTCCATCGTTCATTTTTTAATGAGCTGTCTCTCAGAAATGCTCAGACAACATCAGCTGATTATTATTTAATTAGCCTTTTTCATGAGAGATTACGTTCTCTCAGATGTTATGGAGTATAATCACCTCGTGACTAATAGATGAATCACAACGGCATAGAGTCGATTTAATGAATTGCGTTAGAATCTCCTGACTTCTCTGATTATTTTGTGAATTTCCAGAGGTAAAAATATACAATAATGACATTTGCATCTTGGTTTCAGTCATTTCTAACAAGAAGTTTCTTCACATATTTCATTCTCTGCTCAGTTGAATGTGTGACTGAAACTTTGAAAGCGATTCAGTGACATCTGTCTGGAAAAGTTACACATTTTGGTACTTTTGAGGGAATTGAGGGTCCATTCTTAAAGTTCAAGCTGTGATTTATGGGTACAAGGAAACATTTTTCCTTTAACTGAGTAGATATATCAGTCACAGGCTGTGTAAATTGATCGAAAAGCTATGATTTGACAATGAAATGGTATTTCTGGACAGGAAGAGACCTCTTGTGGTCCTTTTGCATGCTATATTTGCTTACCCATCCACCTGAGTGTGTGAAACTAGAGCAGTGGGCTCTCTGATACTCAGTGTAGTTGGTGTTCTGCGGTGGAATGATGAGGCAAGGCCCTTTCCCAGAAGCTGACACAGGTTTCCGCCAATCGCAGGCGTCTCTGATATGGCAGGAACTGGAGGAGGATGAGGAGGGGCAGCGAGAGGCCTCTTTTCGGAGCCTGTTCCGCCCCGGTCTGCGTGGAAGAAGAACCAGGACGAGGCCGGAGGAAGAAGAGGAGGGCAGGGGAGGGCATTCTCATCACAGACGAGAGCGCATCTCAGATTACTCTGACAGCGAGCGTCTGAGATATTTCATCATGGGCACTGTGGCGGCAATCCTAGCCTTGCTGTTCAACCTCATCTATCCTTTGTTATACTGGTCCAACTGGGTTTAATTTACTAGTGACTACAGCTGCAGACCCCACTTATTCATCCTTCTTGTTTTGGCAACTTCAATGTAATTTAGCTTGGGAGACACACAGCCTGAAATATATCCAAGCTAGTCAGGATTGTTTTGTTTTTGTTGTGTTACAATATTGTCCAGAATGTTTCATAAACACTCAGGAAAAATGTCTTGCATTAACATAAATGTTAGGAGGGCACCTCCTTTTTAGCCAGACTTGAGATTTTATTTTAGCTGATCAACGACCAATTAATAAATCGCAACGTGGATATATTGGGATGCAAAAAAAAAAAAATCCAAAAATGAAAACACTCATAATTTACTCGCTGTCGTGTTGTTCCAGTCCTCTACAGCTTTCTTCTTCTGTGCATAAAAAGATAAATTGAAGAATTTGGGAAACGGAAGTTTTCGGGGTTTTTTTTGGTTCATGCAATGTAAATGAGTAGGAACCAAAGCCAGCAATCTTCTTTTCATACAGGTTCAGAAGGACATGGGAGTAAGTATATGGTGACACAACGTATTTTGGTGAACCACCTCTAACACCGTCCAGCCAGCATTGTTAGTATGTTTGAAATAGAACTTAAAACAGCACAATTATATGTAAATCTAATATAATACAACTACAGAGATATAGAGACATTACAGATTTTAAGTCAACATGAATTTCAAGTTTACGCTAGTTAATATATTAATATATCTGGTCGTATCATGAAGATCTAAAAAAAAAAAAAAAGTAGTTTATTTGGTTTTTAAATGTTTATTTCAGCTGATGAAAATAATGTTTACCAATGGCTTAGTTATTTTTCCTCATTCTGTAATAACACCCACTTTGCAGTCAGAGAAATCAGGTCTTGGAATGTCTTTTTTTTTTTTTTTCAATTATTATTGAAGTAAAATGATCTATGTATGCCATTTCATGTTGACTTTAAATCTAGATTGGTTGAGTCCTAGTGAGTAAATCTTGCTACTTCAATTCACGGTGACATGCTCAAGCTGTTGATTTGTTTAGTTTAATTTCTAATAGTAAGCTTTGTTAATGATGTTCTTTTGTCTTAATGAGTTTTGCCAAACGTTGTCAGTAGTCTGGCATGTTGTAAAATGTTTTAACCCTCTGGTGTTCTTTGTTTAGGAGTCTCAATTGTGCTCTTTGCCATCAAAAAAAAAAAAAAAAAAAATATATATATATATATATATATATATATATATATATATATATATATATATATATATATATATATATATATATACACATATACATACATACACACACACACACAAGGTAGATTGGTGATCATTTTTGACCATGAAGTGACTTTTTTTTGCAAATCCTTATTTTCGATTTATACCATTTAGATTAGATAATTTAAAATTCAAAACGTTACATTACTCAGTCAGAAATGACCAAACAACACCAGAGGGTTAACAGTTATTTTGTGATCAGCTCAGTACTGTACTTCTATACCCAATAAGGGAAACCAGTGAGATCTTTGCACCATTTAAAGTCTAGTTGCACATGTTGTAAATTGAGATGAGATCCACATATTGTAAGATGAATGGTACTCTGGGTTTTTTGGGTTTGTGGCAGTTCCAACAGTCTCAGGGATGCTGGCGGGCTATAATGGGTGACGTGTCCGTCCATACTACAAAGCCGGCAAATTTGGCTTCTGTGAATGCCTCAGCTCTGGACAAAACCATACCATCAGATTGTTATTGTACCTCATTAAAGGTCATAAGTCAGAACTGGGTCTTTGAAATGTAATGTTTCTGGTAAATCCTTGGGCACAGGACTGCATTATGCATGCATGTTAGAATTTTGGCAGTAATTGAATATTTTTGGGTAAGTGATTTTTATTTAAATATCTTCAAATGAGAAAATATTCATGTTACGATGCTGCACAAAATGTCCCAGCAATAACTGAGACCACTTTAAATGCTGCTCAATTGTAATAGTGCCTGTATCACGCTCTTCATAAACAATAAATAATTCAAAATGACCCTTTCTTGAAATCGCTCATTTAAATTAGTTGAATACTTAAGGTCTTTACTTTTGTCTGTGTGTGTGTGTTTTATGTTGTTTATAAAGAATGAGCTAATTAAGAGTTGGCGTTTATGACTCCATTCAGAAGATGCATAAAGTTTCTCCCTTTTTAACGGTGGTTTATTTTACAGGCTTCTAGCCAGACACTGTTTGGGACAGACCTGGACCCAGACGGACATCCTCAGTTGAGCACGGAAGTGACCTCTGACATGTTTGCACACTCTGGAGAATGTGCCGCCCCATCCTACAGCAGCATGGAGGAGGTGGATTAAAACTTGACCCAGTCAGGGAGACTTGCTTCCTCGGGGAAAAAAAAAATATAAACGTTAATACTCACAAGTGGATCTAGCATGGCAAAGGTGCTCAATTTCTTTTTATTTACATTTGCGATGCAGACAAAACAAAGACTGTTTGGAAGCGACCGATTAAAGATGACATGCAGTAAAGTGATGCTTAAAGACTAATCCACATTTACAAGTAGTTCTGTAATTCGGGAAGGTGCGCACATTGAAATACACTGTCATAAGAGGAGACTCACAAATCTTCAAGGTTTTTTTTTTTTTTTTTTTTTTTATGTATATGTAAGCATTTTAACACCTAGACGTTATGCCATTCCCAATTTCACACGGTAGGTTTCTAATACAATGTTTATCTTGCTCGTATTTACATGAGGTGTTAATCAGTGAGTGCGATCAACATCGGTTGGTTTGGATGCACAGAATAGTTTGTTCTCACTGAAATCTCGCCTGGCCAGATGTGTTTCTCTGTAAAGCGTCTGGAGGTGTTGTGTAAAAAAAAATATTGCAGGTGTTGTAGGTGATGTTTTAAGCGTGGGCAGATTGTTAGTCTTTTTTTTTTTTTTTTTTTTTTTTTTTCTCCTTACACTCAGGCCATTTCTCAACTTGATGTCCTGTTTTCTTTCTCAGACAATCCAGTGATTGAAATTCTTTTGTTTTACTTCATGTCAGATCCTGTGGAAATGCAAAAGCTTGATTGACCGAGATGCATGATGACCTTCAATAGCCCTAGTACCGTGTATCATATATCATTTCTTGTGTTTTTCTAAGTTTTGAGTGGATTGTCCCATTTTTCCCCCATTCCTTTTGTTTTGTGCCGGACTGCATAGTAAGCAGGAACTGGGGATCTGATCGTAAGAATGCTGCTGTGAATAAAACAAATGGTTAATATAAATAAAAGCCTTTTTTGCGTAACACCCTTAAATGTTACAGTTCTGTGTAATTATCTGTTAAGTTTCACTTCAAGTTTAGAAATAAAATATTGTTACAAGCAGGCAACCTCATGAAAAAATAAAAGAAAAAGCAATCAGGTTGTGTTATAATACAAAATCAAAAGAAATCATATTTTGTCATATGTAAGTGTTGTTGAGTGAATCAAAGTCTATAACAAAGCAATGTTACAGATTAGATGATAGTAGATGATAATAACACACTGTTAGGCTTACTAGTATTCTTCAAACAAATACTCAACCTTTTACTTCAGTTTTTTGGTTTATTTATCGATTGTGATGCTTTTATCAGCTGTTTTCTGCTCTCATTCTGATGGCACCCATTCACTGCAGAGCATCCATTGGTGAGCAAGTAACATAATGCTAAATTTCTCTGAGGAAAAAAAAATTACAACTGCTTTTGTGAATTATTTACTACAATATATGATGTTTATGTTGCATTTGCTTTTGTATTATTTATTATAGTAACAGTTTCTTATGGATAGGCTGTAGAGAAGTAAATTATTGGTTGTTTTTGGACTGGTCCCTTTGAACTGCCAATTCCCAATACTCCCAATATTTAATATGGGCCCTTCGTTTCATAGTATTAAGCTTACGAATATAAACATACTAAATAAATATAATATCGGTATGTCAACGAAGGTCCAGGTCAGTGTTTATAGTCGCCAGGAGAAGGCGGCAGGCAGCAGCAGGTGGCGCTCTCACCACATTCACACGGAAAGCGCCGCAGCCCCGCTCTTTCTCGCGATATTTGACACCGACGAGGAAGTCATGCTGTCATTCTAAAAGCCGGTTTTAAAGCTCAGCTGTTTTCAGCCAAACGTCTTCTTTTAAACGAATGCATTCAATGAATGCGTCTGTACGAATAGACGGCAAGAGCATCACGTGTCAGGCTGGTTTTCCTCTGACTGAGATGTGTGTCATCCGCTCGGGTCACGTGTAATCTGGACGGATTCACCAGACAGAGACATTTATCCTCGTTGACACTTAAGTATATTCGTTTAGATTATATACGAATAACTGGTTCTAAATATATCCTCCTGTAAACATTGTAGCACTATGTATAACTCGGAGAGGATCTCCGAAACAAGTGTCGATCAGAACCAAACTAATGGATGCAGAAGTGATGTGAAGTCTGACGGGACAGATCGCTATAAAGACCTCACTAATTCAGTTCAGAGAGGGCCTTCCAGAAGAATCGTTCTTCACTTTGATCTCAACAACACGATCCTTGTATCTGACGCAGTCACGAGACTAGGACCTGTAGCTGCTCTTGAGTACTTCCTGTCCACCGTGACCTGGGGGCGCATGGCGAAAGGTAAGACCACTTGTCTATCTTCAGGGGGTTTCAACTTCTACAGACCTACACAAACCCTCAAGCAAGCTTTCCAGACAACAGGCAACCTATATATTTATATCTGCTTTTCTTTATTTAAAAAAATTACTTAACGAGGTTCATTTTTCTGTTTTGTCTAACTTGCTTGCTTTTTATCTATTACGAAAAGAATTGATTCTTTGCACTAGCATACTTTATTGCTTTTATTTTATATTTACTTTATTTTATATTTACTTGAAAGCGTTTTCTTTTCTTTCTCTACCCCCTCGTTCTCTATTCACTCTTTTCTATTTTTCTATTTTTCTTTTTATTTATTACCAAATTGTTTAACCCTGTAACATTAGCATTCTCTATTTTTTTTTTTTTATTCTTTCTACTTGTTTTCCTTTTATTTATCATTAAAAATATACACTCCGATACTAGCATTATTCTCTTGTGTGCTGTTTACTTGTTTTCCTTTTAATTATTATTAGAAAAAATAATCTTGCTGTTTGTACTACATTAGACTAAACGGGAATTGCTTATCTATGTATATTTTACAATTTGCATATGAGTGTGTGTGTGTGTGTGTGTGTGTGTGTGTGTGTGTGTGTGTGTGTGTGTTATTATAATTTATTACAAACAGAAATGTGTGTTTGTGTAAAACTTAGGACATATTCATATTAAATATAACAAAATGCTATTCACACACAGAGTGTTTTTTTTTTTTTTTTTTTTTTAAACGTTCCCTCTTAAAATGATAGCACAGACTTTTGCATCATGGCTCAAGCGCCTTTACCCAGCCTCAGGTCACATGGTTCTTCTCACTGTTCTCAGGTAAATGGGAGTGGTTGTCAGAAGCACCATCTCTCCTCCAGCCATGTGAGGGCGCTGTCACATACTACTCTCAGTTTGGCCGAGTGGCAGGCTTCACCACCATAGGTCCAGGCCAACGGTTCCGGAAGGTCTTCGAGGAGCATCTAGAGCTACTCCGATGGCCGTCTGACTTACCTGCAGATAAAGAGCTGTCTGTTAAGGGAGAAGACGGAAAGCTGTATCACTGGATCGTCCCTTCCTTCTTCCAGATGCTGCAGGACTTGGCCTCACAGGATGTGGAATTCTCCGTCCTCTTCCGCACATTCGGCACAGATCTGCCCCGCGTTCTGAACGCCGTCAAGAGCGCTGTAGAACAGGGCTCGCATCCGCTATTCCCCGACCTCCCGGCTCTGAAGGTCTTTGCTTTGGAAAAGTAGGTTTTGTGTTGTCTCAGATAAACGGAGCCTCATTGAGACTGTCTCCTCTCACAGCTGAGGGTGAACGTGACCTCCGGACGCATCAAGTGCAGCAGTAAAGGAGCAACACTGATTCGTGGAGATGAACACGTGTCCACAAGGGACGGAGAGCGGCATGTTTACCAGTACCTGAGCTCTGCTGAGGGTCTGGGTGGCTTCCAAGACCACTTTGACTGGTGAGGAACCAGTTACTAATCTGAAAACAGTGTAATTGTATTGTTTAGCATTATCAAGCCTTTGCTTTTTTAATAGGTGGGCACGAAACACGTACTCCATTTTAGGAGGAAAACCGCTCTGGATTGACCCTTTTGACCCCAAAGTTCAGCATATCTTCATCGATGACAACATTCGGCAAAACGATGAGGACACTATTGTCCATCCTAAGGTATTAGACGTATGTTTTCTCTTTTTCAGATCGACCGTGCCTTATGTTTTCCCCATACCACTGAACGCTCGCCTACTTTTGCAGGTGTTTCTGGACCCCGAGGGTTTGCAGACTCGAACAGCCTCCACATCAGAGCTGTATGATCTGTGCCTGGTACAGAACGACCTGCTGAAGGCCATTTCTGAGCCTGGGTATTTCACTCGACGCATCCAGATCTGCATGGAGAACTATGAGGGGAACATTCAAAAGGGATAGCCAAATCAATCTCAAGTCATACAGGGGAACACAAATTATGCATAAACACAGCCCTGTGGTGTGTGCATATACTGTATGTGGGAAAAATGTGTGTGAAATTCTCTGCTGCATTCACTGATCGGCACCCTTTATTCACCTGATAAAGGACGTTGCGGTCCATATATACATTACCATCATAATCAAGGGTCAGATTGGGCCCCTGAAGATGAAACAAGCATAAACATCACATGCCGTAGTATATGTAGGTGGTTATAAGCATTGGCAGCTGCTTCATAGATCTATTTTGTTATATGCACATTTAAACCAAGGAAGGAAGGTGATTCTACCAACAGTATTCTCAGGAACGTCTGGTAGCATTTTACTGTTACTCATTTTTTGGATGCATTTAAAACACTTGAATTTGTGAACATATTTTGTCTTTTTTTTTTTTTTTTTTTTTTTTTGCATTTGTGCTACTACAGGCTTTGGGGTTTGTTCTAACACTAATTTGAAGCTCAGACTGACCAAAGCAGAATTTGCTAATATTTCTAACATGTTCCTTGCATTAATTTTACATTTACTTTGTGTGTGTTTTTTTTTAAATCACATGTTGCATTGACATGCTAAAGGGTCTGCATCTTCTTCTTCTTTAGCTTAAGTTCTGAGGTAAAACTTCTGGTTGCAAAAAACAATGTCTAATCATATCCATATTTTCCAACAACAACTAATGTGTTTTGATTTCAGTGGAATGCAGTTTTTCACTCTATTTTTGAATCCATTTCCTCGCTATCACTGGAGGATATGTTACTGAAGGAAGCCTGTCATTGCACAGTTACTGCTTTTAGTGTGTATTGTTATTTAATGCCTTATTTATAATCCCAATCTTGTAATATTTTGTGTGATTGATTAGTTTTTGTTTTTTGAGGGAGAGTTGCAAAAGTACTATTTGTACTGTCGTTTGGCGTTTGTTTGTTTACATATATTTTAAACAAACGTGGTTGGTCTTGTCTTTTCTTACTTACATTTTATCCTATGTTATACGCTTATTATTTTTGGAAAACCGACAAAAATGAGTTTTACGTAAACTGAACTACTATACCACAACAAAAAAACGCTTCTAGCTTTTTTTTTCACCTTATTTCATATTTGTAATATAGGCATTTAATTTGGGCACGTAATGGATACATATTAACAGATAAATATGAATCTTTTGCATAAACCACACCGTTTATACGGCGGTTTCTAGCCTCTGGGTAGTAGAGACTCACGGCGTTACTATGACAACGGCTATAAACACGATTCAGCGCGGTGTGTGACCGTAAACATGTTCAAGTCTACAAGCTGAAGAAGTGAATCCCCTGTTCATTCATTAACGTTTGCTAGCGTGTTGGTGGTATGATTAAACGAACCGGTTCGTTTGAACGTTGAATCGTTTCGTTCTTACGTCGTAAAAGCTTGATCAACGAGGTAAGACAGAAGAAGAATGTCGGACTCTGATGAACGCGAGGTGTTAAAAGCAGAGACCGAGGAAGAGGATGAAGAAGGACAGGGAGAGAGAAGTGATACTGAAAGAAAAGAAAAGGATATTTCAGAACAAGACGATCAGGTAACCCGAATTTACGGCCAACAAATAACTATTCGTATCACTCACGAAGTAAGTTTAATACGTTTTTGTTTTAAATATGCATTTTATTTTGTCATATTTGTGTATGTATACGATATGTATGTACAATGAACTGAATAAAATTGTAAGATGGCTGTACATTCTGTAGCCTACTTTCAAGCCACATTCCTTGTGTGTGTAAACTACTTTGTAACAAAGTTTTTTCTGACTACGGACAACATGTTTGTACATAATTTGTACTTCATCCTCAGCTAAAGCCCTGTCCGCTAACCCAGGACATGATGGGGAAAAGCTTGTCCTTATTGTGTCGCACAGGAAACGGTCTCTCTCATGCATATGTCAGACTTGACCTTAAAAACAAGTAAGCTTGTCTCGAACATTCTTTTCAATGCGTATCATTTCCAACATATTACCAATCGCGCTCACTGTATCTATGAGTATAAGTTGACCAAAACCATTTTAACTTTCTTAACCAGGGGTCTGACAGACCTGGCCTTGCTCAGCTCCTTCATCCATCTGCGCTACTTGGACATTTCCTCAAATCATTTATCAGACCTCTCGCCATTGGCTGATCTCACCCAGCTGCTGTGGGTGAAAGCAGATGGCAACCTGCTTCAGAGGTCTGAGGGTCAGCCGTTTGGCAAGCTCACTTACCTACAGTGGCTTAGCCTGGCCAACAACCGCCTGTTGGATGTTAAAGGCCTCGGAGGTCCAGCACTGGAAACCCTCAATCTCACTGGTCAGTTGGGTCCATTTAATAGATTATTTTACATTTACAATGATAGTAAGCTCTTTACTCTAGTACCAACCAAAATGGTTTAGTTCAGCGAATCTAGAGTGGTGTATTCAGCTGTATTTAACATATGCGTTTCAAAAAATTATGAGCTGTCCACATTGCATTGCAATCTGCTCTAGACAACAACCATGCAGCGTTAAGCATTATCTGCTGCACTAAACACCGACATTTCATTATATATTTTTTAGGTAATGGTATCCAGAGCATGCGGGGCATGGAATATCACAGTCTGACCAATTTGGTGACTCTCGATCTAAAAGAAAATTGCTTGGAAACTACAGATGGCATTTACCTCCCCAATTTACGCCATTTGTATCTGGTATAACGACTTGTATTGATGTTTATAGTATGTAAAAGTATGATTTTTTTCTCTGATAAACTGTCATCTTGCACTTTTACCGACTGTTTAGGCTCAAAACAATATAAAGCGGTTGGAGGGTTTGGAGAGACTCCATCGTCTCAACAGTCTTCACCTCAGAGATAACCAGCTGGAAACACTAGATGGACTCAGTCCCAACATGAAATGTCTCCAATATCTTAATGTTAGGTAACAGAAATAGGTTTGGCATTTTCCCAGTCTCTGTGAAATCGAGGAAGCAATAGTCTCTTACTGAATAGAGTTGTATTACCACTGTCTGACAGCCCTCTCTCTCTCTTACTTTAAGGGGGAACCTTATATCTTCTATGAGGGCTTTGCGAACTCTAGTTAATGTGGGGCAAACACTGCAGACCCTTGTGCTCTCGGACAACCCTTTAGCAAAGACTGACGATTACAGGCTGTATGTGATCTCACATCTCTCCCAGCTGGAGAGACTGGACAAGGATCCCATCACAGCCGGAGAGAAGTCTGAGGCCCAAGAGAAGGTGCTGAACCTGCGGCATATTCTGTGGTTAATTATCTTCACTGATTTCATGTAGTCAGGCCAATAAAGGTCCATCATAAAGTATTCTAATTGTAAAAACATAATTTTTTTCAGGATTTTGAAGATGAATATGCCGACGATCAAGAGGACAACTGAACAGGCTGTGCTACATTGAATATACTTTTATATAGTTTTATATTCAGTAAAGTCTACAATCATAAAACGTTTTGGTTTCATTTCATGAAGTGTAGTTCCTGATGTTATCTTTATAGCTTGAGCGGCTGGATGCTGTCTAGCACTTATCACTAGATATGATAACAAGGTAGGCCTAACATATCACTGTAACCTAATACCTATTGTGAAGAAAACAAGGAAATGTATCTCATTGCAACCTAATTTACAAAAAAGCCAACAAGAAAGAATGTCAACAGAAATTGGGAGCTTAGACATCCTTTGAGAACAACCAATTATGTTTTGATTTTCTGCAATGTCACATACACTTTGGTATTCTACCAAAAGAACAAGAAATGTCACTTCCTGGTTTGTTCATTTCCATCCACATTAAAGGGGCAGAACCTTTTTCTTTTAACTGTCTGACAGGAAATACAAGTCAAACACACACACACACACACACACACACACACACACATATATATATATATATATATATATATATATATATATATATATATAAATAAATACATAAAATATATATATATTTTAAATATGTATTTATTTTATTATTATATAAAGTTTGGATATGTTTTATTCAGACTGAACAAAGTGTCATGCAGCGTGGTGCAAATGTTATTATTCATATAGCCATACAGATTACGTATCATGTAAGCCAATCATATCTTTATAATGATATGGCAGACTAATAAATAAATAACAGTTACGTTACGTTTTGTGATCAAAATGTATTATTTAATTTATTTTGTGGGGTCAAAAATGTGGACATTTTAGTATAGGTTACCAAATAGGATTTTAAATAGGACACCAAAATTACCTGCAAACAATGTATGTACTATCACTGTATGTGCTCATAGTTACTAACGTTACTAAAAAAACTACAATTTTAATACAGCGGGCTGTAAAGGGTCAATCAGTTTCCGCACTCTTTCCTCCAAACTGTCACCATGACTCGACGAATCACTGATTCAATCAGCTACACCTTCAGTGATTTTACGACAACAGTAAACATGTAATCATTGTAACAGTTGTGTGCAAATGAAGATTCGACTTAAAGCGTAAAAAAACTGAAAACAGAAATCACTCCTGTCTCCCCCTAATCTTTTGTGTGAGAGATTTATTACAACACAGCGCAATCGTGTCTGCCTTCGGTCTTTGCCCTGATCTGGCAACCTCTCTTCTGCCGGTCTGTTGCGAAAAGCGTTTCGTCCAATGGTTGGCGTTATCGGATGAGTTGACAGCTGACGTAAAGCCTCGCTTAAAAGCTACGGCAGACCACGCTACCCGCGTCCCACACCGCGCTCGGCTCCGCTGCTGCAGATTAACGTAGGATCAGAAGAGTTCATTTTTCCGAGTTACAGCACTCGCGTTCATTTCACCGCATCTTTCTACACACGGCCGAAACATGAGCTATCACAAACCCGACGAGAAAACTCTGCAGGCCCTGAAAGACATCGCCAACAAGCTCCGGATTCACTCCATCAAGGAAACATGCGCCTCAAACTCCGGGTAACGTCTTCTGCACTTGCCGAAACGCGTTTGTAACGTCTTTCTGTGCTGGTAAACGACAGACTTGCCGCCGTATCCGCACGTTTACCAAGCGCGTCGTGCAAACGTTCACTTTACGTTCCTGCAGAGCACGTGAACTTGGCGAGGGGGGCCGGGCGCGCTGTTGTTACTTATTAGGTTTTGACTCATCCTAGCTTATAAGCTATTGTAAACGAGTAAGTAGCTTTGCACTCATATTTGACAGCTTTTTTAGCCCTTCGTGGCCTCCAAGCGATGACTAGTGAAAATTGGCTTAGCTTTCATCGCCCCTATAATTAGCGCTGGTATGTGGGATTATGAAGTGTCGGTTATTTGTGAACTTTAAATTAACCGTAGCGTTATTTCTGTGTAATGTACTCCGTGCTGTGCTGAAAGCGACGAATTGTGGAGATTCGCAAACGAGTTGTTCATTTGAGTCGGATCTTTTCAGAACGGCCGATGAACCAGTTCGTAGATCCGATTCAGAATGAACAAATCTCGACTCGCTGGACCGATGAAGCTTACAGAAGAGCATTTGCAGAACTAATATTTAAATACATATTCTATACTGACTTTTCACTTTTATGCGTACTTAACGGCATTTATACACCATAAACGGCAATATATTTTACTTAATAAAACAAGCGCGTAGTACCACGCCGGGTCGACGCAACGTGATGACGCATTTACGCTGCGGCTCGAAAAGAACCGGTCCGTGGAAGTGACTCGGAGTTCACCATCACTAATTAATTTATCCTGGGAGCTCGTGGCTGCACGCTCGTTCTACAGGTTGTCACGTGAAGGCCTGTAGGTCTCGTGGTTCCCATCGTGCTGTGGGTTCAAGTGCTGTTAGGCACGAAGTTATGGGCTGATAGAAATCAAATGAAAAGCGCAGGTATGGAGCGATAACAGAGCTTGCGTGAAAGTAAAGCTTTGCTTTGGCGTTGCTCAATCTCTGCGCCGCAGTTCTCGTTTGTGAGACTGACCGCTATATTGCCACAGATGGTCATTTCTCAACATGAACTGAATCCGAAGAGGGGAGTTTCTAAACTTGTAGGGGACATTTTAAAGTTGCCTTATTGTATGGATTAATCATATTAAAAAGAAAATGGAAATGCCTAGTTTATTCAGTGAACATCATGCATCAGAGGGTTAATTTGTTACAATGCTCTACACACGCCCTTGCTGGCATGCAACCTTTCATTCATTGAAAATATTGTGAAGGAATTTCCCTGAGTGTTGAAACTTTTACCTGATACTATTTGTTTTATGGTTATGACACTTCCTCTTTTTTCTGTTCCTTCTCATTTCTATTTGGGTGATTTATACCAAAGTTTTTTTGTCTTAGAGATAATCACATTAGGCGTAGAAGTTTAAACAAGGAAGTATTTAACGTAACTCAGACTTTTGTCTCTTCCCTTTTGTAATCAGATCCTTCATTCTAAAACTGATCAGTAGAGAGTCTAAATCCCTTCTTCATTTTCTTTATTTCAGCCTAAGTGAGTCACTGTATAGGACAAAGATGGTAATTCATCAGTGGTGCTTTGTTTATTGTGTAATTAGGAATGTATTGAATAATAACATAAGATTGCATGGATTTTTCTTTAACAGTTTTTTTTTTTTGACCACTGAATTGCATGAGTGATTTACAGACTTCAAATATCCTGTTACTTTAAACCACTTTTAGGAACAAACTAACAGTTTGTACTGCATCCTCAGTTCAAGTTAGAGCTTAGTCGTCTGTATGTTTTTAACGGCGTGCTGTAACTTAATGTTTTGTGAGCTACCAGTGCTGACTTGTTTTATTTCTTTATTTTTGCTGCAGAATAAAACAATTTTAAAGATGTGACTATCAGAATTGCATAGAGAATTTCAAATAAATAGTATTGCAAGGTTAAAAAAAATCTGAATTGAGAAGTCATAATACTAATTACCTTTTTTTTTTTTTTTTTTTTTTTTTTTTTTATTATTAATTTCAGGTGGAATCCGACTTCCATAGTTTAGTTTTTTTGTGACTTACTCATTAAAAACAATAAAATAATTCTTCTTTCTCGCCCCCATGTAATTTCTAACCTGTATGACTTTTTCTTCCATGGAACACAAATATAGTAAATGAAGTACAGTAGCTCATGTAATTACAATGAACGACCCTTTTCAATCCAAAAACAATACACACAGGTTTGGAGTGACTTGAGGGATAGAAAAAAAAAATGTTGATGTTCTGTTACGTAAGCTTAGTACCTCAAACAAAAAAGCAAGAAATGTGTCATGGTTTGAGTTTGCACCGTTCGAAATTAGAGGCCCTTCTGATCATTGTCTAATATGAAGTGCCTGGTTTGGCAGCCATTGATTCTGATAAGGTGTATTACTACACCTCAAACCCCAATGATGACAGTAGCAACTTTTGCCCTTTAGTACCGTTTGCAATCACATTCTAGTTTTGAAGTGAAAGATAACCTGCATGTCTGATTGGTCTTTAACATCCAGCATGTTTGAGCTGATGGTTAATGGTTGATGGCCGGATTGACGATACTCATGTGTTCTTTCCATCTGCAGGCACCCCACCTCGTGCTGCAGCGCTGCCGAACTTATGTCAGTGCTGTTCTTCCACACCATGCGATACAAAGCCAGCGATCCCCGCAGCCCTAGCAATGACCGCTTCATCTTGTCTAAGGTGGGCCAGCATTCTGCGTGTGGTTATGAGCTTCCTTTTTAGTTTTCTCAAAATGCTTGGGGATTAAATGTGTCCCATCCTTCATGTTACTGTTTTCAGGGCCATGCTGCTCCCATTCTGTATGCTGCCTGGGCAGAGGCTGGATTCATCAAAGAGTCTGAGCTGCTAAACCTGCGCAAGATCGACTCTGACCTGGAGGGACACCCCACCCCTGTGAGTAAGACCACCCTTTCACCGCATGCACACTAGCTTTCAAACATTTGGGGTTGGTAAGATTGTTTCAAAGTGTTTGGAAGAAGGCTTATATTCTCACTTAGGAAGCATTTACTTAAAGTGAAATGATACAATTTGATATCACTTATATCCACAAAAGTTTGTTTACTTCATATGTGTGTGTTGTGTATATTTACGTATATATATAAATACACACACACACACATGCATGTGTATATTTCAGAAAAATGTTAGGTTTGTATATTGAATATAATTATAATATACAAAACACACTCAGTATGTGTGGGTATTTATACATGCATAATAAATATACAAAACGCACATCATGCAAACAAAAACCTTTTTATTTTGTGTGAGGTTATTCATTTGAAGGCACTAATTTTAAGTGTATTGTTGTAATGGCAAAGCTGAATTCAGCAGCCTTTACTCCAGTCTTTAGTGTCACATGATGCTCCAGAAATCATTGTGTGCTTAAAGATTTCCTCTTGTTGTTGTTATTTTTATTATCAATGTTCAAATGGTTATGATGATTAATATTTGTTTAGAATGTTTTCAGGATTCAAAAGAGCATGATTTATTTGAAATGGAAATCTTCAGTAACATTAGTTCTTTTGATTTAAATGTGCATCACTTCTAATTGTATAAATTGAGGAAAATCTTGCTGACTTTGTATCAACTCGGATAACAATTTATGATGCGATTAACCTCAATTCGCTGTTTATTTCAGAAACTAGCATTTGTGGATGTGGCAACAGGTTCTCTTGGCCAAGGATTAGGTGCTGCCTGCGGTATAGCGTACACTGGGAAATACTTTGATAAAGCTAGGTACTTGATCTGAATTCCATCTTTTTCCATTGCTCCTAAACAAGATTTTGCTTTTAGACCAGGAAATTCTAATTTCAGCTAATCAACTGATTGTGTTGTAACTGGATGTGTTTGTCTTGTCTCATTAGCTACCGTGTCTACTGCATGCTGGGAGATGGTGAGTGTTCAGAAGGGTCGGTGTGGGAAGCCATGGCTTTTGCCTCCTATTACAAGCTTGACAATCTGGTGGCCATCCTTGATGTGAACCGCCTGGGTCAGAGTGAGGCAGCACCACTGCAGCACAACATGAACACCTACAAGGAGCGCTGCCAGGCCTTTGGGTGGGTTTAATGCTTTGGTAGTGTACTGCTCATTTCGTATAATACAGGAATAGATTAATTTTATTCACACTCAATTTTTAAAAGAAACATCGTTTTTACCTGTCATTGTATGATTTCATATACTATTTCATTTAGTAGGTGTAAAAAGTGTCTACTAAGCAGTGTGCTAGTCTTCCAACACGTCCATTCTCTTTATTCCAAATTTTCAGTGACTAGCATGTAACTAATTTGTTTCTTCAGCTTCAACACTTACGTGGTTGACGGCCATGACGTGGAGGAGCTGTGCAAGGCTTTGTGGCATGCTGAACAAACGAAAGGGAAGCCCACTGCCATCGTGGCCAAAACGTTTAAAGGCAAAGGACTTAAAGGTGACTTATCCTGTACTGAAAGACCAGCAGCACAAGAATGGTATCTGTTATGATTGTCCACATTCTCATGGTCTGACCTGTTGTTTTGTTCAGGCATTGAGGATCAGGATAACTGGCATGGGAAGCCTATGCCTAAGGACCGTGCGGAAGAGCTGATTAATGACCTTCTGAGCCAGATCCAGTCACCCAATAAGCCCATCCACCCTCAGCTGCCCAATGAGGAAGTTGCTCTAGCTGACCTCACCCCCATCCAGCTGCTCACAGCTCCAGAATACAAGATTGGAGACAAGGTTAAGAACTGACATTTGTTTTTCTTCGAGCAGATTCTTCTGTAGTTCCTCAAAAGGAGAATCTATAAAGCTGTTGCTTTTGTTTGCCCACCCAGATCTCCACTAGGAAGGCGTATGGTGTAGCCCTGAAGAGGATGGGGGATGCCAGCCCTCGTGTGGTGGCCATGGACGGTGACACCAAGAACTCAACCTTCTCTGATATCTTCAAGAAGGCCCATCCTGAGCGCTTTATTGAATGCTTCATTGCCGAGCAGAACATGGTGTGTACATTTTTTTTTGTTTCGTTACAATGATAATTTACAAGTCATGATGGTAAAGCAAATGTATATTGACTGACCGTGTGTGTGTCATGTATGTCACGCATGAATGTACCTGTAATCTGTGTTTGTAGAGCACTTTGTGATGAGTTGAAGGTGTGGTGCGCTATACATGCAGTGCCTTGTAACTACCTTACCTCACCCTGTTAAAATCTTATGTTACTATTCACTTTCTGACTAATCCATTTTAATGCCAAGTGCTTTCTCAATATGACATAATTTCCCACAATGAAAAAGAATACATTTTTCATTCAGAGGTCAATATATTCTAGTAAATAACTTTTTATAAAATATTTTAAAGTATTCAGCAGGAAGTAGTTAGTACAACAACCTAAGCAATGCATTTAATATTATTGCTACTATAAACGATGATGATAATAATAATAATAAAATGAATTATTTAGGTTAAGGAGAACAATTCTTATTCAGCAAGGATTTATTAAATGTTTTTCCTTCTAAATTCTTAGTGACACAAGGTTTGATATTACCATTTTATAGTTTCTAATTAAATGCAGCCTTACTGACATTTACTCTTTGAATGGTAGTATAAGTATATTACTAATAGTATGTACATTGTTTTTTTTGTTTTTTTTTATGTAATAAAATTCTGTATTTAAATATGCTATGTCCAGGTGAGCGTGGCCATTGGTTGTGCTACTCGTGATCGCACAGTTTCATTCGCCAGCACTTTTGCTGCCTTCCTTGCTCGTGCCTATGACCACATCCGTATGGCAGCGATCTCCCAGTCTAATGTCAACCTGGTCGGCTCACACTGTGGTGTTTCCATTGGTAAGGCGTTGTGCAGTGGGCACGGGTTCTTGCCATTTTATCTGGGCTGAACTTGGTCAAATCTCTTCAGGATCTGAAATGTTTCCAAACTTCTTGTTTTGTCCAGGTGAGGATGGCCCCTCACAGATGGCACTGGAGGATCTCGCGATGTTCCGCGCTATCCCAACATGCACAGTGTTTTACCCTAGTGATGGAGTATCTACTGAGAGAGCTGTAGAGCTTGCAGCCAATACAAAGGTGTGTTATTGTTTCCTCTTGTTGGCCTTGTATAGATAGTCATCATTATTTTGGCAAGAAAATTAATCCATTGTTCTGTTTTGTTTATGCTGTTTCCTGCTTTTAGGGTATCTGTTTTATTCGTACCAGCCGACCTGACACTGCAGTTCTCTATGATGCTGGAGAGAAATTTGAAGTTGGCAAAGCCAAGGTGAGGGGACAAAAGAGACCAGAACACACTTTTAATTAAATAATTTATAATTTCTATATTTGGTTACAAACAACTACAGCAAGGAAGGCGAAATTTAGCATCAATCAACTTTTTAGAAAAGCCATAAGCAAATGGGGCCTCCTATTGGACAGCTGTGAAATGTCTGGTTCACAAAGGTTGTTCTAACAGTTCTGTTTCGGTCCTCTAGGTGGTGCGGCAGTCTGACAAAGATCAGGTGACCGTCATTGGAGCTGGAGTAACACTGCATGAGGCACTGGCAGCACATGACCAACTGGCCAAAGAAGGTTTGTTCAGCCCCTACTGGCTGTAATGGGAGATTACCCTACATTACTACTGTGCCTCAGTTTCACTTTAAAGAATAAAAACATTAACTTGTGTACTGAATTATATCTGTTATAGATATTAAATGCAATTGTTTATATAATTTATTGTTTTTTGTCGAAGAAAGGACAACTCTTTCTTAAAAATCTTGCAAATTAGCGTTTAAAAACCAGTACATATTTTTCCCAGGTGTGAACATTCGGGTTATCGACCCATTTACTGTTAAGCCCCTGGATGCCTCCACTATTGTGGCAAGTGCTCGTGCCACGGGAGGAAGGGTGATCACTGTAGAGGACCACTACAAAGAGGGTGAGCTGTTATTTTAGTTTTTATCTTCAGTGAAATGCTTTCAAGATTAAAGGGGAAGACTAGCTTTTTTTTTCCCCCTTCCTGTTTTCTTTTGCTTTCTTTAGTGTTGGGGTTTTTTTTTTTTTTTCCATCTTGTGCTCTGAGAGGTATTTTACGTTGGTTCCTCTGCTCTCATTGTAGGTGGTCTGGGCGAGGCCGTCCTGTCTGCAGTGGGTGAAGAGCCTGGCATTGTGGTGCACCGGCTAGCCGTGAGCCGTGTGCCTCAGAGCGGCAAGCCGCAGGAGCTTCTGGACATGTTTGGCATCAGTGCCAAATGTATCGTTGCTGCCGTCAGGCGTACTTTTGCAAACTAAAACTCTTTGAACCACCCTAAACCCCCTTCGTCTTTCGCCACTCCTAACCCAGATCCTAAAGACCAAGCTCACCACACATCCTTATCATTCCAGAAGCTCACAGATATACCTAACTTCATAGTTTGTGGAAATACTCTAACTTGTGCACTATAGTCACTAGTGTCAGCCATAGCTTTGGTGTGTTTTCTCTTTGAATCATCATCAATTTTGACTTCTTGAAAACCTTAAATGCTGCATTAGTAGTTTTTAAAGGCTTGGAAGTGTGAATTAGATTTAAAGTTGCATTGCGTTTGCACTTTTCTGAATATCATTTACAACAATGACCATTTCATATTAAGTCATTTCATCCTTTTGGCTGTATGCTTCCTGTAATTATTACAAAGTCAGTATCATGATGCATTTGATGATAGCCGTAATGGTGCTTTCAGGGAGTAACAAAGTATAAAAGTATCTCTTGTTTTTATTTACTGCTGTTGCATAAGCTACTGGCCAACCAATTTGCTAAGTTAGTACATTAACTATTTGGTTTTGGTGATCTGACGAAGTGTATGTCATGTTACAACACCCTCACTATCATTGTCTAAACATTTTTCACTGAATTTGATGTAATGTGTGAATAAATTGAACTGCCCATCCAATGTGTCTGTAGTGTTGCTTTTTATCAATGAATTGGTCAGTTTTAATGTGTATATAAATGACCTTGCTCATAATTTTGTGCTATAACAGATGGTGAGCAGCGCTGTTTCTACTTGACAGGAAAATATAATAGAAATATATATACTTTTATTTTTTTTTTGCATTCTATGTAATTCTGCTAGTCTAATTAAAATGTGGTTTATCGCAGCTAAGAGTACTACACCTATCTGTAAAGACGAAACCCAATCTGTTTTAAAACTTTGTTCTACTGAAACACAAAAAAAATATGTGCAACTGTGTACAGAAAACGTTTTTACTTGAGCAAAATAACGTTGCTGTTTTAGGCAGCAGTACATGACACCATTTATTTATTTCAGCAAATTAAAGAAATACAAAATCATTTTCTGTGCTTCTCAATCGAGTGTGGTGAAGTCAGGGAATGAAGTGACAGGTTTCTTTTTGCGGTTCTGAATCTGTTTGGCGGGAGTTTTATTCGACACCCTTCATGAATTCCAGGAACTCTGTCGGTATTAAAAGTAAAACGGGTTTTTGTTGTCAAAATGTGTAATTTTTGAGTATAAAACAAATATGCCATATATAATGCGTCAATTTACCGTCGTAATCGATCTTGCCGTCGTTGTTTTTGTCTCCGTCCTTCATCAGCTCCTCAATGTCGTCCTCGGTGATGGCCTCACCTGTCGATTCCAGCATGTTCTTCAGCTCATCTAAGTCAATGTAGCCATCTCCATTCCTTCAAGAGACAACGATAAAACATCTAGTATAGGAAGTAATGTGATGAACACTACAGTATCCTCATGCTGTTCGTACTTGTCAAACATGCGGAAAACTTCAGCCAGCTCTTCTTCTGATTTTCCTTTGCTCTCCTCTTTCATGCAGCGCACCATCATCACCAGGAACTCATCAAAGTCAACCGTCCCGCTTCCTGCAACCCACAGACACCTTTCAACGATCAAATCCCAATTCATATCATAAGCTTCACCTGAATCATATCTTCAACTAAAATCCAACATACCATCCTCATCTACTTCATCTACCATTTCCTGCAGCTCTTCTTGAGTGGGGTTCTGGCCCAGCATCCTCATCACCTTGCCCAACTCCTTAGTGCTGATACAGCCATCCTCAGCGTCCTGGACGAAGATGTCGAACGCAGCACGGAACTCTGCCGGGCACAGTCAGCAACTTTTGTAAGTTTATAAGAGAGTTGGCAGTGTTACATCTCAAGACACGCAGCTGTTGAACGATTAAAAAGAAAAACTCACCATTTTTTTGTTCTTCTGTCAAGTTCTCTACCTGTTTGGTGGAAAAGAGAGCTCAAATCTTTGCTCCACTTGGCTTAGAACTAAAAATATAATATGTTGTAAGACTGACCAGGGTCTATTCTTTACAGGAATGACAGCTGTCACTCGCATAATGTTCTTCAGACACCAGACACCCTCTGACCCATTGTTAAACACTTTAGCCACCATGACCCTTCTCCATTTCACCGGCTATTACAGGATATGTTAAATCTAAACCTGGTTACACTGGTTTTGTTGCTCAATTCCATTTTGATAGTGTGTCCTGTGATAGTGTAAAAAGGCCCCAAACCACTACTGTCCCATTTCCTATTCACTGATTTAACCTTGAGAGATAACTAACCCGACAGTGCACAGATTGATTTCTCTGGCTGATTATTAGTTATAAGTCTGAAATAAACCTGTCGTTTTTTGGAGGAAGGAAATGGTGAAGGACGGGTTAATGTTTAAAAGAACAGTTATTAATTTATCAGTTATTTTACCTAATCATACCAACTTTTGGGTCACTCTCCGCTCAGGCAGCCTGAGGTTAAATGTAGTAATTCTAATTTGTGCAATCATAACTTACCGCTGCTTTATATACGTCATCCATGACTGTCCTGGGATTAAGGTTTCCTTTATGAAATTCTCTGTAAACTCCTCAAAGGTAATCCAGCACTGAAGCCCACCCAGCACTCCTCTCTTCACAGCAGACACAGGACGAAGAGTCCCAGAGCCACCTGCCTTGGCCTTTATGGATGGAATGGATGGCCCCAGAAAAGACAAAGCCTTTTGTCACTCCCCTTTCCTATCTAAGAGAGCGAGGGATGGGTGAAAAAGGAAAGGGAGCGGGACAGAAAGGGCTTAGAGATGGCATAGGCTATAAATAGGGGAGGAATGTCAGAGACAACAGGCAGGAGAACTCGAGTTATGACAATAAGTCCTTGGCACTGGTCTCTCTGGCAGCCTGAGCAACAACCCCGTATCAGGCTCTAAACTTATCCACCGGTCACCTGCATTTGCCAATCATTGTTGAGCAGCATCACGACTGCATTCTTGTGGCAGGCACTGGCTCTTTGTGTGCAGGAAATTACTATAATCAAAGAGGCAAATAGCACTTCTTGTTATTAAATCTTAACCAGTGTTTGGGTTGTTAAAGGTGTGGGCCCTTTAAGAGAATGAACATTAATAATTCCCTTCAGTGTTTTTTCCTCATTCAAAGAACCAATCTGAAATATGGCACTGGATAACCAAAATGTCCCAGTACCACTTTTCTTTTGTGGATCTTTTGTAATTGTATAAAAAATGTTTGCATAAAATTATTATGAGATTGCATTAGAGCTTAAGATGATCAACACCTTTTATACAAACTTAGAGCATACTGTAAATGAAATATCATTTTCAGTTAACTCAGATTTTTTATTTTAAAATTTAATTTGCACTGAATAATAATGTTTTAAATTAGAAAAATGCAAAAGGAGCAGTAAAAGGAATCGAGTAACTGTTTTAGTTGCGGTTATGAATGAAAGATCAGGGGAAACATCTAATTACTTCAGTCCTAAGACTAGTGATATATAAACAGCTGCTTCACCGTGGCATCTCTCCATCTTTATTTCTATAATTAAGTCCAGAGAATGGAACCTAGCGCTCAAGTCACGTCTTGTGCCTGAGCTGCTTGATAACATCTGACCATGTTTTGTGATTTATCATATCATTCCTGACTGTAAGTGACATGTCAGCTTGTTATGTGTTTGTGTTTGGGATAGTTTTATCATTTATAATCATTCTGAACACTTGTTTCTTTTGTTTTCATCTTTTTCTATTTTCCGCTTCACCAATGTCTACAAATCAATCAGTATTTAATGTCAAAATCAGACTGCATCATCTCATGTTGGGCCACAAGTAGCATGAAAGCATCAAGCATAGACTAATGCCAGCAGTGCTGTCATCACAATGATACAATATGCTATTCTGGATCACGCCGGCCTAAATTAAGAACCACCAACTAGCCATGAACCTTCCCTTAAAGAGTAAGAGATTACAACTCTCACACATGTACAATTCACAGACAAAAAGCAGTATAATTTTCTAAGTATGAATCCAAAAGGCTTGGGGTTCATTTAGCTTTCACAGTTTTCTGTGTTAGGTAAAGCTCTTTTTATTGCTTTTTACTCATTGCCCATGTTCTCAGCAGCTCTCTCCACGACCAGCATACAACAACCGCAACCTTCCTCACCCTGAGAACAAGTAACAGCTGAGATTCAGAGGTTCAGAGGGCGTGTGTGGGACAATGAAGACAAAGTGGGCTTGGACACCGGAGAGGTCAGCCGAACACACTCACTCCAGTGACTCACTACAGACAGACATTTGTACGAGGAGCAGCAGTCTGGCAAAGTGGTTTTGCCAGATAGCATAAAATTACAGATTCTGTCTCACTCTTACCCACTGTTTGTTTGCATTACAGGGTCATCCATTTGAAAGTTAGATTGGTTGTCAAGAGAGAATTTAAGAAAAGGTGTTTCAGAAACAGGTGGCCTAAGCTTCTTTAAAGCAACTTTATATTTTGAGTGGACTGAGCAATGAACATTTTTTTTAAAGTAAAGGCAATGAAAAGTTGTTATAATTATTATTCAGTGTTTTATATATTAGTGCTGTCAAACGATTAACTGTGATTAATCATTCAAAATAAAAAAAAATATTTACATAATATAACTGTACTGAGTATATTTATTATGTATATATAAATACACATTTTTAAAATATTTACATGTATATATTTATATTCATAGACTTTCTGTTATGTATAAATATGTTTAATAAACTTAACATTTATTAAATATATTCATGCGTAAGTGTTTATCTACATTCACATAATGAATATACACAGTACACACATATACTGTGTAAACAAAAATATATTTTGGATGCAATTAATAAAGATTAACTGCTTGACAGTCCTTATATATACATTTAAAATTAAAATAAAATGTAAAACTTATACATATGTTTGCTTTTGCTAATAAAATAATGAATTCTACAATAATGTTAATTGAAAGCTGTAATGATATCTGATATCTAGTGCAAATTAAAACTGTTAAGAAAGCTAAAAAAGTGGTATAAAGATGCCTCAAGGTGTTAAAACACCTTATCATAAGGTGATAAAATATACGCTTCCTATGTCAACGTACACAGTTGTTGCCCATTTTGTATCCAGTGTTGTCTGAGCAAATTTTAACAGAGTCGCAAGGCAATATCTCACTCTGCAGTGATACTTTATGGTGTGAATGTAAATGCAAACAATCTTTCCCTATACAACGTGACCCTCAGAGCTGGTCTATTTGTATGTGTCTGTGAGACCCACGTCCAGCCCTAACTGTGGCTTTTTTTAAACATCCTTCTTTCCTCCCCCACAGATTTCTCAAATCTCTGATTTCACACTAATGAGAGAAATTAAAAAGACAGTTTTAAACGCAAAAACTATTTGGACGCTGATGGCAAACTTAAAATGAATGAATGTCAAAGAAAATATCAAACCCCACGGCCCTTGTTTTAAAGTAATGACCAGAATTGCAATCTAATTCTCAAATGCGACACTACATATAAATCAGCCTGTAATCTCCATAACCCCAGAGGAGTGTGTAACTGTATGCTTTGAAAACACACAGCATTTGTCTGTATGCCTGTCTGCCTCCATCTGTTTGTTTTATGAGTTAGAGAACCATGTCTTTCTCTTTTGGCGAGGTCTTTTTCTTTTTCTTACATACGTGCTAATGGCAGCATGCCAGGCAAGAACATGTTGAGGACGAGACATGGAGCCGGAGAGAGATCTCTGCACAGGTCAGTCAGGCTGCTCGCTCGCTGCCCTCTTGTTTGGATAACTCTCTCATTTGTCCATCTCAAGTGCTACAAGGTGTGAACACTGTGTCACTGTGGCATGACGTGACTGACATTGACCATCATTCCTCTGCCTCTGCCTCTCTCTCTCTCTCTCTCTCTCCGTCCCAAACTCTAGTGTTTGTTGGCACAACCGTTGACTTTATAAGGAGGAGTTGATATTTTTGTGAACTCCTGGCAATGAAGGTCCTTGTACACGTCTAACCACGCACTGTGATCTCCTCCCTGTTTTCTTCTCCTCCTCCTTCTCACTGCTGACAAAGAGAGAATTTAAGAGGGCAGCTGGAGGTGAGCCTGCAGGTACATGGTGAGCGTCTGAGCAGATCGGATAAGAATCATGCAGGCTCTTTTGGTGTTTTGCGTGTGCTTAGGAGCTTTATCTGTGGAAGGACAAGTCCTGGATGGACTGAATTCACTCTTCACATTTATAACTGAGACAGATGTTTCACCCTCGCAGCATCAACCGGTGGATTCTTCATCAGCATCAAGTGAGTTCATCAGTAATTATAGTAATTATGATTTCAAGAGCAGTGACAGAGTTTGCAGTCTCAGGTCAGACAAGTTCATTGTGAATAGTAAACGGTGTCTGTTATGCTATGATAAAAGTTCAAAACTAAAGATACATAGAATCGAAGGATATTTTACAGAAATAAATAGAAGAAAAAGCAACGATTTGCATAGAGTATGTATGCCATACAATAGTTTGAATTGTTGAAAATTTATTTCAATATTTGGAAATATGTTTGTGGCTGCATTTACAGTCACCTTTTCACTTTTAAGTAATGTCATAGCAAAGTAAACGCAGGTATAGTTATTCTCATTAGTTCTGAACATGATCCACTATACATCACAATACTTTTCAGTAGTTTGGGGATGGTAAAAATATATATAAATGCTTATTAAATGTTATTTTTATTTATTTGCTTGAAAATACAGTAAAACAGTACCATTGTGAAATACTATTGCAAAACTGTTTTGAATATATGGTTGCATTATTTTCATAGTACCCTGTACTAACTATAAGTAACATTGTAACTACACGTCAACTAATTCTCATTAATTTGCAACTACATGTCTACTAACTCTCAGTGTAGACTGTTAGGGTAGGTTTAGTGTTAGTAGAATAAGTTGACATATACTTGCAAAGTTCCTCATAGTCAGTATGTTGTATCTTTTGGACCCATCAAAAGTGTTAGAAGTTATTAAGCAGACAGTCTACTAATACTCTCATGACTGCTAGTTGACATGGAGTTGCAAAGTTATTTACTGTTAGTCGAATGTTTACAGTGAACTATCGAAATAACATTTACACAATATTTACACAAATTTACAAAAAGTTACACAATATATATTAGAATGTAATTTATTCATTGTAGAGTAGGGAACATATTCACTATAAATTAAAAGTTTTCCATTTCTAAACTGCTAATTTAGGTAGTTGTTAAGTTTAGGTCTGCGGTGGGATCTTAAATATGGTCATGAAGAACAAGACATTAATATGTCCTTTAAAAGTACTAATAAGTAATATGCATGCTAATAAGCAGCTTGTTAATACTGAGAAAATAAAGTGTTATTAATTTATTTTAAAAAAACATTTACAGTAGTGCATGTAGCTTCTTTTTGGTTCTGAATTCACTTATTATTGTATTGAATCATGGCTGCATTTGCAGGTGAAAAAGGAACCAATGATGTACAAAGAACAAGCCAAGTAAGCGACGCTGCTACAGACACGCAGGTGAGTTTGTATTTCTGGAGACAAACCAATCAGGTTTCTTACATCAAATAATTTGGTAAAATAAATAGAAAACAGTAAATATTGAATTCTCGACCATACACCTATCCTATAGTAACGCCTGTTTGCTGCACAGGCTGCTACTGTTGTTACAGTGGAAGAAGTATGTGTATTCTGGCAGTCCAAGATAGCACAACCATACCATAAATGCTAATTATAAGTCTATTTTTGCTTCCTGTCTTAATGCCCAACCTCTCATTTTCCACCTCCTTTATTCCTGCCTGTGCTATTTGTCCACTATATTTAGTTTGTTTAGTTTGTTCAGCGTGTTTCTGGTCATTCCTGTATAACTAATGAGCTGGATTCCTGCTGTGTGTCCCATCAGTCAGTTATGGGGCGAGCTGAGGCTGTGTGGGTGGAGCTCAATGCTGTGTTGGAGAGATGGGGTGGAGCGGCGGGGAAACTGAATACAATCTTGAAGGAACTCAAAGAGGAGAAAAAACGCCTCTTGGATCAAGGGGAAGAGCAGAAACCAAAGAAAAAGGAGGAGGAAGAGGATGAGGATGAAGAGGAAGAGGATGATGATGAGGAGGAGGAGGAAGAAGAAGAGGAGGAGGAAGAGGAAGAAGAAGAAGGAGGAGAGGAGGAAGGAAAGGAAGAAGAGACAGCCGAAGAAGAGGAGAATGATGCATCTAACAGCACCTCCACCCAAGACTCATTACCAGAAGGCTGCCAAGTGGGAGAAGGTCGAGTATCCTGCAAGCAGATTGGCTTGTCCCAACTACCAGACATCACAAACGAGGAAGTCACCATACTTGAACTGCCTGGTAAGGTCCGGAAAGGCTGAACGATCCGACATAAGTATATACATCACTGAAACGTTCTATAATTTACATTGGTTGCGTCTTGTAATTCAACATTTTAACCAATGCGCTGTCTTACAGGGAATAACTTAACAAGAATTCCTCCCAGTGGTTTTTCCGGGCTGCCAGATCTTGAAGAGCTTGACCTAAGTTTGAACAAGCTGGACGACTTCTCTTTCGACCTAAATCTCTTCACGGTACTGGTACTATTTTATCCCTTCAATTACACCGGTTAAATACTCCTATAATCTTAAAAGAGTATGTACTGTATGTCTACATCAAATCTAAAAATAATTCCATCCTAGTCAGGATTTTTAAGAACATACGAATTAAAAGTTTCAAATTATAACTGCTAACTATAAGTCCAGCCAAGATACGTCCGGATTTCCCAGCAGGAGACCTTGAGAAGAGTCCAAACGCACCACTCCCAAAGCAAACTCAGCAGCATGAAAATAGGAACCACGGTTTGGCCAGTGGAAAATGCCACTGTCTTCTTTGACCGTCTATGAAATGTTGGTGAAATTAGCATGAGGAGTAAATTCTCTTTGATGAGGGAAATGGGTACACAAGTTACAATGCACATTTATGTCGTTTTACAAATGGAAAGTAGCTAAAAGCTTTTCATTTGGTGGTAGGCACAGTGGAAACATTGCTGTGTTAAAACGCAGGCTCATAATTCACTAGGCCCAAAACAGACAGGACATAACCACTAAGTCCCATGTAGACAAGTTTGTTTCTGCTCTTTTAACAGAATCTTACAAAGCTGAAAATTCTGAAACTTGATGGCAATGAACTTACAACAGTTCCACAGTTGCCATCTTCTTTGGAGAATCTGAAGATAAACAACAATAGATTAAACCAACTGGCTTCACACAGCTTCACAGGTTTGTGTTGTTTTCATGTCAGCTGCACAAGCAGCTTATTAAGTTCTTTATATAATTTTTCCTTGTTACATAGATTTACACATGAAGAATGGGGTAGTATTTTTTTAATCTCTTATTAGTAGCTGAATAAAAGCTCTTTTATTACAAGTTGTGTTGAGGGGGTTGACTTGTTGAGGTCACATGACCAGCCCAATATTACTTGCTTAATCTTAGTAACTTAGTAAAGTTTTTTTCATCTGACTGTAACTGTTTACAAAGTTGGCATAAAAGTATTTTAGTCGTGTAGTGTATTCCAGCCTAAAATAAATCATGAAAGATCATTTGAACAATAATTTTAAGAACAGAATGCTTTTTTTAGGTTACAGGTTACATCCACACCACTAGGTGTCAGAATAAGTGTAGGACAGCTTAAAATAAAAACTATTTACTGATGCACCTTTAACTGAACTGACTAATAACATTTTGATTTCTGCAGGGTTGCTTAACCTACAAGTGTTAGAGCTGACAGGAAATATCCTGTATGAGAGCAGCATTGCACCCTGGGCTTTCAAACCTCTGAAGGCACTCAAGTTTTTACGACTGGATAAAAACAGATTCAGTGGTATCCCAGCAGGCTTGCCCCGTCTATAGAGGTCAGTTCTGTAACCAGGCTAATGACTCACTCACTTGTTTCTCTGTATAGGTTTATGGTATTTATACTTTGATATAAATCTTGGTGTATTTGCAGGACCTAGGGTTGCAGGACAATCAAATAGTGGAGGTGCAAGACAGGCTTTTGGATAAGTGTGTCCACTTGAAGGTGTTAGATCTCAGCCATAACCTCCTAAAAGAGAACAGCATCTACCCTGAGGCCTGGATCAAGCTGCGGTGAGTCTCACACACTTTATTATTTTTATGAGCCATATTATATCATTATATTAATACACATTTTATATATAGATAAAATAGTTAATAAATTGTTTGGATATATAGATTATTAAATTAATCAAATCATTATTTCTGTATAAAAAAGTAATATATACAGTGGAATACAGAAATTGTGCCTATATCAGCGGTTCCCAACCACATTTCTGGAGGACCCCTAACCCTGCACATTTAGCACGTCTCCTTTCACCCATTTCTGCTAGTACAGCCTTCTGTTTAAAAAGCAGCCAATGAGGGCTAACCATAAATACACAAGCCAGGCCCCACAATGTCATAAAACAATCCCCTTTCTGGGGACATTCGGTCCACACAATGTACTGTAGCATAAGTACACACACAGTACAGTTTCCTTTTTAGCCACTAGATGCTGCACAAACGACATGCTGAGAAAAGCAACCCAACCATTGCTAAATGCGTTGTGGTACAACACAATTCCAGGAACCCGTGTGTCCGTCATCATCAGAATCAGTTGAAGGAGTGTGATCATTTATTCTGAACCTGCTGTCAGCCTGCATCTGCCTCATAGTTTCGATTCTACCAGAGTAGATGTGCTTCTCCAAGGTCTCACATCACTCATCCTCAGGAGCGTGTTATATGAGAGGCAGAAGTGACAGAGAGCCCACTCATCACTCACTCTGCCCTTTACCCTGTCAAACACACTGAGCGATGGGGTGAAGTTAGAAAAACAAGTCAGAAAACACACACCACGTCCCAGCTGTTTGGAAATCCGAGCTTAATTTCACAAGTAATAAAGACTGTGTCTGGGGTCGTATATAGAGGATTACTGGGGTCTATTTTGTAATTAGGCCTAGGCTCACTCATGGATAAAAGATTGCACTTGTATTGCGGTGAATGCAGATGTTTGGCTGGCCACCGATCAGCCAAATGGAGCGGTTTACAGCACTGGTTATGGCTTGGCTGTGCGATGGTGAATGTGTGGGGTTATGATTCATACAGGGGTGACCGTGGTGTGCAAGCATTCCTGCAGGGAGACTTTTTGTGGATTTTGTTTTGTAGAGCTGCCAACCTACAGATATGTGGTTAGCACATAAAACCATCCATACTTCCACTAAAAGCTAAAAAAACACATAGAAAAGATGTAATCAATACTTTATAGCTAAAAGAGACGTGCAGAGTATATACAAAAATTCAAATCCAGTCATTTACTCACCCTCCTTTTATTAAAAACCGGATGCATATTTTGTGTGATTTACCATTCAATTACAATAAACATGAAATAGAGCTTTGAAAAAGCATCACAGCATTAACATAAAGATAAACTAAATTACTAATCAAGTACATTAAAATGAGACCTTCCATTACAACTACGACACCATAAGCTTTTTGTCTTTTCCACCCCCTCCATTCCCTCTCTCACACTGACTCTTATAAAGTCAGCAAATTATACTAATACATTATTCATCTCTAACATCTTTTACTCATTTTCTTTTCTTGCAAGTTGCAAATCTTTTTGAAACAGTGCCGTGTAAAGCTGGTTTGCAGGAATTCATAATTCTCCTTTCTATTCACTCTCATTAACATCTGCATTACCAGGAAAGCGGGCATTATCGCTTCCATAGCTGTTGCACTGTTTACTTTCCAGCTGCTTTTTTAAGGTAACCTCTAATTAGCTGCAGTGAGCGTAAGTGAGCTTTGATCAGCCAACAGTCCAACTTTACAGACTCTTTATTTCAAAAATAATGTCACATTGTCACCAAATTGCTGCTCTTAATTGTTACTATTTGTGTGTGCGTGTGTGTGTGTGCGCGCATTCACATGTGTGATCCTGTGATCTGCCCAAACACTGCAGCACCATGCTATTATCTCGGCAACAAATCTCTGAACCTCGCCGAGTTAAGGCAAGATTTTTACTGTCTGCTTTCATTTCTTCAGCTTTTATGAATGCCTGTCAGCCCAAATAATGTCCAAATCGGCACCATGGACCCAGTGTAAATCCCAGCTCCATCAACACCTCCTCAACACTCCATTTCTCTAACTTTCACTCCTCTAGCAGCCCAGCTGCATATATACACACACACACACACACACACATAAAGATGTAGTCATGACAGTATTTTCCTGAATCTTGTGTGTGATCAGTCACATGAAATTTCCAGCTGAGGCGACTTGCTCAAAAAAATATTTGTGTTTCAAAGATGGCAAATTGCGTACTTCTGGGGGGTCTTGTTATTGAAATTATTAAAAATGTAAAGAAACAGTAACTATTACAGACCCTCAGCATAAAAGGCACTTCTTACTAATAATCTTAATAATCTTCTTAATTTGTGTTTTGAAAAAAAAAAAATATATATACAGCTTTTAATGACATTAGGGTGAGTGAATGGTGATGGAATTTACATTTTTACTTAAAATAACTGCTTTTGCATTGTATTTATATTAAAGTCCTCACTTCCTTGAGCTCTGTCCTCCATTTCTAAAGATCCAAGTGCCAGGCCTATGAAATCTAATTACAGTTTTTAATGTCACTGAGCAACCTTCATGTTTTTTTTCTTTTAGATGAATGGCTCTAGTAGAAGAACTGCTAATAAGATTCATTTAAAGTTTCTCTAAAAGTGGCACATATCTGACCATTGGTGTGACATCTGCAATAAGCAGGCAAATGTCATGGGAATCTGTGCAACTTGGGGTTGAAAGACCATGGTGTTCTGTGTGTTCATATGCCATTGTGTTTATATAGGTGCACGGATTTCTGTGTGTGAGCAGTGACACCACAGGCCCCCTGTCATCTGGAGGGTTGTTTTGGTTCTCGGGGTGAAGAACAGGGTGTTCTGGGAGAGGGCTCCTCTGCAGGCCAGTGACCTGAGACTGAGGATTTTGATGGATGTGAGGACAGTGTGGATGCGCTAGCTGGACCGAGCTTACGGGAATGAGGCGGGGGGTGAAAGAAAGGACACGCGCTGCTTGTTTTCTCACACAGGGAGAAAAGAAAAAAATGCAAGTTAGTGCAGTTTCACCAAGAAGTTCACATTTTCATTTCATAATGAGTTATATAAAGTGTCTCTGCCCGAGGAGACAGCTAAGAGCCAGCGGTTGTGCAGATATGAAGAGACACACTCGCATACACGTAAATGCCTTCCACCCCTTTAAAGCGTGAAAGAAAATATTCAAAACCTTAATATCGTCAGGAAAAGAGCATGAATTACGGAGCCACAGCTGGAGATGGTTATGCCATTGTTCGCTCTTGCTAGTTCCAATCATAGTGCCCTAAATGAAGGGGCTGAGTTTAGCTGTGCCTGGGTCTCCCGCATGCATGATATAACATGAGATCCAATGAAATGTGTCTTGTCGTGACAGTGGTCTTCCTGTCCTGCGTGCCAGGTTACGTAAGGGCGGTTGTGCAACACTGGCATCGGTGTGCCTGTGGACATGTGGTGGCAGCCGTGCTCTCTGGTTCTCTTTATGGGAGTGCTCCCTGAGGATGCCCACCGTTATTGGCTCGTCGGTGAGGGGAATCTGTTTGGTAACAATGTCAATATGTAAATCTGACTCTGGCATTGGAAGCCAGTAATCCTGAAACTGCTTTATTGTGTTCTTGGATTATGCAATTTTATGGCAGTTTTGTTACTCAGATGGTATCTGGTATTGCACGTTTAAAAGTTTTTACGATGCTTTTAGATACAGTTTAGGCAGTGGATTACTTTTTTTCTACTTGTCAGCTTATTGGTGAATGTCTACAGACTGCTAATATAATATAAGTAAACGTAAGCTTACAATATCTAAAATATGAAAAATGCATGTTTTTTCACTGTGAATGTAAGTGTGGGTATGCGTGTCTTTTTGGCTGTAAATGATTGTGCTGGCTCACTGGTGACAGTGGTCCGTTGCGCACATGCATAATAAAACATTTATGGATTTATTTAACAACCCAACTGTTGATGAAAATCTCCTAAAGAGAGGGAAAAATTCCCTCTATTTATTAGCATTAACACTTATTTCCAAAATGCAGGAACAGTATGCACCTACATTATTCATTTATTTTTAGGTCTTGACCCACTCTGTGCCCTAGGCAAGACAGACCAAATTTTTTAATTTTCCAAATGTCTGACACAGCGTTTTAGTCGAACACTTTTGCCTAAATGAATTACGCACCTTTATAAATCACGTTCAGAAGTTTTTTTTTCAAAATGCAATTGCCTCAAACTAGCTAGAACTTTCAAAAATTCTTGTTAGTTCTTTCAGCGAACTTCCTCCTTCGCATCTCCTCCTTTTATGCTTCTTTATTTATTCTTTAATCTTTTTTGCTATGGGGGGCTAGTTTGAGTTGAACAGTTTCTCTGAGCCCATCAAGCCAAATCTGTTTACCACTAATGCAAAGATTATATGGGCACGATAAATCTGCCTCATTGCTCATGGCGCTTTCTCTTAGCATTCAAAAGCTTTCTTGAATATACATTAAGGTGATACAATTGCTTTATATTCTTAAAACTAGGACTAGAGATAGCTCAGAGCTCCTCTCTGAAACGCTGTCAGCTATATTCACTGCCAGATATTCTGATTGATATTCAGTCTGCAACATCTGAAGTCCCATCTCTCATCTCAAGGTCAGTGTCAGAGCTTGTCGGGTGAATGAAATCCACATGGAGGTCACTGTAGCTTTTGATGTAATAATAACAGTCGTTGCCATATGAGACCCTTATTCCTCCTCAGCGCACTGGTGGACTGGGCAGCCGTCGGTGTTATGGAGGCAGAGGAAATGTGCTTCTGACTCCTGCTGAGATGAACATTGTAAACTTACACCAGCTGTCTCCTCAAGACCCCTCTTGAAAAACACAAAAGCCTCTCATACACTACCATGACTTTTAGGACGTTCTCTCCCTCGCTTGAAATCTTCCACCCCCAAACCCCCCTCGTGCCTTCACAAAACACACACAAATACGCTTAACCGAAGTCGACGCACAAGCTTTTTTGGCTCTAGCTGACTTGTGCTGGGTTAATGACCTGCCATGGGGCCCGTTCTCCGAGCAAACACTGCAGAAAACTTCACAAGCTCTTCTAGCTCTGAAAGAAACCCACTGCATATGATGCAACCGTTGTACACTAAACACTTCAAAAATACTCTAACCCAATTTGCATAAATACAAGTTTTAAAGACATGCTTAGACAAGCAAATATGTCTAGTAGACCAGCAGAGCAGTCCTTCTGTTGAAGCCTAATAGTGGTGGGTTTTTTGTTTCTTGACCTTTTAAATCCATTGAATTATATGATTTGTTCCGATTTATCAGTGATATTGTTACTAATTGGTTCAGATTGGTTGAGTAGCTCTTCGATTACATATTCCTGGGAATAGGTGGGGAAAATATGTGAAAAGTTAGCATTTATATGTTATGAGTGAGCCTTTGGATCATTAAATGGTCACTGAGAACTAAAAATAGAGCTCACAGGCTTCAGTTAATGAGAAATATTAGTGCAAATGTGATTACAATTCCTTCACTTAAAAGATTTGTTCAAAACACAAATTTGTTCACAAACTAAACTGTTTGTAGTTGATAAAAGTGCATTAATTCACATTAGTTAGCACAGTTTTAGTATCGGTGTTAAGAATTGTGAAATTCACGGGAATCTGAAATTTTGGCATTGCATTAACCTTATTTCCGGCAAATTATTATTTATTTGAAATTAATTATTTTGTAATATGTGTGACCCTGGACCACAAAACCATGCACGTGTCAATTTTTCAAAACTGAGGTTTATACAACATCAGAAAGCTGGGTTAATAAGCTTTGGTTCGTTAGGAAAGGACAATGTTTGGTCGATATACAATTGTTTGAAAATCTGGGTGCAAAAAAACTAAATACTGAGAAAATCACTTTTTTAATTTGAAAGTCATCCAAATTAAGTTCTTAGCAATGCATGTTACTAAATAAAAATTGAGTTACATTTGCAGTACAAATTATTGTCATGGAACATGATTTTTACCTAATATCTTAATGATTTTTGGCAAAAAAAGAAAAATCTGTCATTTTGACCCATACAATGCATTTTTAGCTATTGCTACAAATATACTTACTCATATTGTGATATAAGAGTTTGGTCGTATTGCCCACCTCTAAGGTAACACCCCACCTCTGTCTTTCTGTTTTCACAGGAAGCTGGAAACTCTTGATCTGTCCCATAACCAGATGGCAGTGGTGCCCTCAGATCTGCCCCGGGCCTTGCGCCTACTCTCTCTGCAGCACAATCACATTCACTCCATTCCTCCATACTCACTGAGTCACCTCCGCCCAGGCTTACGGTCCCTACACCTCTCCCACAACCTGTTAGAAGAGCACGGTGTGCTGGGGAAGTCATTTCGTGGTGTTTATCAAACTCTGGAGGAGTTACACTTGGACAACAACAGGTTTCAGAGGGTGCCACACAATATGCGCCATTTCAAGAACCTCAAGCTACTGCGTCTAGACCACAACCGTATAAGGTATGTACACTTAAGTTCTGTTCCTATACACAGTGGTCAGACCTGGAGGCTGGAGTCTTAAATCTATCTAATGATACACAGTTTGTTCAGATCAACTGAGAGTGTGATGTTTTAACATGCTCCGAATGTTGTACAACATAAATCAGAAGCCGTCAGCCTTCAGGTTAAATCTTCACTGTCTGTGCCCTATATAGACTGCTACCTTCTAAGGCAGTATATTAACTGACTCATACAAATACTCGTAATACTTGTAATAAGCACAAAAACAGTACTGTTCAGACAAATATTGTGTGTAATAGTTCATTTAAATACACACACACTACCATTCAGAACTCAGTAAATGTCAGTAGATGCTTTTTTTTTTGCAAGAAAGCTATTATTATTCAGCAAAAACACGTTAAATTGATCAAAAGTACCAATAAAAACATTGTTACTGTAGATTGATTTATTTTTTAAAGAATTTTTTTTTGAGCTTTGCGTTCATTAAAAAATCGTGAGTAAATGATTGCCACAAAATTGTTAAGCAGCGCAACAGTTTTCAGCAGTGAAAATAATAATAAGAAATGTTTCTCAAGTTTCAAATCATCATATTAGAATAATTTCATGGATCATGTGACACTGAAGACTAAAATGTGCCTTTTGACAAAACAGGAGTAAATAATCATTTAAAAGTATCTTCATATTAAAAATAGTTTTTTTGTTTGTAATAATATTTCAAATATTACTGACTAAAATACAGTGTTGTTTTGAGAAATTTTTACAGTGTTCATTGCTGTGCATTCTGGATTTCCATAATTCTCAAAAAAGACATGCTGTGAAATTGAAAAATGAATGCCTTAAAATACTGTCTAGTAAGTCATTAGGTTTTGGAATAGAACTGTAGTGTTAAGCTTCTACATGCCCATGAATACAACCTCCATTCAATATCCTCATTCCCTTTAGATTTTTCAACTCCTACTCAGACTCGGCTCAAATAATTTTCTTTGATCTTCTTTTAAACATTCTCTAGCATTTATTACTCACTAATTTTACTCTTTCTTTTCTGTTAGTTTGCATTTCAAAGGCGTAAAGGCTTAAGCTTGTCTGCACCCGCAGACTGCAGTGCATTGAATATGGCAGCCGATGTAGTGCGAGCTCTAAAACCCAAGATTGAACTACATGAACTGCACTAATTAAAATATTTGTGTGCTTGCTTTAGGGTCTGCCAGTAATTACAAGGATGCATATCTCTACTCTCTAAACTGCTCTTGAATTAGTAAGGTCTAGAAACACTTAAGAATCTATCAGCAACTGCAATCATTTACTTAATTAGCATTTTTGTCTTGTTCTAAAAATATAGTAACATTTATAAAACAATGATACTCGAGGGGCAACATTATTTTGTAATTATTAATGTAAATATCTTTTCTTTTTGTTTTTTGGAAAATAGTTGTCTCACCAAAATGTTTTTTTTATTGCACACATATGCTTTTAAGTTTTTTTAAAAATTGAAATAATAGTAATCTTTAGGCATTTTTATTGAAAACATCACAAAAGGAATTATTGTGAAAAATATGTACATCTCTACGATGAAAAGTGTGATAGTGAGTAATATGTATGACCTTCTTTTTTCAGCTCCGTCCCAGTGAAATCAATCTGTAAGGTTAAAAGGACTGAGGATTCTCCCCTGTCAGCTGTCCATTTAGAGTACAACTACATCAATGTGATGAAAATCCCTCGTGCTGCTTTCTCCTGCATTCGGGATTCCAACAAGATCATACTGGATCCTCAGAGCCAAACACAGGGCTAGTAAACACCCTGTCACTTGAATCCTCCCCTCTGCGTCTCCTGTCAGTCACTCTAAGATTAAATACTGTAAACACCATGTCCATTAAATCTATTAATAGTGTGCATGCTTCCTCTCCAAATGCACATTCGGGTCACGTTCGGCAACCTGTAGCATATAATACATTATTCTGTATGTAATAAACATTCTTCTTATAAGCTTTTGAAACAAAAAAAACTGAATCTGAAAAAAAAAAATCTGATGCCTTTCTACAATATTCATTTAGCATCTGCAGTGATTTTGTTATTATATACTTTCGTATTTATATTTGTGTTGTATTATTTTAAATCATCTTCTGATGTCACATTAAAACACATTAATGTCTAAAATGAAACAAATTCATGTCTAAAATGAAATGTTTTAGTAAATATAAGTCTAAATGTACACAATTACCGCAATTTGTCTGTCAGACTGATTGTGTGATGGACCCGTAGCTCACAGCCCAGGTAGGTGCAGCTAGAAAGAAAAAAAAAAATCTAGTTTGAGACTGAAGGGTATGTGACAGCATCTTTATTTCCCGTGACTTTCAGGACACACTGCCTCAGGTGGACGGCTGGAGGCCTCTGAGCAGAGATGATGTTTTGAATGGCAAGGTAATGAGATAGAACTTATGAGCTGTGATGTCTGCTGAGTTCAGGTGTGAATGACGCCCACAGCTCCGAATAGGGCCCCTCTGTGCTCATTCAGCAGCACCGCCTCTGGGTAAGAACGGGTTACTTTGATGCGAAGTGCCTCCGATTTCTCCTAGCCAAGAAATCTATCAAAGCGTAAAGATCCCCAAGATGAGATTCTTAAAGCATAAATGATTTACATCAAGCTGTTGATGGCCCCAGTGACCTTGACTGATCATTCGAAGGCAATGTGATGGCATGACACATTTAGTTTGAATTGCATTACACTGAAGGCATTTGGGCTCATTTAAGGTCCTTTAAAACAGTCCTCTCGTTGGCCATCTTGGTAATGTCTTTGGGCAGCTATAACAAATCATCAAAGCGCCGCTGTAATCTGCTTGAAAGAGAGAAGTCCTAAGTCTCTTAAACAGTTTGCCTAGCTTGCATTTCATTAGTATGTCAGGTCACCAATAATGTGTCAAAAATACTGGATTTTGCATTATATAGTGAGTTGTAAGTTCCCAGGCCAACTACAAAGCACATTTATCGATATACTGTTATTTGTGTAGTATAATGATATGGGCTTTCATTGAGTTGGGTGTAGGGCAATGTATATCACTGAAAAAAGTAAAAATGTACTCGCAACTTGTGAACAAGTGACCCAGACGACATCTTGAGATCAAAAGAGCAGCTGGACACTTCAAATAGGTCATGCACGAAAAAACAGCAATGTTGCATGATTCAAAAGATCACATATATTGGTCTCAGATGTGTCGTCAAGACCCATGAAGAGCAGCAGGGCTTCTGTCTTCTATACAGGGATAATGGCTCTGAGGTTCAAATGTGCATGATTCCCGGTGATCATTTTCCTGGAGGAGAGGTTTAATAACAGTGTGACTGGTCTGTTTGTAAAACACAATGCCTGTATTCTTGCAGCCGCGTAAGGGAAAAAATATTGTTAACGATATTGCAGAAAGACATGAGCTAAGGGTCTGAGATCCTCTCCAGCACATCAAGGCCACAGAAATCCTGGTGTCCTTCCAGCTTTGTTAATGAAGTGACTTCTTAGGTCTTGACGTTCTTTGTCCTGACATTTTATTAGCAAGCATTAATGAAAAACATGCACAGCAATCAAAACAGCCTTTCAGGATGCTAAATCCTTCCTCTCTTTAAGAAAACCTGTCTAATTCGTAGCACACTCATACATAATCCTGTGCTTGCTGTAAAATACACAGTAGGTCAATTATTACAATTGTTCTCTCATCAATTCTTCTTAGGCTTCTATTTCTAGAGACCTCTCTCTCCTCCTTGTGAACAGTCTGTATAATCTGACAGCAAGCAGATTTCTGACAGAAGTTTAGAGAGTCTAGTAATCCTACTTGTCTTGTACTTAGAGAACATAATTCATCTCCATTAGTCACTACAGACATACGCGTCACACTTAATGCTTTAATTAGCCAGTTCACTGCTTAGAAGACACTGGCTCAGCAGCGTTACTTTATCAAATCTAATATTGATTTCACTCTCAAGCAATCATTTTTCATAGTTTAGAAGCCAAAAAAAAAAAAAAAAAAAAAAAAAAAAATATAAAAAAAAAAAATATATATATATATATATATATATATATATATATATATATATATATATAATATTAGCATATTCAAATGATAATTGACAAATACTGTTCATATAAATACATGTATAAATTGTAGAAAAATATGTTGTTTATATATTAAATATATTTTCTATAATATAAATTCTATAAATATATGCATGTAAATATTTTTAAAATACCTACTATATTTGTGTGTATTTATACATAATAAACAGAGAGGATTTAGAAGCGATTAATCGCTTGACAGCATATATATATATATATGTGTGTGTGTGTGTGTGTTTGTGTGAACTTTAGATATTTTTCATTCAAGATAGTTCTCAGTGATTTTTCAAATTTACAGACATTATTAACACTTAAGCCCCATTTACATGCTTCTTATGCAAATGGCTATCCTAATCTGGTGACTTTCCACTGCATTATCACGATCAACAAGATGAAAATGCTATTCCATGAAGCCAAAGAGCTGTCCTAGGACAGAAATACATACATCTGGAGTTCTTTTAAAGCCACACAATAGGCAGTGCAGCTCACAATGCCTGTTGTAACAAAAAGTACAACAAACCAACACTTTCTCCATCTCCCAGCTGAGCATGTAATCACACATTACCTCTAAGCACCACTGAGTTGGCCGGTGCAATTGGTTATCCGATCTGCACGCAGAATAACCGCGATTTGACATAATTGTACGGTCATTTTGAAAACACTGCTCTACTGTCTAAGAAAGTGGCCACCGCAACTAACAAAATTCACGGTGCTCATGGTCCTGCTGGGTTTTCAGATGACGTCTGGGCGATTTTAGCTTTGGGGTAAAAATTGAAATAAAACAAAAATGTAATTTATTCTTAAATCCTTCTGAACATCTTCCCCAGCAGTGTAATTTAAATGATACACGCGCTCTTGTCCATCATGAGTTTCATCGCATCACTGCAGGAGTCCATGTATATAGTGGTATAACCAATTCAGAGATTCATTGTCGACTGGACTCACTAGTTAGATGGCATACGTTACTGGCTCAGATTCGTCCGCATGGGAGCTTTTTCAACCCAGAGGAGATCTGTCTTATCCTTCATATCCTCTTTGGCCCACAGACAAGCACTGTTCTTTCTTTATTCAGCCTCAAGCTGTTTTCACATTTAAAGCGGGCTTTTCTATGGAAAGCAAGGCTGAACTTTACACATTCTCACACAATCTCATATTCTCTCTCATCTCAAATTCCCTCTTTATTTTCTGTCTGATTAGTTTGTTACTTTTATTTATTCATTTGGGTGAATTTCAAATGTTAATGTTTAAACACAAGTTCAAAACGAATCTCTTTCATTAATAGTTTATTAAAAAAAAAAGCAGACAAAAAAACTAAAAATGTTATTGTTAGATAAAGCTTAGATAAAGAAAAGGCTCCACAAAAGAGGAGGCCACTTATGAAAGGGTTGGTTGTTCAAAGAATGCTGTATCAAAGCATATTAAGTGTAAAGTTGACTGGAAGAAAGAAGTTATGAAAAGGTGTTTAAGCAACAGGGATGACTGCAAGCTTGAGAATACTGTTGAGTACTTGGGAGAGCTTCACAAGGAGTAGAATGAAGTCAGTGAATCAAGAGTCGTCCGCCCAGACGTCTTCAGCAAAAGGGGCGAACAAACCATTTCTGAGACATAAACGTCAGAAGCATCTTACCTGGGCTAAGGAGAAAAATAACACAACTGCTGCTCGTTGCTCCAAAGTCCTTTTTCGAAATAATAGTAAATATTGCATTTAATTTGGAAATCAAGGTCTGAAGCCTGAAGGAAGGCTGAAGAGGCACAAAATCCAACCTGCTTAATTTTTGAATTTTCATGAGCTTACATGTAATTAATCTTGAACATATAGTTCTGACATTAAACTCTAGATGATGCAGTCTGATAGGTCCAACTCAGTTTGACATGATGACATAGTCACGTGGTGCTGCTGATCTGTTCTTTTTCTATCAGTAGCCAATGGGCTTCCATTATTCAAATACTTCTCCAGTGCTTTCAGTTGCAGCACTGTCAGAAACCCTCCACCTTCCCCAGCTCCACCTGTATAGGTCTGCTGTGGGGTGATTCATAGATAATAATAATAAGTTAATACATTTATATTGCGCTTATGAAAGTAATGAATACTGAGGGTGGGAGGTGGGGGGCACCAAATTTCACATTTTTGGGTAAATTATTCCTTTAACTTGCAGCTACTTCAAATGCAGTGCTTCTACTTTTTGTAATTCATTTTATTCATTTTAATTCATTTATTACTTTTTTTAATTCATTTTCATCTGCTTTTACATCACGTATAAATGTTGAACCCGACAGTATAGTCGAAAGCAGCGTACAAAAATGAAATGCTGGTCTAAATTAAGCAGTTTTACCTTGATAAGTCTAAGAAACTCTGTCCATCTGTGTTGTCCTCTTTCTGCCCTCGTCCAGCGACAGCAGCTTCCTGTGTTTGTTATTAGAGGAGCAGTAAGGGGGCAGCAGCCCATAAACCCCCCTACTGGACAGTGATCCCAAAGCATAGGGCATTCCATTACAAACAGTGAAAAGAGAATGGAAAGAGTGAGGAAAGGGAACGCAAATCGTTCACGGTACAAGAATATGCACGGACATGTTCCTTACATCATTGCATTGCGTCCATCCACAGTGAACTTTTACTGACGAGCTTCACATCGATTTCAGACTTAATATTGTGGTAAAATCACACGTAAAAAAAATATACCAGGACAGCTGTGTTCATTGAGAAAGCGGACGGTCTATCATACTAAAAGATCTGTATGTAATGGAGCGGTTGGGACGCTGTCACCGTTAAACTAAAAGTGACTCTGTACCTTATTTTAAAAATATAATCGGTGCCCTTCAGCATCAGGAAAATGTTTGTCCTTTATCGTCTTCAGAAAATGTACCAGTTTTTGTTCTCAATCCTCCAGCTGTAGTCAGTGAGTGGGTGCTGGCAGTAGAATTAACTAAATGCTGAAATGAATAACATCGCAGGTTGCCAGTGGTAAATAAGAAACAGACCTGAAAAACAGCATCATCGTGAGCTAAGCCGTGCTTTCTATAGCTCGGTATTACATGAATTAAATGAGCATATCCATAAATCATGATGAAGAAAAGTAATACTCTTCATATTAGATTATGCAGCTCTCTACTGTCTAATATTAGGGTGCATTTTAATGCAATCATCGATGTCCCCTTGTCCTGCCTGCAGCTTTCTCTGTGCATCCGAGTCTCTTTAATGCTACAGTAGACTCTCTGCTCAGAAAGTGCTATACTTATGAAGCCACAGCTATGTGCGTCTCCACAACCTCAAACATGGAAGTGAAATACAAGCTACGTTGAGTTAGCTGCTGTTAAAAGGTTCCTCGTCGGTGTTAGAGAGCTGATCAAACTGAAAAAAGACAGGAATATCTAAATAGCTGACAGAATGGGATAATTTAAGTATAAGTGTGACCTTTTGTACGATTTATAAGATTTCTGTTTTGCATTGCGTTGCATTTTTCAACTGGGCAGTCTTTTGCTCTCAGTTTCAAAGAAATTAAGTTTCTCGAGAGATAGGTTTTGACACGCAAAACTAATATTAACACCTAATGATTCATTAGTTCTTGGATGAATTTCATTCACCTTTGGGTGTTACATTCCTCGGAGTTAAACCTGTCTAACAGATAATTATCTGTTCTCACAAAACATCTTCATTGCTTGATACATGCATACAGGTTGTGAAGAAAACTTTCTGCGATTGTTGTGATTATTAATAAAATGAAAACAGTTAAGCCTACTTTTTTGTTGCAGGTATACAGTGTGCAAATGGTTAAATTTTACACGTGACTTTTATTCCATTTCTTTCACCGTTTTCATTCTGCTGAAGGTATAAGCAGAAACAGAAAACACCTGAAGTAGTCTGTCTGGAAAAGCACAAATATAGCAACGTTGATTTGTCATGATTACAGTAACAAGCGAATGGTATTTTGGTTACGGTTGCGATGGTGACATTTTTTGTCAGGGCATCAGTGTAGGAATTTTGAAATCCACTTTCGGAGAAACCGCTTCATTGATTTGATTGCAGTTGAAGGCGTGTAGAAAATCATTAAATCGTGGAACTTCAGCTCTGTCAGACATCGTTTCTTTAACGTGTTGTGCAATAAGCAGCCTACACACACAAGTGAGCGCGCATCAGTGTATAAGAGCGGCCGGTTGGCTGAAGCTGTGGTGCCGATCAACCCGCCCAAACCCCCTTTCCTCCAGCTCTCCGCCTCACTGACAGATACAGGCGGGAGTTAGTTAAGACAGTTAAAACTAGAACACCAAGTCACACCGAAGAGAATATATGTTGCAAAACCCAAATAGCAAACTCGAAAGGTAAATACGGTTGCAGGAGTGTGGAAATATTGCAGCTCAGATTAAGGTAGGCTAGACTTTTTGTTATTTTGCGTTTATTGGTTATTTTGCTTGTCTTTTTCCTTTATTGTTGTTGTTGTTTTTGCCATGTTCATTTGGCTTGCTCTATATTAAGTTTCTGAACTACTTAAGCTTTATTGAGCGTTACATACTCATATAAACAAAGCTTAATGAAACCTCCATAGTTTCTAGATTCATGCACGGGCGAAAATGTTGCTCTCTGTTTATTCAGATGCTCAGACGTGATGAACGAGGTAAAGAGTTAAGATGAACTCCACGAAAGAGTTAAAGAAACACGCAAAATGCAAAGAACATCTGAACTAAAGATATACTTAGAATAAGGTGATATTGCTTTATTGTCTTCACCTGTCTTGATTTTTAGAGGCAATTCCAGTTAATTGTTTAGGGTTGGATATCGATTGAATTTTATCAGAGTCTTATCTATTCCCAGTTTCTATTCCAATGTGGTGTAACGGTGTTTTAGACATTTAGGTATCCCGTGTCACTTTTTGCAAAGCATTTGATTGCTGCTGAAAAGCACGAAGAAAAACTGCACGCGATTAAGAGCTTATGTGCGCTAAATAGAGCTGCTTCCTACAATCCTGGATGAATTAAGACTTTTTAAAACGAAAGTTGTAGTTATTTTAGAATTATTTAGAAAAATATTAGAATGGAAAGAAATTTATGGATGAAAGGATCAGTGACTAATTCAAGTTTTACTTATTTCATGTCTGGATGAAGCAGTGAATGAATCTTTTGATTGAATGATTCAAACACAAATACTTTTCTAACAGGCTCTTTTTGCCACACAAAAACAAGCTAAAAAACACACACACGGAAATTGGTGAGTGGAATTGAAATCGACATTTTACAGGATTATGATTCCTATCCAATTGTTTTAATATTTAATTAAATTTAGTTTTTAACTTTTTAAATCAAACAGAACAAAAAAAAAAAAAAAAACACTTACCTTTCATTATCTAGCATTATCTAGCTATTTTCTATCTACACTGTAAAAAAAAAAAGTAAAAAAGTAAACTTTTGAGTCCTTTCAACAATAGTATTTTAGCTCTTTGTAAAGATACCATGTTTAGCTGATGTAAAAAAAAAACAACAATGTAAATTTATTCATACAATTCAGATTTTTTTATTTTGCTAATAAAAACTTGTCACAGCAATTGAAATAACAGTTAATGTCATTGAGGTAATTTGTATTTTTTACATTTATTTTTGCACTTACAGATCTTTCCATATTCTCTCTCTCTCTCTCTCTCTCTCTCTCTCTCTCCCACATTAGCTTTGATCTGTCCTATCAAAATTAAAAAGAAAAAAAAAAGAAATCACCACATTATTTATTTAGTTAATTTATGAACGACAAACCTTAATGAATAACTTGGTCTAATATGTAGACATCTTTGTCTTTTCTTGTAAAACAACTTGCAAAACTAAAAGTGGCTGAACATACCCTAGTTCTCAAAACTAGAAACACAAACCTCAAGAATGGTGAGAGCCAACAAATAACAAAACAACAACAAAAACGTTTCAATTATTTAAAAATATTTCTAATTTAGAAAAATAATTGACTTTTCTTTGAGAACGCCTTGTACCAGCTCCTTGGCTGACCTATGACTCAATATATATATATGATGCAACGTACGTCATACGTTGTGCGTTTGGTCAGTCAGTCAGTTATTTACGTTATAATTTTAAAACTAGAAATATTTTTGTTACAAAAACTATAAATATGCTTCAGAGGACATGTGATAACCCCTCGAAGGCGTATAGTTTAGTTTTACATCGCGGTACTTGCGGATATATCCAGTTTACAGAGTTTAAAAATTATGGCCTCTATCCACCCGCTTTACCAAGCTTGGAAGAGCCAGGAGACATTTTTAAAAAAGTGACTCCTTTGTCTGAAAGAAGAAAGTCATATACACCTAGGATGGCTTCAGGGTGAGTAAAATATGGGGTAGTATTCATATTTGGGTGAACTATTCCTTTAAGTCAGTAAACAGCAAACCAATAATCCTATAACAGTAACTACATAATCTATCCAATAAAATATAAGTCTGTATATGATCACCATTGCTTTTTGCGTTGATTGCACCATTACCACCTCACCACTTATTTGGGGCATCTCTGTCTTTTTCCATTAATTTTTCCCTTACTTTCTCTTATTCGGTCTATTTGAGAATTCTCTCTTTATACAATTGTGAAATGACTACTGCTTCACACTCAATATATCTGTTTTAACAAGCTGCTCTGTTGATCAGGTCCGCCTTCACTCTTTGTTGTGCCAGTCGCCACATTCACGCAGAGCAGTAATAGACATTGCCAGGCAGAAGCTTTTTTAGGGACCAAAGTTAACAAATTACAGTCAAGCCAGCAGTTAATTCCTGCCAAGCGCAGAGAGCTCAAAACAACCCAATGGTTTGTCAAGAGAGAAAGAGAGAGAAAGTAAGTAGCCTACGCAAGTGTGCATTAAACAGACAAAACTGCTCCGTTTAGATGATTGACTTCATTTGTGAGAAATCTTCATATAATTTTGATTGGTGTTGTCAGACTTTTATTGGCTGTTGAACATTAAAAGCAAGTGTGTCCTCAGACTTCCAATCAGACCACATTTAATGTGTCAAAGCTGTTGTTTTGAAAGAAATTCTTCTTTCTAACTAATGCAACAAACCACAGATTGACTGAGGTCATGTGAGTTCACTGGCTCCCACGGTTAGTGCAGTAACTTCCTCCTCCCAACTTTGGTATGTCAGTTAGAGAAGTGCCATAATTTAGCTCTCGACGTACAGCTTCTCATGATTAAGGCATCTTTGGTCTAAAATCACACTTTAGAATCTAGAGAAAAATATTTAAGTTTTTTTCTTTTCCTCTAAAGTGGCGATTGCCAGGGTTTTTAGTCGTATGTATCCCCACAGCTTCACAATCCAGAAATACTGTGGGTAATAACAGACTCGCTAATGCTGCATTCCTTTACCTCAAAAGTCGGATGTTGGAGCTGAGAATGACGCCACACCGGAGTCGACCGCATTTCAGGACAAAAAACCAAGATGGACTTGTTGGTTGCCATCAGCGGTATAACCACAATGTAATGAAGCTACGAGAATACATTTTGTATGGAAAGAAAATAAAACTAACGGCTTTATTCATACATTGGACACCGTAACGTAACTGTAGCTCAATTTTGGAGAGCATCCACTGGACACACATGAAGCGAGAGCTCTTCTTTGTCGGCTGCATCAGACAGATGAATTGTTGAATAAAGTTATTCTTTTCGTGTGAAAGGTTTATAACATTACGTTTGAGCCACTGATGGCAGATGGACTATTCTGGATATGTCTTCCATACTTTTCTGGACCTTGACGTTGTTTATTACTTGGCAGTTAGTGGGACAGTCACATGCCCCCCCAAAATATCTTAAATTGTGTTCTGAAGACGAACAAAGCTTTTAGGGGTTTGGGGCGACACGGGGTAAGGGATGAAAGGCAAAATTGTCATATTGGGGTGGAGTTACACTTTAAATGCATTACGTACATTATGTGTTTATTCCACAAATAGAAAAACCTGCCAACATGGTTGCACTAAAACACGAAATCAGCAGAATGAATGGGTCATTAACTCAGCAGTCACTTTCTGTCACTGTTTAATGATGTAACCTGCAGGAAGAGAGTCACCGACACATCCCCAGCACTAATGTACTGTCAGCCCGTATAAAACACAGACAAGTGATACGAACAGTGAAAACCCTAAAGCTGCTGATTTGTGTATTAGCAGTTTTGCCATGTCATGTGCACAATTAATGTAACATGAATCAGCCATTTAACTGTATGGTGAATCTTTTTTGGGGTGTTCTGCTTTTAGATGACGGGGCAATGAAGATTGACAGGAAAGTGTTGAGTGGAAAGGGGTTAGTGAGACTGGCAAGATTCAAAACCCTTGTCAGATGGAGGGACAACCATTAAATAATCTGAATGCAGAGGATTAGTGCAATGATAATGCTAATATTTAACCATTTAAAAACCATCCCACTTTATTCTTCAAATATCCCTTTTCTTTATCAGATCTATAGAAGCTGTTTCTTAACCATCTAATGATGTTAATTTGACATTGATAAACTCAATCAGTTTTACTGGACGTCTTTAAAGTACATTCATTGGTTTTTGGCCATAACATAAAAATAAACTGAAATTCTGAAAAACACAAGAAACTAATTGAGAAAATTGATTGTGATTGATTATGACAGTAGACTTTAATTAGGTCAGAGGCCGTATTGAATTTAGTGAGGATGAAATGGAGGCTGTGAGGGATAGATTAGTCATTACAATGGCCTGAACTTCATAAAGGCCCTAGATCCTTTTTTGTTTGTTTTGAGAAAGATGTTTTGTTAGGAGAACAGGCGGTTAGTGTGCTGTTAAACACCAGTACAAGTCACTGGACACAATGTACTTCTGTTCCTCACAGCCTGATTTTTATTCCTGTCAAAAACTGACTATACTGCTCTACTAAGGTCTTTTAAATTTTAGTATCCCTTATAGTTTTAACAAAGCCAGTTAAACCTTTTTTACTGATATATGCCTCATTATGCAACTTTTTTTTTCATCCTGTAAGGAGGTCAGGGGCAGATTTTGATGTAGCACTTCATATTTCTGCACTCCTCTGATATCTCTTGTCTCATTTATAGATTATGGTTCATTGTACAACTCAATGGCAGACTTGCCATAGCTTTTAGCTTTTCAGGCATAACTCTATGAATGACTGTTAAAGACGTAGAAATCAGACGCAAACACACGGCCCACAGTGTGCAGGGAAATTCCCTTTTTGGCTAATGTGTTAGTCTTGTCTTTTATTATTATTATTACAGTAATCATAGGAAACATGCTGCAGTGTTCAGAGGGATCTCTGTGTGGGCACTGCTCAGTCTCTGTCATTTCAGGAGAGGCGTCTGCTGTGCGCTCTATTATTAAAATCTGACATTTAGTTCATTACCGTCTGTCTTTTTCAGAAACACCAGACTAGGTGGAGATTTAGAATTTAATTGTTTTAATAAAGATACATGTATCGATGCTCAAAATCTAAACATCAAAGAACATTATTAAGTTTATTAGACAAAAAGAAGAAGAAAAAAGTGACCTCAACAGAAATCAAGCTTTATTCTTCCAGTGTTTAAAGATATATGATCACACTATGAGTTATTCCCCCAGTATAAGACACCTTAAATTGATCAACAGTGACATCAAAAACATCTGGAATGTCACAAAAGATTTTGATTTCTAATGAGGTCCTTTTGAACTTTCTATATAACTAAGAACTTGTCTCAAAGTATCATTTTTTCAGCATTGATAATACGAGATGTTTCTGGAGCATAAAATCAGGATGATTTCTGAAGGATCGTGTGACACTGAAGACTTGATGCTGAAAATTCAGCTTTACCATCACAGGAATAAATTACAATTTAAAAAGTAATCAGAAAACCCCCCACGACATTTAACAATATTGTTTATTGTACTTTTAATCAAATAAACAAAACCCCTTATGAAAAAGAGTGTCCAGCTTGTTTAAAAAAAACTTTGGTGTGACCACTAAAATATAGAGCTTTGTACTTCTGGTCCAACTGGAGCAGCAGAAAACAGCTGGTGTTTATACAGACATGCAGTACATCTTCTTACAGCGCTTTCACTTTCACCTTGCTTTTGCCATCAGCTGCTACTCTCTGCTCTCTACCTCCACTCTCTCCTAATTTCTCTCACATGTTCATGTGAATTTAAGACTGACATTTTGAATGATAGAAATAGCTGTCTGCGTTCCTTGTTGAGGAGTATGTGCTGTTAAATTAGCAGCAGAAGCAGTTGTTATGTCTAGGCCATACCATTCCTCAAGTCACCGTTCTGGAGAGGACTGTGCCTTTAGACTGGAGTGATAAGTGCTGTGAGTTTTGGATTGTCCACTGATGTTTTTGGCTAAGGCCGTGGGATAAGATTATCTTTGTTTCAGCTAAAGTTTGTGTTTTTCTTTGTCAAAGGCATCAGATGTATGTGGCTCTTGCTTATCGGCTGCTTTCATGCAGTCACTGTTTGGAATCATAAGTATATTTACTAACAGGCCTGTCTCAGATCTTTAGTATGTTAATCTCATTCAATTATTAAAAGTCATAGTTATGGCTCTGGTTCGTTTCGAATCAGACTTTGAATCAAAATGACTCTTCACTGATACAGTCAGTTTAATCAGTAATGACTCTGAACTAATCAATTAACTAAGTGATTCACTCTCTAATGAATTTGAGGCTGTTTTGTCAATCATTGCTCATTATAAACAAGCAGTTCTTAAAGGGGAGATCAGATATAACTTTCATATTTTTTTTCCTCTTTTTTTTTATGATATTTTTTCATTTAGTTCTGGCATGTCTGCCTGCTCAGAAAACACTAACACAACACGCAGCTGGTTTGTTATGGGCAGTAGCTCATTATCATTTTAAGAGACATGCAATTAAATGGCTTACTGTAAACATAGCTGTTTTTTACAAGGTTAAAAGAGTGTTGTTTTACACAAGCTTTAAGGAATTGTAGCCAAAGTATGTCATATATTTTTCATGGAAACTTTACAATCAGCTTGTGGATAATGGGCATCTGATGTCCCCTTTAAGAGTTATTTGTTAGCGAATCACATCCCCGTCTAACAGGTAACATTCTCAGAACCTCGGCTAAACATTCAGACAAGCTTCTCTTAAAGGTGTAAACAAACATTCTTCCAGTAACGTTGACAGACTGTTAGGTCTTTGTTATCATGCCTATAATAATGTTCTCAAAAAAGCACAAAAGGTAATTTATGCATCATGCATGGAATTTTTTTTTTTTTTCTGAAGCCTTTTAGTTGCAGATTCATCTAACATTTTATAAATGTTACTACTTTGTTCAGAGTGCTCAGAGAACTTTCAAAATGTTTACAATATAAAATGAAACTCTTCCTTAATTTTTGCATAAAATGTTTTTAAAGCATAAAAACAGGATGTTCTAAATGTTAAGAAAACACTTTAAAATAACATTTTTATAGCTCAATAGAAACATTTCCAAAACATTCTTATAATATATTGTTTTTAGTTGGGACAGCTTATGCAGTGTTTATTGTTAAGTGGCGCTTTGGCAGCTTACACAAAACTCTGGCATACAACTTGAGGAAATAGATACATTTTTCCCAATTAGACTGTAATCAAGCTAAGACACTTTCTGTTGCTTTTGTGGCAATATTATTTGCAGTATGCTGGCCTGCATAACTGTATTCAGCACTACAGCACAATTGTATTCTGCTGATGTGAGAATATAACTTTTGAGATCCCACTCAAGACACCATGTTTGTTGAGCAGTTTGTAATTAAACAGTTTTTGCTTGGAACAGCATTTTATCCCATAAAAACGACACATATACTTACCCGCATTATGATGCATGTGCTCTTAAATAACTCATATAGTTTTCAAACTCTTCCGTGAAGAGCAGGATGCAAGGACTTGTGTGTAATTGTGCCTCGGCCCTCTCCTCGCATTCCACTGGCCAGTCTAAACCAGACCTTTTTTGGAGAGCGTGGTATAATTTAGCTGCTATTTTTACAAACGGGTACATTTTCTTCCTTGTTTGCTTTTATTCCAGGTCGCTTTCCCACGTGTTTGACTTTAAAGTGAAAGATGGGCAGAAGATATGAGAGGAACACACATAGATGTTGGCATGTCAGGATGAAGAATGGGATTCCACTGGATACTTTAGGCTTTAATGCCTACCTTGGATGAACTGATATTTAGCAAATGTTTGGATCAGCGACATATGGTCAGCTCTGGGAACTGTCAGGCACCGTGACAAATTTTTAATGTAAATGTCTGTTTGTAGTCATTTCAGAGATCTTTCTGTTGCCTCAGACCTTGACAACAAGCGTGAATGTTCACAGAAGATGATTGAGGAGTAGCCAAGGGGAACGGCAAAAGTATCCATGCTCATTACTCAGTTAATGACACAGACGCTGTGTGAGATGGGAGACATAAAGGACTCAACGGACACATTTACATGAGCAGCGTTTGTGTGAGATCCCTCTAAGCTTAATGGAAGTCTTTACTGTGAGTTTGCTATGCATAAATAGGAACTGAGGCTAGATTTTTTGACCTACAGGTGTCCCTCAATTCATTTTTCATCTTTGAAGGACAAATGTTATAGCAGATATTATCTAACATAAAAATAAACAGTTTACGGGATGTCTTCTTGGATGCATAAAATAGAAAATAAGTATTATTATATTATATTTTATCATATTATATTAATGGTTTTACAGCAGACATAACCATATATGTGACCCTGGGCCACAAAACCAGTCACCAGTTACCTGAAAACTGACTAAGTAAGCTTAGGACAATAGAACAGGACAATATTTGGCCGAGATAACTATTTGAAAATCTAGAATCAATTTTGGCATAAAAGAAAAGTCTTAATAGTGGTTTTGTGGTCCAGGGTTACAAATTATATCATGTTTTAATCTTACTCTCCTATTTGTATATATTAGTATTTCTCTTATACTTGAGGACAATCAAAAAATACAGGAAAAAAGGAAACTTAAATGACCTTATGGAGTTACTTTTGTGTAAAAATATTTTTATATAGTGCCAAATATTCAGCAATTGAGACCGTTTGATTGAGTATCTGGGATTTTTAATGTTTTTCTTACCTTTTCAATCGTCACTTCCTGACTTGTTTAGGGAATGTATTTGAATGCGGCTGTAAATTGTGACGGGAAGACACTGAGTTTCTCTCTTGGGAAACATGGCATTCTCTGACATCTGGCTCCTCTCGCTCATCCACATGTGTTTCTTCCCAGCATGTATAGGGAATACTATGGATTAAAGTGTTGCGACTCACTTGTGAAGACAATCATCTATGATGGCAGTGAGATTTACTGAAATGCTTTTCCCAGCTGGTTGGATTTAAAGGATAATTGCAATGTTATGTTGTTTGAGATATCGCATTTAGTGAGGTAGTAGAGTGTGCATGATTCTGGGTTAAAGTTGAGGGTGCAGGTTGACTTTAGGGTGTTGATTTGGGTTTAGAACAGGTGTTGGCTTTAATTTTAGGCCTCGGTTAGATCAGGTTCAACACACGGGCCAAGGTTAAGTCAGGAGCTGACAGGTGCGGGGCTTTTGGCTGAAAAGGGTTTGTGGTTTAGGTTATAGGCCCGTGTTTAGGGTGTCAGCGTGGCCCCCTGGTGGGTTCTGCAGACCCCAGATCCTTAACCACATCTTAGCCCCAAAATGTCTGGTGACATCACAGGTCTCAGCTGGAAGACATTGAGAAATGACATCATGAGTGGCTCCCCACCCTTTTAGTCACAGACACAAACAGGGACTGTCAGAAATATCCCCTCCCACCTCCTTCCTGTCTAATGAATGGCTTGTTTTAAGATATGTTTTAAGAAGGTCAGTTTGAGTTTTTCCACCACCACACACCGTCTGACCAAAGCTGTCCTGCAGACAGACTCACCGCTTGTCTCTTTAGTTTCCCCTTCGCTTATTTTTTTTTTTAAATGTAAGCAAATGATACTAAAAGATGAACTGAAATGTTTTTTTTTAACATAAACAAACTTTGAGTAATAGTACATTTGAGCAGGATTTGAACATTTGAAATATGCATGTCAAAACTTCTAGTGCTTCTCAGGGAGTGCCTGTCCAGTGCTGAATGATGTATTCATATTCAGATGGCAATGTTACAATATTCTCCAAAACCCCCAAATAACAACCTAGTTCCATCCTGTTCCTTTGATGTACGTGAAATCTGTTTTAATTATTATAAACAGAACTGAGGAAATGGGTTGTGGGCTGAACTTGAGGGAGGATATAGAGTCTTATTAACATTGATCTTTGCATAATTAATACATTCAGTTCCAAACAAAGTAAAGGCTCTCTCTGTGTGTGTGTGTGTGTGAAAGTTTCCAACAATCACACTCAGAACAAAATGCATACAGTTAAATATAAAAACAATGAAACAAGCAATGATTAATCTCTTTTTGTCTCTCCTTCACCCAGGTCTGTGTGTGTGAGTCTCTGTATCTCTGCGATGTTCCCCTGTCACTCTCTCCTGCTTCTGCTGCTCAATGTCTGCAGCCTGACTGCTCCCTCATTGGCTCTGCCTTTTGAGCAGAGAGGATTCTGGGACTTTGCTATGGATGGAGAAATGGGAGATTTGACGACCGTAATGATGAGAGATGAAGAAGGTTCTGCTGTGGAGGAGCTGCCGCCGGATGTGTTTTCATGTCCCTTTGGCTGCCATTGTCAGCTCCATGTGGTGCAGTGCTCAGACCTGAGTGAGTATCTATCTATCTATCTATCTATCTATCTATCTATCTATCTATCTATCTATCTATCTATGTGTCTATAACATTAATGACAGTGAAATTACATGGTTAGAATCCCATTGAGAAAGATTTTCCCAGCTGATGATCGATACTAACTTTGACAGCCAATCAGAATCCTTGAAAATTTAAAGTGGTAGACAACAAACCAGCATCACAGGGTTATAATAGAAGGAAGGATATTGTGTGTTGGTGTGGGTGCTAATATAGTCAGTCTTACAGTTATCTTATATATAATATACTATTGCTCTATGGGATTATAGTAATAAACCTCACTGTACAACAAATCATCAATTCTTGAAACTGTTTCAGTTGGGTATTACAAGCATCTTATAGAGACTGTTTGACAGCCCTCATCCAAACAGGCAAAAACTTGGAAAATTAAAAATGTATTTTTTTCATTGAGCTTTAAGAGCGGGTCTGTGTTGTTTTTCTGACACACCACAAGATGTTTTACAGGAAGACAGTGAAGATAGACAGGGAAAGTGAGCAGGAATGTTAGAGGGAGAAAGAAAAGTGATGAATATCTGGAAGATTGTGATGAGTGTTTGTTTCAGAAGGCCGGAAATAGTCCTGGTTTATATCTTGTGAGCAGTACATCTACAAAAGTGGTAATTTAGGTCTAAAATACATATTTTTAAACAATTTTTTTAACCTGTTTACTCTCAGCATGTAGCAGCTTTTTGTTGTTCAAATGAATTTTATAGTTTTCCAAGATCACTCACTTCACAAATTCAAATACTTAAACTGCGGATGGACAAACATATGTACAAGAATCACATAAACACAAAACAAACAAACAAATACCCATGAAGCAGTGATGGAGCTTGACTTTTCAGTACGTGGGACATGAGAAGGCCTGGGTTAGATGCAGGCTCTAAAAATTGGATAAAACTTTATATTTCTACAAAATATAGTTAGTTTGTGTATTTTTTCTGCATGGCACTAACAACATGCATTGAAGCGCCGCTGTAACACTATAGTCATACTTATGGATTCAGAGCTCTTTCATTCTCCTGCCAAGTTTGCTTAAGTTATGATCCTCATAGAACATTTACAGCCATAGAACTGACAGAAGCAACAAGAACTTCGGAATTTGGAGTTATTATTATTTTAATTATATGTATTCCTTTTTAGTTTGTGCGTGTCTGACTGTGTTTGCATATGTGCATGATTGCTTTATGCCATGTGTTTTGGTCTTTGTGAGTGTTTTTGTTTTTGCAAAATGTCACTGCATCTTTGTTTATGCTTGTGGATTTGATATAAAAATCGAAAAATACAGCCTTTGCTTTAGGCGGTTCTTTCTATGCTTCCTCCCACTGTGATGAAGGTTTGCTTGTAATACATTGATCCATCCACTGCGCTCTTTTATTTTCTTTCGTATCTGGAAGTTATTCTGCCATGTAGGCTGTAATTGAATTGATGGCGATGCTTATTAATAACAGATGTTCATAATTGTGTATATATTTAGGTGGTTATGTGCCTTCATAAAATATGTTCCTACTAGGGGGTGTAGATGTGTGCAGAGCTGTGGTTGGGGTCTGCGATGTGCTGTGCTTTGGGGTTTGGCATTGTGTTTGTCAGCGGTCGACTGGTTAAAATCACTGAGCACTTGTTATTTTGAGTGGCAGGTGGGCAGATGGCTTGGAAGATCTATTGTGAAATGACAACTGGACTTGAGCTTTTAGTATATTGGCTCGAACTTTGGATCATTTCTTTTGTTTTGTGTACAAGATTGAAATTCTTAGAAATTAAGCCCCTGCATGATTTTCTGCTATTGTAATACAATATTTTATCACCCTTAGACCCGAAAACAGTTCTGTGCTTGATTATAAACTCTAGTATTCCATATACTATTTGCATAAAATTACAAAGCAAATGAATGCAAGGACTGCATCGTTTGTTTAAAAATACATAATTTTTTTTTTTAAGAAATAGAAAGTTCACAATAGCATACAATTTACATACTGTAAAAGTCTTTTTGTGACATAAAATATTAATATACCAGTCACTTTTGATTAATTCAATCCATCCTGTGCTGAATAAAAGTAATAATTTCCTTTAAAAATGTACTATGAACGTTCTGCTTACCGTGTGCTACACTGTATAAGACTCATATCACAGCATGCTCATATATTCCCTATAAAAAGTATGCTGCACTTGGCATTAGTTTGTGTTCAGTTTACATTGTTAATGTAAATCGCCGCAGGTTCACTTGGCATTTGCAAAAATGTAAATTCCAAGAAATAAAAGCTAATATGAAGATGGCAGTTCCCTAGATTTTAATAAGGAGCATATTAAACACTACGACACACAGAAACACAAAAGTCTTTTCTGTGAAAACGCTAAGTTGATTAAGGTATCCGGAAGATATTTTTTCTCTAAAGAAAAACAAGTCACAATGATTTTCTCTGCTAATTGACAGCAGGCCACATATTCTGTCTGCAGAGATTTAGTTTTTATTATTTAATCCAAAATATATCAATACAATTGTTTGATAAGCTTTATATGTCAGTGATTTCACTTTTCAAGGCGGCTTGGTCTTGGTTCTCAAGAACATTATAAATGGCTGGAAGGCAACAGAGGTTGAACCCAGCCTAGTATAAATGATTAGGCTCTGCTGGAAATCATCATGAATCATTGGCCTGAATTAGAATCTTGGACACTTTACTGTTAAAACAGACACAATGCTGCATGGGCGCTTTGATGTGGTTCTGCTGGAGTTTACATATAGTTTTGTGATGTGGTTCATGTGTGGCGAAAGAACCCAAATGATTTTTAAAGTGCACGTTTAAAAAGTTGGCAGAACATCCTCGGGGCCCTCGCCTCTTATATAAAGATAAACTAATGCAAAGCTGACACAGAATTAAATGTCAAATAAGCACTCATTTGGCCACAATGACTGTTTTATATCTAACTAAATGTCTTGTCAAAGACATGCTGTAATTGTTACGATCTTCGGTTGTATTCACTATTTTAATTGCGTTATTTTGATGTTGAGTAAGAAGTCCTGTCATGGGGAAATCCAGAACAGATGGTGAGCTGATGGCCTCTGTACAGGCATTTGTATACAGGTCTGTGTGCTCTACATCCTACAAGCTTTAAATTAGCTGTAAACATTATGTCTTCATATGTTTAGGTTTGATCGCAGTGCCCAAGGAAATTCCCAGAGACACCAAACTCCTGGACCTGCAGAACAACCGCATCACAGAACTGAAGGAGAATGACTTCAAAGGACTTTCTAACCTCTATGTAAGGCACTGATGGTGGCCGAAGAAATGAGAACTAGAGAGGGTGAAGGTCACTCAATAAATTCTACTCCTCATTATAGGGAGAGTTCACCCAATTATTCCATTAATTACTCATCCCAATATCATTTGAAATCTGTAAAACCTTTGTTCAGCTTCAGAACACATATATCTGATGGAATCCAATGAAATCTTTCTGACCTTGCATAGACTGTAACACAGCTACCATGTTCAAGACACAGAAACGTAGCAAAGAATAGATGAGGGTGAGTAAGTAGTGACAGTATTTACATTTTTGGGTGAAATAATAAGTGAGAAAAATAAATGTAGAAGAGGCTGAATGTAAAATGCAGTTAATGATTCTGTAAATTTATTGATGGTTCACTGATCCAGTCTCACAGCTTGATTTTTATTTCTTTATTTGTCGTTGGCTGATGCAGCCCATCTATATTAGCTAAATACGTTTTAATTTAATTTAATGCTGTAGACTCAGATGTACATTTAGATTGATTATTTACATATTAGCATTAATATTTAATATTTTTATTTTATATATTTTACGGAAGAAACAACAAAACTAGCATGTTTTGGCTAACTCTTGAAAAATTGCTTTGTCGTTTGCAACATACATTACTTTACGTTTGGCTTTAAGCCTGACAGGATGTTCAAACAGTTCAAGTCTCTGAAGAAGAATGCTCCTGTAGTTCTGGAAACACACACCGGTGCCAAACTGAATGTTTTAGTTCCCTTCTTAGAACTCATATTATCCCCAGTATTTATCCCCAATATTTACTCAGCCTCTCTCACCAAACACAATATTTAACATGGCCTGTAAAAGAAGAAGAAGAAGAAAAAAAGAACAAGACATTAAGTTATAACATCATTTATAAGTCATTTGATTTTGTGTACATTTTTAATGCTCATGCTCAAGCTATTATTAATCATGTCTCCATGACTTTGCTAATGTCTTCCTGTCTCCCGCCAGGCTCTGTCACTGGTCAACAACAAGATCTCCAAAGTCCACCCGCGAACCTTCGCACCCCTCCTACACTTAAAAAAGCTGTATTTTTCCCATAACCTCCTGACAGTGGTACCCAAAAACCTTCCCCCATCCCTGGTAGAGCTGCGCATTCATGACAACCGTATTAAGAAGGTTGCAGAAGGAACGTTCTCTGGTCTGGGCAGCATGAACTGCATTGGTTTGTATGCGCGCTCGCCATTATGTGGTATAGAGGTTACAGTCTGACCAAACCATTTCCTTTTTTAGATGGAGCCTGCTGGTTTTTGTGATGGGATATTCTGTCTGATGTTGAATGCTTCTTATAGAGATGGGCGGAAACCCTATTCAGAACAGCGGCTTTGAGCCTGGTGCTTTCAAAGGCCTGAAACTCAACTACCTGCGCATCTCTGAGTCCAAACTCACTGGAATACCAAAAGGTGATTATATAGAATAATCACAAAAGTCATCAAACAGTGACCGTATTTATTTTCACAAAGAACGTTTTGATAATTACTTGAATGAGCATTAGGAATATCTTTGGACATAAATCACAATTTTAGTTAATAATAGTTTTAATGTAGTGTTAAGAGCTGAGATGTGGAGCTAATGATGATGTTCCTTTCCTTCCAGACCTCCCTGACAGTCTTCATGAGCTCCACTTGGACAATAACCAGATCCAGGCCATTGAACTAGAGGACCTGAGCCGCTATAAACACCTGTACAGGTGAAGCTACTCATGATTCTCCTGCAGTCCAACACACAACATGGCTTTCCCAGCCTCTGGGCTCTCTATAAAGCAACAGCGCCACCTGGTGTATGACATTTTAATGATGTGGTGGAAAAAAAACTAAAAGTTTACTGTAAGTTTAGTTTAGTAGAAACAAAATCTTTTATAAAAAATACAGTTGAACCTGTTAGCGGCCATATGTGATTATAGCCTGTGATTGTCATCTTATACTCAATATAAATATATTATTCTTGGAAATCTCTTTATTTTTCTTGAAGACAGCTGCATTTATTTCACTCAAAGTTAAGGATTATGCTTTAAATGTCAGAAAAATCCCAATTGGCAACTTAATTTGTGTAATCTCAAAAGTGTCGTTACCTAAAACTACTGTGCTGACAATCTTTTTTTTTTTTTTTTTTTTTTATAACTTAAGAAAATGGATGTTTGCTAAAAAGTGAAGGTGTTTTGTTGTTTCTGTTTCTTTTTTTTAATCAATTCTAGATTGTCTGACTTGAGTTGAAACTTAAGACTTGAGTCTTTAAGTTGAAACTTGAACTCGGACTGGAATTATGAATGAATTCAGACACACTTTTGCAGACTTGTGCTCGAAATTGACACATAAAAGATAAAAAATAAGTAACAACATAAGAATAAGAAAACAAGACATTATTAACAAGACATAAGACATCTCCCACCAAAAGTCGGTTGCTTAAATGTCTTGAGTGGTATTGTCTGATGTAACACAAACGTAGCACATGTAATACAACCTAACTCCAGCTGGTCTGAAATCACAATAATAAAGTTAGTCAAGGGTTAGTTCACCCAAAAATGAACTAATTTACACATTGCATACTGTTTTATAATGTACTACAATACTGAGGTATTGTACTGCCACTATTTGCAAGAATTAGTAAAAATAGCAGAAAATTCTGATATTTTAACAGAAATTGAATCTATAGCTATTTGCACTGGGAAAATAGCATCTGTCGCTGAGAAATTATGCTACTTTCACTTTCTACTTTGATTAGCTGCTACCTATAAAAAAAATGGTTCTGGCCCTTTCCAAGCCTTTCAATGGGGGGATAAGCTTGTTGTAAACAGTTCAGAAGATGTGAAATAAAGTGCTCATATCCAATAAAAATGTCCCTCACACAACTCTGGGAACTTCCGTTGCGAATCCATGCATTTTTGTAAAATAAATATCCATGTTTGAAATGTAATAAACACTTTTTTCAGTTCTGCTGACTGTCGTACACGGAAGCAGTCCCGGCAGACGACGTACGAAGCTGGTGTTGCGTGATTAGTGACGAGGACGAAGAGAGAATAAAACAAAGCGCTGGTCACAAATTAGAAGCACAAAACAAGGATTTGTAAAGATAAATGTAGGAGGATTTCACGTGTGCATCTACACATATTTCGTGTACCACAGTCAGTGGAAGTGAGAAAAAGGTGTTTATTACATTTCAAATATGAATATTTATCTTGGACAATCAATGGAGAATTTTTCATATAGCAATATTTAATATAACAATTTGTAAGATAACTCCAGCTGGATTCATCTGAAAAAAGAAAGTCACATACCCACAATGGCTTATTTCATTGCCAGCAAGTACTGCAGCTCTTTCCAATCTTGTTTAATATCGTTGGTGTTATTTATTCATTATTGCATTTCATACACGATTTGCATGTTACAGTACATGGGATGAAAACAAAACCAAAAAATAATAATTATTCATCAATAAAGTAAACCTTTTAAAAAAACCAAAATAACAGTGAAATAGTAACTCTGATACCGAACTCATGCAAATATCATTTTGCAAAAACACCCTGCATGTTCTGGGTTTTTTTTAATAGTGCAGCTTGTCCTGCCGGGCTGCAGTTGACCCAGTGCCTGTTCACAGTGTTTCCAGTCTATTGTGTTTCCACCTCACTAGATGCCTGTCACAATGTGTGCAGCCCATCTATTGTCTGTTGCTTATTCACTGTTGTGCTTGCGCTCGCTTGCCAGATTGGGTCTGGGTTTCAACCACATCCGGATGATTGAGAACGGCAGCCTATCATACGTCCCTAATCTCAGGGAGCTGCATTTGGAAAACAACCGGCTGACCCGCGTCCCCATGGGTATGCCAGACATGAAGTACCTGCAGGTGCGAGATGTCAAACATGAAATAAACCTGCCCAATTCACACATGCACGATTATTGATTTTTGCTTCGTTTTTCAGGTGCTCTACCTTCATTCCAACAACATAAGTCGAGTGGATGTTAATGACTTCTGCCCTCGGGGTTTCGGCATGAAGAGGAGCTTCTATAATGGCATTAGCCTCTATGGCAACCCGGTTAACTACTGGGAGGTGCAGCCCGCCACCTTTCGCTGCGTTGGAGACCGACTGGCCATTCAATTCGGAAACTATAAGAAGTAGAGAATGGATGAAAAGAGAGATCTGGGGACAAATAACAATGCTGGAATTAAAACAGAACAGAAAAAACTTGGAGAAAGTGGGCCAAAATGGTGTCAACAAACAGTATTTGCGAATCATTTTTATTATGCATCTTTGGATATATTCGTTTATGAAGCCTAAAGGTTGACACCAAGTATGTTAACTATACTGATAAAGATAGCACAGTCCACACCGCGACTATAACAATACGGTTTGTTGGAATAACTATCAGGCTGATTTTATTCAACTGGTGAATGATAAAAACATAACAGCCAATCAGAATCCACATTTTAAAGAGCTCAAGTATTTAAAGGGGCAGACGGCAAAACTGCTGCAGGTTTATAATGAACAGAACGTAACCATCTGTGAATGTTAATATAATTATCGTTATCTTTATAGTTATCATACTTGATAAGAACAGCAATAAAAATAAGTAATAAGTTTAAATTTAAACTCGCACAACTGGCTCAAAACCATTGTTTTACAGTAAAGTCTTAACATTATCAATTCACTTTTTAAGGGCTCTTTGTTTTCTCGACACTTTTATAATAATATTGATATGTACTGTTATATTGTGATTATTTTATATTAGTTAATGTTGTTTTTTAACAGTGAAGTTTGGATGGGATGTTGAAATAGAAAGGTTAAATCTAGATGTTAAATCATGGTGCTTATAATAATCTGTGTTGTTTGTAAAAAAAAATTGTAGCTTGCTTTTTTTCTCCTTTTTTACCTTGCTTCCTTGCTTCAGGGGTCTTATTGTTGTGGGAGTACTTTTAGGGCAATGGATTCAAATTTCATTCAGCCGTATGCTTCATGCTCTTACCCAGCCCTTTTGGGTTAGAGGCTGATTCAGAAAAGGATTGTAATGCTATGTTGTTTTGCACAGTTTCTTTATGAATTTCAAATCTTTTCTTTGTAGCGTATTGTTTTTCTCATGTTTTCTTTGGCAGTGACCCTGCATGCATTTAGGCTAGTGTGCCGCACACTACTGCATGTCCCAATAAAAATATGTCTTCAGGAGCAGACGTGGCGTACCATCGTGGTTTGAAAGCTGTGACTAATAAAACTTGAGTTAACACGAGTTTGATGAGTTCAGTGAAATAAAACATTTGCAGTGCTCTCTTTGTTAAACAAGAATGTCTCCTCTTTTTTTTTTTTCAATAAAGCCAAATATTGATTGATAGCATTATCGAGCACATTGTCAGTGGGTCACTCTACTTGATGCAAACTTTACAAAATTACAGATTTTATGCACGACAAAAATAAAACCTACAATTAATAAAACGTTGTGGGAGATGTATTTTTGTTACCTGCTTGACTGCACTGTGTCAATAGTATGGGGTTGGGCTGGGCCCATTATTTCCAGGAAAATCTGACTGCTTAAGCATGCCAAAACATTTTTGACAATGCTATGCTTCCAACTTTGTGGGAAAGGTTTGGGAAAAGCCCTTTTCTATTCCAGGATAACTGTGACCCAGTGCAAAAAGCAAGGGCCTTGATTTCATAAATCTGTATCTTTGCAATCTAAAGCCGCACTTGACCATTTAAATACATTTAATCTCAGGATTTGTTGGCCAACATGACACTGAAAACAGTGCTTACTCCATATCCATATTTTTCAGTGGTAACGTTTTGTAAATCGTTTTATCAAAAGTCTAAAGTACTGTTTCGGTACCCACATCTCTTCATTAATTAAAATAATAGTGCAAAAAAAAAAAAAAAAAGGAAAAATCCAAAGTCCAAATAACTGTCCAAATAAAAAAGCTGATATTTTTATTAATTACAATAATTTGTAGGGCTATCTAAAAGAACTGCTCTATTATAGAGGTTATGAAAAATTGTCAAGAACATTTTTTGTTCATTTTCTCTGCTGCTTTGTAGCCGTTTGAGTAGAATCGCTTTACACCTTACAACTTTTTTTTTAAAGCACGGGGTTAAATGTTTTTTTTTTGTTGAACACAAGCAACTCCACGGACGTCATAATTCGCGTTATAAAATCAATATAATTCTCAGAATGATGATGGCACTGTAACCGCTCAGATATAATCCACACGACGACGCCTCGTGTTCCCTTTTCATCAATTTAATTTCGCTTTATAAGCCTGTATCTTCATCCCGAGATCATTTGGCGAATGAAGCCCCCCTCTAGCGTTAAACCTGTCGCGCGTTTCCTCACTAGAAGGCAGCACTCTGATTTTAACGCGGGTGTTTTAGGGCTTTTATTGTAACAGCGTCGAAGAATGCCCGTCCGTAGCGCGTCACGGCATCAAACATGTCTGTCAGGGGCTCTCTGCCTTGAGCGTCCGACGCGCGCAGGAAGCGTTCCGCGACGCGCTCAACGCGACTGCGGATATTATACGCTCTTTCGTGCGCCATAGAGGAATAATTATCCACAATCGAGCGAGCGATATTTAATAAAGGCCTAGCTATCGACTACAGCTGGAGCCCGATTGGAAGCGCCGCTGTGGAGCGGGTGAGTCAGGGGAAACGCTCGACCCGAAGCGTTTATCATCCGTTACGTTGACAGTTATTTCGCAATAATTGCTCGTTGCCTGTCGCCGCTGCATGCGTGTTGTTAAATAGACACATTTCGGGTTTATCGTAGTGCAAAATGCGAGCCGGTTTGCAAGCAGGAGGTCTTGTTATTCAGCCCAGAACCTGTCTGTCTCCTCAAAGGTGCACGATGTTTTGTGATGGACAGGAGGAGGAGGACAGTGCTCTCTCAACCCTGTGTTTATGACCAGCCAGCACAGGTATTCATATGAGGTATCGCTCTGTTACTCACAAAAGGCTCATTCCTGTTGTGCAGCACATTTTCATATCAACATGTCTTAATATAATTGCATACTGTACTCTCAGGTTTAGGGAAGGAGATGATAGATAGATAGATAGATAGATAGATACATAGATAGATAGATAATAGAGATACTTTTTGTTTAGTTTGAGTGTTTGTTGCCATTTTTGGTATGTTTGAGAGTTCATATACACTTAAATATATCTAAAGAAATAATTTAAGAAACGTTACAGGTATTTCTTCATGTTTTTTTTTAAACTAAACATCAGTTTCATTAGTTTCATTTATAGTCATGCCTTGTAATTTACGTTTAAATAATAAAAGCTAGATCCTAAATCCCATCAATCTGCAGGAAGTTTGAAGTAATAGCAGCTGCACAAACATTAACAATTAGATATGGATTTAATGACTTATATGGTGTTTCTGCGGCATTATCAGAACTGTTGATTTTTAGTTCATGCTAAAAATCATTAGGATGTTAAGAAAATATTGTGCTCCATGAAGATATTTTGTCCATTTTCTGTCCTAAATATATCAAAATTGTAAAAAAACAAATCCGATCCAGAATCCATATTTTCTAATGATTATATCTTGTCCAAATCTTAACAAACCATACGTCAATGGAAAGCTTATTGGTTTAGATGGTGTATATAAATCACAATTTCAAATTTGCCCTTATGAATGGTTTTGTGGTCCAGGGTCACATGTGATAATACTGGAGTTTTAAAAGATTGTTAAAAATATCAAAACTATCTTCACTTTGACAACCTCACATATATCACATATATTTTCTTTATTTCTATCCCGTTTTCTAATTGCTATCCTGTTTTAATTAATTAGGGTAATTTAGGGTTATTAATAAATTTAGTATTATAATCAAGCATTTTTTGTAATCATTATTTTTTTTTATATTTGTAATCAAGCACACATATGATGTACTATTATATTTTCTAAAGTACTGTACCGTGTAACGGGAGTGACCCAAAAAGTGTGTGGTCTTTGCTGAATCCGAGATCTGGCGTTGATCCCGGGCACACTGGCACTTTAGAGCGCTCCTTTGTAGTTAGATGTGATGGATCTGCCACTATTGATTTTTGTGTTTCTCTGTTTTTTCCAGTGACTCTCACACATGCCATAGATGTCCTTCCCTTAGCTCTCTGAGCTAACTTTATTTCTCCTCATCACCCCTGTTATCCTTCCACTCTTCCCTCTCTCATGCCTCTTGCTCTGTCTTCACTCTGTCTCTCTTCTCATATCTGTCCCTTGTCCGTCCCCTTTGACTTTCCCATCCTCCCTTCCTCTGTCACTCCTGCTCCGTGTCGGATGTCATAATGGTGTGCTGCGGTCGAGCGCTGGACTCCCCCTGCACTCTGGCTCTGTTGGTGGGCTTCCAGTTCGCGTTTGTCCTCTACTTCTCCCTGGGAGGCTTCCGTGGCCTGGTGTCTGTTTTGGTTCATTCCACTGAGCCTGAGATCGACTACTCTCGACCGCATGACGTCTACACCAACCTCACCTCTCTGCTGCTCCACCATCCGGGACCCAGTGGACCAGAACAGCAGCTCAGGGACTGTGTACTGCCCTCTCCACTGCTGGGTAGATATAAACTGGATTTGTTTGTTTGCTATGTCTCATTGCTGATATAAATAAACCAAAGACGCTTTGCTGAGTTTAGTCAACCCAAAAATTAAAAATCAATTAAACACACGTTTATCTTTCCATACCTGTGTTATTATCATAAAAAAATATATTTTTAAGAATGTACTGGTTGCTGCTTTCCATGCAGTTACGATGACTGCAGATTTCAAGCTCCTAAAAAGGACCAGGAGAATGTTTAAATAATACTAGGCGACTTTTTTAATGGACATTTTCAAAAAGAATTATCCTGGGATGATTTAAATTCTTTTGTCATGCATTAAGCTGACAAAGTAGTAGTTGCTTAAGTAGTTCTTTGGAAATTCTGCATAAATTATCTATATCTTATGCTGAATTCCATGCTTCTTGACATTCTTTTCCATTTTATGGACTGAAATAATGATGATCATATGAATAAAAAATTGAATTAATAGAAACTAAAACATGCTAAAGATTATAGAGGACCTGCTGTGACACAAAAAAATAAAATGAAGTTTATCAATTAAAGAAATGTAAATGTTCATTTTAATTTAAAATATGAATGTTATTTGTTTTTAACTACAATTTAAAATATTAATGAAGTAGTTTTTATTAATTAATCATTAAAAAAATTAATTTATTAAAATTTTTATGTTTGAATTATTTCATTTTATTTTTAACTGTCACTTTAAGTCCTCCATTAAGATTACATTTAACAGTGATATTAAGTTATTAGTGGTTAAAAGATAAAATATTTTTAAGTAAGCATTAAATATCCAATATTAAAAATATAACTAATCGTTACAAAAAATGATTTTGCATGGTAACAGTAGCTGACTATATATATATATATATATATATATATATATATATATATATGTGTATATATATATATATATATATATATATATATATATATATATAGATTAACAGATTTTTATAAAATATTACAAGTGCATATGTGCTATTTCTCTTTTTTTTTGTTTTTTTTTTTGCCAGTGGGTCCTGTTTCTGTCCACCTCTCCTCACCCCCTTCCCTGGAGAAGATAAAAGAGAAGAACCCCTTGGTGACCTTAGGGGGTCATTACCGCCCACCAGACTGTGAGCCACGGCACCATACAGCCATCGTGGTCCCCTACCGGAACCGCCAGACCCACCTCCGTGCTCTCCTCTACCATCTGCACCCCTTTTTGCAGCGGCAGCAGGTCCACTACGGCATTTACATTGTGCACCAGGTCTCTTGTTCGTTGTTACGCTGACTTGTCACATCTATTGTATGGGGAAAAAGTCCTAGTAGTAATTAGAGGAAGTAGCTGGGACCAAGGGTAAACATAGCTCATAGCTTATTGTCAAGCTATATTAGTGCTCTATTCTTGTCGAAGAATGCATTTGTGTACACTTGATTTGCTCATAGTCTGTGTTATCAGTCAGGGAACTCCACGTTTAACCGAGCCAAGTTGCTGAATGTTGGAGTGCGGGAGGCTCTGAAAGAGGAGGACTGGAGCTGTATTTTCTTGCATGACGTCGACCTGCTGCCTGAGAATGACCACAACACCTACACCTGCCACCCCCAGTACCCTACACATCTCTCCATAGCTATGGACAAGTTCAGATACAGGTACCCTACTCACTATCACAGGATTGAAGGTTTTAAAAAAGCATTTCACAAATTTGATCTTAATGAACTGGCGTAAAACCTAACAGAATCTTTTTATGCATTTTATGTTTGTAGTCATTAGTAATACTTGAATAAACTAATTTATTAGTTTTAATATTGTTATTTAGTTTTAATTATTATTATAATATTACACACACACACACACACACACACATATATATATATATATATATATATATACACAAAAATGCTGTGTAGTTGAACAAAGTCAAGGTGAGATGCCAGTATACATTACCATTCAAAAATTCAAGTTTGGTAAGATTTTTGTACAAATTAAAAAAATAAAAATCTTAAATGCTGCATTTGTTTGATAAAAATATAATAATATTATTAAAATAAAATAAACTATAATATAATGTACTGTAATATAATGATTTCAGAATACTGTTTTTATTTTAATCCAAATATATTTATTTCTGTAATGTTAAAGCAAAATGTTCAGCAGTCACTCCTGTCTATATTTTTATGCAAACTATGATGATTTTTTTTTTTCAGGTTTCTTTGATGAATGTAAGTTTCAGAAGAATGGCAGTTATTTGTTACATTAAAATACCTTTATAGACACGCTTGTTTAATTTAACATACGCTTGCTGAATAAAAGTACCAATCCCAAATCTAACAACAGTTGTCTAGATTCTTGTAAAATGTCTAGAAACAAAAAGTTCATCCTCTTCACGCATGGTAAAATAGGGGATGTAGTGCATTCCTTATTAGTGCTGACACAGGTATATGCAGTAACTCATGGCTCCGGCCGTCTAAATTGACATCCTGGTCTGCACATCTCGGGTCACAGAGTCTGCATTTGTATTCTGTATTCTGCAGCCACAATGTCCTACTAGATATAAACATTCACTGAGAACGGGAAAATTGCACAGAAAACAACCCATATATTCAGTCCACCAAGGCTGAGGACAACATCAGGACCTCTCTGTGATGAATCCGCTGAAGGCTGTAAAGCATTCAGACACGACTCAGAAAGCTAGTCCTTGGGTAGAAATACAGAGAAAATTATGAAGAAAGTTACATAGCGGCACCTCATGTAGCCGTCATTCAATATTTACTAAACCATACTAAAGAATTTAGAACAGGTGTCAGGAGCACAAGGCATCTCTGGAGTGCAGGTTCAGCCAAGCAGTTACATTCCAGCTCCTGCTTATTTGTTTTGTTTTTATTAGTAGTATTGAAGTAGCAGTGAATATCTTTATTCAGCAATGGATTCAATCAAGACATAATGTTACAAACGAGTTGTATTTTAAATCATTTCTGTTCTATTACACTTACTATTTATCATTTATTTGGTATCATGTTCATGGTTTCACGTATCGTGGTTTTCAGAAAAATTTCAAGCAGCACAATGCACTGTGCATCAAATCAGCAAATTGGAATTATTTCTGAAGAATCACGCGACACTGAGGACTAACAAAAAACCTTACCAGCGAATAAACGCTGAAAAACATTTAGAACAGTATATACAGCTCAACAATTGCATTTCCTGTCCTTTTTAACAGACTCAAAGATCATACGTAAAACAGTAATATACTGGGCTATACAAATTATGCATGGTTGTCACTTGCTGTCATTTAATTGAAATTAATTTTAAATAAAAATAAAACGATGAAAGCAGATTTGCACCAAGCGGTCAAGTGTCGCAGATGATATGATATCTCAGTGCACAGAAAAAATGTGAACGTACGTTGATATAAATATTAGTGTGGAAATAGTTCAGGATAGGACTATGACAAATTTCAACAGCATTTTTTTGTTAATTTATAGGGGTTTCCTATCCATCTGTACACATTGCTGTAATGATGTAATGCAGAGGTACAGACGAACATTAAACTGCAGGGGAAGCTGTGACACTTCAGATTGAATGACTGATGAAGGGTAGTAGAGAGCGATGGCCTCACCAAACCACTGCTCTGACTCCTTCTCAGGCTCCCGTACTCGCAGTACTTCGGAGGGGTGTCTGCTGTTACCCCAGAGCAGTACCTCAAAATGAACGGCTTTCCGAACCAGTACTGGGGCTGGGGAGGAGAGGACGATGACATCGCAGCTCGGTGAGGATAGCAGCTTTCGCTTTATAATGCATTTGCATGTCTTATTTCAGCATATAAAACAGCCTGGAACGTACTTTCGTATTAAAGTAACCTACGCGTCTGCATCAGAAATGCGTCCCGTTAAGCATTTGTGTTGCACGTCTGTCATCTCTCCATCACCATTTTGTTCTCATTTCACATTCGCGTTGGTCTCTTGTCATTATTCTCATTTTCACTGCATCCGTCTATCCCTCATGCCCTCCCCCGCATAGCCACAGGAGGGACCAGTAAGTACATGCATGAATCACTAGATTGGACTCGAGGCTTCCAACTATATAGATGTCAGTACACTTCAGTGATTACTGCCTTTTTATTCAATAATAAAAAGTAATTTCATTTCCATCACAGAAAGAAACTTGCTGTCGAAGATTAAAAGTTGTTGAAGCCTTGAAACCAGAATGAGTCAGGTGTAGTGGATTATTACTAGTGTCGAGGATTTGAATTGAATTGCGTTTTCTTTATGGTTTGTTCTCTCTTAAAGGGGTCATGAATTGCCTTTGATTTTTATTTTGTCCACTTATAATGTTATCAAGATTTAGAAGTAATAAAGGTTCTATAAGGCAGGAGTCATCAAATTTGCACCTAGAGAGTTTAGCTCCAACATGTTCAAAACTCTTTTCTGGACGTTTCAAGAATACCTAGCAAAACCTTGATTCGCTGCTTCAGGTGTGTTTATTAGGGTTGGAGCCAAACTCTGCAGGGCCCTTTTGACCCCTGCTTTAAGGCAAATCACTATGGGCATCCTCTCGGGGCATCCAAATTCTCCAAAACTGCTCATAAAGTTTACATTACATAAGTTTACATAATTAAATTTCATATTTAAAATCACCAATGAAATCTAACAACTGTATCATAAATGTTTTTATTTAGCTGAAATAGCATTAAAATGCTTATTTCTCAGGCTAGATCAGCCTGTGCACGTCTAAGAGCGTTAAGTATTTCTATAGCAACCGGGACTTCTAACGGCAGCTGAAGTGACGAGCTGACTTTACCAATTAAGGATTGGCTCTTTTGCTCAGAAGGCAGGGCTTCATTCGATAGAGCGGCCATACTGAGCATTGCATTTTTCCCCATTCAAGTGACCCCTCTTGGGTATTTTATAGTCTTAGGTAATAGTCTATTTTTGTTCTGTTTTGACCCCCACCATCAGAATACTCTGTTTAAATAGGCGTAAACTCCAACTGCAATGATTGGCTAACAATTGTGTATGTTTGACAGAGTATACTTCTCGTAGATGCATACTGCTGTAATTTAGGTCAAAAATACATAAATACTTAGTATATAGCAAATGATCTGCAATAACAGACAAAACAATAGAAATAAAAACAGTTACTAACACTTCTGTGGCAGGACATTACAATATAGTCGGCACCAAAATTGCATTTCAATCTTTCTGAAATGATTGAAAGGTGTGGATCTTCTGGGATGTTTAGCCTTACTTTTATATCAAAAAGTTGTACATTGTGAAATGTTTTGGCAGATTGTCTTCAAAATAAGCTGATTTTACAATAAACACATCCTGTAAGTTTCAGAACTTAAAACTTTTTTTATTATAGTACAATGACCTTTATGATGTCGAAAGATTTAAAGGAATTTTGGTTTCTCCTTTCATGACCCCATTAAGTGACTTTAATAGTGGCATTAATAGTGTTGAGCATAATGAGGAATCTAATGAATCTGGTTCTGATTTCTCATTAGCAGTTGCGTTATTTGCAATTATTCTTCTAGAGGAATATGTATTCGGGAAAAAAAAAACATGATGAGATTTTAATAATAAATACATTACAATATTCTGGCAAAATGTTGCAACAAACTTTTTTAATGACTTTGCTTTTACTGTCTAAAAAATTGCTAATTTGATTGTGAATCAGGCTACATTTGTTTGCTTAATGTATTTGATTCAGTAAATGATTCAAAGTGGAATCATTTGGTTGAGACTAAAATAATTCCTAAATGAATCATTTGGTCAAGAATCAAAGGACTGCACTGGTCATGCTAAATAGGTTTGATTCATTACAAACATCTGCCTTAAAAGGTTCATTCATTCCCAAACCTATCTATATCTGTTTCATGCTATAGATTTAGTAGTAGTGAATGATTCTGAATGACTCTCAAAAGGTTTTGAGAACACTTTCTTGAATCATTAATGGAACCAAATGTAATTTGCTGTAATGTAATACCTTAATTTTGAATGTCAACATCTTTGACAAAGCAGCACATCTGAGTCCACCACTGTCTTTTCTCTACCCTCTGGCTTTTTAATATGCCTACATGGTTTGATTTCACCCTGAGCGATTCTTGAGGGTACAGTACAGATCAAATCTAGTCCCAGACGAAAAGTATTTTTAGTGGAGATAATCCAGGACTTGACTTTATGCGTTTTGGGAAAACTGACATTACATGTATTCTTGGAGAACATTTTGAAAGGCATATCAGCTCATGGTGATTTGTAAACCTGACTGTCACATAATTAACCGTCAGTATTCTTGTCTGACTTAGATGACTCAGATGGCTGAACCAGAGGCAAGAACCCAAACTTTTAAGTATTTAAAAGCTGGATTAGACTCCCCAACTTTAGATGAACCTTTTGAGGATTTTCAGTTGTGGTTAGAACCTTTTTACATAAAAATCCTCAACAACAGTAGTTTTTAGTAATTTTTTAGCTAGTTCACATCCATCTGGCCCACCTTGCGGACTCTGCTGGAAATAGTTTTCCTGCTGTGCTTTGTGCTGCTCTTTCTTTTGTCTCTGTCTGTTTGATAATTCATACCATCCTTCTTCAGGGTTTTTTTCTTATGTTACTATTTCTACCTGCCCTGTGGTTTTGTCTTTAGAGTCCGTCTTTCTGGGATGAAGATAATGCGCCCCCCTTTGGCCATTGGGCATTATAAGATGATCAAACATAAAGGAGATCAGGGTAATGAGCAGAACCCGAGAAGGTGATGTCACACGCCAACTATATTATAAACTTTGCAACTAGGGTTGAAAAGGGACCAAAAATTCTGGTAAATTTCCAGAAACTATCCAGTTTTGCAACCTTAGCTGGTACAGTCTTAAAAATAAAGGTTCCAAAAGAACCATTGTTGATTTATTGAGTGAAACATACCTAAAAATCCTTAACATGAAAACAGTTTAATCTAAAAAACATTTTTCCACTGAAGGAGCATTTTGTCTATACTAAAAGTTCTATGGATGTTAACAGTCCTTCATATGTAACCATAGATACCAATAAAGAAACTTTTTATTTTTAAGAGTGTATAAATATATTTACTATTTAATCAATTCTGTTTATTGAGTCAGTTCCTCTTCATAAATTTCTTCTTGTAGGTTTGACTTGCTGAAACGCACAAGGCTGAATTGGCGCTCAGATGGACTGAACTCATTGACTTATGAGCTCCTATCCAAAAAGTTGGAGCCATTGTACACAAATTTATCCGTCAACATTGGGGATGATCCACATCGTCCCCCTGTGAAGGCTCCACCACGGAAATCAGAGCCTCAACTTGCTTCAACTAATAAAATGAAGACTGAAAAAGTGGGTGTGGTCATCAATCATAATGCCACAAAAGTGGAGCCCACCCACTTGAAGGCCAGTAATGAAAGTTCAAATGTTGTTCAGAAAGCTGCTTTGAACCATGAAGTAGGATGATACTGAGAATCATAAGTATCCACAGACAATTCACACGGGCTGAGTTATTAATGGATAGTGGAGAGAATACCAGTACGCTCTTTATTTTATATCGTGAAGCATTGCTACTCTAGGCAAATAAGTTCATTCCACTGAAAGTCGACTGAAACTGTTTGGCCGTCCTCTGAATGTTGTTCAGCTGCTGATATGGTGACATGTGCACAAGTCTGAAGATCTCGCTTTGCTGTAGGAGTCGTATCAGAGTGGGCCGAGTTGTAAACGCTCTCGAAAAGTGACCTATCAGAGTACCTGTGCAAGTCCTGTGTGTTTTTGAGCCGACCTGCTGCCAGCTGCTGCTCTTCACCCCACTGTGTGGGTCTGTTTTTCTGTGCCTTTTCTTGCCCTTGAACCAGTCTCTTATCAACATGCCATGACTCAGTCGAAAGCATTATTACTGCACACCACTGTTATTGATACTACAGTTCCACGTTTATCTATTTTTCTCTTCTTTTAATATCTAATCAGCACACACTGCTTTGTGATCTAGTGCTTGAGCAGACGTGTATCACTGTGGTCTATTTTTGGTCTTATTGTACAAACTTAGAAAGGTGTGATCTTTTGATAGTGAGCACTGGTTTATTTTCTCTTTTAGCTGCTCAGATACCTATTAATAGTTTTATGATACCGTGTAAAAGAGTGTAATTATTTTAGGTATTGTGTGGTGCCTTTGTTGGATTCCACTTTGGTTGTAGACAATCATTGGGATAAGCATATAAAATGGCAAATTTATTTAAATCTTTACAGACTTCTATGATTTAATTAAGGAACATGTTTCTGTTAAATGAAATAGATTTGATGGTTTAGGTTGAAGGTGTGACGTTAGTGTCTAAGATACAGTATTTGATATTTTAAGATTTTATAAACAGGTAATGGCTAGTTTTATGGTTAGTTATATAGCAAGAAAGCATTTTATTTGTTAGTCAAAAATATTGGTTGTATCACAATTATGGCACTTTTACAGTGTATAAAAAAAACTGCATTTTGTGTTAAAAACAATCCTTGAGTATAAGCTACTTTTGAAGAACAAAGATATCTGCCACAGATGGTTTTTCTTTTGGAAGTTATTTTGAAATGAAAATTGCTTTGAACATTATATTAGTAGGTCCACAGACATTTTTCACTCTCCCACAATGCAGAATATTAAAAAACAAAATCATATAACTTGCAGTAAATGATAGTCTGAAGGTGCTCATTGAGAAATCACCCCATCATGTGACATGGTGCATATCTCACTGTAATTACAACATATTTCAAATCTAGATATATATTTCAAAGAGGCTGTTTAAATTTATTCTGGTTTTGATATGCAATTCTTAGTGTGTCAGATTCATAAGATAAAACAAAACATGGTGTTTTACTTCATGCCTTTGTATTAAAACTACAAAAAGTGTAACTTTTTGTAAATAAATCAAAATAGTATTCTGAGATGCATGTGGCAGAAAAAAACATCTCATCCTAGCATATTTGCAAGACCCTTGTATACTGTATATTATATACTGAATAAAGTACATAGTTTTCTATCAGATACTGTATTTGGCATTAGTGTTTAATTTTAATGCCTCTACGTTGAGAACATCATTACATCTGATATTAACTGTTTTAGACGTGTCACTCTAAAAAAAAAAAAGTGTTAAGATTTTAAAGGTTGTGTTTTTGGTTTTTTTTTGTCTGCATTTTTGGTCAAACACTTGATTTGAATTTGTATTCTTTTGGCTATGATGACTGTTGGTTATATAAACATACTTAACAGAGACTGCATTTTGACCTCTGTCTGGGTTACATTGAAGTTTGCCACAGATATTACTACTGATCAGTTATCTTGTGAATAAACACATTGGCAACATTGTACCATTGTGATTCAACCATGCTGCTGTTTATTGTATGTTTATAAACAGGGAGTGGAAAAATGGTTTAACAAGGGCCCTAATCTTTAGGACCCATGACTGATTTAGAGGGACTCTTAAAGGGATAGTTCACCCAAAAATGTCAATTCTGTCATCATTTACTCTCTCCAAACCTGCATGACTTTTCTTTCTTCTGCAAAACACAAAATCAGATACTATAAAGAATGGGATTAAAAAAAGAGACTCCTTTCAAAATATCTTTCAGAAAAAGAAAGTCAAGTTTGAAACAACACGAGGGTGAGTAAATACTGACAGATTTTTAGTTTCTCGGGTAAACTATCCCTTCAAGTTCACCTTCAGTTCCCCAAGCGTTCAGTGTCCGCTCACAAAATCACTCATTGGCTTCCAAGCACCAAAAACAAACCGATGACTAGTGAATTAAGCTGATGTTGTGTCCTAGGGGGCCTACAGGTGTGTCATTGTATTATTGAGCAAATAAACAAAAAACTATTTAAAACCTCTTGTGCTGTTTTTCTTTTTTAAAGAATATAATTGATATATAGATATCAGTATTTCATCTAAGCAGATTCCATTACAAAAGCCATGTAGTAAAATTAATCAGCTTTCGCTTCAATGAAACAATTCAGTTGATGTGTTAATGCTTTTCAAAGAAGTGTTAGACTTACGTAATGCCATTTCATGGAACAACTTTTATAACTGCCCATGCAGGGGATCTGATTATAAATGGTGTTATATCTGCTGAGATGCTGGTCTGCTGTTCTGGGTTGGTGGTCTTAACTCCGCTTGGCTCTCTTGAGTGGCTGGTCTGGATGGAGCCTGTTGGCTGTGATGACTACCTGGTCTAGACTGAGCTTGGTTTTCAGGAAGGTTTACGGGGTTAGACTGAACCTGCTGGCTTGTTGGTCTAGACTGGTCTTGGCTGTGCTGTGATTTGGGCCTTTCTAGTTCATCTGGGTCTATGTCATTCATTGGCATTTTTGTCTCTTCTGCAGGCTGCTCCACTTTTATGTTTTCCTATAAGCGTATTGTTTAGTCAGAATTATTAAAAACAGTTTAATATAACACCATATCTCAGTAGGATATACTAAATACCCACCAGGTTGTTAACGGTTCTGTTTGTAACCTGGATGCCACCAGAGGGTCCATAAGTCTGGTTTTTGGGTAATTTCATCTGTCCCCAGGTCCTGAGGCGATCCTGGCCCTCTTGTGAACGGGCAGTGGGGTTTAAAGAAGCAGGAGGGATATACCGAGGTAAATCCCATGTGCCTTGGAATGCTGGCCATGGACTTCCACCCTAATAATGAAATAATGTATAAATAGCAAACTGCTGCAAAACGTTTTAAGCTTGGTAATTACATTTAAATTTGATGCAAGTCATACAAATCATCAAAACAAACCTTTGTTCTCACACCAGGTAGAAGGTGGCCACGGTCTGTGGCTATAAATGCAGTGTGGCCTTCTGCTGCTGCTGGTCTCTTGAGGAAGAAAAAGTAAATAGACCAAACGCAAGTATTTATAATATGAGCTAGGCAATCTGTGCAATTTGTATTACTGCATCATGTAAATAAAAAAGGAAAGAAGCCGACCAATAATTCAATTCTAATTTTGTTTCTTCTTCTTTATTAGTTTTTTTTTAAGTAAACACATTTATATTGTTTGCACATTTCGCTTTGTTTGACTGACGAGCCTCCTTCTACATTTGAAAGTTTAATGCCCTTGGCATGGTTCATGTTTGTGTAATGGAAACGCTCAGTAACAGTAAAGTGTACACTACAGTTAAGACGTTTGGTTTTTTTAAAAGAAATAAATACTTTTATCTATGTATTATTCAAAATGAGACGATAAAGGTTACCATACGAAGGTAATTGTGCATTTCTGTTTCCAGTAAACGCTATTAATTAGCGAACATTTTTGTACATTAAATTTGTATTAAACTGACTTTTGTAAACTAATAAATATTCAGTGAGAGTGTGTTACCTCTTTGAAATGTTTTGGGATGGTCCAGTTCTGGAGCTTTTGCGACTTAAAGGCGCTATCATACTGCACAAAACAAAATACATGTACTTAACCCTTCGATGTTATTCAGTTATACAATAAAAAAAATACATATCCTACTCGAATGTTTACGATTTAAGCACCTGGTTTGCAGAGTAACTAGTCGACATCGTTCAGCTCCAGTGTGTTGGCAGTGGTCTCCTAGCAACCTCTCAACAATTTCGCTTTCAAATTAGTAGTTCACTTTTTCGTATTCTTTGACTCTTAAAATGCTCAGTAGTCAAAGTGACTATTTTAAAATGACATATCATAATTATATGTTACATAATAATTATATATATATATATTAAATATTTATCTTTCCTTTCAGCGCTCAGGTGACTCTTCCCGTACGTGGGGGGCGCTAGAGACCGTTGAGCGCCATGTTGCACGCTAAACGATCCGCTGAAGGAAAGTCACAAGCTCTCTGCACGGCGTTGCATTTGGACAACCCATTTATATACAAATGGAGGAGTTAGTAAGTTTGTTGTACAAACATACATACGAACAATACGTATATGTTGTGTAACACGCTTTGAAACTGTAACTGTTTTGCAGCAAGCCGTAAAATGAGCACGCAGGCGTCAACATCTGGATCCGTCAATGAGGCGAGAGGTAGAAGTGCTCAAGATATGGAAGACTCCAAAACACACTTCAGAGTCTGTCGGTTTATCATCGAGACGGGTATTTGCGATTTTTCTGACATTTGTTTTAATCTCTGTAACTGTCGAAATTTGTAATGATGCACTGCGGCTACTTCGTGCGCGTTATCCACAAATGAACTGCTCTGCCGTTTCTGATCCCACGTGCACCCCATGTTTTCCGCTTCCGTAGGAGTGAAGTTAGGCATGAGATCTGTGCCCATGGCTACAGCATGTGTGCTGTATCACAGGTTCTTCCAGTCTGCCAGTCTACAGGTCTATGAGCCTTACCTAGTGGCCATGTCTGCCATCTACCTCGCGGGCAAAGTAGAAGAGCAGCATCTCAGAACTAGGGACATCATCAATGTCTGTCACAGGTAAGAGAGAGGATATTATGTAGCAGTTTAGTTCACAGTTCTTATATAGTAGGTAATCTTATCTTTTTCTTGGATCCAGGTATTTTCACCCAGAGAGTGAACCTATGGAACTGAATGGGAAGTTTTGGGAGTTGCGGGACAGTATAGTACAATGTGAGCTCCTTATCCTTCGACAGCTTAACTTCCAAGTGTCCTTTGAGCATCCACATAAGGTAATGCATGCAATGATTACTTTGTTCTCAAGCTTTTAAAATGCGTATTATATGCTACCAGTCAAAAGGTTTCGAACAGTAAGATTTTAAATAATTATCTTTTGCTCATCAAGCTTGCGTTTATTTAATCCAAAATACAGAAATGCTTGCTTTTATTTTGCAAGGATGCTTTAAGTTGTTTAAAAGTGGTGATGGAGACATAATGTTACAAAAAAAATCTGATTTATCAGAGAAACCTGAAAAAAATTCTACTAAGCTGTTTTCTGCATATTAGAATATTTAGATATATATTTTGAATAGAGTGGTTTTTGAAGGATCATGTGACTGGAGTAATAATGCTAACAATTCGACTTTAAAATCAAATGAATGAACTGCATTTTAACATATATTTTAAATGGTAAAAATATCTCACAACAAACTAAATGCAGGTTTGGTGAGCAAAAAAATCTTACTATCCAAAAACCTTTGACTAATAATGTATCTGTTGTCCACAAAAAGGTTGCATAGACAGAATTTTCAACTATGCTGTTAATGACTAGCAGTGAACATCTAGCATGAGTGGTTTTCAAAAAGCCTGTATAATTTATACTGTGACTCGTCTGCAAAAATAAATGCTTTTAAATCAAAATGTATATTTTTGTGGGGGGTTTTTATGCCCAAAATTAATCAAATGATTAAAGCACTCCAAAATGACTGCAACTTAAACTGAAAACTGAGATATATAAATAAAAGCTAATGCAATTAAGTGCTGTAATGCTGCTTTAAAGTGGCGTCACTGGCAGAGGTTTTTTATGCGCAGTGTCAAGACTTAATGAATCAACTATTTTCATTCACAGTTGATAACAGCTTCATTATTCATATATTGTAAAGTTACATTCATCTTTGTACCTTCTGTAACTAATAAATGAATTGTATATTGCTCCATCTAACATACTTCATTTTGCTGTGGCCCAGTACGTGCTGCACTACCTGCTCTCGGTGAGGAGTCTTTTGAATCGTCACGCCTGGTCTCGAACCCCCATTGCAGAGACGGCCCTGGCTGTGTTAAAAGACAGTTACCACGGCTCTGTGTGTGTCCGCCATAAGCCTCAACACCTTGCCCTCACCTCCCTCTACCTCGCTCTCCAGACATATGGAGTGCAGCTCCCCAGAGGAGAACTGGAGTGGTGGCAGGTAGGTGTTTTTTTGTTTTTTTTTTAGTTTTGTTTTGATTTTTTTTTTTATATACAGTTTCATATGGAGGAAAAAAAAACACAAAAAGTCCAGGCAGTATTTGGGTCATGCTGTGTTTGCATTGAGTCACCGAGACTGAACGTTGACTAGTTTGAGTCTCACCGGGGCCAGAGCCGGATCAGTCATCAATAGAGGCACGATTGCAGTAACCTTTAGATTGCGGGAAGTAGTTCCCATGGCAATAAGGACACCTAATGGCTCCTGCCTGGTCTGAGAGAAATAACATTGTCTTTCACACAAGTTGTGTTCCCTTGGTGACATCCTAAAGTAATATTTAAAAGAAAATAAACCATTTCATGCATTTCAAAGTCTCTTAAAATCACTTGCTTATTTTCACTTTCCTAGAATTCTGTCAAGTTCCATCACTAGAATGCAGTAGACCTAGTCTTCCATTTACTGACATATTTAGCCTTAAGACTATGATTCATTTTTCTAGTCATTTGTTGAAGATTTTTTAGGCAGGAATAGACCATCTAGCTAACATGTAAAAAGACCAACCTCAGTTTTGGTTTGTTTTATGTGTTTTTGTAGAGTGGGTGTATCTGACACATGGCAAAATAATGGTGTGGAAAATCTATTCAAATAATTTTGAGTCAGTGTTTGCAATTGTATGTCTTTAAAAAGAGAGAGTTTTTCTTGTTTTATCTAGACTTTGCTTCTAAATAGGGTGCTAAAAACTTATCAGTATATTAATGGACAGATATATTAATGCCATTTTATTCATGGCACACAGGCATTTCTTTGTTATATTTGTTAAAGCTATGTTTTTCGTTTTTCAAAAAAAAAGTAACTTTATGAAAAGCATAAACTTGTTAATTGAAATATGACAGGCTGTTTTCTGCAGTTGTATTCCAAAGTATTTAGCGTTTTGTGTTATTTAATACATGTAGATATCTAGAGTGATACCAATATATTGGTTGCAACTCATAAATGAAAAATATATAAATACAAAATAAAGTAGTAGCCAAAAGTGATGTCTGGCCTAGGAAAATGTATATTAAATGTATATTTTATCAGACATTTAATTTTGTAAGTGTGTTGCATAGCTTTGAGTGTAAAATTAATGCACATGCTCAGTTGTTTCCTATCAAACTGTCATATAATTGCTTATTTTATTCAATGTATGCTTTATTTCCTGACAGCGTTTTGTTTTTTTATGTTAAATAAAGGAAAAAAAAACCTATTTCATGATATACTTTTAGTTTGCTTTCCAAATATTTTTGTCAGTTCAGTATCTTAACCAGTTCTTTCTCTGCTTCACAATATATTTAGATCTTGTAGGGTCATTGAAGGCAAGTGTTGTGAAATATCCTCCCCAGACATCACTGTTAACCAGCGCTTTTATACTTAATTCGATTATTATTAAGTACAATAATCAACACAGATCAAAATTACCCGTAACCTAACTGTGCCTGAAACTTAGAATTTAAGCTTTTAAGTACTTTCATGAAATAACAAATACTTATAAATCTAGTTCAATGAATGTACCGCGTTTCCACATCTTTCTCTTGCCTTTGTTTGGTTTCCTGTTTTCAGTGTCTTTTAAATGGATATTTCATGTATAAATGTATCCACAGAAAGCAGTCTTAGAGGAAATTGAAATAGGAGGCAGTTGTTTTCTCTAGACTACAAAAAATGCACATCTACAAGAGACTAGACTCTATTATTAGTCGCCTCAGAACTAATATTTAGTTGTCATCTCCAATATAGCGTGCAGATGGATGAACTCTGAGATCTGCGTTGATGTTTTGCTTGTTTCCCTGCAGGTTGTTTGTGCAGACATCACCAAGGCTCAGATTGAGACCATCATGAGTGAGTTACTGCAGCTCTACGACATGGAGGCCAAGTGTACCTGAGAGACAACGAATGAAGCGGTACTAAAACACTGGCGCGGAAACCAACATCTTCAGCCGAATCTGTATCTGACGATCATCTTAACACATGCATTGAACCCTTTTTCTCCTGATGTTGCGACGTAACCTAATGAGCTCTGCTTGTTAATTACATTACAGAACATGAAGGTTTAGAAAGGCTCGTCAGGAATGATGAGAGGAATTTCGATATAGAAGCAGGCTTTGTAAGTGGTGCTATGAAAACCAGACTTTAGCCACACCGCATCAATCAATTCCCAGCCACCGACCTACTTTCTTCTCCTACCTTGTGCTATTTTTCCCCTTAAAGAGGGAGAGAGAAATTACAAAAGAGATGGAATAGCTGGTTGAAGGAAGAATGAAACAAAAGAAGAGCCATCCTGTCCCCAGAGCTAAATTCTGAGGTAAACGCTAGATCTGAGCCTTTTCTTTTATATTTTCTAATTTAATTACTCTCCTCCTCTCCCTACAGAACTTGTCCCGGTAGGATTCTTTATGTAACTCCTTAAAGCAGTATTACTGTAAAGCACCACAGTTTTATTAGATACCACACTTCTATTTCAAACTTCAAAAACACTTCACTGACGTAAACTTTCCATAGTCTTAGCTAAAGATGAACGGCAGTTTCATTCTAAGACTATATTTAAAAATGTAATTACAAATAAAAATGTTTTTTGCACCAATGCTTTTTGAAACAGAACCTGTAAATAGTCTTTCTTTTGTATTTTTAATTTATTTTTTTCCGTCTGTGATGTTTTACTTGAAATTTCTGGATCTAGTTAGGTCAGGACATCGCTCTAGAGTGGATCTTAATAAGTTACTATGGCAACTGCTATTGTGGAGGGAGCCTTTGAAACATACAAATGTGAGACTCCATTATAGCACACCTGTCAAGCTCAGCACATCAAATAATTGCAGTCGGGTAAATGTACTAATTTAGTCATTATTTACCAAATCGGTCATTGCTAACATGTTAACCAGCTGTTTCCTCTGTAGCTTACTGAATTGTGTTGACCGGTGACTGTAACTGCTGTTTTTAGAGCTTCCCTGGCATCAGATTTCATTCGTTCAAATCTTGGGAAAAAATATTTAAAATCGACGATTTGGAAATAGTGTATTTAGTAACTCGTAGGATATTACAACTGGCATAATTTGTTTGCATAACTTTAACCAAGTTTATTATATTTGTTGAAATTTGGTGTCGTGCATTAGCGGTTTTACTGCCTTTATTCATATTGATTAATGTTCGTTTCTACATCAAAAACATAATTTTAATATATAACAGAACGTTTAACCTTGATTAATTAATGCTGTGAAAATAGTTTTAGTTCATGATACATAATGCATTAAGATTAAACTTACTGTACGATGTTAGTTATTTAACAGTTCGCCCTCCTATCGTTTATTCATCCACCCATGCAGATGGATGAATTTTCTTTTGTGGTAAGCAGTTTTATGAGTTATATTTGGAAAAATATCTGAACATTCCTGCTTCTCTCTCCCTCTCCTTGCCACACGCACACAGTTACGTACACACAAACACATCTCTCAGCAGGCAGGCCCTAATGCTGGGCATCATGAATTATGGAGAGGGTACATGTGCAGCCGGATTCTCTTCCATCAATAAAACATCAGCATGGCCCTCACTATGGGATAGAGTGCTGGGAATAGGAAGGATGGGATTGATTGTGACTCTAACCTTACTCTCTTTGCCATCCCTCTTGGTTCTCTACTTTCAATCTGTGTCCCCCATTCCAGGATTTTGTCCAGTGTAAAAGCAGGCCTCTCATTATCTCTTTGTCTTCCCTGTCCTTTCTCCTCACTGCCTCACATTACAGATCTTTCCAAACGCTTGTCTCCCGTTCAAGGTTACTCTAATAACATTCCTCTTTTTCATTCTTTAGGGTTTTTCGTATAATTCTGGGGCTTTTTTAATACACTGTCCAATCTGATTTGTAAAAACAACAAAAAACCAATTGGAACTTTAAATGAACATTTCATCCTGAAATGAAAATGAACATAATTAACTTCATGCTTTTCCAAACCTGTACGACTTTCTGCTTATGTGGAATATTTTTGTCAACACAATATAAAAGTCAATTTAGTCCAGTGTTTTGAACCCCATTGGCTTTCTTTGTATGGACAAAAACAGTACTTCACAATATCTGCTTTTGTGTTTAGCTGAAGAAATTGAGTCATACAGGTTTGTAGCAACATGAGGGGTGAATAAATGATAATTCTTATTTTTCGGTGAATAAGCTATTCAACCTGCAAATCGCTGCATCCTTGAGCCAGAACAATATTTTTGCGTCATGCTTCAAATTGTTCCATTTATCAGTACACCATCCAACCTGCAAACATCCTAGTCCGCCTTTTGAATATTTACTGACTTGCTCTCATTTTGGAAGTACCACAATATCTGTTGCAGACCAAAGAAACCGAGTGTTTTTCTCTTCTTGACATCAGAGCTCCTGCCAGAGTTGGGAGTGCAGCCAAATCAATCAACTCTCAGAGAGGCAAACTATTGATGTTCAATTCAGAGAGTGCTTAAGAAAAGCTAAATGAAAGTGTTGTAATGTATCTCTTTGTATTTACAGCGTAATGAGAAACATAAAGCAGTGCAAGGGGATTAGAAGCAAGAGTAGTTACAGGTAAAAATGGCAGGGATAGTTCTCCCAAAAATTTTAATTTACTATCAATTACTTGGCTCCATATAATCTCAATCTTGTTTGACTGACTTTCACCTGTGGAAAAAAAAACATTTAAAAGAGCTTCGGTGAAGTGGTGAGTGGGGTCCAAGTTTGTTTGTATGAACAAAAAGTTATGTTGTATTTCACTGAAGAAAAGAGTATACTTAGAACAACCTCAGGGTGAGTAAATAGCCTTTTTAATCTCTTTTAAATTAGTCTTGAATTGTTTTCTGCTCAACCACTTCACTGCTGAAATAGCTGTGAAATGGTGAATGGTCCAAATCTAATCTCCATCCCAGAATAGAGAGCCTTTAGATGCAACAACGTTCGTGTTGAATCCTGGAGATGTGGGTTGGAGTTCACAGACATGGAACGGTTTCACTCGGGTGGCTTTTGGATGGAGCTCCTCGGTAAAGCAGCGAGATGTAACACGCGATTGGGCGGATTGCGTTTTGACTGACAGCGAGACTCCATCTGCTGGGTTGGGCTCCAAGGCTGGGATGCACTACCTGCAGGGCTAATGCACGGCAGCTCCCAAAGGGACGGCCATCTCCTAAACCCTCACCTCTGAATTATAGATACAACTCCTCATCTGAAACTTTCTCTTTACTTTCCCGGACGTGCCTCACAAATATTTCAGTGTGAGCGGTCTCGTGTGAACAAGTAGGGAAGAAAAATGTGGTGTTGAAGAACGCGCAATTGGAGGAATGCAAGATCAGCCGATGCATGCGTTTTGTCGACTGCATGGACAGTGAATCATGGATTTTCGTTTTAGACATGTAAGACTTCATCTTGGGAGTATATTGTTAACAGGTTGGTGCAACCTACCAAAAACTGTCAGCCAATTCTTTGTATTTCCCTCTGTGCTTTCGAGTTAACGTGAACAGCTGCTGAAGAGCATTTAGTGCCTGTGTGTATGTGTGTTTGCATATGAAGGCTTCAGGAGAGGCCCACTTGAGCACTCGTCAGCACATAAAAGCTTTTTCTCGCTGGTCTGAGAGGCCTCCTGCATTAGGGCTATTAGATTTGAGCCCTGTATGCTTGGAGACAGCTAGAAGATTACACCTGCGTGGGTGTGATGGGGCGTCTGAATTTATGAATTGAAAACACAACTGTAAAGTGAGATGTACCCGTGAGCACCAAGAGGATTATGGTCCAGATTTAAATCAAATGCACATCATGGAAAAAACGACTCCTCGGATGTTTGCTGCTTTAAAGCAAAAATAGTATTTGGCTAGCTGTCTATCTGTCCATTGTTCTATGCAATAAAAGGAAAATATGTGTACAATAATTCACGCACATATCTTTATTTTACATTTATAATTATATACCTTTTGATATATAAGTTTGGTTATATCTAACTATGTATTATGCTTTTAGGCTATTTATTTTTTTATGCTAGTGGATATAATTCATTTCCACTTGCACTTTGTATTTAAGTTTATTAACCCTTAAATTGCTTTAAGTTTATTGTGTAAACAAGTATATTTGTGGCAATATGTAGCCTACAGTAAAAAATAAACATCTTTCAGTTTCTTGACCTTGTGCACTGGTCAACCTATACTACCATCAACCTTATGTTTACATATGTAATTTTTAGGCTACCTAATTTAGCTTGGGTTTAACATGGCAATGTATATTAGCAGTTAAGACTTTCGTTGACTCATGGAATCTATCTATATATATTTATTTATTTATTTTAGTTGCTTTAAAAAGGCTTTATGGCACCTGTGTCGAGGAAATGACCCAATGCACCTATTCGTCCTGTTCTTGCATTAACTCGGAGGTTTGAACTCGGCGCATGTGGCATGTTGTGTGAGCTGACGTGATCCAACTGTAACGGAGCAGAGTAGGAGGGATTTGAGGGTGGGGATAGAGGGAGAGAGAGGGAGAGAGCGAGAGAGTGCCCCCCTCCTCCTCCTCTCCGTCCTCTCCATCCGCGCGCATAGCAGCCCGCGCGGATGCTGCGTCCACGGTCCTCAGCGCGCAGCTCAGCGAGGGGGCTCTCATCACACATCGCATATAAAATCCAAATACCGCATCACCACGCTTCACCGCCTCTTTGATTTACACGTTCAAGAAGAAGCGTAAAAACAACAACCAAAATACCTTTGCCTTTTTGATTCACTGTTCGGGACAGTCATCTCAAAACGATGTCTCCGTCTCTAATTTTTTCCTCTGCGGAACCTCCATCTAACCAGGCAACAACTGCACTATTTTAGGATCCATCATCTCCATCCGTAGTAAACACACCGCTGAACACCTGGGAGATAAAGGACGACATGATAAGAGCTACTGAGTGAATCCAGCCCTCTCGTGTTTCTCCAGGATAGCTATTCCCTTTTCCCAACAAACCACGGCAATGTCCTTGGAGCATGGCCTGGTGAGTATCAGATATTTACACCAATCAGGATGTGTTTGCCATGGTAACAGTTGGCGGTCCTCTCTGTCATACTGTTAAATTGTCCTTGCACATGTTTTTTTTTTCTAATGCAGATCTCTTTGTCGTGTATTTTGATCGCTGTCAAGCACGTGAAAGTACTGCATTGGCGCCTTAACGATATATAAGTGGTCTAATTATTCACGTTTTTCTCATCCATGAGGTGTTTTGTCGCCTATTCACCGTCGCTTGTCCTTTGGATTGTATTGGACCGTATGACTTCCCAGGATGTTCTGTCATTTTTCTGCACAGAAAATGCATCGTGTACTCTCATTTCGGTACTAAATCAGCAAAACCCACGCACATTTAGCTTACAGTTGCGTTGCTTTTGTGTGACATCTCTGTGAGCGTGTGCACCTCGCATTGGTACCCACACTGGTCACCTTGCGGAGGGGCATTGCGCTTGTTCCGGATGCGAGTGGCGCACCATCCTCTCACGAGCGGCATCTTCGCGCTATTAATTCAATTAACACCGCGAGCCGCTCACGAGACACGAAAGAATCGCGTATTGCTTGTAACTCTTCGAGCTGTCACACTTATTCTTGCGCGAGCGCCGCTCGCCCTCTGAAGGTGACCAGTAAAGGTCATTTTATTGTGGAAAACAGCGCGATGGGAAGCACACCTGACCGAAGGAGCGCGGTGTGGGAACTTCACCGCCTGAGTTGCTCAAGGTGCTCCGCTTTCATTTTCGTCGGCAGCCGTGCGGACTTTTTTTCCTCCTTCCTGCTGCAAGGTGTGCGAGTATGCTGGGTGTGGGACAAGGAGAGGAGGGGTGGTTGTAGTCTCGCATGCCTCAGACAGCTTGGTGACCGCGTATGAGTCCGTAAATCTATACTCGACTCTGATTGGCCATTTACGTATGACCGTCAAAGCAGGATCCCAGTTCTGGGGGTTTACATAATTTCAGAGAGACCGAGACTGTTGCACTTTGCTGCGTGGAGACTAAAGAGACGTTTCAAACATTTACCAGTCACTGCTGGATGATCGATAAGAACTGTTTTGCGTTCCTTTTTTAAGCAAATTGATGGTTGCAGAGCAGCGGTTGATTCTCAGGCTAATCAATATACCAGGCTTCTTTGTGTTTGTGTGTTTGTCTGCTCGATTTAGGAGGGGGCCAGGCAGTGTTGTAAATTGTGCCGGCCACTGAATTGTAACATCATCAGTTTAACCAATTACAAATGACCTACAGGAGTGAAATCAATCTTCTGAGGTGACAACAGACTGAGTGTAAGAATATAAAGAATTTACAGGACAAGGATGTTTTGAGGGCAATTTGACGCCTGGCTTATTTGATTGATTGGTAATCATGCTACTAAATGGCAGATTCTTATTTTTTATTTTATGTGTAACATTACATATGCTTTTCTAAATGGAATACTAAAATTATAAACACACACACACACACACACACACACACACACATATATATATATATATATATATATATATATATATATATATATATATATATATATATATATATACATATACATGTGTGTATATATATATATAAGATAATGATATTAAATAGGCCTTTTCACAACTCACCCTAGTGTGGTATATAGATTTAATAGCATTTTTTTTTTAAATCTGACATTGATTTACAGTTTAGGGATATGTATTAGATTTGTTACAAACTTCAAAGAGACACATGTGGGAATATGTCTAATTTTAACAAAGAGTTTACAAAATGTTATTTATGTGTGGCTATAGGTTTTCTCATTGAACGTTACACCTTTAGTGTTGGCCATTAAGGCTGTTTTTGATTCTCTAAGTAATTATATATCTTTTAGCATTGCATTTGTACACTTATAAAAAAAAAACCTGTTGTTAAACTTTACAGAAAGAGGAAAGAGTTGTTGGTGCTCCAGTTCTCTGTCCAGGTTGCCCCAGTTTGAATGCTGTTGTTGCAGCAATAAGGAAGTTGACCTAGAAGATATCTGGACAAAACTGCAGCCTTATATGGATAAAAATGTATGTAAAAATGTGTTAATTTATCTTTTTTTTTATTTATCATTTTGATAAATATTTGAGATATATAGTCATTTTAACCAAAAACATGGAAAACCTGCTTTGATAACCAATGGACAAGGCTTGAATATCAATATCCACATGTTCTCTATGAACATGCATATGACAAAGATGCTTTCTGCAAAGCGTGTGGAGTTCTGGATACGTCTTGACACATGAATGGCAGCACTGATGCTGTGTTAGATAACATGTGCATAGACCTGGACACGATAAAAACAAATAACCGATGGGATGGCGGTTCGTGGTTAGATTTCATCTCCAATAGATAAAAATGTCTTGCAACACATAAATGGAACAAGAATCGTTACATTTTTGTGCATTCGGTCAACATCGCACAAATGTCTGGGCCATGAGCGGGTATTTAGAATCGAAGCCGAGCAGCTTATGTTACTCCCTACAGGCTCTTACGCCAATGCAGTCCATGTCTCGCTTTGAAAGCCTGAAACCAGTGTAACGAATACAGGCCACTGCAGTGAAGGTGGATGGGAGGAGGTAAAAATGGAAGAGCAAAGAACAGATGGACAAAGAGAATAAGATTGAGGATAATGGAGTGTGTGTGGAGGGGGTTGGAATCCTATGAACTTATAAAGAGAGAAGGTAATGTTCACTTACAGTAGCATGCGCTGAGTGGATTTGTGCCCACATGAGAAGATAAAGCAGACATAATCATAAATGAGGCAATTCAAGGAGGTTTTGTTGTTGGGGAATGCGCATAAAAAGTTCAGAAATCACCAATGAGCCCAGCAAACTAATATCCCAACCCAGCAGTTGCAGCTATAGCTCTGTAAGTGTCATGTCAAACAAGTATGTGGATGAATGGCAGTAAAAAAAAAAAAAAGGGAAAAAAGTATATTATACAACATTCACAAGAGTCATTGTGACCCAAGGCTTTTTCTCGCAGTGAGTTGCTGCCTTTTCTTAATTATTTAGCTTATAGCACATTCCCGAGGGAGTGTGCCTGCTATGTCCTACTCCGTCACTTTGGCAAAATCACCTTTTTCTTTCCCCTAGTATGACAGCACCTTCATTACCGCCCCTGTGTTTGATCCCGTTAGTAAAGCCCTGTCAGCAGCAGGCCTGCAGGCCTCTGTGCTGTATTTACCCTTGTCACTGAGACACTACATAAACAGGGAGCTCATGGGAAGGAGAGTTTATTTTCTGCTCTTTAAAAAAAAACAAAAAAAAAACTACCGGCTGACAATTAGATGAGTTCTGTAAAGTGTAGCTGAATTCGTCATTCTGCAGAAATAACTCAAGCGCTGTCTGTCCGCTTACATCAAAGCAGCATAGGCCTGGAATGATTTTTATCTTTTCCTTTTTTATTCCCTCTATATCATTTCTCTTTGTTCCATTTTTAGAAACCGAACAGAAGGACGTTTTTTTCTGATTAAAGAAACTCAGTGACAGTAAATTAGTGTCATCGATGCCGTTTGTTAAATTGACAGTCCATGAAAAAATTGGAAGTTCTGAAACAGTTACCTGTAAGACTGCTTTTTTATACAGTAAAACTGGATTGGGACAAACAAACAAACAAACAAACAAAAAAAGATATACTATATTAAAGTAAAGCAAAAACATCTCAGTATGGCTACTGTCATACAAAAAAAATGTAATTTGAAGCTAACTGGATGGGGACAAGGTTTGGTCCTCACTCATAATCTCCTTTTGTGTTCCCCATAATAACAGAGTCCAAAAAAAAACCAAAAAATCTGACATCAGTTGCTCATTAATATGGCGTTCCAAATCTATAAGATTTTCTTTAATTCCAAGTTGCTCTTTTGCAGTCAAACTGGATATGGACCACATATAGTTTTGATCCCCATTCACTTTCATTGTTCGGAAAAGAGCATCTTGCACAACATGCTAAATATTGTTTTGTGTGAGTTTCCCAGAAGAACAAAAAGTCACAGTGCAGCAAAAAAAAAAAGAAGACAATTCTGACAATTCATCATATCATATTATTCCAAACCTGTGAGATTTGTTTGCATAGAACGCAAAAGGAGATATTTGGCAGATTGCGCAAGCTGCACTTTCCCTGCATTAAAACTGTCTGAAGACCAAAACTGCCTCCACTTTCATTGTTTGGAAAAGAGCAACTTACGCAATATGCTAAATATCTTCTCTCGTGAGTCATACAAGTTTGGAACAACATGAGCGTGAGTAAACGATGACAGAATTTTCATTTTTTGGGTGAATTTATCCTTTAAGGCATCTCATGTCTGTTCAGATTCAGTTTATTTATACTCTAAAAGCTTCTTTCCTTGAGGCCTATTTTAATCTGCCTCGGTCACAACAGTCTCATACAACTGGTGTTCATATTTGTTTTTATTTGTTAGGTGTTGAGGGAATATGTGTCTTTTTTTTCTCATGGAAACTGTCATGCCTCGTTAAACAAGTCATTTCAGCTGACGTCTGAATGCGAGTGGACGGAAGTGTGGCTACACTACTTCGCTCAGTGGTTGTGGTGTGTGTTCAGACTCTGTCAGTGGCCTGTCTCTGTAATAAGAGTGAAGTGAGCAGCACACTGACTCATCTACCCTTGCTTGCTTTTTATTTCTTTTCTTTCTTTTTTTTATTTTTTGCTGCAGACATCTTGATTTTGAATGTTTCCAGTTAACAAAGTAATCTGCATTGTTTCACAGAGCCGGAGCATTGGCTCCTGGTGTGACAGGCCGGTGTGGCCCTTATTTAATGTTTGAATATGGGTTAGAGTTTCTTCTAGCTTTAGGGGGTTGTGTTTGTGTGTGTCTGTTTGAGTGGGTGTGAGCGCGAGTACGTCTCTGTTGGTTACTTAGACACATTACATAAGGCGCTGAACAATTTATGTAATGCTGGCCCCTCTGTCTCTCCCTTTTAACTTTAGCAGATTGGGTTGGGTCGCGGTAGTCAGGGCCGGTCTGGACAAGGCAGACCTGGGAAAGCTCAGTACACTATCAACAGTGTCTTGCAGAATGGCACTAAAGCACACTTGCTGAAAGGTTTGGGAAAACACGGATCAATATGAATATTCAGCATAATCTCCAGACCATCTGCCTCCTGCACACTGAACATAACTGCACGGTTAAGCAGTCTCTTGGTGAGGGGAATCTGCATAGACCTGCGAGTGCTGTGTCTGATGCCAGCAAGTGGCCCCAAAAGATGCAAATGTGCTTAAGTACATATCTTCCATGAAAAAAACAAAACAAATTTAATCTGACCAAGCCAAGGTAGAATCTGCTGCAATCTAATTTGCTGGTGTTCATGTTCGGAGACTATATTGATGCAACAATTGCTTTTGATTTGCATTAGACTAAGGCGTAATGCAGTTAGTTGGGAGTACATTTTTAGTTTTTCTGTATACGCTAAAAAAGTTTAAGGTCAGTTTTTTTGAAAGGAAAATAAACACTTTTATTCAGCAACAATATGTTAAACTGATGCAAAATGGCAGTAAATAAATGTATAAAGATACATAGATTCCTATTTATCACATTTTTCTGCTAAAATATTAAACAGCACTGTTTAAAACAACAGTTTTTGTCATTCATAATACTTTTTTTAATCACTGTAATAAATTACTTTTTTTAATATATTCCAATATAAAAGTTTTTTTTCCTTTTTTGTCCTTCAGCTTTGGTGAGACTTCTTTCAATTTAACAATGATTATTAATTTTGGATACAACCATTAATGGAGGAGACGGTATCACCACCGTTATTGTTTTAAATTTTTTTTGTATCTTTTTCAGATAACCCCTGGCTCTAAACACATAAAAAAAAAATCTGTGGTCGCTCACATTACACGGTGCTCAGACTGTGTTTTCCCATCTTAGTAGGCGGTTCTTGGCCAAAATAAGCTGCAATTAAGACAAGACTTTTTGCTTTACTGTTTGGTACATTAAACGAACACCTTCTCAGTTTGCTGTAGATTGATAAATTGAATTAATTTGATTAATTTTTAGGATCATTTGCTTTCAGATACAAATAAAAGCATAGTATGCTTAGCTCTGTTAACACATTTTGCTATGTTTAAATCAGTTGCCTGCATGCTACTCCTGATTATCTCTTGACTGTTCATATATGCAGAGCCCCAGAGAAGAAGAAAGGAGGGGGAAAGCAAGGCTGGGGTTAGTGAGTCAGCATGAGAATGATGACACCCTCTATGTCACTCCTGCACATTACCGGCCCTATCTGCCTACACACATACTCACACAGCACGCTGCATACCCCAGACTCATCGCCATACAGGCAGTCTTGCACAGTCAGACTTTGACTAAAAGGCATATAACCTGATGTACATTGCAGCGTCTTCTGCACAGAAACAAATAACTTACACGGGAAGATCGTCTGACTGACAGCAACCTGAAAAAGCGAATGAACTGACCGACTCATTTGTTTTTACAGTATCATTAAATTATATACTACATATTAATTATATAATTGAATTAATTACCAATCATTAATATTCCAATATATTTACCCACCCAGTGCCTGAAAACAACTTTGTTTCCAGATAAACTGTTAAAAAACCCCAGTGACTTTACTTCTGGATTTTGCATGGAGTTAACCAATCACATTAGACCTTGCCAGATTGTGAAAGTTCTTTCCAGTTTTGTATGCATCAGACCCACAGTGAATGGGCCGTGGGTGGTCTGTGGGTGTGCCGTCTGAGGCTGAGACTGTCATCTAAGAGAACATAGGGACATGTTCAGAGGCATGCTGGGAGAAAAAAAGAAAGACGAAGAAAGAAGATGATGGCATTAAGGCTAAAATGATAGAGATAGAGAGGAGACACTAGTGTAGAGCTAGTGTAGAGGTGTTTGCGTTTGTGAGCAAGTGTGAATAAGAACCAAGTGTATATGTGTGTGTGTGTGTGTGTGTGTGCATGTGTGCGTGTGTGTCGGGGTATAGTGAGGCCGAAGGAGCTTTGTGGGAGTCAGAGGCATCTGTAGGTTTCCATGGCAACTATGGGCCAATGCAGTGGTCTGGATCGTTAGAGATACAGTATATGTTATATGCATCACCATCTGCGAGAGCACACATTCCTCATACTTTATACCTGTCCAGGGATTTTAGTCGTGTTGTGCTCGAAATGGACTGACCTGTCCGTTTAGCATAATTAATATCACCCAAGACCTGTCTAATACCTCATTAACGAGAGTAAGGAAACTGTGTGACTCAATTAAAACACAAAAGACCTTTGGATTAAGGTGAAAATGTGCTGATACATTTGAAAACGTTAGCTCGAAGCGGTCTGACTGCATGCTTGCTCTGTCTCTTAAGGAATGCCCACTGTACTCTGAGTTGCTGCCCACACGAGCACTTTGAAGACTGTAATGTGTTATTCTGTCTGTGTGTCTCTGCAGGCTTCCTCGCCAATCCCATCATCCCGCACCCTTTGAATCCTAACGCATCAGATCTACACAATATCCCGCTCGGTTTTGCGCCTCCTCTTTGCTCTGGTTCTCTGTGTCCTGATGGATTGGAAGCGGCCTGATCCCTCGTTCTGTTGACCCTCAGGGCGAGGGGGTTGAGTGGGAGAGGACAGGATTTCTCCAAATACGCTAAAAGTGTCCGGCCATCGTTGTCCCGATTTCCTAACTCTGATGGAGAGTTAGAAGAACGGGAGGAACTAAAGGGGAGGGCGAGGAGTGGAGGAGCAAATACGAAAGTCAAAAAACTTGTGCCAAGAATCGTCACTAATACTGACCTTGTATTGCTGAAACCTCCTGGACGAGAAGAGGTCATATAGATCAAACATCGTGGACCCAGCACCCTAAGACTCAAGATGTCCACCACAGCGACTATGGGTGAGATGGCGAATAGCGCAGTGGAGTTTTACCCCAAGAGGGGCGGAGGAGGAGGTGGTGCAGAAGCCAACCATGCTGGGGACTTTGGGGTGACGTTGGATGAGCTCCGGTCCCTGATGGAGCTGAGAGGAGCCGAGGCCTTGCAGAAAATTCAGGACAGCTATGGAGACGTAGAGGGCCTATGCCAGAGACTCAAGTCTTCCACCAGTGATGGTGAGCGAAATGTTTTTTCCTTTCTGTCTTGATTTCTTGACGTCATACTTCTCATTTGTGACCCTGGACCACAAAATTATTCTTAAATCGCTGGGGTATAATTGTAGCAATAGCCAAAAATTCAATGAATGGGTCAAAATGATTTTCTGCTAAAAATCATTAGGATATTAAGTAAAGATCATGTTCCATGAAGATGTTTAGTAAGTTTTCTTTCCATAAATATATTAAAATGAAATGTTTTAATAATATTATTTTAAATATTTTAAATATAAAATCTAAATATTAAGTTGTCTTCAAACGCAATTTTCTTAATATTTAGATTTTTTTTTCTGTACCCTCAGATTCCAAATTTTCAAATAGTTGTATCTCGGCCAAATATTTAGCGTTCGTAACCAATCATTCAGGAATGTAAATCTTATTATTTAATTTAGAAATATTTAACCTTGTAACTAGTTTTGTGGTCCAGGCTCACGTTTAGTCCCTGCGTTCTTAAAAATAAGGTTCCGAAGGGTTTCACAGCAACGAATTTTGGTTCTATAAAGAACTTTTCAGCGAACAGTTCTTTAAAAAACCTTAAATAACAATTTATTTCATTATAAGGGACCTTTTGTGTAATTGAATGGTAAAGATGGAACCACAAAGAAATAACACGTTATTCCTCATCAGATGTTTCTCTATGAGCTGCTTTAAAGGATTAGTTCACTGCAGAATTAAAATTTCCTGTTGTCTTACTTATCCCTATGTCAAAATGTTTTTCTTCCTTCAATTGAAAAGAAATTAAGGTTTTTGCAGAAAAAATTACAGGATTTTTCTATATATAGTGGACTTTAGTGGGACCCAATAGGTTGAAGTTCCAAACTGCAATTTCAGTTTCACTTCAAAGGGCTCTGCGCAATCCCAGCTAATAAATAATAAATGTGTTATCTAGCAAAATGATCAGTCATTTTCTAAGAAAAATTAAAAACAACATACTTTTTTTTCATAGTTTCTCGTTGTAGTCGACCTTACGCATTACATAATCACGTTGGAAAGGTCATGCTTGATGTAGGCAGAAGTACTGACCTGTTGTTTAAAAGAAAATCAAACGCCCTTTAAAAACAAGAAGTTAAAACGAAACGCAGTGCAAAAAATGAAGTGCAGTTTTGCCCCTTACCCTACCATTTTGAACTGAAATACATAGGCAAAGAACTGTTTTCCTGAAAAAACCTCATTGCTTTTCGACTGAAGAAAGAATGACATCAACATTTAGGACCACACGGGGGTGAGTAAATTGTCGGGAAATTTTCATTTAGGAGTTAAAATGACAAATTCTTTAAGACGCCCCAAACCCCAAATATTTCCCTTTCTTTCCTCCTTTCTTTTATTTCTCTCTCACCTCTTTACACCACTTGTCCACCACCTCTTTCTCTGTCTCACTCGACCAACTTCCCACTCTGAGTGCACGCGTCGTGTTGGGTTGCTAGGCGACGGCGCTGTCGGTGGTGAGGTGGGTGTAGAGAGAGGGGTTACTGGGTAAACAGAGTTGGAGAGACTCACTCACTAGAGTCAGTGACTCGAAAGGTCCCCGCAGTGATCACAATTCTTGGCGTATCCATCCGTCCTCTTCTGACTCGTAATTGAATGTGTTGCTGTGATGTTTTATACGCCATGATGACTGCAGATGAGAATTTAGATAGTGGCGGAGATAATGCTCAGTCATGAGAAACAGATAAACTCCATAAAACTCAAATTGAGTTGTACTGATTATGAGTATTTATAGATTTATGATAAAGCTTATGGTTCTTTCATTTCGCCGATATAAGCCCATAATTATTTTCGTGTTACAATTAATATTATCATCTTGTTTTTTCTTGTTGTGTAGCCTTTTTTGTAGTACATTTTACAGTGTAATTAAATTATTAGAATTAAAATCAGAAGATTATTTTTAAGTGAGTGTTTTTAAAATTACAATAAAAGTAAAAATGGGGGAAATGAGTGTAAAAAAATTAATTTTCCAATACTATGCTAAATTAAAACAAGTTATTATGATACAGACATTGTGCATTCCTATTGGTATCCATATAAACAGGTTGTGTGAAAATTAGATTTAGGCATTAGGTATCACAAAAAATTTTTGCTCAGTTTTGCTCATCGAAGTATTAGATTAATCTGTGTGAAATGTTGTCATATAATAGACATTTGATCTGAAATCTTTACTTCATTATTCATTATTTAGACTTTTATTTATTTAATTCTTTTTAGAACTCTTCCACAACGCTTCTAAGACAGATGTGAGATTACTAAACAAACATATTCATTTCATTTAACATTACTTGTGTCTATGAGAAACATCTGAGATACTACAGAGATCTTTCCTTCAGGATGTCAGTGAGGTGTGAATGCCTACTGTGCAGTTTTTGCCCGGTGGTTCTAGTACTGCATCCTGCTGTTGTGTAATGAGTGCCTCACCCTGCTTTAAGGCCACAAATATACTCTTTGAATGTATGCAAACATTGACCCAAATATTTAGCCCACAAACTAAAAACCATTGTACACACATGCATGCTTAAAACTTACTATAAGCACTGGGAAACTTCAAGGGGGTGATAGTTATCTTTTAAATATACGTTAATACGTTAATATAAACGTATTCGATTTTCTACAAACTGCTGCTGGTGATCTGACAGAGAAAGTAGACAATAGAAGAGTTAAAATAATGCTTGTTATAGTGTGCCACAACGAGAATGCGACGTATAATTGTGTTGCGTTATGATTAGGCTGCCCCATTGTCCACAACAATAATCAAAGACCCCATATAGAGACATATTTTTGCTCACAATTTCTACCCAATTAAATATTTTATAGCTTGGCATAATTGGAAAAATATGTTTATTACAAAACTGTTTTAAAATGAATTAAAAATAAGAAATATGTTGATTTGAACCTTTCCTCGAGATGTAATTTTGTGCTTAAATTTCTTAGTTTTGAAACTGTGCTGCAACAAAAGTTTCAGTGACTGGTGAGGCTGAATGTGGATGCGACGGTGCATAGAGTCCATTGCAATCTAAAACATTTTGGAACACAGTGATGCATGAAATTGAGCTTTCATAGCTTAAAGCATTTGCATCTTTAGTACTGAATAAGCCTTAAAATATTTCCCAAACCGATTGGTAGACCATAGTTTGCTAGCAGATTAGAAGTGTAAAACATATTACAGTTTTGATTTGCACATTTTTGCCCCATAATATTCAAATGCTTCTATCGGTGCCATTAAGCAAGTAGCCATGTTTTGTGTGAGTTTTATGAACTTCATGCAGAGTGTAAAAGCAGAATGTGAAAGTGCCTTATTAGTGCCTATATTAAATAGGCTCATTACTAAATACTTCTTAGCTGATTGGAAAGTAAAAAAGAAAAAATCTGGTATTTTATTGATGAAAATGTGTTTTATATTTTATATGTTTTATTTTTCTTAACGGATAAGTTTACCCTAAAATGAAAGTTTTTAATTACTCACCCCTGCCATTCCAAACCTGTAAGACTTCTGTTTATCTTCTAAAAGACAATGAATATATTTGAATGAAATCTGATAGATTTCTGTTCCTTCAAGCTGAATACACCAAAACATTGTCAGTTCATGAAAACATTATAAATCTATATGAATCGAGAGGCACAATTGCTTTATATGATGAACAGAATTACATAGAGAAGGAATATAAAGCACATCAGTTACGCTGAATGGATGTTCAAACATGCTTGCTTGATGTGTGAGAACCAATAAGGTTTGGTTTTTATGTGTCGAGAAAGTATGACGGAGCTTCTGTGTTTACCATATTTTATGAGCTCAATGTGCCTAGGTCAATGTTTATATGTGAATCAAAACTTGGATTAAATCACTTGATTTATATCGATTTCTTTTTAGGTGTCTTTGTGATTTTTTTATACAGTAAAAGTTTTGGTTTAGGGACAGAAATCTGCAGTTTCATTGCAAACTTCATTTAATTTGTGTTTTTGGAAAGACATGGAGGCAGGTAATGAGGACAGTAATATCATTTTTGAGAGAACTATCACTTTAAGTAAGCGTATCAGATGTTGCCCTGCTGTGTAAAACCCCTTTCAGGAGATAAACCTAAAATGAACCGTACAAAAGGTTTCGAGACCTCCACACCTCCACTGGTGTCATGGTTGAGAAAATGTGAAAGCTTTCAGACCAGCTTTATGTATGGAGACGGCTAACAGCTGTCAGCAGGGACTGCTCTGTTGACAGGTGATAACAAAACCTGATGCTCCTGATGCTAATAGTCATACAATAAGTGGAGTTTGCCTCTAAGTGCAAGTGGAAGCAGAACTAATCCTGTTACATGGCCATGACAAAGCAGAGACAACGGGAGAGGAGAGGAGAGGAAACCAGAGGGGGCGGAGATGAAGTGATGCTGAATAAGGCTGACACTGTGAAGATGAGGCCCTGAAAATGGAAGTCCATTAGTGTCTCTCCCTCCTCTTCAGCAATGCGTTTCAGCCGAGCTTCGGAGTGAAGACCGAAGATCTACCGATCTCAGTCTGCTGCTATAAACACCGTTTTCAGTGCAGGGTGTGGACAAATCAATCTGTCAGCCTTAACATACACAGATACCTGTTCTGCAGCAGCAGGGCATGGAGATCCGAGAGCAATGGGGGTGGAGGGTAGAAAGAGAATGAAAAAGAGAAAGAGACGGAGGCAGAGGGAGGTTAGAAAGGAACGGAAGGAGAGAGAAGGAATTCTGGTACAGCTTGCCGCATTGTCAAGGACACACCAAGGGGAGATGGTGAGAGAGAGAGAGAGAGAGAGAGAGAGTGAGTGAGTGAGCGGGGGGGGAGAAGGAGGTGGGGTGTTCGAAAAGCAAGAGATTCTTTAAAGCGAATGGATGCAGGCATGGCTACTCAGCAGTTTTTCTTAAAGGGACAGTTCATCCATAAATGGAAAACTGGTCTTCATTTACTCAGTCTCAGTCTGTTGTTTTAAAGCTGTATAACTTACTTTGTTCTGTTTTGAAGATCTGCTGATCTGTCTTTTCCATGCAGATACATTATATAGAGATTGGAACATCAGAATAGACAACAAAAGTATCACACAAGTGGTCTATATGATGTTTGCTGTACAATATTCTTTGTGAGGAACAGACTAAAATGTTCATTGTTGCAACCGGTTAGCAATTCAGCTAATTTAGTCTGATTCATGAATGAATCTGTTTAAAAACCCATTGCTTTTCAAATCAGCCATTAATTTTTTTCATGAATGTGTCGAGTAGAGCGGAAATCATAAGACTTCAAAAGACTTGTAATACAGTGCGTGATTTGTGATCAATTTATGATACTTTTATGGTTCCTTTGTGTCCTTGATGAAGTTTCAAATGTGCCTATTCATTTTAGTCTTGTCAAATTTAAAATAAAAAAAGAGTTTTTAATTTCTCTGCAAAATATTAGAAAGACAAAGTAATAAAACAACATAAGGGTGAATACATGGGAGAATTTTCAGTAAAACTTTACAATAAGGCCTTATATGTTTACATAAGCTAAGTCATTAGAAAACACAATGAGCATTTCTTAAAGCATTTATTAATTTGTGCATCAAAGTGCAATAATGTTAATAGAAATGACTTTTTTTTTTTTTTAATGTATTAGTAAATTAGTAAAACTAATAAATGTTGTAGAACAGTTGTTTATCGTAAGGTTAACTAATAAAGTGTTATTTTTAGGTGTACTGTCCCTTTAACACCTTCTTCAGATAGCATGAGTTTGTCATCTTCATTCATCCTCTGTCCTTCCCGACTCTCTGTCTCTCAGTTTCTATGTCTTTCATTCATACATCCACTTCTCATGTAGAGTGTTGTATAATCCTGCTTTCAGTAAAGGTGCTGGCAAGGTTTAGTGCTGAGTGCTGGTATGAAGTGACTGTGATCAGTGTACAGTATAACCTCAGGAGCTCTTGCCAACAGTCAACCTGATGCTCTGACTCAGTGGTGGTATACATACCAGCCCATACATTCCTCCTTTGTCCACTTAAAGTATTTTCTGGTTGGATTGTCCTGTCCTTATTCGTCCCTGAAGCGTGTTCACTGCACACTCATAGACTGACGTCAATAGTGCCTCATTCAGCTGAGCTGTAATGCTGGGTTTCACTCCGGGTGACTCCACTGACTTCAACACTGACTGAAAACATCATGAATTTTCTCTCAGGCTCTAAAAAGACTCGCTGTCTGCAAAAACAGCTTCCACAGCAGACCAATCAAAAATCTATTATGAGGCTCACGCGGCCCGCACTGAATCAATGACATCATCTGTAGCTGGGCGAAAAGGTGCCCGAAGACAGGAAGTTGAAGAGCAGCACGATTTGTGCTTGATGTCTTCATCACCATGGAAACTGCACCAATCTATGAAAGACTGAAAGCGAGAGTAAGAGAAAGACTGAAAGACATAGATGGCTGGGGAAAGGGGGGCACTGGGCACATTAAACGCAGCGTGTCTCGTGTCTTCATATCCATTTCTCTTCATCCTTCCTGTCTTCTCTCAGCCTCTCGTTCTATATAGGAGCCCTTTGAAATGAGCAGAAACATGTGATTAATTATTTACATCAGAAATTCAATATATGTGGCTCAGGCCGACTCACATCGCTTCTTACTTTGGAACAATCTGCTTTAACAAATCAATACGTCCTAATACGCTTGGGTCATTATGGTCAGTTGGTTATGTTTTATTGTATCGTGCGCACATACACTATATTGTGTTATTTATCTCAGTGACCCTCATTTGAATTTTTGCAATTGTAAGATGGCTAAATGTGTTTGAACGCTTGGTGATAATAGGAAAGGGATGCAGTGCATATGCTGTTAAAGGTGTCAATTAGCTCCATGGTTTATGTAAAGCTAGTGAGTGTGTGTGTGTGTGTGTGTGTGTGTGTGTGTGTGCATTTTTCTGTGAAATGACATTGAAGTTGTTGTTTACGGTCAGAATCTGTGAACTATATTCATATGCAATTTTTTCAAGCTGTATGCACTGGCTTGGTCCAGAGTAGAGTGGTGAAATACTATAAAAAAAACTACCATGATTCTCTATTTCTTTTTTTCTTTTTATTTTATTTTATTTTACTTATTTGGTAAAAAAGCACCAATATAATGTTGACTTTCAGAAAAGCATTTTTCGCTACAAATGGCTTCACGAGTATTTTCATAACTGTTACTTAAATTGTTGTGCATTGTTCTATTATTGCTAACCTTGTAAAAAAAAGTTACGATGCATCTTTCCCAACTGTGTTTGTTTGTGTGTACAGTGACAGTTGGCCTATAAAATGCTGCAGTACTTAATATGTTGACTTTGGTGCTAAATCTTAAAAGCCTGTTCTGAAACCTTGAGTTTAGAAATCTGTCCTGTAGCTCAAACAGTAGAGCATGACGCTAGCAATGCTAAGGTCATTGATTTGATTTGCTGGGAAAGCAAGACCTGATCAAATGTAAATGTGCTCCTTGAATGCAATGTAAGTCACTTCGAATAAAAGTCTGCCAAAATGCATAAATATAAAAGCAAGGCTCCCTAAAAACACGGAAACCTAGGTGTTCAACTGTATGAAGGAAAGGGAAATTCATTTCACTAAACAGGAATTCAGACCTCTATTTATTCTTGCATTAGCAAACTTGAATTTGTAGCCATCTTATTTTTAGTCTTTCTGAACACAATATGCTGTAATCGTTACTTTTTTTTAATTAACGGAAATTAAGATTAAGTTTTAAAAAATGTATATTCTAAAATAAAAGCAGTAGTAAGTGGTGACTATTAACTATAGCTAATTAATTATTGTAACAGCTTACAGAGAAGTGCAAATACTTCAGATTGTGATTCCATCCAGTCAGAGGATATCAAACATGTTGTTTTCAACACATATTGTTTTCATCTGTCATGTGTATCCTAGCAACAAGGTGCATGTTTCTGCATGAGGTTGTTGTGTTCAGAATGAAAGTCTGGTAGTATGTGATGGCTTTGTGTTACAAATCTGATTTTCAGTGTTGCAAGCAACCTAGTAAAACATGCATATATATATATATATATATGTATATGTATATATGTGTATATATATATACATATATATACATATATATACATATATATATATATATATATATATATATGTATATACATATACATATATACATACACATATATATATATATATATATATATATATATATATATATATATATATATATATATATATATATATATATATATATATATATATAAAACGTGAAACCATAACAAGTAGAATTTAATGAATTAAAGATCTTAAATAATTTTACGATTTTTTTGTATATTATGTGAATTACACTGTATATATTTGAAAGAGGACATTGAAAATGTAATGAATAAATAATTTATTCATTACATTTTTAATGTTCTCTTTCAAATATCAGTCTGTTTTTGTTTCTAAGAAATCACACCCAGACCGTATATGCCTACGATTAGATAGTTATCAAAGATTTATCAGTAAAACTTTAGAGTATCCTAAAAGACATTAGTTTGAGAAAAAAATGCTGCTTGCCAAAATACATTAGGGCAAAAGACCATTAAAATCCAAACTGCGTCAAGACTGCAGATAGCAAACACAAGCACCTCATTCTTAATGACTGTTTAAAAACGATGTTCCCTGCATTGGCTAAATTAAAAGGTACAGCGTGTTTCGAACCTAAACAGGAAAGTCCCAGACTCAGAGATGAGAAAGGCACACTAAGTTCTTAAACGGTAAATCCTACTCATTGCCCTGAGGGTGAGGGTGCCCACGCATTACAAAAATTGTGATGACCTCTGTTTGACTCTTCTTTTTTTCCTTTCAGGTTTGTCAGATAACCCAACAGATCTGGAGAAGCGCGGACAGGCATTTGGACAAAACTTCATACCCCCGAAAAAGCCCAAGACCTTCCTTCAGCTGGTGTGGGAGGCATTACAAGACGTCACCCTTATCATTCTGGAGATTGCAGCCATCATCTCCCTCGGCCTGTCCTTCTATCAGCCACCCGGACACGAGAGCGAGGGTGAGAGAGAGAGGGATGTTAGAGGGATGAGGTGTGTAGAGGAAGGGAGCTGAAGGGATGGTGTGGGTCGAGGGAGGAGGGAATGACGGATAGAGAGTGGGAGGGAAGAGAGAGAGAGCTGAATCAAGGGAGTGTGGGAGGAAAAAGGTGAGAATGAAGGTGAGAAAATGGAGTGAGAAAAGAGGATGTCAAGCAGGAATGCAGAGAAAGAGAAAACCAGTTTAGGGATGCTGGGGAAAAATAAACAATAAAACAGTCTGAAAGTTTTATACAATCGCAGATTAAGTGCTGCATACTGTAACCTAAATGTCACTCTGCATAAAGAAAAGATAATGTACAAGCAGCCGAGCATTATTGCAAATAAATCCTGGCAGGGTGAACTGATTTCTGAAAGGCTCCAATTTTTAATATCACCAGCCGTACTGAACATTATTCCAATAATTACATGGCTATTTACTAACATTTAATACTGATATGTTTTTTTCTCGTCTTCCAGCAAGACAAATGCTGCAACAGTATTACAGCACTAATTAATAAGAAGAGTTTATTTGCTTTTATTGAGATTAATTGGAATACAAAGCGAAAAAACGTATCTGTTATCTGTTTTCACAAATAAACTCTTCATATATTAACCTTGTCCCATTTTTCCACTCATGGGATTTTTTGTTACGTTTGACAGGAAGGGGTTAATAATAATTTTGAGCCAAGTAACTTTTGCTATTTACCTACAAAAAAGTATTTTTATTTTTGTTTTTTTACTTTAACAAGGGACTACTGTGCATCAAGTCATCTAGTGTTTTATGCTCATCGTACACCACCATAACTACTATATGTCTTTAAAATGTTCACCGTAGGTTGCATTTATTTAATCATTAATACAGTGAAGGCAGCAATGTTTGTGTTCAAGAAATTTTCTCAGTACTATTTATGAAAAATTGCTGCTTAATATATTTGTGGAAATAATTTCTGATTCTTTAAGATATCAAAATAACACTACATTTTTTCAGACACTGGCATCAGCATTTCTTCAAGGTCTTTTGGTTCAGAACATAAATGAACATATCATTTAAACATATTTTACGCAACTTGAAGTAATTATTTCTTTAAGAATATCCCCCATATTCCCCATAGAAAATAAAGCACACAAGCTTGTCATTCAGCTTGCAAACTTGAATTAGTATAAAACAAAAAAGAAACCACAGAGCAAATCAAAACACATTAAATAAATGCTTATCTCAGCATCTGCAAAATGAGTGTTATCATCATGGTATATTAGTCTATCTAATAAAAAGCCCTTTTCCTTAACCAGATTGCTTGTTAGCTTGCTAACTGAAAACACAAAGAATTTGAAAGAATGTTTTTATCTAAGTAATATAATGTGTTACGTATAAAGTTTTACATATAGAATGCATTTTAATGTGCTGTTTAAATGACATTGATTGGCATATTCTGATGTTTAGCAATAAATTCATGCTCTATAATTTCTAATCAGGCACCAAAAAGACTGCTTATTAAAAATCATCTCAGCTATGGGGACCAAGTCCCAGATAGTGCACGTATGTCTCCAAAAAGTCTGTTAAAGAGCACTTCATCTGGAAAGCATTTGCAACAAAAAAGCCTCAACTGCAACTGATCAATCAGAATCAAGTATTCCAGACGCCCATGTAATAATGAATTTCCAACCTCTGCAGGTTGTGGAAATGTGTCAGGAGGAGCTGAAGATGAGGGGGAGGCAGAGGCGGGATGGATCGAAGGTGCGGCCATCCTACTATCCGTCATATGCGTGGTGCTGGTGACGGCCTTCAACGACTGGAGTAAAGAGAAACAGTTTCGGGGACTGCAGAGCCGCATCGAGCTGGAGCAGCGATTCGCTGTGGTGCGCAATGGAAACGTCATCCAGATCCCCGTGGCCGAGATGGTGGTTGGGGACATGGCCCAGGTCAAATACGGTCAGTTTCCTGTCCCGCTGAGCCTGGAGAATGGAATAAATGCTGAGATTAGGCTTAACTCATCTAATACGAGGAAGGTGTGGATTAACGCAGGGGTATTTTTAGAGTAACGTTCACATTTCCACAAATCATGATGGGAACTCATTTGTTGATAGTGTACCCTGCGCAATATAGCATTACTGGTGGGAACAGTGAATGCTCTTTGGCATATTAAGGATGCTCTGCCGATCACGGGATATTTATTCGTCCCACTTTTGTTTCCTGTCTCAGGTGACCTCCTACCTGCCGATGGGGTCCTGATTCAGGGAAATGACCTGAAAATCGACGAGAGCTCTTTAACCGGTGAATCGGATCATGTGCGGAAGTCGGCCGACAAGGACCCCATGCTTCTCTCTGGTGAGCATGCGTACATGAGCGGATCATACAGTAAACTGCTAGAGCATATTTAATGGTGGTTTCAAAATGAAAAAAAGAAACCAATGTCACAATACAGTTTCTGTTTTAATTCACAGTAAAGCTGCTCTGAGAAACCGAAACAATCAATCGTTCAAAACTGCATGCATTTATGAACACAGTTTTATTTATATTCCCGGATTCAGCCAAAATAAAAGCTTTAACATCTGAAAATAAAGAAATTAAGATGAAAATACAATTATATTATTGTTAGGGATACATATGTACTTCAAGAGTTATTTCTTTTTTTTCACGTTAGGTAAGGAATTAAGAACCTCATACATCTGAAATCTTAGAAGCCCCTCTGGTGTGAGCCACTTTAATTTAACAATGATTTTTAACTGTAATTGTAACTCAGTTATGCAATGAGCTTCCCAACTCCACCTGGAGGGTTGACCCACATTATTTGAGCCAATCGGAACTGCATTATGTCTGTGAAACTATCATTACTATTATTTGGATGTGCAGACATGACTTTGGGGGGAGAAGTTTAGAACGTTTACAAAATCACTTAAGTTAAGAATGCAGCTAAAATCTTAAGTCTTAAGGCTTGTTCAGACAGAGGATTATAACAACAGTTTTGCCTATAAATTAATGCCTAACGCCTAGACAATTTTTTATATAGTCCATAACAAACCTATAGCAATGTCAATCTCTGAAATCATTTTAAAGACATTTTTCCTGCTCACGAACCACAAAAACATTGAAAGTCAGTCAGAATCCACTGACTTTAAAGAGATTGAGCATTTTAAGTGGCAGACCAGCATGCAAAAAAAACTCGCTGAAATCTGTTAAAGGTTGATGCCCATCACTCTCCTTAAGAGACTGGTCAACCTTTCTTGGAAGTGTCTGAAGTAGTTTTGTATTCTCCTCTCGGCTGCGCTCCATCAGCTGTCAGTCAGCAGCACAAAGCACTTGGAGCGTCCGCATTCTGTGTGTCAGAATAACTGAGATGCTGCAGTGGCATCCAGATGTTGTTAATTAGATCTGAGAATCTCTGTTTCCTGCTGTGAGCACTGGTGCATGCCCTCTGCCTTCCTCCATGCTATTCTTAGACACTTGGGATGATAACTCCATTCTCTTTATGAGGCTGTCCTGCTCTACTGATGATATTATTGAATAATATCCCAATGATATTTTTGTGAAGTTGATGTATGGAGGCTGTTGTTGTTTGCAAGTCACATGCTAATGGTGAACTGCAGCAGGCCAGACTGTCTGTATTTGTAGATAAACAGTCAATGTCTAAAATGGAATTGTTGAGAAAATGTAAAAATAATCACAAAAAAATGAGCTGCAACAACTGTCATAATAACTGTCTTCAGTAACGCCAATTAGATTTTGTGCTCAAAATGTAAAATGCCTTATGAAAATGTATTTTTTGTTTTTTTGTTGTTGTTTTTGTTGTTTAAACTTCAGAAAATTGCTATATTAATTATTAGGTCCTACTTTATATTATGTGTCCTGAGACATTTAAATGAATCATTTGGTACAATGCACTTATTGTGTGCATACATGTTTTTACAATTTACTCGTGTTTTTTGTACTTATTTTTTGATGGAAGTACATAGTAATTAACTCCATTTAATATAAAGTATGACCAATTATTGCTGTTATTATAGCAATGGGTCATTTTCTGCATTCGTTAATTAAGCTGTTATAATTATGTTTTATTGATTAGTCATTTTCTTGTTACATTTATACATTTATAGAAATTGGTCATTAAACTAATGTTGTTGTTGTTATTATTATAGTTAATATATTTATTAAGCTTAAGGTCACTTTACAAGAAAGTTTTATTTCATTATTAACAAGTATTTAATGTATTATTTTTGTATACATTTAGACATTCTTTTTGTTATAGAAATGACAACTTTGATTAAAAAAATATATATAAAAACCTCTGTTTTACAAGCATTATTAACAATCTAGGTTTAAGATAACTAAAATGATTTAAATGTATTTTTTTGTAAACATTAGCAATTTATTTAGCGGCATTAATGTTAAAAGCATGATTTCAATTATTACATGTAGTTTTATACTGGTTCTTAATATGAAGTCGCAATCTTCGAAACAGAAGGGTAGAACATAATTTATTGATGCTGCAATGCATGCTGGGAGGTCACAAATCAGCCACATTGTTCAATAGGAAATTATTTATTTAAACCAGTTCTGTGAGGCTAGTTGGGACAACATTTGCAGATTTCTTTCTTTTTTTTTTTTTTTTTTTTTTTGCAGGGGGGTTCTTTCCACTTATGATGCAATTAAATATCAATCATTCATGTCTACATTGTGTCTTTTTCCTAATTTTGTCTCTCTGTCTCTTTCTTTCTCTTTCTCTCTCTCTATCGTTCTTTCTCAGGTACTCATGTGATGGAGGGATCAGGCAGGATGCTGGTAACCGCAGTTGGAGTCAACTCTCAGAGTGGCATCATATTCACTCTGCTGGGAGCCGGGGAAGGGGAGGAGGAGAAGAAAGAAAAGAAAGGTAGGTGTAAGAAGGAAGAGCATCAAACGACAACCAAAACACACCGTAATGCTCAGAGAAAATGCTGAAGCTAGTGTAGGATGTAGTGAGAATGACTGCACACGTTGTGAGTAGCACTACCAGACAGTGGAGAATGGAGAGAGAGGGGGTGGGAGATCCTTACATAAGAGAGATGGCTTGGATATGAATGGAGGACCAATGGGCTCGGAGCCTGCAGGAATATTTATGAATGGTAAGACGAGCAAGAGAGACAAGCAGGGCTCCACTGCTGCAAACTTTATGGCCCATGTCATGGGTAATTTAACCTGCAGCCAACAGAGAGGAGACTGGAGTGAAGGGAATAGAGAAGGATTAGGAGTTATATTGGAGGAGGCTGATTAATTATTCAGAGAAAGGGAACGAAAGAGAGAAACAGAGAGAGGGAGAGAGAGCAAAGGTTGGATGTGGGTGGATGAAGGATGAAGTGGCGCCATGTTCTGTTACTGTCCCACTGAATCGCTCTGTATGTGTCATCAGCCACTGAATGGACTTAGAACTGCCTCACAATCACATCTCAATTGTCTTTTTTTGCTTTTGTGAAAGTGATTCGTTAGATTTGTATATCCTTCTGATGCCCATAATTGTGGATTAGTAGAATGCACGTACAGTATGACAAATACTGTCAACAACCCTTTTTATTCACTCTTTAAGATTTGAAATAAAAATTTATATAAATGCATGAATGACAGCGTATACTTATTTATTTTTTCACCCTTAAAAGATTTTTGCTGTCATGTTAAGTTTTTATTATATGGTAAGTAGCTCACAGAATATACCAATATATTGTTTGCTTAACGAAGATTCACTCTATACGTCAGCTTTTATTTTTCCTGCAGTATTTTTTTTTTTGTTATTGATCTATATCTCTGGCCGAGGTCTATGTTTCAGTTTTTCAGCATCTTTCACCGTGAGTGCTGTATTTTAGGACACTAAAAGTGAAATGTAGTCAAAACACATCTCAAGATCCCTCCGTTCTGTTCCATTCTGTAGCTTGTGAGTCTTTGCTGATAATTAATCACGCTGAATTAACTAGATTACTAATTTAACTAGAATGTAGACAGCTCAAATAGCTGTTAGGCAAGAATTAGAAAACAATCTTTCACATGAAGCAGAATCATCTTGCACAAAACCCACTGATGAAGTCCTGTTAGTACTTGTAATTTCATTTTAACAACCTGCGTACATGCAGTTTTGGCTTTTTTCAGCCTCCCTTAATACCACATGATCGTCATTAATTTGTGTTTTTTCTTACTTCTACCACCACCCAATCCTAACAATTTCCCACGATCCCCCTCCTCCACACCTGCATTATCCCTTTGTTTCGCTATCCCATCAGAGGACAGTAGTTACTCTCTTACAACTATGGCCAAACCGAGTGGCATCACCAATGGTACGTAATCCACAGCCCTGTTGTATTAAGTCCACTGGAGTTACACCTTCAGCATAGATGAAGTGACAACAATAAGCAGCAAATAGAGTTGGATTAGCCTAGAATTGTGGTGGAGCGGTTTAACACATCACAGTTTAAGAGCTCAGCTCTGTGTGTGTGCCGTATGTTTGCATTTGTGTGTCTGTTTCCATAGTTCTGTGCGCTCTCATTTTCCCCACTCAAGAACACTGTGTGCCCTGTCTCTCATTCTGTCTCTGTCTGTTGCTTTTTATTCCCTTGTTCCCCCTCTATCTCTCTCTCTCTCTCTCTCTCTGCCTCTCTTTCTCTGTCTTTCTCTCTCACAGGCAAGCAGCCAGAGGCAGCTGTGGAGACCAATCAGAATAAAGGTACCACAGGGATAGTAGAGTAGATGAATGGAGAGAATGAGGGGTTAATTATTTTCTTGTTGTGGAAAATTTCTGTGGACTCCTCAGTTACGCTGTTGCTATATGAGGATAGCAACAGGAAATATATTGTCTAATACCATGTATGCACACAGCCACATACATAAAGAGGCCCGAAACACACTCTTTGTGTAACATCACACTCTGTTGCCTAACAGCATACATGACAACTGCTTCCTTGCTTAGTACTTTGTAACCGTAGTTCGTTGTTTCCGGTGTCGAGGAAAAGCACCCAAACACATTTTGCTGAATAGTGCCAGCTCTGTAGAACTCGAGAACCTGTGGTCCGACTCAATGTTTATGCTGCGCGTGTTCACATTTGTCTTGCTTTCCTTCGTTTGTGTGTCCAGTGTATGTGTGTACACCACTTTGGGCGTAAATCTTCAGTGTGTGGCATGAAGGTATATAGAGCTTTGAATGAGTCTCGTCATGCCGGAGGCCTCTCACGATGCCTCCGAGTTGTGACACGACAGATTTGTTGTCCATATGTAGTGACGCTAACTCATGTCCCGCCCACCAGCCAAAAAGCAGGATGGAGCCGTTGCCATGGAGATGCAGCCTCTGAAGAGTGCGGAGGGCGGAGAAGTCGAGGAGAGAGAGAAGAAAAAAGCCAACGTGCCCAAGAAGGAGAAGTCTGTACTGCAGGGCAAACTCACCAAACTGGCTGTACAGATTGGCAAAGCAGGTGCGTGGGACTTCATGTGGCCAATTACGAGGTGATGTCACATGGAAAGATAAATCACCTTACTCTGACACACTTACACTCTGCTGTGCTGATCCTATTGTCTTTTATCCTCATACAAAGCTATATTCAGTGCTGAAAATGTTAATTGAAGCAAAATATTACTGTGACAGCATTCCATTACTTCTTTAAAAAGTAACAATTTGTGATGGTTTTTAGTCAAAGGTAACATTTTAATTGGCTTTTGTGCTGCATTTTCTCACTGTTAGCTAAGAAAAAGACCTTTCTAACTGTGTTAAATAGTCACATTTTATGAAGTGTAACATTTGTTACATATTTTTTACTTTTTTATGGGAAGAAACAGGTCAGATATTTGTGTTACATTGTCATATTTCATGTAATGTTTTTGTTACATATTCTCAGAAATGATGTAAGTGCTGATTAAGTGTTACTTTTTTGCAAAATAACGTGTTACTAACGTGTGCTGGGTTTTATCACTGTTAACTGTGAGGAAGTACTAGCTAATTGTGTTACATAATTTTTCATGAAATCTAACACATTTTAATTCTCTTCGTATTCTTGCATTATTAAGAAGTGCTAATGAATTTGTTACATTTTATGGAAATTCATGTTTTTAAGTTACTTTTATGCAACACTGTTAACCTAGCAGAAGCACAAAATGAAAGTTAAAAAGGGCCAAGTGTAGTAACCCATATTTGACCTGATTAGGCCGCAACTTTGTAATGTTGTATAATAATTAGAAATTAAAGGTATTATACGGTAATTTAGATTTTTTAAATTTGTTATTTATAGTCAGTTGAGCTGCACGTATCCTAAAGATTTGTTTATTATACTGTTTTGTTTGTAGGTCTTGTGATGTCAGCCATTACAGTTATCATCCTGGTGCTGTACTTTGTGATTGAGACGTTTGTGGTGGAGGGGCGGAGCTGGCTGCCAGAGTGCACGCCCATCTACGTGCAGTATTTTGTCAAATTCTTTATCATTGGTGTGACTGTGCTAGTGGTAGCTGTGCCTGAGGGTCTTCCCCTTGCTGTTACCATCTCCCTGGCCTATTCAGTTAAGGTGAGAGAGAGAACAGGTGCAGTCTGTGCTTGTGTGTCTAAACAGCAGATCAAATGTATTGTAGAACTAACAGACTAGATAAGCAAAAATAAACAATTTTTTCTCTGGATGTTTTTTCATGTATTATTTTTAGCATGTTTTGTGAACACAGTTTTTTCACCGCCCAAATCTTCTGTTGATGTTAATTCAGAAAATGATGAAGGACAATAACCTAGTGCGTCACCTGGATGCTTGCGAGACAATGGGCAATGCCACAGCCATCTGCTCTGACAAGACCGGCACTCTCACTACCAACCGTATGACTGTAGTGCAGGCCTACGTCAACGACCAGCACTTCCGTGAGATCCCTGAGCCCAGCCAGATCAACCATAACACCCTAGAGATGATTGTCAATTCCATATCTATCAACTGCGCCTATACCTCCAAGATCATGGTGAGAGATCGGATATTATGAAAAAATTAAAAAAAAAATTATATATATATATATATATATATATATAGAGAGAGAGAGAGAGAGAGAGAGAGAGAGAAATATATATACAGTATATAAAAAAATAAAAAAATTATTAATTAATTAATTTTAATGCTATATAAAATGTTATATCCAGCCTTGTCTAGTTTTAGCTGGTTAAGCCCTTTTAAAATGATCTACAGATGTTCTAGATGGACTCTCAGCCAAGTCACCTGCATGTAATCTGATTATTTTACAGTAAAAAAAACACAGCAGGGGTTGCCAGGACTTTACTATAAAAATCATGTTAACACAGTTTTAAGGTTACAGAATGAACTGCTGTGAAGAAACAATAATGTTATATCCCATTATTTGAGTGTTCATATTACATTCTACTATTTAGTTGTATGCCTGTATAATATACTGACATGATTAATTAAAGATTTCACCATATATAGTAAGGAAACTTGCTGTTAACCAAATAACAGATAGATAGTACCATAGTATTTTTTTTTACAGTATTTTACTGTTAAACTTACAAGCATTATTAAAGGGAGGCATTATTAGTTTAGAAAGAATTTACTTTTGTACTGACTTGTCAAAGACAAATAATCCAATGCTTTTCATTTTCTCTCCCCTGTCTCTTCCTTCAATTCAATTCTCTTTCAGCCACCGGATGTGGAAGGTGGTCTGCCCAAGCAGGTCGGTAATAAGACAGAGTGTGGTCTGCTGGGCTTCCTGCTGGATCTGAAGAGAGACTACGTTCCTGTGAGAGAGCAAATACCAGAGGAGAAACTCTACAAAGTCTACACTTTCAACTCTGTACGCAAGTCCATGAGCACTGTGGTGCAGATGCCGGATGGAAGTTTCCGGCTCTACAGCAAAGGAGCGTCTGAGATCCTTCTCAAAAAGTTAGTAAACCACAACAAGATCTACGGTAGGAAATTTAAACCGTAACTATGTTGCTTGTCATTAAACACCTCTTTTTTATCCTTCCTGTTTTCTCTTCTACCTCAGGTGTTCCTCGATACTTGGTGCCAGTGGCGAAGCACGCAGCTTCAAGCCACGGGATCGAGATGAGATGGTGAAGAAAGTGATCGAGCCCATGGCTTGTGAAGGCCTGCGAACCATCTGCATTGGTTATCGTGATCTTTCTGGTGACCCTGAGCCTGACTGGGATAACGAAGCTGAAATTGTCACAGATCTGACCTGCATCGCAGTCGTGGGGATCGAGGATCCCGTTCGACCTGAGGTACAGTGTGCAGTAAGAACATGTTTCCTGTGTCCTTGTCATGCGCTTTCTCTTTTCAAGCATTTCTCTGCTCCTCCCGCAGGTCCCCGAAGCCATCCGCAAGTGTCAGAGGGCAGGCATCACTGTGCGCATGGTCACCGGCGACAACATCAACACAGCACGAGCTATTGCTGCCAAGTGTGGCATCATTCAGCCCGGGGATGACTTTCTGTGCCTGGAGGGTAAAGACTTCAACCGAAGGATCAGGAATGAGAAAGGAGAGGTTTGTGAAAATTGAATCGCAGCCATCTCAGCGCCAAACCAATACAGACTAAACCAAATCATGAATGTCCGTGCTCTGTGTGCGTGCATGTGTTTGCATTTGTGTTTTAGATTGAGCAAGAGAGAATTGATAAGATCTGGCCTAAACTCAGAGTCCTTGCACGTTCCTCCCCCACGGACAAACACACTCTCGTAAAAGGTAAAATGCTCTTTCTGCTCATCATTCTTAAACCCAATCTTACCGAATACTACCATGTGTGATACGAGAATTACGTGGTGTCCAAAATGGTTAAACTTCCATTTGTATTTTATATTTATATTTTAAATTGTTTTTTACTTAACATTTTTACATTTATAAATTAATTACATTTACAAACTAATTATTTATGATTACATTAAATTCGCGTTTTATAGATTTTATAGCTCTACACTTATTAGATCAAAGAGACATCAGATTTTAAGACCATGACAAAGTTACACTACTGTTCAAAAGTTTTATGTTCTCTTATGCTTAGCAAAGATGCATTTGTACTTTTCTGTTTTAATATATTTTAATATGTAATTTTAGGTATTACTAAGGTTATATATATATATATATATATATATATATATAGCTTTTAAAACATGTCCAAATTGTTGTTTCAGGTGTGTATTTACAATGTAAATTTGCTCAACATACAATCAATTAAAATGTATCAGACTGATGAATTCATGTTTTGTGGTGCCAGTACTTGTTTTCAGTGATTGGTCAAGGTCATGTGCTAGCTGGTAATTGTTTGCTGTGTGATGATGCTATTGTGTAGGCATCATTGACAGCACTGTAGTGGAGCAGAGACAGGTGGTGGCCGTAACTGGTGATGGGACCAATGACGGGCCAGCTCTCAAGAAGGCAGATGTGGGCTTTGCAATGGTAAGCACATCTGACGAACACTTCCCTCTAATCTATTCATATATTCGTCCTTCCATCCAAGAGGTAGCTCAGAGATGAGTAATGGTAGGAGATGAATATTGATTTATTAGAAGCTCTACTTATATCATGTTCACCCAACAAGGGTGTATAATAACACAGGAAGCTCTCCGTTGAATAAAAGCCACTTTTCTCCAAAGAATCTGATTTTGGTGCATGCAGAACCTAAATTTCTTGCTCTTTCTCTGTCTTGCCGTCTCCAGGGTATAGCAGGCACTGATGTAGCTAAAGAAGCCTCTGACATCATCCTGACCGATGATAACTTCTCCAGCATTGTGAAGGCTGTCATGTGGGGGAGAAATGTGTATGACAGCATCTCCAAGTTCCTGCAGTTTCAGCTTACTGTCAATGTAGTGGCCGTCATCGTAGCTTTCACTGGGGCCTGCATTACACAGGTAGCGCACACACTCAAACTATTGTCATTTTAGTGTTATTAGTATTTTATTGTTAGCTTTTAATGTCAGTGATTTTGTGATGTGTCAGTTTTATCATTTAAATAATATTTCATTTTAGGATTAGTAATTTATTGCTTTAAAATTAATGTATTTATTTATTATTTTAGTTCAGGTTTTTATGTAGTACTTTAATTTATTTGAATTATGCTTAGTGTGGTACTATGTTATTTTCCCCAAACAATTATTTTCAATTGGCCTTTAAAAATGCAAGCTGTGATGATGCGATTACAATTGGGTCAATGTTTGGAGGATTTAAAAGCATAAATGTGAAGCTAATATTTTTACAAAAGCACCCGCAGTCATTTTATTTTTATTTCATTTTATGCTGGTCATATTAGAGTTTTAGGTGTCAGGTTATCATGCATTTAAGTTGTAAAATTGGATATAACATACACAGAGAAGGTTAGTAAATATTTTTATTTATTTTACTTTAACTACTTTTATCTTATTTTACTAAAGTAGTTTATATCACATTAAAATACCAATTAATTCTTAAGAGGCATCAAATCCTCCTCTGATAAGAACCAGAAGATGCTTTTCATTTTCCACCTGTAAGTTTCTAATGGCTGGTTCAACAGTACAGAAAACCTACCATACCAATAATTTTTGACTAAAATGTTTATTAGTTTCAGTGACAATTATTGCTTTATTCTAAGTCATTTTTTAAAATTTAATTTGACTTAAACTCTGTTTAGTCTGTTTTGGGAAGATTATAACTTTGGTGTTTAACACTGTTTCAAAAAAAAAAAATTTACACTTAATTTGGTTGGTTTTATGTTGTTTAAATTAGTTTTAAAAGCATTATGAAATTACTTTAGACACTTTCTTTAACTATTAACTTTTTCTCACTACAAGAATAGGAATGTTCAAAGAATTGCAATTGCAATCTTAACTGCTACATTTGTTTAGCCAATATCCTATTATTAGTATCCTTTTATTAGTGTAGTTTTAACTGAGGGTGCTTTAAATTGCATGTGTGGCAATGGAGCTTGAGAAAGATTTTAATTTGCGTGAATCCCACGATGAATGCGTGAGAGTTGGCAGCCCTGCGGTAAGTGAGAGATGGCCACTCTAGATCGCTGATAGCTCTGTGTCATGCAGGTTAGGAGAACTGACTGCATTGCACCTCTCAAGCTCATAGCAAAAGGAAGGCAGCTATAATTAAATCAGCCACTGAGCCTCCTGCTGGAGACTGTTGGTACTGCACACTCTTCACTGGCCAAGAGCGTAATTCAGTACCTTCATCTGCAATCTCTGTGTGTCTGTGTGTAGGACTCTCCGCTAAAAGCAGTACAGATGTTGTGGGTCAACCTGATCATGGATACATTTGCCTCTTTGGCTCTTGCCACCGAGCCGCCCACCGAAGCTCTGCTGCTTAGGAAACCCTACGGGCGCAACAACCCCCTCATCTCGCTCACAATGATGAAGAACATCCTGGGTCACGGAGTCTATCAGCTCGTCATCATCTTCACCCTGCTGTTTGTCGGTAGGACAGAGAGTTCAAGGATCAATATGTGTTGTTTTGCATTATTTATAAGATGAATAATAGGGTAGCAGCTTACAATTCAGACTTAACTTTACAGTCTGCGATATGTTGCATATACTTACATATTCATTTAGCAGCTCTGAGAGTGAGAGCTATACTAGTATAGGCGTCTGATCTGGGGGAATGGGTGAGTGCATGCTGAGTGCACATTTAAAACTTTTAAGAGCAGTTTAATTTTGTATGCCTTCATTTCTGTTATCCTAAAAAGGAGAGAAAATCTTCAACATCGACAGCGGCCGTAACGCCCCCTTACACTCACCCCCATCCGAACACTACACCATCATCTTCAACACCTTCGTCCTGATGCAGCTCTTCAACGAGATCAATGCTCGCAAGATTCACGGCGAAAGGAACGTGTTCGACGGCATCTTCGCCAACCCTATCTTCTGCAGTATTGTTCTGGGAACATTTGGAGTGCAGGTCAGAGATACTTTTTGCATTGTGCTCTAAGAGCAGATTCTCCAGGTTTCTGCAGAATGTGAACCACATGGTTAACAAACTAAATTTGTGATCAGTATTTTTTGTGCTGTTTTGCCTTTTAAAAAAGTCTTTAAAACAAGATCAATTTTGAGAAGCATAATTGTAACTAGTTCTACTATCATTTAGTTTAGATTTCTAAACTATTATTGTCTAAAGACTTCACTAGTAATGTCAATCACAATGCTCATTGCATAAATAATGCTGAAACAAATACTGACCTCTAACCTTAAATTTAAAGGGATAAGTCGCCCAAAAGTGAAAATTCTCTTACCATCATGTTGTTCCAAATCCGTAAGGCCTTTGTTAATTTTTGATGAAATCCCACAGCTTTCTGACCTTTGATAGACAGTAACAGATCTGACATTGACAGTAAAAGAACGACACTGATCAAATGGTTCATGTAACGCACATGTGTCATGGTACTGTCGTTAACATGCATCGACTGACACGGATGGGACGGAATTATTCATTTCGGTCTTCTTTGCGCAAAAAAGTATTCTCGTAGCTTCATAAAATTATGGTTGAACTATTGTCGTATTTTAACGATGTCCTTACTGCCTTTCTGGGCCTTGAACGCAGTAGTTAAATTGCTTTCTATGGAGGGTCAGAAAGCTCTCAGATTTCATTAAATATCTTAATGTGTGTTCCAAAGATGAATGAAGGTCGTATGGGTTTGGAATGACACGAGGGTGACAGAATTAATGACAGAATTTAGGTTTTTGGGTAAACTATCCTTTTAACAAGAATATAGAATTTGTGGCACATCCCGATAAATAAGATCCATCCACTTTGACAGGCGTGTGAATGAAAGCTAATGGGAACCGAATCAGTTTGTTTACAAACACTCTTCAAAATAGCATCTTTTATTTTCCACAGTACAAAAAAATCATACAGTTTTAAAACAGTAAATGTATCTGGGATAACAGTTCTGTTAATCTGTGTGCAGATTGTGATTGTGCAATTTGGGGGCAAGCCCTTCAGCTGTGCCCCTCTCAATGTGGAGCAATGGCTGTGGTGCCTCTTCGTGGGAGTTGGAGAACTGCTGTGGGGTCAGGTAAAAGCAAGAGACATGAGAAAACAAATAAGGAGAACAACCTTAAACAAAATCTTTGTGTGACCGAAGGTGTCGAGTATTTCATCAAGTTTAATATTTTCTTCCCCCAAAGAATCTGATTTATTGGCCAGTTTGAAATTATTGCATCAGCTGAGAAATTTGCCAGACTGCCTCATATGCTATCTGGAAGCATGTTATAATATATCTTTTAGTAACTTAAGAAAATATTCAAATAAATGTAAATTATTTCGTGCGCATCTAATATACTTCCCCTTTCAATTGTAATATACAGTACACATCGTGACCACAGGTTACCAGCCAAACTGTGTGCCACATGTGATTAATTTCAAACCAGTGTACATTAATTGGGACTTTTACTGCTATAACAGCGTCTACTCTTCAGGGAAGGCTTTTTTCTACTAGATTTTGGAACATAGCTGTGTGGATTTGCTCCCATTAAGACACAAGAGCGTCAGTGAGGTCAGGCACTGATGTCGGGTAATGAGGTCTGGCTCATATTGAATTCATCCCACGGGTGTTCAGTTGGGTTCAAGTTCTTCCAGACTCAGTGCAGCATTTTATTGGTGGACAAACTCTTTGGTTTTTATCTTACTGTGAATATTTGTCAGTGGATGCATGATCGATTTTATGCGTTAAGTCTCATGAACTGGTGTAGCCAAAATAGACACATAAAAAGGTGCTAAAAGCTATTTTTAATAGAATGCTACTTAGGAAATATCCCCATTGTCTGATAGATATCACAGACTACAGATTCATTGTTTAACCACTCAAAGCCAAGTTTTTTTTTTTAAAGATACTTTCTGCCTGTCAGTCATTTTGCATAATCTTAGGGCAGCAAGAATGAACTGGATTATGCAAGTTAAGCACAGATTCCAGCTTCGTAAGCATTTTTCAGGTTTGTCTTGCAACAATGTTATCTTGCTGCTGCCAGTTCTGACAGATCAGCTGTGTCTTTGTAGGGCGGAGTTCTGGGGAAAGGGGGTGTGGCTAATTCCACCACTAAATGTGATAGAATGGGAGTGCTTTTAATTATAAGGGCTGTCTATGTTTTTGGCCATAGGTGCCATCCTGGTGCTGCATGGGACTTGAAAATGTGGTTAATCAGATTTGATAGAGCTGAACATGTGATGATATTTATTGTGCCGATTGTGGCTGATATGATAAGCTACTAATTATTTTCACGTTACAGCTAATATTAAAAATGTTGACAATTTTGTCGAAATACACTGATAGAAAAAGCAGGGGCGTGCATGGGTTAATATATCTAATAGGCTACCATTCAAATATTTTCGACATATTTTCTTAAATAATTTTTTTTTAAGTTACTCATGCTCAGCAAAACTACATTTATTCGGTCAAATTACAGTAATATTACAATTTAAAGCAACCACTGTCAATTTTAATATATTTAAATAATAATATGTATGTATTGAGATTATTATGGGTTTGACGGCCCCGGTGATACTTTAATAGGGCCGAGTTTTGGTAGTTCTAGAATTTAAAAAAAGATAGGATATTTACATGTTTTTGCCTATTTTTTTATAAACTGTATATTCAGCCCTGCTCACCATCGTACAGCCACATGTCATTCATCTTAAACAAAATCTTATTTTCATCTCAGGTGATCGCCACCGTGCCCACTAGTCACCTGAAGTGTCTGAAGGAGGCAGGCCACGGGCCAGGGACTGATGAGATGACGGAAGACGAGCTGGCCGAGGATGAGGAGGAGATAGACCACGCTGAGAGGGAGCTACGCAGGGGACAGATCCTCTGGTTTAGAGGCCTTAACCGTATCCAGACTCAGGTGCTGTGCATGAGACCCCTTACCTCTGACCAATCAATCCCTCTGCTAGTACCAGTTAGAGCTCTAGTCACCTATTTGGTTTCCACAGACAGTAGAACTTATGTCTCCTCAAAGAATGCTCTTTTGCTTTTCCTTTCGTTTCCTCCTCTTCTCTCCTCGCTCTCTCTAGACCTTCTCTGAATCACCAACATTAGTTCATCCTTGCCTTCTTCCTCTTCTCCTTCCTCCTCTCCTACTAGCTACTCTATCTCTGTCTCTGCTTCCCACTGTTGGGACCCTTCACTAAATGCGTATAGATTTCCCCCAACAAGAATCTATAACATTCCCTCCCCCCTTTCCCGTGCACAGAGCTCTGTTTTGTCACTCTATTATGTAACTCGAGTCCTTTAAAGTCCTAATTTATTGCTTAGTAACTCATTTGGCTCAGAGTCACAGCACAGAATCAGTCGCAGCCCGGTGCGCTGCATGGGACTTGAATATGTTGTTCCTCAGACTTGATAGAGCTTGAAAGATTGGAACAATGTTTGACTCTGGGGATGCACTAACATTAAAGATCTGATTGATGTTAAACTGCTAATTATTTTCATATTATGACTGTATATAACTCTATATTATATATATATATATATATATATATATATATATATATATATATATATATATATATATATATATATATATATATATATATATATATATATATATATATAACCCAAAAAAAAACTATAAACCAGAACCAAAAATCAATTCATTTTAAATGCTAAATGTGATATTGTACAGTAAGAAATGAAGGGTTTAGACATTTTTGTAAGATTTCTATAAATATATAAAGTAATTATAAAAATGTATCTATAAAATCTATAAAGTAAGTCTTTTATTACATGCTTAACAAGGCTGCAATTGTTGAAAACATTTGTGCTGCTTAACATTTTTGTAAAAATTGTTCTTTGAAGAACAGAAAGTTCATTTAATTTGTCCTCATTAATTACTTTCAGGAAAAAAGTCCAAACTTTACAGTAGTGTATCTACTGAAACAATAAGATAAACCTCTAATAACTAGTGATATAGTACATATTTATAGTGCATCCCTAACTTACACATCAAAGCATGTAATATTATTATAAATGTGCTTACCTTAGTGAGAAGAATATATTAGAAGTACAGTGATTCTTATTTTGATTTGATCTGCATATATAATCAACCAAATGTGTATTATACTATTTTGTTTCTCTGTCCTTTTTCTGTTCACTATCTCTTTCTCTCTACAATTTTCAACTCAGCTCACAGTTTTTTTTTTTATTATTATTAATATTGTTGAAGAAGCTTGATTTGAGTCCGGTGCTAAATTAATTTCCTTGAGTAGAACTGAATTGTTCTCATGCTAATCATAGTTCTCGATCTGGACTCCATCCATGACTTGAAGTGAGATTTTCTCTCCTTATGTGTTTGGGTCTGCCTAGAATTGGTGTGTGCTTGCTCCTTAAATTGTGCTAGAAAAAACTTAATAGCGTCTTTGTGGAAAGATCTGTTGTGTTGTGCGCTTGTGAGTTGCTACCAGAATTGCACAAGGTACATATAAGATATTAAAGGTCGGCAGACATGGATGAGGTGGGTCGTGGTGCATGTTGGTTCATGGCACTGTAACTTTAGAAAGAGCTCTTACAACAGAAAGCTTGCATGGAAGATGTAGCACTCACTCTTTTGGCCATGTTCTTGCCAATATACACCATCAGTGAGCAGACTTGATGGGATAGTAGAGCATTATATAGACATTTTTTAAAATTTGGAGTGCCCGGTATAGATTGCTGAAGTGCTTGTAATGCTCCTTACAAGGTTTCTATCGATTCCCTTCTGCTCGACACTGAGTAGGCAAAACACGACACACATTATAACGGCTGGCCTCATATCATCAGTCAGCTTAATCTAATCACAGCTTTCATCCTGCGTGACTCCACCGAGGAGAGCACCTCCATTTCTCGGTGTTGTGTTTTTGACACAGGGTATTTGCAGATTAATTATCGATGAGGTCTTATGCAAGATGATTGCATATTCTTACGGCATTTCCCATTTCGGTTTGGCCTGGTTCAACTTGTTCTTAAGGGCTGCATGTAAAATTGATTCAGCGCGCAAAGTGAGTTTCAGAGAAGTGAAACATTTGGGGGGTTGTGATTGCAGAGGCATCCATTTGTTGTGTTAGCTTTTATTACAAGTAATGTTCAATGAACTTATCTTGTGCTGTCTATTTGATCTTTTAACCAAGCCATTTAGAAACAAAAGAATACTGCAGTAACATCCGCGCTCTATTTCTGGAAAAATTAACTGACAATTCATCATGTTTCTTTAAGTGAAATGCCATTTGCAACCAGTTTATGTATTCTTGAGTGAATATGATATTCAGGACTTGATTTTGTATTATTTATTGATATGACTTGGCGGTCAGCGATTAATTGTGTTTGTGACAGAACAAGTTATTACATTTTGATGAATGATTATAAAGACTTTTATTCTCTTTGTTATATTATGCACCGATAAATCACTCTTAAAAAGACCCAGACCTTATTCTAAGAAAGTAAACTGGGTCAATTATGATTTCATCATGACTTTCATTATGATCCTTGTTGCAGATTATAAGGGCAGTTTAGCCAAAAATGAAAATTTACTCAGCCTCATGACTTTCTTTCTTCTGTGAAACCCAAAAAGAAGAAATGAGGAAAAATAATTATGCCTGTTCCCATATAGTGACCTTGCCTAAGAAGCCCCAAAAACAACAAGTAATGGAATTACAACAACATAAGGAAGAATAAATAATGACGGAATTTTTATTTTGGGGTTAAAAACTGTGCTTTCAATGTCTAAAGATGTGTCCCTTAGTACACAATGGCAACATAGCTTTGTTTTCTCCTACCGGGTGAAACATCACAAGCATATTTTCTCATCGCTCTGCTCCCTCCTTCTTGCTCTTTCTCTTTTTCTTGCTCTGAAGTGTGTATATGATGTGGTTCTCTCTCTCTCCTGCAGATGGAGGTAGTGAGTACGTTCAAGAGAAGTGGTTCGTTTCAGGGTGCAGTGAGACGTCGATCCTCTGTGCTCAGCCAGCTCCATGACGTAACCAATATTTCTACCCCCACTCATGTAGTTCTCTCCACTGCCAATGCAAGCGCCGCTCCCGGGAGTGAGTTCCCTGCTTTCCCTACCTGTGTCAGACACAACATTCACACACTCAGAGACACATGAAGACTCTTATACACACACACACACACACACACACACACACACACATCACATGCTCCACGCATTCCTCCTCACACACAGCAGCACATGCAACACCCCACCGTGTGCCGTGGTACTTCTGTTCTGTATTTGAAACCTTCTCTGTAGTCGTTTCTCTGTGATTGAGTGGCTCTTTGGCCTGTCTGGCTTTGACCGATCCTCTATGGGCCGCTGTTTGTGTCTCCTCCCCGAGTCCCTCCTCTCCTTCTCTCGATTTCTGTGTGCTGTCTTGCTGTGTCGGGCCTTTTCTCTTGTTGTTGGGTTCTTCTTTGTTGTCTGAAGGTGTTGGTTTTATTTTCAAATCCCCGTTCCTCGATAAGCCATTCTCTGTCCTCTCTCTGTCCAAAACTAAGCCTGTTACCTACAACAAAATTATACAAAAAACGTTAGTGTTAAGTGCGTGGCGTAAAATAGATTGATATGAATTAGAGTGTTATTATTATTTAATTTTTTTTTTTAAGCTGAAGTGGTTGTTTTTTGAGCAAACGGAATTGCAAAAAATATGCTAGATGAGATTTCATAAACACGAACCTTTGGTTGGACAAACACTCCAGTGCCACCACAGGGAAACGCTTTATGGACAAATCAGCGTACAATTTACTCATTTATAGTTGTCTATGGATATTTTGAACTGTAATTTGAACCAAAAAATAAATAGATAAATGAAAAATGACACTTCAGCTTTAAAAAAGCATTTTCCTAATGATTATTTATATACAAACCGGCAAATCCACAACATGACTTTGTGTATACTGAATAACTGAATAATTTTGTGAAATAATTAAATAGCGCTTTTACATTTTTATTTGTTTTTTAAAGCGCGTCTGGATGTTGCGAGAAAACTTGCAATGGGAAGATAAATGTAATCCAAAAAACCTACAGAGAGAACACAGAGAGAGCACTTATTTTCCGAGGGACTTCTGTTGTCAAGCGTGGTTTGCTAAAAAGATGAGGTTGTACAGTAAGCAGAGCTACTCAATGTGCTGCACTGCTATGGCTTTTGAGCCTACACAGGGGTAAACCTTCGAGTATAAGCCCTATAAGGTTCTTCTCCCTCTGATAGTTCTCTCTGTCTCTCTCTCTTTCATTCTCTTTCCCTCTGCTACTTTTTTCCAGATAATGCATCTTGTAATTTCCATCGTGAGACTGTGTGAAAGCGTCCTCTAATGTCTCTGTGCTACGGACTGCGTATCCCTTCCACAGATCCTCAAAGTCTTTTTCTCTGTCCCATGGTTCACATGGTTCATGGCTTAAATCTATTTTTTACCTGTCTCCTGTTCTCTCCTCTGTAGGCATCTTCTAAACTCTTCTAAACTAACAGTCTTTCGTTTTTCTTTCAAAAGTACTCCATTAGCATATGTCTAGATTTCATTCTTTAAAGGAATCAAAACAAGGGTTCAAAACAAGTTCAGCTCTATTGATAGCATCTTTGTCATGCTGTTGAAAATAATATCAGCTTGTCTGTCAGTTTACAAACACAAGCAAGGATACAGATGCTGTCAATTGAGTTAAAAAGTTCTGTCTTAAAATACATTTACCAACTCTCAGGCCATTCCAAACCCGTATGACTTTCTTTTGTCTTTGAGACATAAATAAGGTGCTTTAAAGATGTTCATACTGCTTTTTCACACAATTAGTGCGGATGGTGACTAACTGTAACATAAAAGTATTATAAATCATACACACTATACGCTATATTTAAACTGCTTTAAGAGAGGAAGAGGCCAATTTTGTTGAAGGCCCGAAAATATTGAAGTCCTTCTGCTTGTGGTCACCAATCGTTTTCATTGTATGGAAATTCAGGCTTGGGCTTTGGATTTAGCACAAAATGTTTTTATGTTCCAGTGAAGAAATAAAGTCATGCAGGTTTGGAACAATATGAGGGTGATTAATTGTAATTAAAAGAATGATAATTATCATTCTTTAAACTTATTTTGAACCCAGAATAATGCTTTAATAAACCCTGATAGTATTTAATTAGTGGTTTTAAGATTGTGTGTTATATGTTTATATTTCCGGAAATAGTGGACTAACTGCATTCTTTTTCAATACCTTAAGATTTTTTTCCTAGCTATTTCTCCATCTTTGTGGTATTTTTTTGTTTCAGGCTAGAATTATTCATTACGACCACCATATATCATTGCGGCTGACCGCTCTTTGATGTGCTTCATGTGTATCTGTCCATTTTTCATCACATTTTTTCACTTTGTGTCTGCGGACTTATGCTTATGTGGGTAAAATATGCCACTCCATTCACTCTAGTCTTCTTTTTCAGCCCTCTACGTATCATTTTTCTTGTTTTTTGGTTTTTCGCTGAGTTTCGACTGCGATTCACAAACTCTAACATCATTCTGTCAACCTCGTGTTAAAAATCAGACTACAGAAACATTCAGTAGACGTTAGCGTCTCGACATCTTTGCCTAACTATAGTATTTTTATTCATTTATGATGTATATATTTATACATCATCAGTACGTATCTTCGAAAATCATTTCACGCCTGCAATGCAGCTCTTTAGAGAAGTAAACGCTATATTTAGATCAATCATTCATCGCAGCTCTCCAAAAACATACTTTCTTTCCTCACAGCTGTCTCGCACACAAATGTTTGTTTAAAAATATTTTGACAGATCTACGGATCAAGTTTGTTTTCATTTTAGGTTTTGTAAGATGGGTGCACATTGTAACCCAGAGGTTGAGAAGAGACGCAGTGCTGCCACTAATAGATTCATGTTTATCTCACTCATTTGCTCAAACATTTGCCTTGTACGGTAATGGTTCACTGCTCAACACAGATGCTCCCTATCAGAGAGAGAGCCAGTGGAATATATTTTCACAAAGTGGAAAGGTCCAAGCGACGCTAATTTATTAAAGTTTTCCCAGCTACGATTACTACCATCTGATAAAGATAATCATATTCATAGTCTGTGTCACCGTGCGACTTCTGTCATCAGATTATACAGTGCTTTTTATTAAGTGTGTCGCTAAATGCATAATATCGTATCGTTTTATAAAGATTACCTTAGTTGAATTATTCAAGGCTGCCACTATGTAAGATAAATTACAAATGAGGGCAAAGAATATTGATGCAAAATACACTTTAAATATTTTATAATACTTTTCTAAAATATTCTTTTAAAAAACTAAAAAAAAAAAAAGGAATCGTTCATACTTTGAGTTGGATTAATTGTATTAATAAAACTAAATCTGAAATTCACTACGGAGAGAAATGCACTGTATAATTTACAGCATTTACAGTCACTTCTAAATACAAAAAATTCTAATTAAAGACAGCAGTTAGATATTTTGATAAGTCTAATCGAATTTTTGACCAGCTTCATTGTTTACCCATTATAAAGAGTGAAAATAGGTCCATGTCCAGTGATATGCATAAACCTTTCTGAATGCATTCATACAAATCCAACATGAAATCATTACTTCATCACCGCTTCGTTAACTACTTCCTCTCCTTTCCTGCATCTTTTCACTTTGTCTGCTTCAAGTCTTTCTGTGTAGCTCTATTTTCATTTCAGACATCTTTGGGAAATATTTGTTGAGTAAAGAAGTCTCTTTTTGGTTTTAATGATAAAAGTTTTTCCATCAAGCTTTTTTCTTTGAAGGACAGCGTGGGGGAGACAGTGGATAGTAATCTGGCATGCAAACATCCAGAGCAAAGAGTAAAAAAGAAAAAAAAAAACTCAATCGGTTTTAAACTAACACACATTTCCCAAAAGTGGGCGATATACTCGAACGTTTACCTGTATCCATGCAAAAAAAAACAAAAACAAAGAAAGAAACTCAAAGAACAAAAATGAAAACAAACAGTTTCTCGATTCAGATTTGCATGACTTTTTCTCAACAAACAGGCTCTTTGGAAAAACAGATAAGCACTTAACCAAATGCTTGACAGTCCCTTCCTGTTTGTTTGTTTGTTTTGTCTCTTGTAAATTCTTTCTTGGTCATTTTAGCTTCTTTTCCTTTGCTGGGTGAGTGTTGAAGTGAGGGTTGGGGTGGGCGGCACCGGCCGGTGGCCACAGCAAAGGATCGCGCTCTCAAATCTCCTTCCTTCTGACTATATATACACACACGAGAGACGCGTGTGTATATGTGCTCCAGCCGCATTTGAGTTACTCTTACAGCATGAGCCTGACTGCTTACCATCATGCATTCGAGTTTTTGAGTTTGTTTCTGTTCCTGTTACACGACAACGAGACAGCTGCACTGGAATGAGCGTTTTGCTTTCTGATCGGTTCCCGTGCTCCTTCTTCTTTTCTCTGCATATAGACTGAGGCAGATCTCATCAGCACTCTTCAGCTCTTCTTCTCTGTGTATCATCTGCACTCGACTGCTCCGCTGCATGCCAAAAGATGCTCGCGCTCTTTCTATCTCTCTCTCACTGAATGTGCTTTTCCACACCTCTCTAAACATTCACAACTGAATCTGTCATCCAAATTGTGATCCAGAATAGTATCCCTTACCGAGATAACAAAGGGAGAAAAAAAATACAATTCAATTCCAGGCCCATGATACTGTACGAAGGTGTGATCCATTTGTGCTGATAAGGTGACTTTTGCAGAAACCAGAGATGCTGTGACCTTGTTTATTGTGCCTGCTCTGTTCTTGTCAGTGTGATAGTGCTTGTTAAGGTCTTCTGTCACAGCGGTTGGTGTCATGTAATCAATGGCTCAGTGCCAGGAAGTGACTAGTCATCATCATCCGTCTAGATGATGTCTCTGGAAATTTTAGAACTTATCCTCTGGCAGTCAATGTAATCTGAGCCTGTGGAGCAATTTATCTCATAGGCCTACTAGGGTAGATAATTTGCACGTGTTTCTTCAAATATGCACTTTTATTTTATTTTTCGCCCTTACTACGTTTTTATTTTATTTTATTTTTTTCGCCTTATTACGTTTTAGAACCTTGTATAATCATAAAAAAACTGGGAAAAAAAACGTAATGACGGCTTATATAATATATAATTTTTTTAAATTATCATAACACATTTGTATTGTGAAAATTAATTTGAGATTTCTATACACAAATTACATTGTTTGTGCTGTCATTTTAGCCGCAAATTAAAAATAAAATTAAAAAAGGAAATTATTGTATAATTTCTAATCAAGCTGCAAGTTCGCCAACTTATCCTAAAAAAAAGTCAAATTATTATATAGTTTTAGGTACATAAAAAACTAGCTATTGCATATTAAAATGGAAAGAGTAAGATCACTGTAAAAAAAACTGTAGTGTAAATGTTATTGAAATGTTAATATCACAAAATCATTTTCCTTGTTGTTAGTACAAACAAAGCTAAATTATACTAGTGAAAATACATTTTTTGGAAGTGCTCATAATTGAAGAAACACCTATGTGTTGATATAACTATTCTTCTTATTATATTAAATATTCATTTGTCGTAAATCATGACTAAAAACTGGAATAAAACTCCTTTTCCTGATTAGGGTGATATATAAAACCATGGATGAGATTACAGATCCTTTGATGTTTAACACCTCAGCTATGATATAACTTCACAGCTTATGACCTATTTTCACTCACTGGCATTAACTGACATCATTGGCTGATGGCCTCATTACGCATGTTTCTCCATGGCTACTGTTATGACATCACAATCACATTACTAGAGTGCCATTGCTTCCTTGTTGACTCCTGAATGCTGCTAGTACACTTGAGGAGTATATCGTAACTCCTCCAAGAACAGCATACTGCATCACTGTGGGTGCGTCCTCCCTTCATGTCACCAGCCGGACCCCCAGTCATGCATCTATTCATGACATCTCCTTTGCTTAACACTGTGTTGCAGATTCTTACCCACTCTTTCTTCCATTGGCCGTGTGTCTATGTGTGTATCAAGACATCCTCCCTTATGTTTCTCTTTCTCTTTGTGTCACTACTTCAGATTTCACCACTAAGTCGATATACACACATGGCATATGTTTTGTATTGGCTTTTCTTTTTTCTTTGGTACTTTGTGCTTCCATTTGTCTCTGTGTTTGAGGCCTGGTCTGTTTTCTGTTTTGAGCTTATGAGAATGTTCATCATTTTTAATTTTGAGTGATAACCGAACTGGCAGCTTGGGTCCATTTCCTTTGTCTTAGATTTGGTTTTATTTATTTTTTTCATCTGTCTTTCTTTGAGAAACTCTTAAGATCTGGTTGTGCAGCTTTAGAATAAAGCCTGTGATTATAGGTATTAGAATCAAAAAAATCAATGTGCATTGTGTAATTTCTGCAGCATAAAACCTAAAAACAGAATTGCAATCTTTGTCTGAGCAGCACCTTATTGGCTTAAGCGATGACTGGGACATTATGCATGCATGGTGAATGACCAAAAAGGAAAGAAAATTGTTATGCGTATAGTGTTTTTCTAAAGGTAGGTTTTATTACAAATCCCAACCTATTAAGCAATATCATATAAACCAGAATGTTGAATATTTAGACCAGCGAAGAATAGCATAACTGTAAAGCTTAATCGTTCCTAAATGAATTAGCATGATTAAATTTATTGCTGTCAAATTGAGTACACTTGGAAACGCTGCATATGGCAGTAAATATATGCTAAATGTTTGTATCAAAACTAAAATATACAGTTTCGGTTTTGACAATTTAGCATTTGCATAAAACTTTTTTGTGGCCAGACTGAAGCATACTTTGAGTTTAAGCCTTCACATTTAAGGGTTTGCATCGAAACCGAAGTATGCATTGGGTTTAAGCATTCACATTAAAGCTGAAGCATACTTTGGGCTTAAGAGTTCACATTGAAACATACTGCATTTTGGGTTTAAGCGTTTACATTAAAACTGAAGCGTACTTTAGGTTTAAGCATTTTTACAAAAACTGAAGCATTTATGTGCTTACATTTTTTTTTTTGGCAATTCTGTTTTTTGTGACTAGAAATTTCACATTGCATCTTCAAGTATCAAAATAAAATCATTACTATGCCCTATAAGAAAGACACAGACAGATTCAGTTAGTGCACACTTTTTTTGCAGCAACCTGATCTTGAGCTGTCTGTGCATTGTAAGGCATGTCCAGAACAGGTTCTACAGTGTTTCAGGTCTTTTCTATCACACATGTACTGAGAGATTTCTTTGCTCCCACCCTCCTCTGTCTCAACCCTCTCCCTGTCCTCACTCTCTCTGTGCCTCATCCCCTCTGTTCCCGTGTAGATGCGGGTGGTGAAAGCGTTCCGTAGCTCCCTTTACGACGGAATCGAGAAACCCGCGTCCAGGAATTCCATCCACAATTTCATGGCGCACCCCGAGTTTCTCATCAACGACTTCATCCACAACATCCCGCTGATCGACGACACCGACATTGACGACGAATCGGAGTGGTCGAGGCACAACCACCACTTGCATCCGGCCTTCCGAAAGCCCCCTCCTCCTCCGGTCCAGCCTCCGCAGCGTACCCGCCCACCGCCCCGCCCCTACCGCCAGTACAGCCTCCCCGCCACGCCTAACCGCAACAACAACGCCATCGAGAGCGGCGTCTACCACCTGAACCTCCCCACAGGCCCAGACGGGCACTGGACAACCCCCTCTCGACAGCTGTACCCCCTCCTCGCCCTGGAGACCTCTCTATGAGGATAAGACCCTAAGAACTCTGAGGATGCGGACCTGTGTGGGTCAGGCTGGTGGGGGAGGCTCCTACGGACACGTTGTAGGTGGTTGACCCCCAACACTAAGACAGGGTCATCCCAATCATCTGCCCACTACCACCATCCACCGAAAGCACTATGTCTCACTCCTCATGTCTCGACAACAGCCCCACAGACACCTCTCCTCTCACCGTGTGGAGAGGAGGCCAGTCTGCTGCATGTCTGTGGTTCCTTTGCACGGACCTGAGAAGGTGAGGAATCCAGACCCGATGGATTTTAGAGGCTCTTTAGTGCTGGTGACTATTGACTTCTCAGAATGCAAAGGAATATGTTCCCTACTGGTGGAGTAGGGGTCCATTCACTTTACTTTTTATCGGTGTTGCTAAACTCAATATTATTATCATGTTTGACTTCTTACTATCGCCACCGTCATCCTGAGTGCTCGGATTATCATTGCGATATCACAGAAAATGACTTTTATTACTCTGAGTAATGCTTTATGGATTAGCTTTAAAACATTTTATTTAATTATTATTTATTTATTCATTTATTTATTGTGATCACCCAGATTTTTTTTATTTTTTCATTTTCACTTCGTCTATCTCTCTTTCTCTCTATGTGTCTGTGTGTGTGTGTGTGTGTGTGTGTGTGTGTGTGTGTGTCTGTCCTAAAAGCATAAAAAAGCTAGAAAAAAGAAGTACTAACAACGCAAAGATAATATTAATTTGAAGCTTAGACTAATTCAATTATAATGCGTCAGCTGATAACTAAAAGAAGACAAAAACGTTGCAGCACCATTTAAACGATCATTGTTTTACAGCATTTTATGTAAAAAAAAAAAAAAAAAAAAGTATTATTTTAGGGCAATTTGTAGCTTCACTCCGAGAGAGTAAGCATTTTAAACAGAACTCATGCTCATGATATTTTAAACATTTACGCAGCATGTTCATGTTTAAAATACACTACAGGGTAAAGGATTTGGGCAATCCCATCTCAGCAATTCAATGATCGTGGGTGGGATTTCGGGGGTTTTCCATCTCAGCATTGGCAATCAGCCTTACAACAAAAATGGCCTTTTTAATATGTTATACCTTGTTCGAAGTAGCTGAAACTGGAATTAAGGATTTCAGTGGGTTTGCCCAGACTCCACATTTAATGGTGTCGTATATTATTTTCACATAAAAGCCATTAAATTTCATGTTGTGCAGATGACACCAACAAATGCATCAACCCTTTAAACATGTTCAAATAATTACATGCATATCTGCTGGCCCTTTAAATACATTCGCACTCACACTTGCTTTCCTCATGTGTGGAATATATATAAGATTGTGAATATCTGCAGACTGTGGTCACCAGGGTAGGGAATCCATCTTATACTGCCACACCATAGTTAAAAGAGAAAAAAAAAAAATCAAAGATACTAAAGATGGACAATCCGTGAGGGTATCATAACTTTTGCACAATATCGAAGTTCACAGTGGACTTTGATAGACACGCTGTCTGGCTATTGGTTCTTATTTTAGCATTACTGAACAACAGAACAGTAAATCCCTATTATATATGTAAAGGCATGCATGATTCTTCATGACAGATGATAGTGTGTGTAATTCAGTTACATTCCATTGACCTTCCACTGATCAGTTTACCAGTTAGTACCATCCGGGGTTACCTCCTTTTACACCCCATAATCGTCTGAAACGGTACTGTTACCATCATACCACTTCAGTCGATGCATTGCAACTTATTACAATCATTTTGAGGAATGAGACCGGCACTTATGCAACAGACTGCCCTGCCCACAGCTCTGTGAAATACGCTTCACGACATGTACATATGGATCTTGAAAAAAAAAAAAAAAAAAACCTTTATCTGTATAGAATACTTTTCTAGATTGTCCAGTTCAAAGAAACTGGCGAATATCGAAAGCAGACAATGCAAGCATGAGCGTCACTAGATCATGTCATTGCATTGGTCGGTCGTGTCTTTGCGGAGCATGTTGATATCATATCGCTTGCTTTACACGGTCATTGTTTGACTTCACTTTTGTCTGTTGATGCTTCACTGTGGCTCTTAAGCGGTTGGTGGACACACGTTTCTCTTCCCAGCGCATCTGTGCTGTCATTAATGTGCTATAGTCAATGCTGATGTTCTCCTCCTGATACTCTGGTGTGGAGCCTGGAGGTGGAGCAGTGTTGCACTGCCAATCTGACTACATGTTATATGCCAACGGACACATTGCTTAAAATGGGTTGACTTGTTCTACGACTAGCAGAATGTTTTCTTGATGGATCTTTAAAAGGAAACCCATTTATAAAGGAATATTCTGGGTTCAGTCTCTGCTTTTGTTGAAAAAAATCCAAAACACGTGGGATACAGCAAGGCTTACAATGGTAAATGGTAAAGTAAATGAGGAAAATCCATAAATAGGACAACCAGAAGATGCAAACAGCATGAATGTCAACACGTCAAATCCAAATGAACAACAGCATAGACCATAAATCTCTAAAATGATTGTAAAAAAAGTATTGTTTAAACCATTTTACAGGTCAAGTAATACACATTTTAAAATGCAAGTGCAAAGTTTATGATAATAATTGTCACATTCTTGCTTTTAAATCCTTCAAAAACCATTCAGTTGCATTGTAGGTGCCTCATCGCAACCTTGATTTTTGCTGCTTATTTTATTATTCATAATCCAATCAAAAATTGAGCTGCAACATTATGTCGCAAATGCTCAAGATGCATTGAACCCGGAATATTCCTTCAAGCAAAACTGTGTTATAGGTGCATGAGTGTGTCCGACCTTTGGCTGGGTTCGATCGGGCTCAGACAGTTCCAGTGGAGTCTCAAGTGTGGAGAGCGCTGGCAGGTCTCACAGACTGAACCCAGTTAAAGGCCCAGATACAATCAGCTGGCCAAAGTGGTGGTCAGGGAGGATAGGTCAGTGAACCTGCTATACCATAATAAAGAAACATTTCCTAACCTTATCTTATCCTCAGCAAAGCTTAACTACCAAAATAGGCCTCAAGCTATGCTCGTCTCTTAATAATTTTGAATTCTAACAACTATATATAAGATGTATACCCCAATCATTGAACTCTCCAGACAGTGATGATATATATTACAGTGGCATATGTATGGTATCCCTCCTCTCCACCACAACAGACAGCCACTTTATCAAGACTCCTGATAGAGTGACAAATATATATACGCATATATATATATATATATATATAAAAAAAAAAAGATAATCAGATAATCCAAAACTCCATCGTCTGCCTTCATTTTGTTCCATTCTGTTGTAGAAAAATCACGCAAGGTAAGGTGAAAAAATGTAATGTGAAAAAGAGTAAATAATATACTATATTTAATATAAAAGTTATAAATTATTGTACAACTGCACCATCACTGTACATTTTGCCAAAATGTGCACATGTGCATCTTTTGTTTACGATTTAAGCACATTTTCTTTTGTTTTACTCTGTTGTCTCTTCTTTCTTTCTTCCTTTGCTTTTTTGTAAAGAATTAAAATTGAACAGCTTGTACATTATTATGATTACTATTATTATGACTATTATGATTATTATTATTATTGTCTTTTTCCATCAGTGCTCTTTTAGCTGATGGAAAAAACAGTTGCACATTCTCCTGAACATACACTTACTGCTCTACAATGGAAAAAAGAAAAAAAAAAGAGAAAAAAATATCAACTATTAAATATATTAATAATTACCTGCCTGTTACTTAAGAGAAAAAAGTATCTATCTATGATGAAAGAACACAGCTGTATACTGTAGACTAAACTGTATGGAAATCTAAGAATTTAATGGGAAAATAAGTCAACACTTTTTGTCTGTATAAAAATCAAATCAAAGTATTCTACAATAATAACTTTGACCAGTGTCTGTGGTTGTGTTTTATTGTGTGCCTGTGATTATTTTTTCTGCCTTTTTTGGAAAGATGAAGTCATTCTGGTTATCATTTTAGGAGGGGTAACAAGATTTCCAACACTTTTGCAAAACATGCCGTCAAACTCTGTATTCTGTACATAGTTTGTTGCTGGTTCTGGTTCTCATTGCAGGTTACTCTGGCTAAGAACGTGAAGTTATTAACTATGATTTTTACATGCCATTTATATAAAATAATTATACCAATGGGACACAAGGTAAGGGTAACTGTCTTCCAGCCCACGATGAACCTCTGCATAATAAGAATATATAATATTTACTATCTGGAGCTGGGATGCTGGATGAACATGGACTGGCTGAGGTAAGTGACTATTAAGGAGAAATTCCTGCATTAGATGGAGCAAAACCTCTTGGGTGAACACTATTTAATTTCATTGTTCATTTCAGCTCAAACTGCTGATAAATAAAGTAATTGCAAAAGATAAAATTGGTTTCTGTTGTTATACTCGGTTTTTGTTATTAGGTAATAGCTTGGTAGATGAGTTTAAAAAGCCCTAGATGTTTTGTTTGTGTGTCAATGTAGAATACATGAGATGAGTAGTCACTGTCTAAACAAGATATAGGTTTTAACAACGTATTTACCTAAAAACCTGTAATTAAAGGGATGTGACTTGTCGACGCCTTCTGACGTAAAACTATGCTAACCTGAACGAATCACGACTCTTCTTAGTGAATGTAAACAAAAGACTGGAGTCACCTGGGCGAATCAATCCTCACAACTGCTTATACGCTTACAAGCAGAAAACATTGGGCAGAGCTGAAGGTGCAAACAGTTCTTTGTTTTAGTGTAATGTTAGACACCATTCATTTCTCTCAAAGTTTTTGTAGGAATTCGTGAACTTTTTGAATGCCAATTTTAAATAATACAATTTATCGAAATCTTCAAAGCTAAGCATCACTCTCTATGGCGGAGAACGTACCTCTCAATGAGTCAGGAGCTCTAGAGGTAACGTTTTTCTTTTTTATTACACAAACGGAAGTTAAAATACTAAATACTTCACTGTTCTAACGCTAAAAGCATCAAATCGAGACATGTTGTGTTGTTTATCTTAAATGGATAACTATATGGTGATCGTAAAATGGTTTTTATTCTGTATTATTCCTTATCATCACATTTATCATATTTATGGTTTATCGATTAAGCAACCTATATTCGGTTTTTACAAATATTATAATCAATATATATTAGAGTTCAGTTGACATGTAAAAGAGAAATTAAACCAGTTCTGTTTTGTAACACTATAAATAGCATATTAGGGAGTGCCCACATTTGCTGCCTTTACAGAATTGTAAAGTTAGGTTTGAAAGAACTGGAGAACACCCTTCATCACCAGCCCAAACGGCCGACGGGCACAGGCTTACCTTGGGGATGCTATCATTGACAAATAAATAAAACAGAGTTGTTATCTTTAATCGCTGTTTAAAATATATCCATCTCTTAAATACACAGGAACAAGGTATACACAACACCTCAAAAGAAATGTAAAATCAGAAAAACTATGAACAATCTGAGAAACTTTGTGAAGTATTGAGTCCTAGTCCTATTTAGGCATTCGACTTACTATAAATAATCAACTAATTCTCATTACTTTGCAACTACATGTCTACTAACTCTCAAAGTAGACTGTTAGAGGTAGGTTTGAGGTTAGTAGAATAAGCTCAAAGTAAAGTGTTAGAATTAAATAGCAGACAGTCTACTAATACACTATATTAATGCTGCTTGACATGTAGTTTCAAACTTACTTAGTGTTAGTAGAATGTCTAAAGCATGGACCCATTAGGTGCAGTGGTTTGAGAATTTGAGCACCTTTTTTGTTTGAGAATTTGTATTGCTAAAATACATACACATATATATATGGAGGGAATGTAAAATATGTGGAATGTTTATGTAATGTTCGCTCCCTGTCAGGCTCCTGGTACAGGGAACACCCAGCGACCCTTCAACATGAATCATTACGCTACTAAGAAGAGTGCGGCGCAGAGCATGCTGGATGTGGCTCTTCTGATGGCGAACTCCTCTCAGCTGAAGTCCGTGCTTCATTCAGGAGCGCAGCACCGCTTCTACGTTCCTCTCCTCGCTCTGATCTCACTCTCCATCTCACTGCAGGTCATCGTAGGCCTCCTGCTCATCTTCATCGGTTAGTGCATCTCTTTGAAAGTATTCTGCTGTAATGTCATCGATGTAACGCTGATGTGTTTTCTCTTGCTCCCTTTAGTGAAGTATGACCTGAATGATGTGAAGAAACAGCCGAGACTTAACACAATGAATGACGCAGCAACCGTTTTTGTGTTCTTCACTGTTCTTATCAACATCTTCATCACAGCCTTGGGATTTGAGTCTGCAGGGTGAGCAGAGCAACAGCAAAGCGTCATTAGAAAATAGATTTATACTCATTCTTTCCCTGATTTTTATAGTTCTGCACGTCTATGAACATCTATCCCTTCTTTATGCCCAGGTCAGAATAATTCTGAGACTGTACTAACTTTACATCTCATCCCGTTGTTTCAGGGGCAGTGTAATATTTGAAACTGCACTGGCTCAGACCAGCTCTTTAAACTTCACTGATGGTGTATAAGCACACAAGGACTGCTCACACTATTGTATTGCCACTCCACCTGCCCTTCATGTCATCGACATGTATTTCCCAAAGAACTTTCTGGACACTGTACTCCATATTGCATCTAAGTAAAAGATCTCAAGTGATATTTTGTAACGTTTAGGCAGCACGTTTTAACAATATATGATTCTGTCTTTTTCTTAGTTCATGTAAAAGATGCCTTTTTGAGGTACATAATAGAGGTTATAGCAAAATGTTTGTGATTGTGTTTTCACTTTTGGTTATTGTATCTTTAGAACAACGCTGCTGAAAAACTTTTTTTTAGATTGATTTAATCAAGCTGTTTCATACAGTACATTAGATTACTGATTTGTACCAGCGAAAATGTTTGGGATGTTTTGATGAATCAGCGTATGATCTAAAATTAAGAATGAACAGTTTGGGGATGTTTAGAATCAGAATCAGAATCAGAATCAACTTTCTTGCCGGGTATGTTTACACAAACGAGGAATTTGTTTTAGTGACGGAAGCTCTACAGTGCAACAGGACAACAAGACAAGATCAAAAAAGATTTATACACAAATATACAAAATATAAAAAGTACAAAATAGCAAAAAATACAATATATACTATAGACATTCAAGTGTAAGCAGGAATTATGTTTGTGCAGTGTTATGTGCAAATCTGTAAATTAAATAAATGTTCTCAAGTGTTCAAATATAGACACTCATACACATAGGCCTACATGCATACGTGAAATGTATAACATGAACGGCTCACTGAATCACCAAACAAAAATCCTCAAATCCCCAATTATTATAGTAATTATAATGTTCGGGGTAAATGTAATCCTACTTCGGCTGGTATAATTACTGAACCTATTGTGTACTGTGTTTCGTAGTAATATGCTTGTGGCCGTCGGGGGTCGCTGTAGGCGCAGGCGCTGAAAGACGCCGGCGCACAGACTCGGACTCAGTGTTGCCAAGTCCGCCAGGATTCCCGCAGGATTGGGCTACGTTAACTCTCTTTCTGAGGGATGGTTTTTATGTCCGCGGGTTCAATCGACCACAACAACGTGATATTTAGCCACTGGAGTGCGACTTTTATCAGGGGGCTCCCGACAAAAAACGTGCATATTTATTCCCGGAACGCGATTTTTTTTTTTACCAGGAATCCCACTTGAAAAGCTTTCGTGCTAGTTTTGAATATCAATTGGAAGGGTTTTGCTTTGAAAACCTGGCAACCCCGCCCGGACTCGCTGCAGAAATACAACATGGCGGGCAATTCAAAAGAGCAGCGGCTGTCTGTTCGAGTTTACAACACCCTTCAGGTAGTTTACAGATCTTCATAGACACACCACACGCAGACCGTGACATACTGAATATTTTCCGTCGTTTCGCGAAGTCAACACCGTCCGTGTCGGGTCTGTAATAACATTTGTCTTTTGGGTCTGTAAGCTGCTAGCTGCTAGTTCTGGAGCTAACAACAGTATACCTGTTCATTAAAATATGCAATTTAAGACATTGTCTTTTGTCCACAATTGAGGACACACTTGTGTAATAGAAAAAATAGAGTACTTGATATAATCGCTGGTTTAGTGAACGTTGTCGTTTCTTCTGTCGGGCTCGATGTTAGCTGCATATGTATCTGTTTAGCGAGCTGACAAATACGAGAAGGCAGACTGAAGTGTCAGTTATGGCTGTCACAAGAACTATACAGGCTGTTTAACCCACTGTGTTGACTGCTCAGAGTCTGGGGTGTCCTCTGGTGGATGGGCTGTACCTGCGGGAGCCGGATAGTGTGCAGGAGCTCCTCTGCTCTCCTTCACTACACAGGACTGATATACTCAAGTGGATTTGTGCCAGGTCTGATGCCTGACTGACTATTAAACATGATGCCAAATGTCGAGGAAATCTCTGCTAAAATGCTCTGTTTGTTTTTTCAAAGCATTTGTCCAACGCTGAAGGAGAAATTATCCACAATTAAAGCAACTCAGAATGAGGATTTAGTTAAAGGTATGTCAACTCTTTTGTATGTCAAAGGCAAAAAAACAACAACAACCTTTAAATGTAAATTTTAAGCTTTAAATGTAGTTGAATCCCTCTGTGAATGAGTAGTTTTTAAAAGTAGTTTAGAACTGACATTCTAATTCTGACCACACACATTTTTGCCATGAATTACAGAAGACCATTCAGTGTGGTAATAGCTTATATGCCAAAAACTTACCAGGTATGTTTAGAACGAATCGTTGGATGACATTAAAGGACCCTATATAAGGATTTCCAATTGTAATTTAATTAAAATAAGATTATTATCATTTTTCTTTTATGTATTTTAATAAGCACAGATTAGGGGATAATCACTTTTGCATAAGTATATCTGCTACACTGATATTTATTTATTTGCAAAGAGGAGATCCAACAAAAGCTTGGCCTGCTCCATCAAATTTTGTTATTTTCTTATTTTCTTCTTTGTGTTTTCTCTCTTGCACACAGAACTTACACGGTTTGGTTATGAAATGATGTTATGTAAACCTAACGACCGGGATTTAATCAAGGTATGAAGTTGAACAATGCTGTTTTAAATAAGTCTAGTGCATTTCATGCAAAGAGCAGAATAGAGATTACTCTTTCAGATGCACATTTAGCAGCAAAAAAAATGGGACACATTGATACTTGGTTAAGAACAGCTGTTCTTATTGAATCATTTTGAATGTAGTATATACACATGTGTATATAATACATTAATGTATTAATGTCTGTCATATTTTCAGGGTCTTGCCCCACCGTTACAGCAGCTGAGGTTTCTGGAGCAACTTCTAATGGTCATTCAAGCAGACTCTAGGTATCTAACTTTTTTCGCAGCTTTTTGTTACATTAATTTAACATAAACCATGAGTCTTGCCCTCCTTAGATGGTCTTGTTTCAGTGTTGTTTGTTTTGATGGATGTAGGCAGAGCTCATCTTCTGGTGATGACAGTGTGAGGAACGATGATCTTCTCCAGGAGCTAATGATTCAGGATCACTTATCAGACCTGGATATGCTCCTGAATCCGGTCTGCAACCCGTGGCCTGCTCATATCCGTGAACATCTGATACGCACACAGTCGGCTCAAAACAAAATGAATGGAAAACAACACAGTAAACCCAGCGATTTCATAAACAGGTCTGTATGATTGTTATGCACCCATGTACATTCTCTCAACTGCTGGCTTTAACACAGTTGTTATGTACTTATGTACTACTCAAGGAGTGATCAACATTCCCGACTAGGAAGTCATGGAGAAGAAAGCCTGACAGAGGCCGTGGCGCTGCTGAAGTCTACACAGAGCACTTTAGACGAGCTCCGCAAGGAGGTGGGGCCATCATGTGCCTTTTTCATATCTGATATAACGTGTTTGGTTTCTATAATATCGTGATCCTCTCTGTTCCTCAGTGTGAGTTCCTGCAGTCAGGCTCGGCAGCTGCTCTGTCCCCCTGTGCGCTAAAGGTGGCCATCTCAGACATGTCTCAGCTCATGACGGCTTTCAGACACATCTACAACACAGACTTTAAGGCGTACTGCCAAAGAGCGCCTCCGGCCCTTAACTCCGGCACTAGTGTGTTTCAGTCTGTACATCAGCTCCTGCACACCTGCAATACGGTAAAGCATCCTACATCATTTATCTGCAGTAACTCCAAAAATTAAAATTTGACTCTTTTTCTCCAACTAACTGAGGGACACAACAATATATTGAGGTCTTATGAAACAAAATCATTGGTCTGTGCAAGAAACTGAACAATAGTACATGTAATCCATTCAGGGTTTGCAGTGTTTGTTTTTCTAGGAGCAATTGAACAGGCCTTGTATATACTTGGCATATTCAAATACAAACGTCTTGAATATTCTTCATTCACGTCTCAGGAGCTGGAGGCTGTGAAGCAGCTGTCTGAAACCTCGGCGTTTCTCACACAAACCGTGCAACAGCTGCAGACAGACAAGCGGTACTGGTCTAAAGGAGAGAAGCACACGTTGCGTGAGTGTTTTCTTGCATATCTTGGATTTGAGCAAACTTTTTGTGCACACACTTCTGAATAACATGCTTGTTTTCTTTTAGCTGAACGGTTGGAGGAGCTAAAGAACAGATATGTGTCTTTTCTCTCCCTTCATCAATCATAACCCCAAGGACTAAGCAGAGATCTACGACCTACAGCTTGGATTTTGGTTATTGAAAGGCATGAGGTCTAAACATAACCAGTCAGACCACTTATTTACATGTTCAGGACTGTTCCCATAGCACTTTGTGATTTATAACACCACTATACACCACTATGCCATGCGCTCTTATGCAGATTTACACTAGGAATAAAGAACAAACTTTTGTTTTCAAACTTCAAGACTGATCAATAAGCATTCCCCTTAAAAATAGCCTTCCAATAGAATACTCCTAAACGGCTATAAACTATAATCCTCTTTCTTTACAAAAGCCTGTGATTGGTGTGTGTGCGGTAGCAAGCATAACTGTGCCAGCGTTTGATTAGCAATTATCTTTTCTTTTTTTTTTTAATAATAAAGACTCTCTTTCTAGAAAAACAATGTGTTTTTATTTTATAGATGGTTAACATTTGTGTGAACATAAGAACGAAAGTTTAAAAGCCTAAAGTCTGTTCACACATTGGTGACACTTATGGGAGTGTCTTTCTCGCAATGTTTAAAAGCACATCCTTTGGGGAGAGTCAGGAGTTTTAGCGTAGAACACTTCTCAGGCTGAGCTGTAGTGTTTGTGAGCCTCCTGTAAACGTTTCTAAAGAAAATGGAGAATCAAGACCATAATCAAAGCAGAGAGGTGAGTAACAGATGTCTGTTTACTAATCTTCTAATCTTAATGCTGCGCAATGAGGCAATATATGCTTTAAATGAATCAATTTGTTAAATATCTGGTTTTGTTATATGCAAGCAGACTATCCACAAGTCAAAATCCCCTTGATAGCACCTAAGTGATGCTCATACAGTTGTGTGTACAAGCAGCTCTGTGTGAAGTGTTTCATATTTGCTTAAGCTGTCAGTGATACCGTCTTTTGGAAGGAACCTGCTTGAGGAACAGACGTCTTTCAGCATTGACGTGCCACAGATTTAAACTATTAGATTTGTTATTTCTGTTATTGCATTTTCTTTCTACTGAATTTTCATGAAGCGTGTTCGTTCACTTTTTACATGATCATGAGTGGACAGGCCAATAAAAGTGAAACTCGCTCCCTGTCAGGCTCCTGGTACAGGGAACACCCAGCGACCCTTCAACATGAATCATTACGCTACTAAGAAGAGTGCGGCGCAGAGCATGCTGGATGTGGCTCTTCTGATGGCGAACTCCTCTCAGCTGAAGTCCGTGCTTCATTCAGGAGCGCAGCACCGCTTCTACGTTCCTCTCCTCGCTCTGATCTCACTCTCCATCTCACTGCAGGTCATCGTAGGCCTCCTGCTCATCTTCATCGGTTAGTTGTGATTTCTGGAAGGATTTTTTTGGTCTGCTGTCATTTTATGTAATGATGTATTTCTTTTTTTTGCCGTTCCCTTTAGTGAAGTATGACCTGAATGACGTAAAGAAACAGATGAGGCTCAACACAATGAATAATGTGGCCACTGTTTTTGTGTTCTTCACTGTTCTTATCAACATCATCATAACAGCACTGGGGTTTGAGTCTGGAGGGTGAGCAGTCTCATTAGCGAATGGCATTATTTTCCAGACTTTAGAGTCTGCAGGAATGTCAAATTGAAGTTTTACTGAATTTACATTTCTTTTTCAGAAGCAGCATCTGATATTACAGTTCTTCAGAAAAATATATTTAAGGACTGCTCACACATTGTTGGTACCATTGACTGTAAATGTCAAGCTTTTTTCTTCCATTTTTCTCATCCATACAGATATTGTCATGTATGGTTTTTGATCTCATGAGTTCTTTATCAAAGTGAAGGTATCCATATCTAAGTAATGTGCAATTTAATGTTTTTTTTTTTAAATCCTTAATTTGTTACGGTTTATTTACTTCACTGACTGCAAACAAGAAACCAAGACTTTGCAATGTAATCTTACCAGGCATCTGCTTTGTCTTTCCTAGAGCCTAAACATACCAGATGTATTTACACATGTGGAACCAATACTGCTAAAAACCTGAAGAAACTCTACTTTTAATGTTTGGTTTGTTTTGTTCCTTGGTCGAAGGATTTAACAATCAATAAAAACATGAAACAATCTCACAAATGTAACTTTATTAGATAACATTTCAAATCTTTTTAAAGACAGTACATTTTTTCAAGCAAACGTTGGGGATTTAAGAAGTTTTTGGGCATCTTTTTGCCTTCAATCATTTTGCAAAATGAGAAATGTTTTATTCATCTAAAATTCTTGTAAGAACAATACATATATAAACTTTGGTAGTGTTTACATGTCAGGGACAAGCAGCAGGAGGAAAGTAATGAAAGACATTTGTTTAATAAAACCCTTACCCTTCAGAATGTTCCACACTAGTAAGGCACTTTAAGTAATATTGTGAATTTAGTCTTCTCTGAAGGGGTTATTGCATTGTACCTAACAATAGCTTTTAACAGTAACTATTTTTCACAAATTAGCATACGCTTGTGTACTTCTTTGCTCGAATCTCTTTCATTTTATGTTCAGCACCACAGAATTTATTTTAAAAAGGGTTTAACACTGAAGACAGCAAATTGAAACGGTGTAACAAATAGTGCTACAGAATGGCACATGAACACAAGCCCTAAATACACGGCCACAGCAAAAGGATTTTACATACAACTCATGAGAAAATACGTTTTAAAGACACTTTAATGCCCCGATGATCCAAAAAAATCAGAATTTTCTTAAAATGGATATGGTCGTCCACATCTGTACCTATTTAATTATAAAAATGCACAAAGCAAGTATTTGGATAAAAATGTGCGCATTATGCACACGTTTACGACTTACTAAACCTCACGTTCTGTACTCAGAATATTATTAGCTCTTATTCCAGGCTATGTTTTTGGCTGTTCTTGTACTGAATCAGTTTAGTTTGGGGCTGATGAACATGCTCCTCTACTGGAGGTTTTTAAAGGGGGTCTCCTCTGCAGGCTCCATACATGTGTACACATAATAAAGAAACACAGCAATGATTAGAAACACCAAGACACGGAGCCAGCCCGGCACACCTCCAGATTTGCTGGTCTCTGGACTGGACTGAACGTGCTGAACGGATCTGGAGACGGATGGGCCTGGCCGAGAAGAACTCTGATAGGACAAGCGAGTTGGGCTGATAATGGGCCTTCAACACAGACAGGAAGGACATGTCATTTGTTTTTTTGAAGTGTATCACACAATTAGGAACATAATTTAAATGTATACTGTTGTTAAAACTCACTCATTGTTATAGCCTTTGTCTTCATCTCGGTAATCGGTCACCTTTGACCTCCGTATGCTGTGGAGATGCCATCTATCCAGTTAGCATTTAGGTGGAAACAAATTTTAAGGTAAAAAAAAAATGAGATGAAAAGGGAAGAACTGAATCTCACTCATGGGAAAAGTCGGTTTCGGTGACCCTTGACCTCCTTGTGCTGGGGAGAGATCACATTTATATACAATTATTGTAAGCACGTTGATATTGTGATTTCAGATCACTGTTTAACATCAGTGTATGTTCTTTGTCAAAATGTTGAAAATACTTTGTTAATTTAAAAATACAAAAACAGAATGTGGAATAGGTTTTTTTTATCCTTTGACAGACACAGTATTTCTACTTGTTTTAAGCGTAAACTTAATTTTTCATGATTTGAGAATGTTCAGATTATTTGTATTTGTTTTTTGCAATTTTGCAAAAAAAAAAAAAAAAAAAAAAGGTCCTTTTAGACACGCACTTAATTCCTTTGCTAACTAGCTTGTTTTCTTTTTAAAAATACAATAAAATAACACTAGCTTTTATAATCTTTTTTGTATTGTATGTTTTTTTTACTATATAATATAATAAACTGTGTGCTGTGTTTAAGTTAACGGACGTGTTATTGCTCTTTTGCTGATTTGGATTGCTTCTATTGTCCTCATTTGTGAATCGCTTTGGGTAAATGTCTCTGCTAAAAGACTAAATGTAAATGTAAGACTTTCAGCTCTGATTCAAGACCTTATTAATGTCTTATATAGTGGAAGAACAAATGAAGACGTTGTAAACCCCGCAGAAACCCAGTCAAGAAACCCAGTCACAGTCAAGAAAATGAATAAGATACTTACACATCACCTGATCCATCGTACATGTTCAGTTGTGGCTGCTAAAAAAAAAAAAATTGCTATTAACAAACTACATGATATAACAGCAGATACCTTTCAAGAACAATTTTTACTTACGGACTGATGATAGGTAATATATTCCACTTCCTCCTCTATAAAAAAAAAAGCAAATTTTGCAAGTGTAATTATACACCTTAAATAGGCATAATGTCAAAGCATTTCTCTCTCTTTTTTTTTTTTTTTTTTTTTTTTTTTTTAAAAGAAAAGCCTTACGTTCTTCTCGGTAGTATGTCTTGTCAGACGAGGAAGGTTTAGCTTTTTTGGTCATGGCTTCATTCAGCTTCTTTTCATAGAGCTTTCGTGTGGATCCTGCAAAAACAAAACCGCCACTAAATCGCAGCACAACTTTCGCCAAAATCACCGACAAACAGGCTTTTCTGAGCTAGTGCTAAATGATTATTCAATGAATAACAAAAAAATCTATTCTTTTAAATTAAAAAAATGTTACATACTTTTTAATATTTATATACGTTTTTTTTAAAAGACTACCATGTTACAACTTACTCTAAAACACTAAAAGCTTATTCTCACGTACCTACTATGGGTCCATGTTTAATGCCATATTCATCCAGCAGCTGAATGATCTCCTGATCAGATTTTCCACTTAATGAAGACATCTGCAACAACAGGATTTATGCAAATTGAAGGTTTAAGATTTAAAACTGTGATGATGACTCATAATAATATTCTAGCAGGTAGGCAAGTTAACTAACCTAGGCCTACTGGTCGACTGAGAAACTTAATGTAAAGCAAGATTATTTTTTTATCTCTAAAGAGAGAGTGAAATAAGTAAATTAGTCTATCACATAGAGATATAACAGCCACCACAGCACAAGAATACACAAAGGTACAGTGTCAGGCTGCTAGAAGATCTGGGGCACAAAGTCAGACATGTGCAGCCTGAAATAATTGTAAACTCTGGACAAAAGACACGTCCTCCGCAAAAGACAAGCGAACGACTTCATCTTCTGCCAGATTAAAACAAAAACACTTGGGTGAAAAGGCCCCCAAAAGCGTTTTCAGGAGAAAAAAACGTGAATAGAAAGGCTTTTTTTTTGATCGAGCTAGCCAAAGCGAAACCACCGAAACGACTTCAACAGCGCATTTAGCAAGACTCGTGCTAGAAGAGTGCGCAGCAGTACTGCAATAACAATCGTTTCGTGTCTTTTGTCGACTACGCGGACATTATTTTTGTTTAAAAATAAAAAACTGTCATAATTGAATTACCTTAAACGATCCCAGGACGTTAAAAAGGCGCTTTTCTGAGCTGGGCGTGTCACGCTGGAGGAGGAGACGCGCATCACTTCCTGACGCCTCGCGGAGGCTGGGCGTGGTCAGAGCGTCGACTCTCCTTTTTCGTTCTTTCTTTCTCTTTTTTATTTTTATTTTTTCATTTTTATTTTATTTTATTAATATTATAACTCACTGAAAGCAAAATGTTGTGCAACGTGACAAAATCGGTGCCGTTTACAACAATATAGCTTAATGTTGCCTTTATGTTTTAATTTAAAAATATCTCTAAACTCTAAATACAGTCAGGAGGAAAGCAAGAACTACGTTATTGTATAATATATATATATATATATATATATATATATATATATATATATATATATATATATATATATATATATATATATATATATATATATTCTTTTTATATATTTTAATTTTATTTTTTTAAGCAGAAAAGGCTCCAAAGACTGCTTTTACATTGATACAGAAGATTTCCATTTCAATCACATACCTTCTATTCATCAAAGAATTGTGAAAAATACGTGCGACACAAAAAATATATTAAAAAAATGAAGTGGCAGAACAACCTTGATAATGCTTTTTCCTCGAATGCCTGTGACTGTATGCTTTCTGAAGCATTGCGTGACACTGAAGGTAAGTAGGCTGTGGCTGTTAAAAAAAATCACCTTTGCCATCACAGGATTAAATTACGTTTTAAAATAACAATATATAAAAAAAAAACCTAAAATTGTAACTGTACTGAATCCTTAATTTAAAATGTACATTTTCCAAATACATACGGTTCTTTTTGAAGCTTGAACTTTTCGCTCCAGTCACAATTTCATGAAAATGAAATTAACATAAAAAATAAATAAAAAAATGAAATCAGACGAGATTTCCTCGAGGAAAAAGTTACCTACCGTTACTGTCTAAGAACGACAGTGATGATTAGAGACACAGATGAGGAGGAGGAGGACAGCTGTAATTGTTGGTTGATCTGCAGTGCGCGTTTCTACCACCGTGGAGCGACATTGCAACTAATGGAGGACCTGGGCTTCTCAGGAGACAGAAAACCCGGACTGTTTGTTTTCGCGTTGTCATGGACAGACAGCTAAAACGTGATTCACCGTTACGCTTCTCTGAAAGGAAGCTCTTTCCTTTTGTACAAACTAAACAGCCTAAGCTACCTGTGTAGATTAGCCTTAGGCGTGGAAAGACGCTCAAATTGTCTGAGGCTTTTATTCTAATCAGTATAAAAGGAAATGTGAAGTCTGTCCCAAGGTGGTCAAAAGTTGTTTAACAGGGGCCTCACAAGGAGGGGCCTGCAGCAACGAACAGATCCAGGGCCCTGGAAACCATAGTTACCACACTGGACCGTCATGCCTTATATGGACAGAGTACAGCTGTTTATGTATAGTATCTTGACTCAGCTGCATGCCAGCCTTGGGTGTCAACCTGATTTAGCCTTACTCAAGATTATCAGGAGCCACAACTGATTTGATGAATCAGAAACTAAGCAATTACAGCAGCATTAAATTAGCACCAGTGTATGCATTTAGTAGTGCATTTAGTTTATTTTTACATTGACAAACAATTGTAGCAGTTTTTTTTTTCTTCGCATTGTAGCTTTTATCAGAGTCAAATGGCTTATTCTAGGAGGGAAAAAAAAGGTTAAGACTTGAATTTGGCATTATTGTAATTGGATTAGATTTCTACAGCACATTAAAAAAAAAAATAAAAAAAAAATAACACCAGTATTTTATAAAAGAATAGGCAATTTTGATTTCATGGTAAGGCAATCTTAGATCAGTTAATCAATTTTACTTCAACTCTATACACGCACACGAAAATGAAAACAGTCGCACACGGGTTGACAGAAAAATAGTTAAGACAACTTTATTGTGTAACAAAATACTGCAAGTCAAAAATTTTTAGACAACTAATTTGTTTTTTTTTTTTTTTCATTTTGGAATACTGATTAAACATTAACATTGGAGAACAAAGGGCTAAAGAGCTGACAAAGTGAGCGCAAATAAGTGACGTTTTGTCAAATGTTACAACTTCCAAGTGCGTTTTACATAACCAACAATAAACTCAAGCAGTATGCATCAGAAATCTCCCTTTCGTTACAACCTTCAGCCAAATGACATGGTCCGCATCATCTTTATTCTGCCATGTAACTTCCCTTTGATTTCTAAATCACTTTGCGGCACACAATCTTGGCTTTAAATGGCACCCAAATTCCATTTTCTAAAACGTCTTCATGGTCAAACGGAAGCAACATGCAGCTCTGCAGACTGAAAAATATTCAAAACACTCAGACAGAAGGTCAGACCCACAGAGCTTCGGCACCAGTGTTAATTCAGTCTACGTGATAGTCTATGGTTAAGCGCCTCTTCACCCAATGGCAAGTAAAATTAAGAATGTGTTAAACAAGCGGCTGAATCACATCTGTATTTCTCCTGCTACTAACAACGTACGGCAACTCTGTACAGTTATGACTGGAACAGCAGTCTCCTAAACCAGGCAAAAACATACTAGCAGCTACTCTGTGTTAGAGACTAGATCAGTAACAAACCAAACACGGAGCAAAAGCCACCAGGACCCTAGGATTTAAAGGATTACTGAGTGCAGCAAATGTAACAGGATCCAAAAATGACTGGCATACAGTGACAAGGTGCTTCTTTGACATCCCTCTCTTGCTTGAAAGCTGAATAGTGGTGCAGGAAGATACTGGATGAGAGGATCATTAAAAAAAGAAGGACAAGAGAGTTTTCAGTGTTCTTGTATTTGATGCTGGAGGTTTGGGCGGAGGGCAGTTAAACAGTGATGCGATACGGGCTCCCGGGGATGTGTTCGTCGCCCCATTTCACCACCAGGATGTACTCTCCTTTCTCCTTCAGCTGGTAGGACACGTTATAGAGACGGTTTCCCAAGTGTTTCACCAAGATCTCCTCACATGGCACTTTGGGTCCATCCACTCCAACCAGGAGCATGTTCCTCCCTGTTGGAAATAGTGTCGAATGTTTGCAATTAAACTGACTAAAATGGCCAAAGGTTCAGTTTCAAGGTACTCAATTTCTAGGTAATTTATACCTGCTTTACTACAGTCCACACTGAAAGTGTTCTTCTGTCCTATGAAGCCTTTGTTGAGTCCAAGACCCTTGGCAACCACGCGGCTGGCGTCGGAGCTGCCCCAGCCTGGCGCTGCCTGCTGGCTGGTCGTCACGCTGCGAGTCACAGGATCAACTAGTACTGATGAAGTCTCATGCATGCTGTGGCTATTGACCAATCGGGAACCTGCACATTTGACATTACACACAACCACCAATAATTAGGTACCATGATAGAACAATGAAATTGACAAAAAAAGCAAAAAACAGTTAGTAGTTAAAAGTACCAAGATAAAACACTATATAACTGAACCACTTTCTTTCCCATACCTGTAATTTTAGCTTTGAACGGGCTGCCAACAATATGGTACGGTCCACCGTATTTGATAGAAATTAGGTAGTTTCCAGGTGCCATAGGTGTGTAGGTGACCTTGTAGCCCTCTGGGCATTCCTGACAGTCCATCTTTACCTTGGAGGGCCCATCAATGGTCACTGCCAAAGCTCCTGGGCCGGCTGAACTCGTGTTCACAATGAACTCGCATGGAGATCCTGAGAAGTTGGTGGTGAATGGTCAGTTAAGTTCAGCTGCACACTTTGACAACTATAAAATATCACGCTACACATCAGGGGTCGTCAAACTTGATCCTGGAGGGCCAGTGTCCTGCAGAGTTGAGCTCCAACTTGCCTCTAAGCTCTGCAGGGACACCGGCCCTGCAGGAATGAACTTGGTGACCCCTGCTATACATGATATCTAAAAGTGCACTGTACCAGTGGTGCCTCCTTCCAGACCAGCTCCGTAAGCAGACACCATTCCTGGGTCTCCAGCCTGGCCAGTTTCACCAACACGGATCTTGAAGGGGCTTCCAGGGATGTGAGAACCGTTGAATTTCACATCTATCAGGTACAGGCCATTCTCCCTGGGGATGAATCTCACAGCATACTTATCTGTGAGGAAAGCAGTTGAAAATAAATTTGAAATACTTTGGCTCATTTTGGCACCAACATTATAACTGGTAGCTTGTGAAATTCAAGTAACCGCTTCAAAAGGGAGGTAAATGTTCATTTATTCTGGATGCTTTATTTCCAAAAATAATGTAAATGGTTCAATAGGTTTAAGTGAAAGCATACAATGCGAAACAGTCAAACCTTTAACCTATCGTTACCTTCATCGATCTCTGTAACACAGCACTCTTCAAGTGCTCCAGATGGGCTGTGAACTTTGGCATCGATGACTCCCTTCGCTCCATTTAGGCTCACAGCAAAAGAGGCCGGCTGGTTCACCTTTAATCCGGACTCCTGCATTAACATGACACTGCCACACTCAACCAAGGATCAAAAACTGCTAAAGTCTGACACTGCAAACATGTGACCGCCTAATACGACCCTCCACATTTCTTACCATCAGGCTAACAGGGTTAAAGAGAGGCTTTGAGAGACCAAGAAATAAAAACCCTCCAACCCCAGCAATACAAGAGAGGAAATAGTTCAAGTCAGTCAAGAACAGAGACAAACAAGCCTCTTTTGCCCTCTTTAACCCTTTAGCCTATCATTTCCATGTTGGGAGCCTTTAGGACAAGGCACGAGAAATACAAACAGTCCTTCAGTATCCCAGAAACCCTACCACAGCCCATGAACACAGCAGCAACCAATAACTCATATGCAACATATGCAATATTTTGACATTAGATCTACTTATGCAGTTATCAAAAGTGTGCATGTATGTGAGAACTTGTGTTGCACTATGACATTTTCCTCTCCTTTACTCTATTTGTGAAAGTACAATGACAAAGCTAAGTTTGATTTGTGTAATGTGAAGTAATGTTTTCACTGTCATTGTAGCTGCTGTGCCAAGGGTTGACTTGGAGCTTCTTTGGGTGGACAAATGTCTGTCTTTCTCGAAGCCTCACCTGAAGACTGGCAACAGTGAGACGGCGGGCGTCATCAGATGGTGAAGCCACAGGCACCACAAATGGACTGTCAGGGATGTGCTCATCATTGAATCTGATGGATACTTCATAATCACCTAAAATGAATGGAGAGCAGTTAGGTTATGTGTGTTCAAGCTCCCATAAGAAAAACAGGGAAAATCCAGAACAAAAGCCTCACCAGGCTCCTGGACAATGTATGAGACACCGCTGGATCCATCCTTGCGGTCTTCAAAAGCAATCTCTGCCTTGCTGGGTCCCTCGACCGCAATAGACAGACCACCAGCTCCTGCTTCACGGGTCCAAATGCTGAACTCAGCTGCACAAACGAAGCATTAAGTTCACTATCTCTGTTCTGCAAATTTATTTGTGGGTGGTGAAATATTATAAAGAAGTTTGATTTGAAAGTGCACACACAATTGTGCCAAAATTTGACTGTTAAAATTAATTTTAAAGAATATTTAAAGAAAAACCAACACCTCATACCTGGTACACCCGCTTCTGCTCTCTCCAACCCTGGTCCTCCTGCACGGACCTTATGGGCTCCTCCCTCTCCGAGGGGACCCACAGTGAACTGAAAGGGGGATCCGGGGACATGCTGACCTTGATACTTCACACTAACTGTGTGCACACCCATCTCTGTGGGCACGAAGCGAATGCAGTACGTGTTGTTTTCTCCCTCCATGATCTCAGCCTTGTGTACTTTGCCAGATGGGCTGGTCACTTGAGCAGTCATGTCTGCGATGCTGATCTCTGTGGATCAAAAAGTGCGTTGAAGGAGGGAATTGTTTATGATTGATTGATTATGTTAATATTTTTCCACAAGTTGTACCAGGGATCTTTAGGCTTAGGTCACACTGGCTGCCAACATTGGCCACAGAGGCAGCTCTTCTTCTGCGGGTGATGCTCTCCTTCATCCGACCCTCTCCTGTCACTTTGACGGTAAAAGCACTTCCTGTTGGAGAAGCATAATGAGTGAAGTTAAACAGTTCAATAAATGAGTAACTAAAACTGCCATTTAAGTTACAGCACTGCTAGTAACTACCTGGAACATGCTGGTCTGCAAATTTGATGTTAATAATGTAATTTCCTGGTTCTGTGGGGCAATAAGTGACTTTGCAGGTGCCATCTTCCTGATCTTCAGTGTTGATATCTACTTTACTGGGTCCCTCAATAGACAAACTGAGCCCTCCATATCCTTAAAAAAACCAAAAAAAAACAATTAAAAACTGAACACATTTATAAATACTTATAATTGGTATCCAATACGAAAATGTTGAATGTTTTAATATCAATTACCTGCATCTCTGGTGTCAATGATAAAGTCTGCAGGCTCAAAGGTGCGAGCTTCACTCAGCCCTTGACCAGTTACACGCACACGGCTGGCATCACCAATCTCTGATTGGTTGATCATGACTGAGATGGGGCTATTAGGAATATGACGGCCATTTTTCTTGATGTTCACAAAATGCTCTCCAATTTCCTTGGGCACAAAGGAAATGCCTTAAGAGAAAAACAACAGAATTAGATGCAATTAATACAACTGAAGACTTAATATGAGGAAAAGAATGTGCGGTCAATTGCAGCTTACCCACGTGACCATTCCTGAGCATCTTGAGCAGACATGGCTCCTCTCGGCCAGAGGGGGTGGTAAGAGACGCTGTCAGCTGGCTGAGGTCCAGCTCGCCGATGTCTAGTGGGATATCAGCCGCTGAGCCCACCTTCAGATGAGACATGCGCATTGAGTCATCACCTGCGGACACAGACAGATTTGATGACTTCACTTGAAACAATGGACATGAACTTTTTTTGGTTTCCAAATATCATAGCAGCACTTGTGGCACCTGTGATCTTGGCCATGAAAGGGCTGCCAGGAATGTGCTTGTCGTTGTACTTGACAATGATGTTGTAGTCTCCGGGAAGAACAGGGAGGTAAGAGACAGTACAGGTACCGTCCTGATTATCTGTGCAGCTGATATCTGCCTTCGACGGACCCTCGATGGCCAGAGAAAGACCACCTAATGAACACACGAGGAATATCATAACCAGTTTTTTTCATTTTGGGCTGTTCAAATGACAGAATTTAAGGTTGTCTGTTAAAAATCATAAGAAAACGGAGAAACATTAATAAATAGGATTAATAAAATAAGCAATAAAATGAAAGCTGAATTGGTCAATATGTGAGCAGCTATACCCTCTCCGGCATCCTTGGTGTTGACGGTGAAGACTGCAGGTTTATTAACCATGCCATGAATTAGACCAGGACCATAGGCTGTCACATGGCCACTGTTGACATAATCCACATAGAACTGCAGTGGACTTCCTAAAATGCAAGAGGATTTAGTAATTTAGCAATTAATATACCGATTACCCCGACACATGTATTTCGCTCTTGTAAAAGCTCTTTGTATAGTCACGTTTTTTTTTTTTTTTAACCAGTCACAGATTCTTTAACCTGGGATGTGTATTCCGTCGTATTTGATGTCCATCTCATGCAGGCCAGCCTCAGTCGGGGCGTATTTTACGGTGACTGTGCCGTCCTTGTTATCAGTAATATCAGGCTTGGCCACTTTTCCAGAAGGCATTCTTACATCACCTGTAAGGCGTGGGGTACAGATAAGAATCTTCTTGTAGAAATCAGGACACTTCTACTATTGGACAGATTTGTAGAGTAGAATACCTGTAATTTCTCCTTTCTGGATGGTGAAAGGAATGACCAAGTCGAAGGGTCTCAGACCAGCTACGTCCAATCCGTTCATGCCCAACTGCCTGTCTGTAGCCTGTGAGGAAGTAGAAGAGAATCAGACCGATCAAAACTATTTCCACACTGAACTAAGACTGCCATTAGAACATGAAGATCTAAGGTGTTTTTCTCTGAGGCTTATGTCACATAATCGGAATTAGCTTACTAAAAAAATAAATAAAAAAAATTATTCCACTCGTTTAATTTACTAGGTCATAAGCCTATTCAAGATAAATGATCAACAACAGACAAAGAATAATATTAAACTCCCATAGAATTATGGCTGATGCCCACATATACCACAGTTAAAAGATTTGGGGTGTATAAGACTCTGAAATGCTTAAGTAGTCTTTTTTTAAAAGCATTTAACTGAATTGATCTTCAGAAATAATTCTAATTTGATTTGATTATCAAGAAATATTTCTAATATGATCCATGCAATGTGGTGTTGCTTAATGTGTGTGTGTAAACTGTGATACACTTTCAGTTTCTTTGATGAATAGAGAGTTTTGTTTAATAAATTAATCTTTGTGACCCCAAACATTAACGGTAGTGTGTATCGATTTTGTATCACGAATGAAGATGCAGCGCACACAGCAGACATGACAACAGGACCCTTAAAACAAAAAAAATGATAATGGAGATGAGGATGACGAGGATGATGATGCAGCCACCAACACTGTGAAAGAATGACATTCTAATGAGAGATCGCAGGATCAGTCAGTGATTGACCAATCTGGAGAAGGGGTGGAGAAAGAGCCAAGCAGACAAGTGACAATGTGACCAACGATGATGTACAACACAAAAACAACATCTAAATGCCCACACAAAAGACAATGAAAGTGTCGAACACATAGCTCAAGCTCAGCAACAACTAGCCATTTTGTTCAAATGTGTGATTCCCCACATTTAGCGGTTTCCAAAATGGCTGTCATTCTATGAATCAAGAAAAATGTATTTAAGAGTCATAAAGGCAGAATCATTGGAAATGAGGTGAAAAACCCTAAACCTGGGAGGAAGAGAAAAACAGGAGGGTGAAATAAGGAAGGACATAGGACCAACTGGGGACTCGTCAGTAGCAGAGCAGGAAATGGAGACGGGGAGGAAAGAGGGGCGTGTCAGTACCCATGGCTGGCCCATGTTGGGCGCGTAGGCGTACTGCAGGTTCTGGCTCTGCTGCATTAGTTGGTCTGGAGAGTCACCTTCCAAAGCCTGAGACAGGGCAACAGAATCAAAGATGAAATCCCTTCAATAACAACAACGTCTCTGATTCAAAGTCGCTCAACCAGAAGCTACTTTAAGAAATCCAGATTTTTGTAAAACAACAGTTCATCCTAAATTTAAAAAAAAATAAATAAAATAATTTGCGTCAGCAAAAGGTGGTTAAACCGTAAACTTGCATTTTAGAGAGAGAAAACTAAAAATTAACTTATTTATAATGCTACAAAATACACACACAACTCCAGTACGCTTCAGTTCTCACAAAAGAAATGCTGAGAAAATCCAGAAAAGTGCTAAAAATCCAGAAAGAGTGCTAGTTTGATTATACAATACAGTCATCACTCCAGTAAGGACTCACTTACAGCAACTTCCTCTGAGACCAAAATTATCATCATTAATAGAGCCAAGACTTTTCAATCCATGATCAAACTCAGACATTTAGGTTATTCTGACTTAATGCTGTACCATTTCTATTTGATTAGACTTATGGTTTTCCTTAAAACTGATTATGATTAAGTCTTTCAAAAATTCCATAAATCTACATTGACACCAACTGTCAAGAATTCAAATTCAAACAGCTTGAAGTCTACATCAGTAATTTGCTAAAACCAGGTATAAGTATAAAAAAATGCCAGCAAAATGATAAAACTTGCTATGAACATGGTGCATAAAATTAAAAGCATTTAGAAGTTTTTAAGTCTGGAAAAAGCCTTGTACTAAACATACACCTATAAATCTATACTTATTCAGCATCTCATTTTATAGAAATCCCAATTGTTCTTCAAATTAATATACAATTCAATTTAATAACATCAGATTAAATTTTTTTTTTAACAAGCATGACTGTCCATTACAGCAGAAAGAGAAAGTCTCTTTGCAATTACTGTGGGGCTTGGAATATTTTGGCTGTTGGACAATGAGGGGCCTTTGACTCAAAATATTGAGAACCGCTACCCTAGAGGAAAGAAACATATGGTTTTGGAACAATATGAGGATGACGACAATGGTCATTTTTATGTGAATTAATCCCTTAAAAGCTAACCACAGAGTAACCGCAAGAATAAGCTATGAATATATGCACATTGTAATGATGATTTTGCCTTGAAGGTTCACAGTGTTCATTTAACACTATTCCACTTGAAAGACTTTCCTGTGAGAGTTCAACATCTGAAATAAATAAACAGTGCTCCATATGAACACAAAGGATCAGTATGGCATATATGTACCGTGACTTGGAAGGGGCTGTTGGGGATGTGCTCTCCACCGAAGCGTACGCAGATGACATATTTGCCAGGCTGGGGTGCTGTGTAGAAGATGTCAAATGTTCCATCCTCATTTTCAACCACGTCCACATCCACCTCGCCTCCATCCGGAGTGCACACTGTGCACGTCACCTTGCCCTTCCCAGCTGCCTTTGCATCCACAGTGATGACCGTCTGCTCTCCGATCTGAATAGTTGGACCAACTCCAGCCCCTACAGAACACAGAAAAAGGCTTATTAACAGGTAACATGCAGACAGATGTTTTGTTATTAGATAGTTTAGTACCCATCCCTCCATAGATACATTCCACCATGCACTAGATGCAAAATATCTGGAGTGTCAAGGCAACAGATGCAGGGATTTGGGATCAATCACTTAAAGAGATTTAAGGATAAGATGTAATACAAAATGTAATACTCCTGTGACTTTATAATGATAGATCCACTATCCTTTTTTCCTGTTACCTCAATTTCCAGAGCTATCCATTTAATGATGCAATCACTAATACAAAAGAAATACGAAAGCTGAGGAAAGTAATACCAGTACATGTACATTCAACCACACTGGCATATTAAATACCTGGTAAGTTAGTCATTAGTCACCCGCAGTCAACAACTACTATGCTGCCATACTTATTTTATTATGCTATTTTAAAACGACTAGAATGCAAATCTACATATGGACTGCGTCTTAGCTATAGTTGTGGATAGGATGGCAGATTATGAGGCCTTTGGTATCAGACACCGTGCAATTCCGCATGCAGTACCAAATGACAAGACTAGATCATTATTCAAAGCGCTTACCCAAACCGTGACCTCCGATTGAGACTGAGACCGTGAAGCAGAGCGAGAAAAAGTGAAAAAGTAACAATCAGGGCAAAATACAACAAAATGTGTGCAAAAGATAAAACAGAAGTGAGGAATGAAGTGATGGGAACGTGAGCAGCGCTGCACAACAGGTGGTGTGTTTCTGGGTGGGGGACGAAGATTGGAGCAGTACACAGGACAAACTTTACACAAAAGGATAAAAATCTGTTCCCTTGTGACAACGAGCCCTAACACGGAGGTTTAGATTAGATGGAAAAATGGTTCAAAGAACAGTAGAGAGTCAGCAAAACATTCAGCTTCCAGAGGCTCCAAAACCACAAGATTATTCTGATCCCTCCACTCAGTGTACACTGGCAGATCATCTTAAGACACCGGAAATGGGTAAAGAAGCACATTTACCCTTTCCTTTCTATAATATGGACACCAAGTAGTTTGGCTCATTTTGCAGTAAAAGAGTAATTTGAAAAACGGACAATGCGATATTTAGACATTTTTTGCTATACACTGATATGAAAACAACAGGAATTTTTACCAGATGATTTGAACAGTTCCATTTTTAAATTACAATTCATAGACAAGTGAAAAACTTGGTTTTCATTGAATTTCTAAATTTGTGATGCATTATGACTGCAAAATAAACCCAATAATGCAATACGACTACTACACTGAAAAACAAAAAACACTAAATATTTACGCATTCGCATAATTTTTTTTTTTCAAGCGTTAAACTGCCATGCTATTGGCAAAATACACAGTAAAGCATGGCACCGTGTGCATTTATATTTCTAAAACAATATCCAATTGAGTAATTTGATTATCACATTAAGCAATAATAATTACATATTTTTTCACCATCATGCTGCACTGCTAAAATATTATATTGCTTTCTATGTTTAGTGCTGAATGGCTTCATCTGAAATTAATGGAAAGGGGTCTCTATAGTAGTATCATTAATGAAAGGAATGGCCATTTATTTCAACTGTTACAACCTGAGCATTACATACCTGTGACAGTGCATTTGCTGGCATCTCCTGTTGGCAGGGCTCTGATACGATATGGAGAGTATGGGATCTCATCACCACCGTATTTGATGAGAATTGTGTAGCGACCAGTCATATCAGGCACATAGGATACAAGATACGTCCCATCCTGATTATCACGAATGTTAGCCTTCTTCGGCTTCCCGTCAGGGTCCTAAAACAAGCATTAAGAACCAAACAATGCATAACATGTTGAATGAGACCATGGCAGCTTTATGGCTGTAAAGAGAAGCATCAACTCACAGTAATCTGGACCGCCAAGAGTCCCTCTCCTGCATCTTTGGCATCAATTGTGAACTCCACAGGCAGACTGGCAGGCACACCGGTGGTATTCAGACCGGGGCCACTGGCGCGGACCTTACTAGCATCATGAGTGGGCAGAACCTTCACCTTATAAGGACTGAATAAAGAGACCAAGAAGAGTGTGAGAGAGGAATAAACAGCAAGGACTGGGACCAAGGGAATTAAAAAATGCACCAGGCCTGTAATAATTTTAAATCCAATAGTTGATGCCAATACCACTGAAACTTCACAATACTTTAATGCCAACTGAAAAATACAGCAGAAAAAAAAAAACTGATGCCGTTTAATATTAATATAAAAAGGAAAATTTCTTAATTTAAAAGTACTCAATATCAAAACTGCAGAAAGTACCATTTTTTGTTAAGCGAAGTCAGGTTTCCATGTATTTTTTTAACAGATATTTAAGGCAAATTCCAGATTAAAGTACAAGCAGAAAATCAAGGTGGTAGTCATTGATCTGAGCCTGGAGTTTACCTGTGTGGGATCTCTTCATCGGCATACAGGACATTAATAGAATATGGCCCCTCTCTGGTGGGCACATAGCTGACTCTGTGAGTCCGGTCACCTTTATCCACCACCTCAACAGGCTCCACAACACCTACATGATAAACGGTCCTCTTAGTCAAATGGAGGGAGAAAGAAAAATGCCCAAGAAATAAAGATTATTAAATCAAGTTCTCACCTTTGGGTCCCTGCACTCTGACCTGCAAGGGAGCCACTCCAGCCTTGCTTGTATCCACAGAAAAGACCTGTGGGATGTTGGCACGCACATTGTTTCCAAGACCCTGACCCTGGCATTTCACTTTACTTGCGTCTACAGTATCATGCACAGGTACAGAGAAGGGGCTTCCTGTAGAAGGATTCAGAAAAAAGAGATTAAAATGATAAAAACAAAAATACACATAAAAGTTTACTACAATTATTATTAATTATATTAAATAAGAAAAATAGAATAGAAATAGATAGACAATACAATGTAAATATAAAAAATAAAAATAAATAAATAAAAATACTAGCATATGATGTAAAAATGCTGACCAGTGATTGGCTGGCCTCCATAGGTGACATTGAGGTTGTATGTGCCTGGCTCATATGGGATGTATTCAACACAACAGCTGCCATCTTTGTTGTCAGTGCAGGACATTTTGGCTTCAGAAGGTCCCTCCACAGCCAGCCCCAGTCCTCCTGTACCAGCCCCACTGCATCAAAAAAACACATACATGAAGCGAGGCAGACAACCTTACCACCAGACCTATTGACACTGGTTATAGCTCAAGATTGAAACAAAAAGCAGAGTGCTGAATCTACCCACCGGGTCTCCACAGTAAACTTGTTGGGTTTGTTAGTGATGCCAGACTGAAGTCCTGGACCATGTACACGCACACGTGCTGGGTCACAGCCCTCGGTCACAGGCACACGGAACGGGCTCTTGGGAACTGGAGCGTTATCATACATAACCTCAACACTGTGTGTGCCTATTAACATACAACACAAGATTAGCAACCCATGATACCACATTTTACAGTTTTTAAAAGTGGTGCTAAAACTCACCCTCCTCGTAGGGCGTGTACTCCACTTGATAGGTGCCGTCTCCCAGGTCTCTAATCAGAGCCTCAGTGTGGTTGCCTGATGGGTTATTAACACAGGTCTTGATATGATTGCCACCCGCTTTGGTGAGAGCACGAGCATCCACAGTGAAATCGGTCGTGGCCTCCCGGAAAACACCTACAGACAAACATTAAAAAGTGACTAAAGCAAAGACAAGAGGAACTTCCTGCCCGATACTCCAGAGAATACCACACTACCTTTGCCTTCCACTCCAGGTCCGAACACTTTCACTCCACTTGTCTCCACAGCAGGCTCCACGTTGAGTCTGGCTGGGAAGTTTGGCACATCCTGATCACCATAGCGGATTGTGAGAGTATAAGCTCCAGGGTACAGAGGGATGTAAGTGATGGTGTAGGTTCCATCCCCATTGTCCTGAATATGGACTTCAGCCTCGGTGCCATTGTCTGAGATGATCTCGATAGTCAACTCAGCAGGACCAGCATTAGTGCAATCGACCACAAACTGTCCTGGCTCACCAACTTTAGCTCGCTCCAGACCTGGCCCAGAACATCGCACCTATACATAAAAGACAAGTTAAGAGTATATTTGTTTCCTCTGCTAAAGCCAATATAGGACTCAAAAGGCCAAAACCACTTGCTGAGAAGTCGTGCAACATTAAGCAAATTACAGTTTATAGAACAAACACCCCACAAAGAGCTTTTCCTGACGCCTTCGTGTCGTCTTGTTAAACAGCCAGTAATATTTAATTCCCAGCTTTCTAAACGGCCTTACCTTAGATGGGTCAGTAGGTGCAACTGCTTCCACAGGGAATGGACTGCCGGGGATGGGAGCGCCATCATATGTCAGTTCAACCTCATAAGGTCCCTTATCTCTGGGGATAAAACGGACCTGGCTGGTTTCTGGGCTCAGGCCTGGCTCAACTTTACAAGGCACCGATTTACCAGATGGACCTGTGACTTTGGCGCCAACCTTGCCCTGACCACCTGCTCCTTTGGACTTGACTGTGATGTCCTGATCCTTTCCGACAGTCATTGCTAAAAAACAAACAGCAGATGAATGTAACTTGTAAAGGGGGATTAAATGAACTTTTGACAATATATTGAATCTAACACAGAAACATCTGTGAGGCTACTTTGAAACTGAGAAATCCAAGCAACTCATTTGTTACTCTCAGGTTACCTGGCAAGCTAGACAAGTGAAGTATTCACTTACTATCTCCAATACCAGCCACTTTAACTTTACTGAGATCCAGGGATGGGGCAACAGCTACAGCAAACGGGCTCTTGGGAATGGGATCACCACCATAGGTGACATTCAAACCCATATTGCCCTATAGAAGAAAATGAGTACTTAGATTGAACCAGTAGTCAATAGCTAAACAACATTTAGAAAACCATAGTTAAAATTTAAATCAAGGCAAAATATTATTTTTCAAAACCCAAGCGTCACCAGTCATGGAGACTACAATAGCAAATGTGGCTCACCTGCTGAACAGGGGTGTATTTAACAGTGTGGGTGCCATCATGATTGTTGATGATGTCAAAGTCACGGACTGCCTCTCCCTTGGTGGGTCCAGTGAACTGAGCGTCAAGCTTAGCTTTGCCTGCAGCCTTGGTGTTCACAGTGAAGTGTGTGGGTTTGTTCAACTCCACACCTTAAAAAAAATAAACAACAGCATTAGAGATTCACCTTTAAAACTTTTAACTGAATGGATGGTCATACTAAATTGTCTAATCGTTAATTTTCTTCCATTTTATTAAATACTTTCTCACCAGTACGGTTGAGTCCAGGGCCTTCTGCTTTAACCTTGCTGGCATCATGAGAGGGATCAACCTTGATTCTGATGGGAGTCAGGGGAATGGCCTAGAAAAGGAGACTAGTTTGAATAAAAGAAACCACACTAGACCATTCACCACATACACTTGTGCTTCCTCTTACCTGATCGGCAAACAGCACCATGATTGTGTAGCTGCCTGCCCCAGGAGGGGTGTATTTCACAGTGAATGTGTCATTGTCATTTCTAATGATGTCAAAATCGATGTCAGCCTCGGCAGGCCCCACAACACCTGGAGCGCATTTGATGCCTATGCTGATGTCACCTTGAAAGATGGAGGACAAAAATAACAGTTAGCTTATTTGCCTCATAAAGACAAATTTTAAGCTTTTTAAAAGCTCTTTTCTTACCCTGTCCTGCCTCAGCACAATCCACAGTGAAGTATGTTGGTTCGAATGCCTTCAGGCCAGTCTTGGCCACTCCAGGTCCTGATACTTTGACCTTATTGGGATGGCACCCTGCCCCAATGTTCATCTATACAAAAAAATGCATTGAGAACACATTAAAATGCTTTTTATTAGTAATTCTAAAGACGTTTACCATATCTGAATGACTACCCACCCTGAATGGGCTCTCTGGGATGTTGACTCCGCCCCAGGACACCATCACAGTGTGTTTGAGTGGTTTGCGAGGGGTGTAGCTGCAGCTGTATGTTCCATTACCATTATCCTTCACCTGAACATCCACTGGGTTCCCATCACGGTCCTGAGAGGGAAAGAGCTTGTTAGTGCTTTTTTTTTTTTTTTTTTTTTTTTTTTTTTATTGAGAGCAATGAGTCAGTCAAGAGTCAAAAAACTGAAACCACACCTGAGCTTGAATCTTTAGAGGAGCTTTGCCACCTAGTTTGGCATCCACAGTGAACTCTGCTGGTTTGCCAACTGAAAGGCCAGAGCTCTGCAGACCTGGACCATAAGCCTTCACCTGAATTACAAAAAAAAGCATCATAAGAATTAACAACATTACTCATTTAGGGTATTGACTACCAGCTGCTCATGTTAGGAATATTACTGTTTGAAAGAAGCCAGATTAATTACCTTGTCAGGGTAGAAGTCTTTTCCTGGAGCAGGCACGATTTCAGCCATGAAAGGGCTTAGCTGGATGTCCTCGTTCTTACAAAGCACATGAACTGCATACTCGCCCGGTTCTGTGGGCCAGTACCTCACATCACAGGAGCCGTCTCCCTTATCGTCACATTCAATCTTAGCTGGGGATGGGCCCTCCACTGAGAAACCTGAATGGAGAATTCCCAAGTTCATACTGGATTTAAGAAATACAAGTGAATGGGTAATGGGTAAAAGCAGAGCTACTACGTACCCAAAGTGCCCACATCATCTCCGACAGCTTCCACCACAAAGTCAGCAGACTTGCCTACCACACCACTCTCCAATCCGGGACCCCATGCCCTGACCTGCTGCGGTCCTGCTTCAGATCCAATCTTTACCTCAAACGGACTGAGAGCAAAAAGAAATTGGCATTTATCAAGTCCAACCACTACTTTCTTATTGGTAATAGAAAATGACTGCATGGGATTAATTATTTACCTGCGTGGGATGTGTTGTCCACCCCATGTAATCGTGATGATGTAATTGCCAGGTGTGGTAGGGTAATACTCAAAGCTGTACACACCATCTCCCAGATCCTTCTTCTTACAGGGCTCCTCAAGACCCTCTGCATAACACATTTAGTTGTTTGGTAACTAGCTTTTAAAACATCTGTACTGTAGCTTAAGTTAATACAGAGGGCTCTGGCACTGTGAATATGTACAGCATCCACTCACTGGGCCCTTTGATGGTGACTTTGAGGTCTCCAGTGCCAGCTCCTTTGGTGTAAACCTTGAACTCTGCAGTCTCCTTAACTCTTAAGCCTTTAGGCTGCAGCCCACGGCCCTTGGCTCTACACAGGCTTGGATTACAGGCTGGCGAGAACATAACCAAGTTAGTACAAATTTGTAGTTAACCGGGTGCCCTTCACTTTACATTATTTAGAAGCAGTGTCACAATTTTCTATGTATGATATCCGTGCATAAATTGGGTTAACAGCCTTTTTTGGTTGTGACAAGATTAAAATATGTCCACTGTCTGTAAAGAGCTGTGTAGATGTCAGTTACCAAAAATATTCTATAATGTCTGGAAAATACTTTTGGAAACAGTATGTTTAACATTTCAGTGTAAAGCCTTGCAACACAGACTTTGATTGCACACTGCATTATTGTAAATGTGTCTTCTGTTTACAAGTTGAGAAACATCAAGTTTATAATATCTATTATTTTAAAAGAAATAAAGTACTGCAACTCTGTTCTTAAAAAAAAAAGCAGACAGGAAAAAAACCAGCATACTGGGGGAGAGATACTGGGCTCTACTCGTAGTATAAATTCTTATCTTTCTTTGTCTTAATCCAAAAAGCCTTACAAGAGGAAGTGGTAAGAATGACTGTACAGTGCTGAATAATACTGGTGGAAAAACTGTCTGATAATAAAACGCTATTTTAAATGTTCCATTTGAATACTGCTCCACACATTAGTGAGTCACAGGAATTTTGCTTGGCTTACAATGCCATGGATAACATTGTCTACACACGTCTCTGGAGATATGAACATCTATTACCACTTATATGGGCAATTAAACACTTTCTGGTCAGTATAACCAGTGGTTCAAAATTATGTCATGTAATGTCATTGGCACTTTGCAAATGTAAAGGGTTGGTAGCCTAAAGTGAGGGGCAACTGAAAACAACAGGACATTGACAGAAAAGCAGCAGGTCAAGTACCCAAGACATATCCAAGGAAACAGGAAATGACATCAAAAGCCAAAAGGAGGCCGATCCAAAGAGAAAAGGAGAGATACCAGTAGATGTAGACAACACCAGTCCTTCAAAAGAAGAGACACAATTGCCAGTGAAGAAAAACAGAGGAAAAAGACAGCAAGAAAAAAGCAATACAGACAAGGACAGATAGCGGAAGCCTAAACTTTTAAAAATGAAGAAGTTTTATACAGTGGTAATGACCTTTCCATGCCTCATTAAAATGAATCCTGTGTGTATATCCCTTTCACCTACTTCCCTTTCCTGACCTAAGCACAATATATTCTAGCCCTTCTCCGGCTCTTACCTTCTCCCACATGGACAGTGTAAGGGCTCTTGGAGATCTGCCCCCCAGCAAATGTGATGTAGATGATATGCTGGCCCTCCTGAGTGGGCTTGTAGGTGCATCGGTAGCTGCTGTTGCCCTTATCCTCAACACTACATTCAACAGTACCCTTCTTTCCACTGGGGTCCATAATGACCACCTCGACCTCTCCTACTCCAGCACCTGAGAAAGAACATCTTGTTTTTAAAAAAAAAAAAATGTCTATTTTGGTTGGCTTAATTATGTTACTTTAGATAAACTAATGTTTATTTTGTCTACTTCATCTTTATTTAGCAAAAAAATAAATAAAAAGCTGTTAATATACTTTATTAAAAATAAAGCATCATCTACAACCAAAATAATCATAACATATGATATACTAAGGACAAGTACCAGCTGTGTAGACATCAAAGTATGTCGTCTTGTTGGCAATGTTGCCAGCAGGCTCAAGGCCTGGGCCCTGGGCAGTGACCTTGCTGGAGTCTCCCTGAGCCATTCCCACATCTACCTCAAACGGGCTTTTGGAGATGTGTTGCCCTGCAAACAGCACTGTCACCTAAAAGAACAGACACAGGTCTATTAAAAACCAGGCAAGATGGTTTGCTTCTGTACTGTGAAGCACTGCCCTTTTTTAAAATATCACAGTGGGGTTTTTTTTGTTGAGATGTTTTATGTTTCATCTTTTGAGGTAGACACTTCTAAGTACCTTGTGTTGCCCAGTGACTTTTGGTACATAGAATACTGAGTAGGTGCGGTTCTTGTCATTGTTGGCTGTAACTTTGGCCTCCTCACGGTGGCCGGCTGGGTCCTCCACATAAACCAAAACCTCACCCTGACCGGCGCTGATGGTCTCAACAGTGAACACTGCCTTCTTCATCACAACATTACCTGTGGGCTCAATACCTGCACGGCACAGAACAATACTCATGATTCTTCACTTCCCAAGAACTCTCAAACACTCATAACAAAATGATCAGTTCATACATAAAATTAAAACATCATATATGCAACTGGTGACCGTTTACCTGGTCCATAGGCACGGGCCTTTTTAGGGTTGAGTTTGGGCCTCAGGGGAGCACCAGGCTTGAGTTTGGCTTTGGGGAACTGGGATAGGTAAGTCATAACAGAGTGCTCGTCCACATTGGGATCAACGATTTCTTCTGGAGTGATCACCTGGTGAAGAAACAAGCATGCGATTTAACCTAAACCAACTAGAATTCATGCAATTTGCAAACGTTTTGTAAAAAAAAGTGTTTTTATTGTGCCATGACAACACGACAATGTAAAGTTTATTAACATACAAATTGAGAAGTTTGTATCATAGCAACATCAGCCCTAGGGACGGAAACACCTAACCACATGCATAACTGACGGCACGCAACATGCCAGCCTCGGCACACCATCAGCACACACCGTGACAAAGAAACCTCATTGGGGTAGTTTCGATACACGAGCAGAGAAAAAAGTGATTTGACTCTGTTCCCTATTTGTCTAGTCTTTCAAAAAAAGTTAAACCATAAGCACTACTGTAATACTAGGTGAGACTGCATACTCTAACTTTACAGTTATGACCAAAATTAAAACAGCATGTGGCGTGACAGAGACAAATGCTTTTTCATTTGTTTCCTTTAATTTAGGTCATGATGAAACCACAAAAGCAGTGGTTGCTGCACTGAACAAAAAACATGCCAGGTGGGGGCTCTAGAACATTGCGTTCTCGGATTATTCAGGGGTTAATGAGAAGGCCAGAGATAACTGATCTAGGGTAAAAGTACCTGAGGAACACCAAGCCAGTCATCAGCCTGCTGCATGGCCTCCCTGGCATTGTCCACAGGCTTGGTCTGGTCCCACGAATCCCAGTCTGGACAGAGACCTGCACACCAAAAATACAAATGTATAGATCGCATTTGCCTACAATTTCTAAAGACTTTGTCAGACTTATTTTAAAATACCCATCTTGTCATTTACAGCATGAAAAAAATAAAATATTTGACTAATAACAAATAATTTATTCAGTATGTCCATGCAGGGATCAACAACATTTATATTTAGTTGAAAAGCTATGTACTGTAAGCAATCAGATTTCTATATTATTTCTAAGACTCTTGATTAAGATCCCATCATTCATGTAGGCTGACCATGTCTAATGGGAACACCAAAACGTTCTAAGACCAAAACAGTATCTCAGATCTTTCACCTGGAGCACAACTGTCCACCAGAGCGCCAAGGGCTTTCCCTGACTGCCAGTCCCGGCTGAAGTTGGTGATGGGCAGCTCGGGCAGCTTGTTCTGGATCCATCCGAGCAGCCTCTGTTTAGGCGTCTTCTGCTTGCTTTCTTCAGTCTCTTCCTCCTCGTCCCACATGGGCATGGAGATGGAATAATGGAGAATCAGAGTCCATATCAGACCAAGGATGAGCTTCAGGTTCCCATCAACTATGGCCTTACTGTCTGTAACAGAGGGAGAGAGAAAAGTTACAGGGAGCTTGCCAAAGCACATTGGAGGTTTTTTTGTTTGTTGTTTCTTTTCCTTCATCTGAGGGCATCTAAAATTGAATCAAATCCTTTTATCATTCAGCACAAGATGGTGCAATATGCTGCAGACCATTCCTCAAATGGTCACCAAACAATGATGCACTTGTATCTGCTCTGCACATGTGAAACATTCGGACTTAATGCTGGCATGGCTTCAGATTCAGAGTGTAGATTATAATCAGAGGAGACGTTTGTGAATTAAACGGTCACCGTCCGATCGGCGGATTACTTCAGGACAAAATTTTCAGTTTGAAATCTAAGAGAGATTGATAAAGAATGGTAGCCTTTTAATATTTTCTTTGCTCTTATTCAGTTCTTAAAAAGATGGAAATAAATGTAAACCCCAGCTCCACCCTGTGTTGACATCAAGAGCTGATCATACATAGCCTGATCTCCACCCACATACACCATTTTCACACTTCCCTTTCCCTTGCCATTTCTCTTTAACAAGAGCATACGCCCATCCAAAATGTGGTTATAGGCTTGCACATGAGTCCAGAGTTACAGAAGAGACAAAACAACTTCAAAAAGCACAAACAGAATGCTCGTTGTATACTATGCTGCATTGAGTAAGTGAGGCCTAATACTAACAGAGACAGTAAGAGAATTAAGACATATTTGAAGATAATGTGGATAATTGTTCTTTGATAACGCTCACATGCCCTGGGGAGGACTTGGGCAGGGCAGCGTAATGCAGTGCAACTTCCTTTTTTAACTGACACACGCTCCACTGAGGATGCTGTTAACCTTGCAGGGGACAAAGGGAGGGGTGATTGTTTCGATATAACAGAAATACTGAAAAATTACTTTGGCATTTCATAACTAAAGTGACACTTTCAAACGTATGTAAAATAACGTGAAGGTTAAGTATGCTTATGTATTAATGTCAATTTAAAATAAATTTCTTAAAATGTTAACTAATCTAAAGAAATGAGCAGTTTAATTTTGTCAATGTCATTGAAGATACTTAAATATAGTAACAAATGTATTGTTCATTGTTAAGCTAATGTTAAAAGCACTACATAGATAAAAGTGTAAATAAGTATAAATGCATTTTTACAGTTAACATATAAATAAATCAAGGTTTTTGAGAAATCAGACTTTCCGTGAAGGTATGACAATAAATAACGGCTTTGATTTTGGAGTAAACTACCCTTTAAAACCTAGCAAAACTCAATCTATAAAAGCAAACTGTCTCAAGGAGGAAAGCAAGCACTTTGGTTCAGAAATAGACTCAAAATGAATGCGCTGTATATTGTGAGATCTCACATAACGTTTATCCCCCTCCTGACCCATTCCAGTTATCCAACAGTGCTTGTTTGGCCATGTAAAATAATACATTCGCGTTTTTCTGTAGTTCTGGTCTCCCGTTGCGGTTTACAAACCATGAGCCCCCAGAGCCTGCTGGAATTCATCTTGGCTTCTGGTGAAGGTGCTATTGAACCCTCTCTGATCCCTTTATTCACAGACCAAACACACTGGGCATGTGCTTCAGCAATAATATGGAAATTTATGGACCCATAAAGAAGTGTCATTATGGTTAATGCTGGAAGGGGAAGTTTCAGCATCACCAAATTCTTCCAGAGTCAGCTCTAGAGGAACGACCCATAGATCACGCTTACCTTGGCTATGATTAATCTTATTCCTATGTAGGTTCAGATGGGAGAAAATACAAGTTAAATATTAGAAACAAACCCAAATCAGCATAATACAATAGTGCAGACTATGGTGGACTATTACAGTCTGATTCACTGTTATGGCAGTGAAGAGAAGACAGAAATAACAAAGAGTGCTGTTACATGGGAACTTGTTGCCGCTTGTTTAAAAAGGTATTAGAGGCAGAGTCTGCCATCCAGTCAAGGCAGGGCAGGGCTTACACAGACATGCTAGGGGCTGTACAATTAAAATTATCTTTTTGGATGTTTTTGCCCTTTAGGGCCTCTGGATTTATCTTGACATTTGTCAAAATCCTTTAGTTTGTTTCATATGGTTAAAGACACAGGAAAGAACTGCTCAACATAACCAGGATTAAGTGGGCCGGCATATAAAATTGGTGCCATCTTATTTAAATCACCCCCCCCAGCGGCCCACCATCACAGACAGACAAGTACGCTGTGGTTTACATTTCCCAATAATCTACTAAATGAATAACAATATAATGTGATGTCTCAGGAAAATTTTTGGGGTGTTTTTGGGATGGGAGTAGGGATGTTTGAACGAAGAGTTTCCAAGTCGGCATGAGCCCTATGTAATTAGGCTGATTGAAGTCTTGTTCCGCACTGATCAAAAGTATTTCCTAGGATGCATTTTTATACCATGCTCAAAAAAAAAAAAAAAAAAAGTTTGTGAACTGTAAAGAGTGAACAAGCAGCACACCAACATTCATTTGTCTCCATTCCTGCTTTAACACTGCTTTAAAAAAAAAAAAAAAAAGCCTTAGATGGACAAGCTGACGCCACATGGCCATCCTCAACCATGTCTAAATGCGGTGGGTGGGGGTCAGAGGGGGACCCAGGCATGGTGACGTATTGCACACAATGGCAAACATATGAAACATGACAGGAATCTGTGTTGCTGCAACATTCCCACCACACACTGCAGGAAACACACAGCATTCTCAATCCTTTTAAGGACATTTGTGCTCACAGCTCTCCATCAAATTCCCAAAACATGAATCTCATGTCCAAGAGAGAAAGCTGGCAGTTAGTAAGAGAAGATAAATCAAAAGGAGGCTGAGGAAGAGATAGATGATAGAAAGAAGACAGGGAGAGAACAGGATGGTGACTAAAACGGTCAAAGACAAAATATACAAAAGGACGGAGATGGCTTGTGTTCGAAACCCAAGGAAGCGGCATTCCTGTCCAGTCACTCGATGACTAAACTTGATGTTTTCTGCATGAAGGCATCATGACATCATGTCTGATGATCCAAAACAAATCTAGGGGTTTAAAGATAACCATTTAAAAAGATAAATATTTAGGTGACCATAATAGTTATTTCTCAGGAGACATGACTAGTCATGGCACATTCTTGGATGAATTTATCTGCATGGCTTCATCAGATGTTTTTTGTTTGTTTTTTTGTTTTGTTTTTTCAGACCACACAGCAAATAATTGTGGCTTAAAAGGCAACAATATGCTGCCAATCATGTGCTAAAGGCACGCGTTTTGTTTGCTTCCTACCACCATATTCTTCTTGCCAAGCTTTCAGAAAACCAGAACTTGGATAAGGAGGTACAGAGACAGTGTTGGTGAATTGTAGCCTTCCCGGTCGAGTCATGTGGGAGTGCAGAGTCATCAGTAGTGGATCAGAGCAGAGATTCATTCCCATGACTCACCCTGTCTGGACCTGCCAAATCACCTCAGCCACTCCAACATCAGCCCTCAACTTTGACCCCACAACTGCCGCACTACATAACACACTACAGATGTCTAAACACACCGAGGATGATGAGGAGTGTTCACCCCGAGATGCATTTCATAAGAAAATGTCACATATTTCAGTAAGATAATTAGCCAAATAACTTTTCATTCACAAAGTTGAGGTCATTTTCCAGCAGCGGGGGTTTTGTGTTTGCGCACGGCTGTAGAGGAGGATTGAGGAAATTGCACACATTCCAAAAAGGTCTTATCATCGTGGTCAGGACGTCTGTACACAAATGCAATCAGAGACATGGAAAACTGGACAGGACTGACCCCCCTCCTCTTTCTATAGTCTACAAAGACATTTCTTTCCTCTTTGTAAGAAAAGACGATGATAATTTTAAAAAAGTGAATGAATAAAAGTATTTTATTTTGTCCAAACACTAGTCCAAAAAGCTTTTTCTTCCACAAAGTATTTTTATGATATGCAGAAAGATAAAATTTAATAAATACAAAAAATAAATACAAAAAAAAAAGTTTGGATTGCTAAATCTATAAAAATAAAAAAATTAAAAAATTGATTTTTGGTTGAACTATCACTTTAACAGGAGATGTAACAAGATTATTAGGATTTTATTTTAAAAAAAATGTAAAGCAGGACAGGACTTGATCAGTTAATGATTGGATGAAGTGAAGTCTGAATAAGAGCTTGCAGATGATTGGAAGAATGGGGCAAATTTAAGCAAACTATTTGATTGGATAATTCTGTAATTTGAGTAGTTAAGAGAAGAAACCGATGCTTGGTTGAATTGATTATAGGCAAAGATCATTTCCACTTAATGCCAACTTTAAGAGTTAACTAGGGCTTGTCTGGATTCTCTAAGATATAACTTTCTAATTCAGTGTTTTATTTCAGTTAATGCCATGATAAACTGTCACCACATGGGTCTCCCACAATGCCACTAGTGCTTGTCAGCACGTTTCTTTTATCTCCAACATCAGCAGTTTAAAGAACCTAAAAAAGCATGAAAACCAATGTTGTGCCTCAGGTCTTAATGAGGACCATGTGGCACAGAAATGTTGAATTCTGTTCACCCCGGCTTTGGTTTTTAAAACGGAGCTCATCTAATACAGGATTTTAGGAGCATGAACTCTGCTAGAAAACTTCCTTTTCTTTTACTTTCTATGACTTCCAAATGTCCCTCCCTCCTTTCCTCTCTCTCTCTCACTCACTCTCTCTCTGGAAATGTTCCCCTTGGTTTTTTAGCCTTAAAAGGGCAGAAGCAAACTTGATCCTGGCAGGCCACCCATTCCCTTGCACAGGGGTTTCTGATTACAGCTGCGAGTGGGAGGGAACAGGAGGAGGCAGGGAAAGGAAGAGAAGGACTGAGGGAGGGAAAACTGACTAGAGCAGAAAACTGCTGTGGTAGTGCTTTTGTAAAACCCCATATTGACAGAGCTGGATTGTCATTTGGCTTGGTTCTTTAGTGGCTGGACCGAACCCAGCTCCATCAAATTTACCTCAGAAAAGAGGCCAGGAGTGTATCTGTCCATATTATACATATGATTTTCATTATGTCAAGCTAGTAGAGCGTGTTTAGCGCCATAATCCATATATCACAGGCATACAAGGCCAGCCTACATTTTAACAAGATCACTAAAGATGTGGCCATGTTCAGCGAGATTTCTGTTCATCAGTAGTCCTGCCAGCGTGACTGCTAACATAAATCTCTGCTCTTAAATAAGGGTGGAGATGAATGCCTTGGGACAATCAGATAAGTGCCATTTGTGCTGAATTCTTTCCTGAAACCATCAAGAGTGAATAACCCAACCATCTCAATTATACAATTGTTAAAATAAGTCTTAAACTAGCATGTAAAAATAAATCAAATTGCATTCTTCATTCATCAAGGAAGTGCCATGCAATACCCATTAAGAAACACTCCCGAACAAGGGTGATGTGATGGGGGTGTTTCCTAACGCTCCTTTCCTCGATTCTACTTGCACTTCTCTTATTTGCCATTCATCTTCCTTTAAGCCATACGAGTAAAGCTATCTTCAGTCTAAAAATATAGCAAAAAAACAACTTCAGCCAAATTCAATTTCTTATCTCCAAAAGGAAGGGGCAAAAAGTTGAATTGCTGTAATCTATGCCCAGAGGAAGAGTTTTTCACCCCTTTTATCGATTGCTTAGCCACATTCTTTTTTACTCCTCTTAATTCACCATCTCCAGTCTAGGTCAAGTCCCTGTTTATCCGGTCTACCTACCTATTTATCTGTCTCACTTTGTAGTCATGAGGCTTTTCGGAGAATACGGAGCGCGTGGCAGATGTCTTCATGTGGTTTCCATGCAGTGGTTTTGTCTAGTAGGGTGACAACGACCTTAAAAACCTTTTTCTTTACAGTTCCAAGTAAAGTGGAACTTCAACATCTGAGTCACAAAGAGACATTCAAGTGCAAAAATCACCCTATTCTTTCGCTGGCACAGAAATTTGGAGGTTCAAGCATACCCAAATAAATGATAGAACCACATGGAGGCTTGGTTGTGAGACTTGCCATAGGGTGCTTTCCAGTGTGGTGAAGGGTGTGAGGATACACGATCACGCACACTTGCCACTGGTGCAAGTAGGCAAAAGTACACCCACTGTATTTTGGTTTACGCAGACTCATATTTAGAGCAGCTACAGTGATGTGAAAGTTCTGTTCAGTGAAGCAGTTTGGATTCAGAAGTAAAATCCATTTTATTTTCTACCTTTCACAACAAATATAAGATATTTTTTCAATTTCAAATCAAAATGTAAGGTTGAGTTCTATCTCAGAGCTGGTTGGTTCGGTTCATCTTTTAGCGCTATAGTCTAAAAGTCTTTAATCTATAGTCTTTTTAATCCCCATGACAAAAATTTGAAGTTGAACAGTTCTGCAACAAAGGCAGCTGATAAAGTGACCCACTGCTGTGCTCCTTTGCCACAGGACTGTTGCCCAAATGAACAGGAAATCCTGGCATTGCCAATAAAGCACAGGAACATGAGGAAGCCTTCCTCGGCCATTGACCTGTGAAATAATACATGCCTCTCCATTTAGCTTTGCAATTCTTTATAAAATAAAATGTTGATTTTTTTTTATTAAGCTTATAGCTTTTTACAAATAAAAACACTGAAAAGTGTGTGTTATAGTGAGAATATTTAACAATTACATGTGATGAACAGGGAAAGACTTAAAGTAGTCAGAACAAAACCAATATACAGGAATCTTCAGTTTACTTCGTTTCAGAGGTTCTGAGCTATTACTTAACGTTTCTGTATTATGCACCTCTAGGCATACACTTCACCTACCCAACAGAATCAAGTTTTTACTTGTAACTCATTTTGACAAGCTAAACTAAGACATTTATGCGTTAACTCATTGTTCTGACTTATTCAGAATTATTGCATTTAAAAATCACTTCAACCGAAACTAGGCATTGAGCAACTTCTTAGTTGAACACCATCATATGTTCTTCAGTGTCCCAAATATGCTTAAAAATGCTATGGTGACCAAGATCTTGTTTTGTTACATCACATTTAAAGTACTAACACGCCAGATGAAGAAACAGATTAGCACGTCTCTAGGCTCCACACTTGAAAGCTCTTTTATGAGCCCCACCCAGATGAAGACAGAGATACAGGCCTGTCATGCTCTTCCAGGCTTTGGAAGGCAGCACTGCATTCGTATAGACAGGTAAAATATGGGGCCTGTCATGACAGGGGTACACGCATACCACCTTTATACTTGCTCCGTGATTCTCTGAACATTCGTGTTGCAATGTCCTTATTGCAAACCACGTACACTGCCAATGATACAAACAGCTCCAGTTACAAAAGAAAGCCAATAACCATATTGAATTCCTAAAGGGTGCAAATAACTTGCATACATGGTAAAATGCTTCACCGGCTGGAGATGCCATCATAAAATACAATTGCATCGTCATCTGTGGGCAAGCAACTCAGTCCAGTGAAACCGATCGCTCATTAACAATAAGGGATGAAGGTGTTTCTAAGAACAAATATTGAGCAATTGCTGAATAATCCTTGATTGCACCATCTCAGAGGATGTTTATTTATGCCCTCTGGACGCTGTTGGGAAACTCTCCCATTAAGAGCTAAACCCTACAGGCACTGGGTTGTGGCACAGCTGATGAAATCATGGGATTCCGGAAGAGAACAAATTATACTTAAACACTAAAGGCAGAATGAATAAAGGAAGTCTAATTCAGCATCAGACTACACAGTGATTCAGTACAGATTCACCGTGCTTGTGCTCGAAATGAGCCATAAACTGGAGGGCGTGCCACCGTGTTAGTCATCAATCAATCACAAGCAGCACTGAAACAAGGATCCGTGTCTCGACATCTCGAACACAAGCGATGTTGTGCAACTTTATGTTCTAATCCCTCCGTTAAACCGTTGACACCCAAAAACAAGCACATTAAATTTTGATGAAGACAGCTGTGCTTCTCTTGAGAGGAAGGCGTGTCCTCGCAGATCGATAACTTCATTCTGTTTTGCGCCACCGGAAAACGCCATGTTAGCCTTGACGCGACTATAAGAAGAAAAATCAACACCTATAATAAAAAAACAGCTTTCACTGAAATGAAAGCCTCTAGCGTAAGAAGCGAACATTCCCGTTAAGACGTACGGTACAGTGTTTCACCCTTTGCGCTCTTTTGTTACACAAATGCAGAAAACGTAAAGTTTTGGTGCACTTGTCGAGTTCGGGCTCATTCGGCACCCGGGCTAGGGTTAAACCGGGCCGAACTATTCGCCACGATGCCTGCTGCCGCTTTACGACAATCGGGGCTGGACTTGCAACAGTTGAATGGAGCGACTGTGGTCCCTCGCTCCTTTGTCAGACTCTCAACCGCAAAGGCGATTAAAGCAACCTCATCGCGAGCGACAAGTCCGAAAAAGTTCACAAAACACGTGCAACTTCCAAGTCGGCGATACAACTGCCCACGAAACAACCCCTGGCCGCAAAGGCCTCGATTCCCCTCATCTTTTTCCCGTTATTTTTGTGGCCTGCCTAAAATTTCATGCCCCTGTTCGTGCCGGGTCGTGCTGGATGCCACGAGCTTTGCTTTACAACTTGCACAGTATTCGATAAAGCGCGAGGTTCGATTAAAAAAAACAAAACAAAACATACCTATAGACACCAGCTTGATGTTTTCCCTGTCGAGGAACTCCAGAGCCACAGAGACGTTCTCCAGCTGCATCTGTCTGAACGTGGGGCGCTGGTTGTACTTGCGGAACATCTTCTTCTGGCTGAGCACCTCCAGGAGCGCGATCAGCCGGAGCCCGTCGCTCAGGTCCGTCTGCAGGTTCGCTATGCGCTTGTTGACGCATTTCAGATGCTCGTTGCACCAACGCGTGAATGTGTTCTGCTGGATCTTCTTCCACGGCGCGTCCTCGGCGAGATCTTTCTCTGTAGCGGGCATGTCTGCGTCCTTGTCCGGGGAGAGAGAAGCGTTGGATAGGGGAGCGGCGGCGGCGGCGCTCGACTGGTGGGGGCGTGTGTGTTGACTCATTTTTATCGACTCGGGTCTCCTGCACTAATTCGCTGTCTCGCTTTTTGGGTGGAGTCTGGTGGAATTGTACGATTTGTGTGCTCTTCTTTCCAGAGTTATGTGACTGGAAGGGAAAACAAAGAATTGATTGAGATCAGGCTAAAATATGCACGTGCGTTGAGTTGCATTTCTTATCGACACGTGAAGTGCGCGGGCATTTACGAACATTATTTTATTCTATAAAACGTTTCGGACGACTTTCGAGAAGTTGCTGAATGAAAGCGTGCCGTTGTGAGTCATTCATTTAGTCGTTTTATCTGTAGGTGCACGGTAACTGGTCTGAAAACAGCTCACACGGTACAGCGTTCAAGGGATATTACGCAATGTCTAGTTTGAGAAAACCTCTGTTGCGTTTGCATGTACTGACAAAAACACTCCGCATAACGTGCAAAGTTAGTAATCAGAAGTATGCTTTTGACGTGAGAGAGCAATAAATCATTTAACTGAATTAAAGCTCTGTTAATCTACATTACGTTTTGCCATATGTTTAAATATTTTATTTAATACTGAAACAGTGTTACATTTTTATCAATGCATACGGCCTAGATCAATCCAGACTAAATCTAAGCAAGTGTTTTGCCACGCCATAAGTATCCAATTATGATCTGCAGTTGGGGAAGGTGTCCAAATAACCTAAGTGAAAAATTCACAATAGATCAGTTAGAAAGTTCAGAATGTGTCTAATATGCGCTGGAATACCCAAAGTGGGCAAAATATAAATCTTGGCCCGATCTTTATCCTCCTCGTAGCCGTTTTGTTGGAGAAAACACACCAAACAGAACAATTTAGAACCGCATTAATCCCACGTTTTGACTAAATAAGGCAAATGAGCCAAAACAGTGTGTGAGGACGCAGTCCAAAAAGAATGTTTCCCTTCAGAGCTTTTTTCAGCGTTTTGTCTCTCCAGGAGAATCTGTGGAATGCCCTTCATGTAATGAGCCACCGATGCCCCCCTGACCCCTCTCCGGTCCCCACACCCCTTCATAAAATATCTACATAAACCACATAATGCTTTATACTCTCGCTCTTTGTCTTTCCTATTTATGCTCAGGGAAGAAATGCTCAGACTTATCTTAACCCATAAGGTTACTTCAAGATCATTAACTTTCATTCACAGCTAGGTATTCATAGGATAACTTTATATTTCACTGGTTTCATTTCCAGTTGACAACATCCCCGTTGTCCCGTTGTTCTCAAACCCCATGTGATATTATCATGTCCACAATGCAGTCTAGCTGTAAATAGGCCAGTTGCTCAGAAACAAAAGGAGAACAAACAAGGCGTTCAGAACGAGACACTACTGCAGCCATATTGTAGTGTGGCGCCACCTGCGGGAAATATGAAGTATGACAGGCTGATTTTGGATTTAACGCTTATTGATGGTTAAAGCAATATTTTACTTCCAGGGTGGATGCTGAATAAAAGAACTGGAATCACCCGAATCAACACTTTTTATTTTTTAATCTGATGTATAACATTCAAACAAGCAACATATCTGAATTATATTTAAAAAATGACATACAGGATGGGTTTTCCGGTGTATTTTTTTAACAGGACCCAAAATATTGCACTAAATGGGATTTTACAAATACGGGAATATTATTTGAGGGCACTTCGCTGAAAGCAATACTCCACAGTCTCCTTGATGACAGAAGGCTATTAACTTCCAGCTGTTAACAATAGTGAACTTAACTGTAAAAAAAACCTTAATAATAATAATAATCCTTATCAAATTCATACATTTCATTACTCTTCCTATCATGCTATCAATGTAGTGAGTGTAACCAAGATAAACGTAATCATTTGTTTTAGTACAATCATTATAATGTTAGGTTCATTTGAGGACGGATACTTGTCAAATAGTGAAGTGGAGATGGCACGCGATGCCATGATTCAGCCATGATGAAAAGTGTGGTAATAGCCCACATACTTTCTGTCAGCCACAAAGACTGATGTGCATCTCGTCTGCACCAGTGAAAAACACAGATTACACACTGGGGGGGGAGAATGGCACTATGGGTATTTTTGTAAAGGTGTTTTATTCTTGCGTCAACAGGATGTGGCTTTGCAAACGCTTCTGTGCACATGGAAACCAAACAGAAAAATATAAGCAGTTGTGTTATGATTTATTTTGAACACGATAATTATAACACCGCAAGCGACAGCGGCTAGTTGTTACATTTTCTTACATCTGTGAATATTCCACATGGCAGGTTTATGTTTGAAAGTCAATTTAAAGCATATGCCTTTAAAAAAAAATCTACATTTTGATCACTGTCGACCAGGGGGGAAAAAAAATACAGTTCAATGCAAGAGAGCTGACTAAAAGCAGGGTCACATGGGGTGAGTTGTCACAACGGAGCCGGCTAAATATAATTACAAAATGTGACAACTTGCCCCACCCTCACATTTATTTAAAAAAAAAAAAAAAAAAAAAAAAGTTGGTTTACAGAGACGCAGTTCAACCTTTTAAATGAAATACGCTTTCATTCATAGTTGACTTCTCTGAATGTATGCCAGTGTGGTTTTATTGTGCTCACTTATTTAACCAACAGCTATAACAAAAATAAGATGATACTGTAATTTTATTTCAGGGGACGTAATTCACCAAAATAGCTCCAATTTAAGATGGGTTTGAGCTATGCGCCTGAAACCAACGTACAAAACAACTACTTTAGAAAACACATTTGTGCAGTCGGCCTTTGACTTTACTGATACATAGCCGTTCACCTCTATAAAGTCAGTGAAAATACGTGTTTTTACTGTAAAACCTAATGTTTTTGTACGAGCCCTACTGACTCTCGACAGTCATCCAGGTGAGGTCGCGATGCTTCCTGCAAGATTTTCCTCGAGCATGGGGGGGCGCGCGCAACTTTCACTTCAAAGGATGAAGGGCGCGCGGACCTTTCCATATTTTCCCTTATTTGGTGAGGAGGCCTTAATTAGATTACGACGGCGACGCGCCAAAACATCTGAAGAGCATCGGATTCATGCACCTCTTCTAAATTGCGTGCGATATTAATATTAATTAAATATTAACATTTAGATGTACACTTACAGAGCCAACACGGCCTTTAAAATAATTTATTATTAATGATTATTTTTTTGAAATACATCTTTAGCTTGTTTCCTTTTATCCAGTCTCCCAATTTTTGCAGTGTAGTACAGGAACGCCCTCACATGTCGTTAAGCACGCAGGGCACTTATAAGTACGCAAGTATATGATATCCAGTCATTCAGCGCAATTACGGACTCTACGCTGCACGCCCTTCGCCCGGGACTTCAAGAAACATTTACGCCAAATGCAAGACGTTTAGTGGCGAACGTCTGCGTCAGTGAATTTGAACCCTAAGCGAACTTACAGATTTAACGCATAACAGGAATAAAAGTAAGCTGTCCACGCGCTTGATGCAGGGCAAAACATGCCTCGCGGCAGCGAACATAGGTTTTATAACTTACATTTTGACGCTTGTCTTGAAGTGCTTCTTGTTCCCGTATCCCTTCAGAGTCTGCGTGTGGCACAGGCAGCGGAGAGTGAACTTGACTGGAGCGCGGTGCACAAATCTCACTGCACGACCCTCCCGGAGCCGACGAGCGTCCCTGGAGGAAAAGCTTGCGCGCTGAACTCGAGAAAACACGCTAGTGACAGCCCTCAGTCGTTTCTGCCTCCTTCTGTCCTGTCTGGTCTTAATGCGAGAACCTTAATTGGTAAAGTATCAAAGAGGGGGGGTTAGTCTTCTGTTCGCGCGAGCGCGTCTCGAGCTGACGTGATACCGGCGGCCGCGCCTTCAGATTGTAAAGGTATGATGTCACCCCGTTCAGACTCAGAGCGCCTGTATCTGCTCCATCTGCCCGATGCATGAACACTGTTGCTGCTCAACAAAGAGCTTCGAGTTGTGCTGCGAGTCCTGGCTAATAATAATCATTTTGAACTTGCATTGTGTGAGTGGGCAAAATTACCTTGAGTCAAACAGCAGGACACGGGTCACATACAAAAAAAATGACAAAACACGCTTTTCCCTTTTTGGTTTTTAGCATTTTTTTTATACTGCACGTGGTAAAAAAAAGTTGGTAAACCATATCTTTGTGTACATTTTAGGTTTAGGGTCGAGGTTACAGTCATCGCTGAGAGGTTCTCACTGTTGTAGTGATTTTGATGTTGTTTCACAAACACTTTGGGACAAATTTCTCAATCGCTACAAAATTAATTGGCTGTTGAAGAGAGGTGAGACTGTCAGTGTGTCACTTTGTAATTATTAAAGACTCAGAGTTCGCCGTTTGGTACACTACTTTGTTTCAGCTGGATCTTTTAATGGCCCAGTATGGGCCTGTCTATGTGACTCTGTAACCCTCTTGGTACCAATAAAACCTGGCGTAGACAGCCAGTCTCCCTTGGGTAACTGTATTTGACTGCAAACATTCCCAGTACTTCATTCCTTAGAGGGAAGGAGAAGGGTCCTGCTATTACTGCCTAATTTATCAACGAACCTTGGGGTGGAGTGACATCATACTGCCCCCACCACACCTTTAACTAAATCCAGCAGTCTGAAACCTGGGATCATTTGTGCCATGTGGGATTTGATGCAGGCATTGCGTTTTTTCTCCTCCTATCACTTGTGTACGGAAACACATTCAAGGCAAAATTCATGTTTGCAAATGTAAACTATTTCCATATTTCCTACTGGCTAAATAATACCTATATAATACACACACACACATACAAAGACACACACACACACACACACACTTCCAACACCAATATATATATATATATATATATATATATATATATATATATATATATATATATTGGTGTTGGAAGAAATCTCATCATTTGTCTATGTTTTTTCTTGCCCACATTCCCTAGAGTGCGATCAAGTCAACCTAGATCAAGACAAGACAGGCAGAGATCTTCTGGCAGCAATAGAGAGGCAGAAAGATATCAGTGGAGAATAAATGAAAATAGCCACATGCAAAGAAAAGGCATCAACAAAGCCACTAATCTCAGTGGGAATGGAGCAAAATCGTCTGAACATCAGGTGATTCAGACTAACAAAACATCCCAGGTAGGTTAAACATGCATAGCTAAATTATTTTTGTATTTTTTTTGTATTTCTTCACTGAAGACCTGCTTCTGTGTTTCAATCGTCACGGTACACATGTTATCTTGGCGCTTACTTAGAAAGCAGCACAGACAAATTAAGAAACTTCTAAATAGTTTGAAGATGTCCCAACTCTTTAAATAAACAGATCACACAAATATAAATATCAAAATGCACAACAAAACGTATGTTCACTATGAGCACAAGAGGCAGCAGTAATCTCATTCAGCAGACTGCGAAGACCAGGAAAAATGTTGTCATTGAGCCTATATATGGGCTAATAAAATATTATGCTCAGTTTTATTGACAGTAAACACAGAATTAGTACAGTAGCAGGCAAAGAGATCAAGGAGGACGCAGAAAAAAAAGCCAAAAAGAGAAATGACATGTAGGGAGAGAAAACAGTTTGAAGCGCTTACATTTTCCTATTGTAATCCCAAGAATTCTTTGTACACATTCCTTTTTTTTGTTTTATTAGTTCAGAAAAAGGAGGCAGTTTGTTCTCAAAGATAAGTTAAGAATGAGGCAGAAAAACATTTAGTTTTTATTCAAAGCGTGCCTTGCATCCTTAACATTAGACATCACTTTTGCAAGTTAGATAGAAGCCAGAGCAACACTTTGAAGAGTTTTAATTTACTCGACATCTGCCTAATTGTGTTTTATGAAGTATGGCAACAAAATAGCAGCAAGTTTAACAAGGCAGTAATGTTTATCAAGAACTGGCCAAGTTAAAGCAAGTATGTGTTGATCAAATGTGTCACACTGTTGAGAGAAAAAGAAGGACAGAAAGACTGAGAGAGAGGGGCCTGTTGTGACCCATCCGTTTCTGGGTGTAATTCTTTAACACAGGAAGCTGTAGTGACAGATACGGCATGTTTTCCACAGGAACGTGTGGCTCCGTGGAAGGATATGATCATTGGAGGGCAGAGAGTCCTGTTGTTAACTGTATTAGCAAAAAAAGCATGATAAGTGAGCTGTGATTCATCACCATTCTGACACAGGCAGAAGCTAAATGAAGGCCAAAAACAAACCAATAAAGTTTAGTTTTCCCTGAGGACGTCAGGTACATTTGCGCACAGACTTGTGTTCACAGACTTACTTTGTTATCATAATCTTGAATTCACTCTTATTTTTTTCATAATGATGCTCATGCACCCACACCCAGTAAAAAACTGCAGAGATCCCATCCATCTGAACCAGTACGTGAATAGCATCAGACATCCATTAAAAGCAAATGTGTTTTTCAAAAAGATCAGACTGTCTTGTTTTCCTGTTCTTCGTCTTTGTGCTTTCGTTGGTTTAGGATCACAGCCGTCAAGGATTGTGCTGAGAGGTTCGAGTCATATCATGCACTGTATCGACACTTAATCGACAGACAGAATAACAACAGCAAAGTTTTTTAATTAAATTTGTATATAGATGTAGCTGTATTACTTTTGAGTTCAACACGTCACCGCCTCATCACTTCTCTGCACTCACATTTACAGCACGATGTTAAAGTGACTCCTGTCAGTGCCAAATCATGACAAACACCGATCTAGAGTTGCTTCTATTAATTCTGACAGAAGTTCTATTGCAAAACATCTGACCTGTTTTAGGTTTAGGGCTACATATGTGTGGAAGTGGCCCAAATTAGAATCAAAAAGATCAAATTCCATGTGGTTTATGCTCTTCACGCTGCATTAAAAAAAATATAATCTGAGTCACATATCAGAAAAACTGCTGGATTTGGGCCACAATTTCCTGCAACCTGAACTTAACCTCACAAGACAAAACTATATATATATATATATATATATATATATATATATATATATATATATATATAGCAGGAGATTTATGCCCATTGAATACTTTTTTGAGACCGAAGCTTACCATAACACCAATTCTTTATTTTCTAGGCATGCCAAACCTATGCATTTGTCTCAGTTATTTCATTTTCCCTGCCTTAAACACATGACATTGAAGAACTGACTTATACAGTCACATTTGGCCAATTGACAAGTTCCGTTAATGATATAATCAATGTTCACTTCAACTATCATTTAATGTTGTGCCTAGTTTTTACATTATTTAAGGTTTATATCATTAATTAATTTACATTTCATTTCAATGTCAATATTGACTTTTTCAGTGTCAAATTTGGTTTTTTTACAGTTTAATCTTATGTTGTGTTGTCTAGAGCTAAAGTCAAGTCAAAAACACATCTGCATCAAACTGGGGTTAATTAGCGTGGGGAAAGTCATCGTACAACACTACACTATAGACAGCAGCACTCACCTACAAACATGTCTGAAGGCAGTGAAAGAGACTGTACCATCTGTTACTGTTTGAGAGGATATTACAGCGGAGTGAGTCAGAGACGAAAGCTCTAGAAGTGTGTAATAGGTGTCATCAGCTCCAGCGCTTTATACTGTGGCTTTATCCTTCACTGCACATCACAGAAAACAGAAAGGCCTTCTGGTTGACTGACTGTACATGGATAGGCACTCTGATCTCACAGGTGGTTTAAGTACACACACACACACACACACACCGAGAAATGCCAGAACATTACAGTTCATGGCCCGGGGAAAACTATATTAATCAATGTTCATATATTTGATCGTCCCCATACACTGGAACAGATCCAGTAAATAAAATTATCTGCTGAATCACTGATGCCATGCCCATCGCATCCGTCTCATTCCGCCACACCTCGTGAAAAAACAAGAGGTGTCATCAGGTTTTGGTACTGTGACAATATAGTACAGCTTGTAGCTGCTTGATGATTCTCATGAATGATCATCTCTTTTTTACCTCCCTCAAGTCTGTAACTCTTTGTGTAACTACTCCCTAATGGTGACTCTGGGAGGGCAGCAGATGTGGTGTTTGGAACTCATTGTCTTTCCCTGGGGTATCTTAAAAAAATGCATTAGAGAATTGGTCAATTAACTCGTTCCTGGGCCTGTTTTTGGCAGGAAGGAGCCATTCCGTCACATCTGCCCCCAGTGGTTAAACCTCTCTATAAGTGCATTTATGTACAAAGGTATGGTGGACTTTGAGTAGCTGAACTTCAATCTTCATTAGTCTGTCTAAGTATAGCACAATGCATAATTGAATGTTTAAAGAATTGAATGCACATTGCTTTATGCGATTATTATCTAAGCACTTCAAAACAACTAGGGTTTGTTTTTCTAATTTGAGCAAATAAAAACCAGTCTCCTCTTGGTTTATATCAAAATCCTCTTTACAAATTTTCATTCTGTGCTTCTAATTCGTGACCAGCATTTTTGTTTTGTTCTCCCTCCGCACTCTTCACTAATCATGCAACGCCAACAAATGATAGAAAAGGGTTTATTACGTTTGTAACTCTGATTGGATTCGTCTGAGAGAAGAAAGTCATATATACCTAGGATGCTTCGAATGTAAGTAAAACACAGCCTATTTTTTATTTTAGGAGAATCAGAATCAGTTGATGATAGAAGGAAAATATGAACACCATCAATTATCAGATGACAGAAATTCAATATGCAGAAAGCAGCAGGCATATGAAACCATCCAGTATTATTCATACTAATGATAACATGTTGCCAGAAAGATCCATTTTGATGCATGGAGAGTTTCAAACAAACAATGTGTACATGACTGCAACAATCTCAATAAAGATAATAACGCATTGCAGTCATTGATAATAAATTAATTAATTTACTTTTCATAATTGCGTTTTGAGTTTGTTTGAAGTCAATATTACTCTGATCCCTGAAAATTACTTAACTGTAATACAGTTATCAATTGATTTTATTCAAAAAGATGGGTGTAAATAGGAGTAGATACTGTTTGCAATATGAATGGCAACAAATAACATGTTAGACATGAGTAATATGTCATTTGTACTAAAGTAAAATAGTAATGTAAAAGACTTAAGCAATAAAGGGTAGAATCAGCGCCTGCCTTTATTTAAATATTTAGCTTTTTTATGATATCATAATATTATCATAGAGATATAATTGAAGGAAGTTCAGTTGTAATCATTTAATTGTACATAGTATAACATTAATAGAATCCATAATTAAAGGCTTTTGGCTTAAGCCAAGAATTTCATTTCGGTGTGTCACTAATTCAGTTTGCTTACATTCATCCAAAAATGTTGTGGGAAGAAGAAAAGGTAAACAAACTCCCAGTGAATATTTACCCCTGAGGTGCGGAAATGCGACATTTTGGCAGTAAATGCTGCGTGTGAAATCTTTGCAGTGTGCAAAATGAGGCCCAGTTTCTTCTCTGCAATGAAGTGAAAACAGATATTAATGTCTTGAGGGATTGAGATAATGACAGTCGATGAACATAATCTGCACGTGATCATTCATTCCTAGCTTACAGGCGTCTGTTTGTGCAGCTTTCAAGGAAGATGCTGAGACACGCTCAGAAGGTTTGACTGTACAGGGGTCAACGTGACACAATAACCTTCAGTGCGGCGGTCACGATGTCTGAGACTCCCACTTTTCTTCCTTATGTTCTCTCCTTCCTTTCTCTCTTACTCTGATTCGTTCCAACTGGGAAGTCTGACCATATTAAGAACACTGTGAGCTGCAGGCATAGGCAAGCAAGCTTGACAAATCACACATTACGTCACACCCTGCCTTCCAGCGCATTTCGTATCACACATAAAACAATGTGCTCTCGGTAAACATTATTTCATATTCAGATAACTGCGGACTGTTAGACGCTGTATAGAGTCAATGAAAGAGGGGTGCATGAAGACACAGGTTTTCGACTTACATTGTGACGTATAATGTGAGTCTTGGTGAGTGTGTTACATTCGCTCCATCATTGGCCGACTTGATTCATGTTGTCTTTAAAAGGTAAGCCTGCTAAGTAAACTCTGATTCACAACCGAAGAATCTTTCATACTTCCCACAGATTTGGTCTCGCTGAAAAAGTCGACTTGTACCCAAAACCCACTCAAACACTCATATGCGCAGGGACATGATGGTGCAAAGTCGTACAATCGAACGCAGAGACAGGCACTTACCCTTTTCCTCTCCACAAACACAGCCATATATGGTAAGCTGTGTTTGTGGAGGTAAGAGAGACAAGGAGAGCGAGAGAGAGAGAGAGAGATATGCTCTCACAGAGAACTAAACAACCCTCCATCATGAAAGCCTCTGTGCACAGATTATTCCAGCCACTCCTCGAACAACCCTAAAATCATGCTGCCGTGTAAGACTGTATAAACACTATGAGCGGTAGCTGTAATTTTTTCGCTTTTGGCGGACTGGCCGACGGCTGGGCACATCACTCGTTTGCAGTAAAATGAAGACTGATGATCCCCTGCAGAGCGGGCCTTCGGAGCTGCAGTGAGGAAGGAGATGCGATGATCGCTCGGCACATTCTTGCACATTCTCATGCCTTCTCAATAATAAAATTATACAGAGTTTACTTCTGGGCATACCATGGATGCTTACAGAAGATAGTGATATGTTACGGCTGGTGGAAATGAATTCTTTCTTGAAATGAGCTTGTAAAGGTATTTATTAGTGACAAATCTTATGTGGGGAATGAGAGAATAGTGCATAGAAATGATCTAAAACAGTTTCCTGGTATTGTAATGATAGCATAACAGTCTAAAACATACACAAAACAAAATTAAACAAAATTAAAATACTTACTAAAAAAAGATTCAATATTTTATTTGTTCACCTGCATGTATTGTGAACGTATATTAGAGAACTATAAACACACAAATATGTTAAATATTAGAGAATATTACAGTGATTAATGACCAAATGTTCATTTGGGGTATTTTTCAGGTCAAAGGGGATTGGCTGACAGATTTAGAATTAGTTTTTTTATTATTATTATCATTATAGAATACATTACTTTTTATCAAATAATAGCAAACAAGTAAATATAACTCGTGTCTATGTTCAAATCACTCATGATGATATTCAGGCCAGCACTGTGGCTTTTTGTGAATGCAATATTTCTTTTGTACGAGGGTTTAACAAACATGCGGTAAGATTATTTAGTCATATTACCAATAAATTTGTCTATTTGTGTTCCGTCAATAGAAATGGTGGTTCCACAATAGGGAACATTGCCAAAATAGATTCAACTATTACATCTCTGGGCAGTGTACAGTAGTATTTTGTTCCTGAGTGAGTTGAGTGCATGATTCAACGATTCATTCATAAAGACAGGCGCTCTTTTTATTGTTAAATTAATCAGTGGCTGAAAATTACATTAAATACTATATTTCATGTTTGATTCACAGTATGAATAGTGTAGGAATAAATGCTCGGTTGATTCTGGAGTGTGCATACTATGCCACGATGCTATGGGAGAAGAGTGTTTAATGCCAGTGAAGCAACACAATTGACTTTAATACCACACACATTCATCCCATAGAACGTATTTTAAGCAGCTGAAATAATTGCTTATTCAAAAAAGTACCAACCCAGAGAGTATGTGATTTGAGACACAGGCCTTAAAAAATGATTTATGTAGCGCATGTCACTTTTACATTCAAATAGGGGTTCAGTAAACTGCGGGGCCCTGCACAGCTAATGTGAGCCTCGGAGGAATAACAGAAATATCCTCTCTGAGCTGCTTCACTTACAACACGCTCCCCTAATCTGATCCAGCATCTACACAACATCAGCGGCGTTAAATAAATAGACGCTTATATTCAACACGCAAAAGCCAGCCTCTTTGTTAACGCTTGTGCACCAGCATCAGCTACTGTATTTGAGAAAATGCCTTCAGATGTGATTCAAAGGGAAATGTAGAAGAACAAGCAAGAAAAGGGCAGAGAGAGTGTGTCAGCAACCTTATCCTTATTTGGGAAGAGGAATGTGGAGGAGGTCAAGAACATCACAGCTATCAATGACGGATATCTCATTCTCTCACATTCTCCTATTTATGAGCGATAACAATCATTTGAATAATTATAATACATTTTAAAAAATCTATGTGTGTACGCATGTGTGCGTGTGCGTGTGTGTGTGTGTGTGTGTGAAAAATACATCATGATGACGCTATGAGATGCTGTATTGCAAAGGTGTGAAATGAATAATGGTCTGTACGCATATCATAATTATGACGTGATTCGTTCTTTTTATAAAACACATGTGCACACATTACATCACACCGCACCGAAGCTGCATGAAACAGGGACACCCTTTCTGTACTTGCATCTGGACTGAATAACCAAAGCAGATGTTTAAGGCAGATAAATAATGATGTCATTTTTGAGTGGAGGATGGCAGTGCTGGCAGTGTTTGTTTATCTGGTGCACCGCATGTGGAGCTCAGACCGTCAGCAGGCTCAGAGTGAGGAACTGCAATTTAGAAATTAGACTGCAAATTAAACCGTCTGAACAAGAATTCAGACAGATCGTTCTTCAGGGCTGTAAATTACACCAGAAGGGTGAAGTGTTAAAAAATCCATACGTGCATCAGGCAGGACTGCCGTGTCCTCACTAAACAAGCTGCTTCACAACGGGAACGCTGACTGCAAGACAGCGCGGAATAGACGTGTCTGTTACTTGTCAAATCGTTGTGCAATGAGCAGTAACACTTGGCAACGCTGTTTAAATTTCACAATTTCAATTCCAAACACCGAAAACCAGGTTACAAAAGAGAGCAGTGGCTCCTTTCAATGTCTTTTGAGGTGTTTAGATTCTATCATTTACTTGAGATAAAGCACCCATGACACATTTACACACCTCCTTACACACACACACATATACACATAAAATGAAATACACATAACATAAAATTATCATATTCAAAGGCTGCATTTACTTAAAAATACAGTGAAAACAGTTATATCGTGACATATTAAAAGAACTGATTTCTAAACAAGCAGTTCTAGTTCTTAAATTTCACACAATCCTTCAGGAATCATTCTAATATGCAGATTTTCTGCTCGAGAGACATTTATCATTATTAGCGTTGAAAACAGCTGTGCTGCTACATATTCTGCTGAAGCTTTTTTTCAGGATTCTTTAATAAATAAAAAACAACATTTTGTAAAATTTCTGATTCACTGAATTAAACAAAACTTATTGTCTAAATCCTGTGCACCAGTGATGCTGTTGGGCAAGTCTTAAAGGGAGTGAGTTTTTATTTATTTTTATAACGAGGCAAAAAGTGCTCATAATTGAAACGACCGCCACATATATCATGCATTTTTCCTTTTTTCTACCTTTATTTATATAGCCCTTTTAACAATACAGTTTTTACATCATTCACTTCGTTCTGTGCAGCATTGTAACTTTTTTCACTGCCATTCCAGTCGAACTAAAAACATGAAACCTGAAGACAGGGCCCCTTCATACACGCCGTTATGACATGTGCTTTTAAGTGACCCGGGATGACATCACATGAGCTCATGACTATGGCAGTTGACATGTCAGTACAGGTTTGAGCTGAGCAGCCCTCCGCACATCAGCAGACCAGAGACGGCGGAGCAGGGAATGTAGGGAATTCTTCAGTCTTTGCTGATTTTTGCAGAACAGCGGACGGGAAAGTTCTGATGCGTCATACTCTAGCTGTGGGCTTTTCTGCTTTTGTTATTTATAAACTAGTGGTCATCCCCATAGCAACGGATATATTTTCACTTCCTGTTTAAGGTGATGCTATGGTGCTGTATGCCAGCTCATCAAGTTTCTCAGTGCCATCACAAAAACAATTTTTGTGGGTTTCTTTGGAAATAAAAAAAAAAATTAATCTTGAAGGGTGCGTAGCCTATATAAACAGATAGATAGATTAAAAAGGTCTTTATAAGTATTATATTTAAGACCTTTTAGAACAATTGTATTTTAAATAGAGATGTCAATTTAATCTAGTTATAATTAGTTATGAAATGCAGGAAAGAACTTTACGTTTCTATTAGATTGTGTTTTATTAACCCCGAACCTACCCCTTTACAAAAATGAGAAAATAGCAATATTGTAGTACAGTGTGACAAACATTATGCTGTATCGATACACACATGCCCAGTATCCCTTCTGGCCTTACCCAAGAACTACAAAAATGCTTTTATTCTGTCCTAAAATTCACATTTTTGGAGTGAAATTTAAAAAAAAAAAAATCTGGTATGGTTTTTTGCCTAATATTGAAATCATATAATAAGAGATGTTACATGAGCAGCGGGGGCTGCAAATGCTCCTCTAAAATGAGGGGTCTTCTCTGATGATCTCAGTTTGACAGATTAGACATGAGCACGACATTCTTATCCACGCCCTCCAACTGTCAGTGTTCATTTCTGAATGAAATGCCTACTTTACTATATCTAATCGGTTTGCAAAAACAAGTTACGCCCACTTTTTTTTTTCTCATTTAATACTAGTACGTCACAATACAGACGTAAAGTTGATTGTGACCTTCCAGTCCAGGTGGACTTTAAGTTGTGAATGAATCAGCCCTTTGAACGAATCGAATGAATGAATGACTTAAATTAATATTCACACAAAACAAATATTAATTACTAACCCTTATGTTATTTCTAAACCCATAAGACTTTCAATCATCTTCAGAACACAAATTAAAAAAAAAGTAACTACAAATACTTTTGTTAAAGTACTTGAGTAAATTTTTTATATTTTGTACATTCGTGAGTATAATTAAATTGTGGCACTTTTAGAGTCACTTGAGTAAAATAAAACGAAAGTATTCAATTTTGCTACTTTTTTTTCACAAAAAGTACAAATTTAAAAAAAGCTCCCGTTGGTAACTGACCTATACATGTCTGCATGCAACATAATGGGAGTCACCCAATCAGGGTGTTTTTACACCATGCACCTGATTGGCTGATGTCATAGTGAGGGTAGGTTTAGGGGTGGGGTTAGGTCAGGAGGATCATTTTGATTGCATGATTGAGAAACACCCAGCCGTTTGAAAATGCCCAGAAATTGAGAAACGCCCACTTTTGCTCTGCCAAGACCTGCTGGGTGGAGCCCTGCGCTTCAGCCAATAACAGACAGGTCTGACTCGGGTGCAAAACCAATCAGAACGTCCTGTTCAGCTGCAGGAGTAGGCTGATTAAAGAAAGTCCAAAACGGCCTACTAGAAGTGATATATAATAACTCATTACTTGCAGAAAATCCTTAATATGGACAAAGACACAGTTGTAGCTAGAAAAGGGGTATTTTTCAGGTAATTTCCAGCTAACACATATAGTATATGAATAATGCAGTGCTAACTGACATAATATTTATTACAGTATAGAAACTATTTTGCCTTATTATGTGTTTGTATAAAACAATCCTAAAATTATAAAAAATACAGAATAATTATGGAATACAAATGATTATTTTTTGTGCTGGACAACAGCCAAAACCTGTTAGCATGGGCCTTATTGTGCTCGCCTTTTGTGCTAGGTTAAATAAAATGCTTTTTGTCCTACTGAAAATGTGCCTGGACTACTCCTTTGTTATTATAACACACAACCCTTTCAATGTGATTTTGAACCAATCAAATCAAGAAGCCTCACAGGCCGCTGTCTCTGCTGATAATATGTTGGATTAATAGCGTCAAATGTGACAATTTATAAGACTAATATCATGTGTGGTTCCATGTTGCTTCTTATCACAGTGTGACATTAAATATTTTTAATAAAGCTCTCTGCAGTGATACAAGCGATGTCATTGCATTGCATTTTCGAGTTTATCTTCTTTCACGTTTCATTAGTCAAAGCGTCTGTCTGTTGTTCAGCTGTAGAGATATGCATTTGTCCATATTAAGGATTTCCTGGGTCGCACTTGTGAAACAGACATTACTGCACATGGCTGTTAGGGTTGACCCTGCTCCATAACGCTCACAGAGTCTCACTTTGGGTATAAATAGAAAAATAATACTAAAGTACTTTGTAATGCAGTAACTTGCATGGTTTTTTAAAAGACTCTCCTTGAGTCATATTATTTTTCAGTACATTTACTTTCCTTAAGTAGCAATGCTTTTGCTTAAATACAATTCTTATTACTCTTTCCATCACTGTTCCTGACATACATAGTGATCGACTGACTGAAGCTTTCACTGAACGTCACAAACCATTCTAGGAGATTTTCCGTTGATATCCTCACGTGAGTGCGCTCGATGAACCGCTGCAGTCTTATGTTAGAAACATTCATTTTTCTTCATGGCAATTTTAAAACTCACATTTGAGGTTTGACTGTATTTTAAGTTGCAGAAGAAAACATGACAGTCTTTTCAAGTAAGTACACCACGTACGTGTTTTTGCTCATAAATCATAAAGCGCTACTCTAAAAACCCATCTGAAATTCCTAAGGTAATCCACGGTGGATTCCACACCGGCTTACAAACTGAGGTCATGACAGAACAGCTCTTTTATTTGATCATGATGCAAATATGCAATGCAACCACCACAGTACGTCTTCAGTATCTGTTCTGATTTCATCCATTGTTTAAACCATATTTGGTTTACAGTTACACAAAAACAGCATGGTCCAAGTGTATGTTTGCATGTTTTTGCTTTTTTTGCCTTTACGGTTTTCTTCATTCGCATATGGCACATGTGACAGTAAGTGAGGTCAGAGTGTCTTATGGTGATGGTCTTTAGTGATGTGGATCTCACACTTTATAAAGGGTCTTGCTTCCTTTCATCAGACCACAAACTAGGTGTGGGGCTTCAGTTACCACACCCAAAGCCTTCACACATCACTGTAGAAGAGTTGCACATAACGCGCAGCATCGTTTTTTGCTCGCAAGCAGAATGAGTTTTCACATGTTTTTTTGTTTTGGCCTTGCGCGGGTCCTGCGCAGATCGCATATGCAGGCTGTTATGCAACTGTGCTTGTGTACATGTATGTGTGCGCTTCAGATGCACATGTGTGTCCGGTGGGATGCACGGTGTGATTTAAATGTTCAAAAATGTGAAGAGAAAAATGATTCATCGTGATTCGTCATGTTAAAGAGGAATTAAGCGCTTGAGGAAAGGGAGAACTTTATGGTATCAAAAGGGCTGGGTTGGATATTGCTCATTAAATTATTTTTTTAAAACAACAGATTAACCATCTGTTTAACCAACAGATCAACCAAAAGTGTTTTTTTCCCCAGAAGGGCTCTTAAAATATCATTGTTTATGTTCATTTGAAGATACAATTAATCATTGATGATCTCTCGGATAATTTTCCATTCAGCTGTGTGCAAAAGCCATAGTCTAATTCCTGCAGGGCTTGTATGGTTAATGTAACAATCTCCCCAATGACAGACCCAAGCAAGTTTTTTTTTTGATGTTGTGCTGGTTGATATAGTCTCCGTCTTGGACTTGGTGTAAATGTAACATCACAAATAAGAGTGTTTATTTAGTGATGCTGTTTGAGTTTATTCAAGCTAATAATGGTGGAGTTACTACGATAATCGTTTTCAGTTGAAAGATTTAACATAATTTGCAGTCTAACATGAATCATTAGCGACCCCCGTGAAGTGATCCCACTAAAACATTTTTACTTTATTTTTTTATGAAATACTTTTTATTAAAATTAGGGCTGTCAGTTAAATTGATTAGGGTTTTTAATCTAACAAAATACATGGTGTGGATATTAATTTATTGAATTAATCACAAATTAAATTTGGCTGTTATTATAAGACAATAAGTAGACAATACAAATAAATACCTTGTTAGATTCAACATAAAATTAATTACATACTTATCCTTCAACAGCCTAGCATAAACTATTGGGCATAAAGGAACATATTTTGAGAAATATTTTAGTATTTTTTGTTCATACAATAGAAGTATTTGGTAACCAGCAATACAAGTGAAATATTCCCATCAGTGGTTCAAACACAATTCTCTGAAACTATAAGAATATTTTCTTGTATGCAAAGAAAGCAAAATTAATGACTTTATACTTGTAGCTTTGTAAAATTATAATTAAACCACTGATGTCACATGGACTGTTTTACCCACGTCCTTATTATATTTCTGGAAACATTTCAGTTGTATCAAAGCTCTTGTATTTCATCAGAAATTTCTTAATTTCAAGAGGGAATCTGACAACTTGTTTAAAATTGTTCTTTTTTTTTTATTTCTTTAATATTATTACGATATATGCCAAAGCCTTATTATGAGCCTTAAAGACACACATTCATCTGCACTGTATCACAGGTTTTTGTTGCTGTGGGAGTTGACCGGTTTAGATTGACACTGGAACAGTTCTGAGATCAAATGAATGAGGAGGTAGATTTGACTCGGCTTGACCCGTGCACAGCCCCATCTAAGGTAAGAATGTCTGCTTGCCCCAGTTAGCTGAACAACACAGAGCAACACAAGAGGAATATTTCACATTGTTTACAGAGCCTTTGCCTCAGCTTTGGATAGAGTGGATGTTTCCTTTGATTATAGATTATCTTTGTCAAGGCCTGAATGAAATCTCTCTCTTGGACGTTCTTACATTATGGCTGGTGATCTGCGTCTGAACTGTTGTTCTACGTTTCTATCAAATGTTAAAGCCAAAACTGGATTTTTGTAATATCAGGTCATTTTTACACTGAATTTGAACAAACGTTTGTGATTTCATGGGTTCCATTGACCACCAGAGCATTTGGTCCTCATTATCCACAGTTCAGAGATGTGAGGTCATTCCTCTCTAGAAATTAAGAGTGCGCAGGAGGGATTTCATTACCACATCCGAGCTGGAGAAGGACAAAGCAACAGCGCTCCCTCGAGACAGTGTGGGACGAGCAACGAGTGGATGCTCTTGAAGGTCTCTGTCTCCCTCTTGTGTTTTCAAAAAGGCTGCTTTGAGCCGATTCCAAGATCGTCTAAAGTACAAATGATTTTGACAGCTTTTTCATGTTGTATTTGAACTAAAACGACTATTTCATTGTTTGTTTTTATTATCTGGATAACTGCAAGCGTTAACGTATTTTACAACCTAACGTTCACTAACGTTTATTTTCTAAACGACAAAGCACTAAATTACGTTTCTTCAAACCGACCACTCGAAAAACTTGGTAATGTCATTGAATTGTTTTGGTGTTTTGATACTCTTTTGGTTGGAAAATTTTTGGCATTTTTCTTGCCTTCGGATCTGCACACAGCGGAACTGTATAAAAATACTCTTTTTAGGGCTGGCAAACAGTGTGCATTTATATATTTGTTTTCACTGAGAAAAGGATAATTTTCATCGGGGCTCGTGCGCCAGTATAAACAGTTTAGCAACGGTAACACCCAAAATAGTTATAATGGACTACAAATACCAGCAGCAAGATAGAACTACAAAAACCAGGTTCGAGATTGTGCGCAGAAAATATAAAGGATAATTTGTGTGATAGCCTACGCGCGTTAATTAATATGAATTGCTCTATTATTGACAGCTGATTCTGCGAAATAGATTATAAAAATTACTTTTTAAATACAGTACAAATGTAGCAGAAATCTATAACCGGAAGAAGTTTCACTCGGCGCATTATGACGCGGCGGAAATTCAGTGTTCTTCCTTTCTTCCATTAGGTGAGTGCGTGGTGAGGGCGCGCTCCGTCGCTCTCGAGATTTGTCGAAAATTTATTTGTTTACGCACTTACGAATACACGTTTCCGTCTTTTAAGTCGTTGTTATTGTGTCTATTACAGGTTGCAACCATGGGCCGCCGTCCAGCCCGTTGGTAAGTCGCGAATTTGGTGTTTTACGAACTAGCCGTAGTGAAAATGGCAGGCCCGCTAACCATGTGCGGCTCCCCGGCCTCATACAGCCCTGACCGTACCGAGCTCAACGCTGCTTTCTGTGTTTAACACGAGTGTCTGCTCAAAGGCAATTTTGGTCCCTAATAAAGTGAATTATAAAACTCTTGCCCACTTGAAATGTAAAATCCACACATTAGCGCCGGTTAAACACTTGACACTTAGCCTTTTGTAGCCGTTGTAGTTATGTAGCAATTTCAATCTTAACAGAGGTTATATTTAGAGGGTTCAGCCTTGTGTACACCAGGTTTTTTAATAACTGTTTATGTTTTAGACTTTGAGTCTTGCTAACTGTCAGTTTCTTGCAGCTACAGATACTGTAAGAACAAGCCTTACCCGAAGTCCCGTTTCTGTCGAGGTGTTCCTGGTAAGTTATAGAGGAAACTCATCCGTTTTTAATTTAACATGCTTTTAAAGTCAGAAATTGATTTTCTGTAGTGAATCTTGAATATGCATGTTTAAACAACTGATTGTGTTAAAGCAGTTAATTTTAAAGTTACTTCAAAATACATGGGTACCTTGAATGTGTGGCCTGTAACACAATCATCCATTGAACCAATTAATTGAAGAATTGTTCTGAGTGCATCTCTCTCTCAAACTCAGATCCCAAGATCAGGATCTTCGACTTGGGCAGGAAGAAGGCTAAGGTGGATGAGTTCCCCCTGTGTGCTCACATGGTATCTGATGAATATGAGCAGCTGTCCAGTGAAGGTGAAGCATCTGTTCATCTAATACCTCAGTATTATCACATTCTGATTTCTTTTCTCCCTCTAATCTGTGAATTGTGTTCTAGCTCTTGAGGCTGCCCGTATCTGCGCCAACAAGTACATGGTGAAGACCTGCGGAAAGATGGTTTCCACATCCGTGTGCGCCTGCACCCTTTCCATGTTATCCGCATCAACAAAATGTTATCCTGTGCTGGAGCTGATAGGTGAGCGTTGTGTGTGTGGCCTGTGACTCTCAACTGCAGCTTATTAAGCCGACTAGACAGGTTGTCTGTACTTGTGTGGTGTGCAAAGGTTGCAGACATTAAATCTTTGGCTGTGTATGAGCCTAGCTGTGCAGTGCTAAGCCCTTAAAGGGGCCATTGAGACACAACTTTGTTTTTGTTTTCTTATAGACCTTCTGTTTTACCTGCGTTTAGTAAGTTTAAATGTTTTGTGCATCACCTCCTTCAGGCTCCAGACCGGTATGCGCGGTGCTTTTGGTAAGCCTCAGGGCACAGTGGCTCGTGTGCACATTGGCCAGGTGATCATGTCCGTGCGCACAAAGGCTCAGAACAAGGAACATGTGATCGAGGCTCTGAGGAGAGCTAAGTTCAAGTTCCCTGGCCGTCAGAAGGTACGTAACACAACTCTAAAAGTATCTAGATGAGATCATGTGAAAAGTGGCTTATTTGTTTTTATTTTTTTTTTTAGATCCACATCTCCAAGAAGTATGGATTCACGAAATTCAATGCCTGTGACTTTGATGACATGCTGGCAGAGAAGCGTGTGATCCCTGATGGCTGTGGGGTGAAGTACATTCCCAGTCGTGGACCCCTGAGCCGCTGGAAGGCCCTGCACGCCAACTAAGCACTCGCACTTATTCATCTGTGTGAACCAAGGCTTCAGTGATCACAAATAAAGTCCATTATTTGATTTGCAGACTTCATTTTTTTTTTCAAGTTGAGTTTCTACTGAATTTGGTAGAATAACATTAAAAAAAAAAAAAAAAAAACTTCTTACTTTCAGTTTAAAAAAAATCCTGAATCCTGAATGGATGTCATGCTGAACTTCGGTTTTATCAGACCATAACACACTGCAGCATGATTTCCTGTTTTGCTTGAAGCATGACTTTGCTAATTGAACCACATCTGAGTAAATTCTCAGCTGAGTGTTTAAAATGTAGCTGTAAAAGTATTCCAGTAATGCAAGTCACCTAAATTAGGGGATTGCCTCGGCGTAGTTTTTTGCGGATTCTATTTGTACTTCATTTGTGATAAAAAATTTTTGATGAAGGCTCCCAGTCAAAACATTGCTCTTTATTAAGAGAATATTCCTCAGTAATCTACAGAAACGGTTTGTATTTAATGAATCAAGAAGTTACACAGTAACTACAAAAAATATAGAAGGTATTAAACAATGGTCAATCACATCCACTATCCAGCATGTTCTGCAGATGTGTATGGGTTGAAGTATATAACAGAGGTAAAATCTCCACTTCAGATGAGATGAAAAATTCACTTTTGGTTTATGTGATCAATTGCAATAGCGGTAAAATGATTAGAATGAATGTTGTAGGCAGAAGACACAAAGCTTTGCTGTTTCTTGAGAGGAACCCAGACTTCTCAGTTTTGAGTAGCACTTCAATGGGGTAGTGATCACTCACTTCTAGAGCCTATAATAGACAGCCTTCAGTTTAAATCACATTCAAGTGAGCAAAATAAAACAATGTTGATTCAGGTTTGCCTCTGTAAGGTGGAGTTCCTTGGGAAAATTGAACGGCTGAGCTGATAACGGTTCAATCATTCTGAGAAATGGCTCTCCGTGCACAACAATTCTGAGGATTCACCATAAAAAGTATTGTGAAATATTGAGCAAGCATAAAAGCTTGGCCATATGAAGTGCCATGGCTCGTGAGCCAGTATAAACAGTTTAGAAACGATTAACAGCTAAAATAGTTATAATGGACTACAAATACCAGCAGTAAGCAGAACTACAGAGTCCACGTTGGAGTTTAAGCGCAGAAAATATAAAGGATAATTTGTGTGATAGCCTACACGCGTTAATTAATATGAACGACACTATTAATAACGGCTGATTCTGCGAAATGTATTATAAAAACCCGTTTTTAATTACAGTACAAATGTAGCAGAAATCTATAACCGGAAGTTTCACTCGGCGCATTATGACGCGGCGGAAATTCAGTGTTCTTCCTTTCTTCCATTAGGTGAGTGCGTGGTGAGGGCGCGCTCCGTCGCTCTCGAGATTTGTCGAAAATTTATTTGTTTACGCACTTACGAATACACGTTTCCGTCTTTTAAGTCGTTGTTATTGTGTCTATTACAGGTTGCAACCATGGGCCGCCGTCCAGCCCGTTGGTAAGTAGTGAAAATGGCAGGCCCGCTAACCATGTGCGGCTCCCCGGCCTCATACAGCCCTGACCGTACTAAGCACAACGATGCTTTCTGTGTTTAACACAATTTTGTTTTCTAATAAAGTGCATTATAAAACTCCTAACCACTTGAGATGTCAAATCCACAAATTAGCGCCGGTTAAACACTTGACACTTAGCCTTTTGTAGCAATTGTAGTTGGTGACTTTAAGTCTTGCTAATTCTTGTTTCTTGCAGCTACAGATACTGTAAGAACAAGCCTTACCCGAAGTCCCGTTTCTGTCGAGGTGTTCCCTGAGGCTGCCCGTATCTGCGCCAACAAGTACATGAAGACCTGCGGTAAAGATGGTTTCCACATCCGTGTGCGCCTGCACCCTTTCCATGTTATCCGCATCAACAAAATGTTATCCTGTGCTGGAGCTGATAGGTGAGCGTTGTGTGTGTGGTCTGTGACTCTCAACTGCAGCTTATTAAGCCGACTAGACAGGTTGTTTGTACTTGTGTGGTGTGCAAAGGTTGCAGACATTAAATCTTTGGCTGTGTATGAGCCTAGCTGTGCAGTGCTAAGCCCTTAAAGGGGCCATTGAGACACAACTTTGTTTTTGTTTTCTTATAGACCTTCTGTTTTACGTGTTTAGTAAGTTTAAATGTTTTGTGCATCACCTCCTTCAGGCTCCAGACCGGTATGCGCGGTGCTTTTGGTAAGCCTCAGGGCACAGTGGCTCGTGTGCACATTGGCCAGGTGATCATGTCCGTGCGCACAAAGGCTCAGAACAAGGAACATGTGATCGAGGCTCTGAGGAGAGCTAAGTTCAAGTTCCCTGGCCGTCAGAAGGTACGTAACACAACGTTAAAAGTATCTTGATGAGATCATGTGAAAAGTGGCTTATTTGTTTTTATTTATTTTTTAGATCCACATCTCCAAGAAGTATGGATTCACGAAATTCAATGCCTGTGACTTTGATGACATGCTGGCAGAGAAGCGTGTGATCCCTGATGGCTGTGGGGTGAAGTACATTCCCAGTCGTGGACCCCTGAGCCGCTGGAAGGCCCTGCACGCCAACTAAGCACTCGCACTTATTCATCTGTGTGAACCAAGGCTTCAGTGATCACAAATAAAGTCCATTTGATTTTCAGACTTCGTTTGTTTTTACAAATTGCTTTTCTTACCTGCCATTTAAGGGAAATTTAACTTTTAGATTTAGAAAATTTAACTTTTTATACTGAGTGGATGTCATGTTTTCACAGAGCACTACAGTATGTTTAGCCACATGGCGTCAAGCATGACTTAACAGTATTTAAAAGGTAGTAAATGTCAGCAATACACATTAGGGGATTACCTTTGCGTAGTTTTGTGGATTCTATTTGTACTTTTGATAATTTCATTAATGCTCCCAGTCAAAAAATTTCTTTTATTATGGAATATTTCTCAGTAACCTACAAAACACATTTTACTTGTATTAGTATTTTTTTTTTCCTATTTATCAAAAAGAGATATTATAAAAGGTATTAAACAATGTTCCAGCACATTCTGCAGACATGTAAGGGTTCAAGTATATAACAGCTGTGTAACAGCAAAGTAAAATTCCACTTCAGGTGATGAATAATCCACTTTTGGTTCATATGATCGATTGCAGTAGCGGTAAAATGATCAGAATGAATGTTGTAGGCAGAAGACACGAAGCTTTGCTGTTTCTTGAGAGGAACCCAGACTTCTCAGTTTTGAGTAGCACTTCAATGGGGTAGTGATCACTCACTTCTAGAGCCTATAATAGACAGCCTTCAGTTTAAATCACATTCAAGTGAGCAAAATAAAACACAATCTTGATTCTAGTTTACCTCTGCCTCTGTAAGGTGGAGTTCCTTGGGAAAATTGAACGGCTGAGCTGATAACGGTTCAATCATTCTGAGAAATGGCTCTCCGTGCACAACAATTCTGAGGATTCACCATAAAAAGTATTGTAAAATATTGAGCAAGCATAAAAGCTTGGCCATATATATATATATATATATATATATACAATTCATAAACAGCATGCTCTGAGTTTTGTATTAAAGTACCGGTCATATGCACAGTCAGTCGACTCTTTCACTGTGGTGTCCACATTATCCTGAATCAGCCAGATGAAAGATGGGTCAGAGAAAAGTCTGACGTTCTTACGGTTCTTTTTAGCCACATAACCACAAGCTGCATTGAAGTCTCCAAGAAACATCACATTCTGCCAAGATGATACAAAAATTCATTATTTGATTTCAAGATATGCTCTTTATTAAATAATAGGAAATCCATAATCATACCTCAATTTTCCAGCGTGCTCTAATGTCCACAAAGACATCATAGAGTTCATCAATCTCTTTGGTGGCGTTTGAGGGAGTAGTATGCTGAGGGATCAAGACAAACTCCTTGACCACTGTTAAAAAACACATTGTGAGATCACGTGATCAAAATAATCAAGATTTAGCTTATATTGTTTTTTCTTAAAACTAATTCAGCATCAAGGTTTTCCTTGTGTATTTTTACCTGTTTTAGGGGCTTGAAAATGTACCACAAAAGGTTCTCTGGAGAAAGCATCTTCATCCCCTTTTTGTGTATCTGGATACTGATACTGGTTTATCAGCTTCACTTTGCTTTTTCTGTGTGAGAAAAAAAGAAAGGAAGGAAATTGTCTTGCAAGACCTGAAATTTTTAAAACCTATGGCGATCAAGAATATATTAGTATTAATCCAAGTAATGCAAGACACACATATCCATATATCAATACTAAATATTATTAATGCCACGTCTTTACTAAGGATACGGCAATAATAATAACCCAATAATAAATCACTTCATGGTTGATAACTAATAAATGGCTCACATTACAATTTTGTCTAAATAAAAAAATAATAAAAGAATTACAAAGAACTAAAATCAATCATTTAAAGTGCAATATGTAAATTTAGGCATCTGTATGAAATACAGTAAAATAAATATTCATTTTGTAATTTGCTAAAGAACATATGTAGTCATGTTATTAAATTCTTAATGTTTTGAAGAACTTTGCATTAAAATGTGAGCAAATAAAATGCAAAAGAGGAATGAGCATCACAATTAAATATCCAATATCAACTGCTAAATTACAACTCTAATATCAGCGTTATTGTCCTAATGTACAGAAATGCTGAAGACATACCTATAAACAAAAACGTACTGCTCCTGATAGGTTTGCGTTCTCCCGAGACGTTCACTTGCCACATAGGCATAATCATTATCATTAAGTCTGGAAGAAAAATATAACAGCATTTATCTTAAATCCTATTGGTTACAGTCATTTCAAATGAGTTATTTTTAAATTCTTGCATATTGTCTACCTGTTAAGTGCTTCAAGCAGTCGAGGGACAGCTTTGTTTTTCTGATCTCTGACCTCCTGGAGCAAACATATGTCACAGCGAGATACAATCTGCCAAAAAGAACAAACCAGAACATTTTAAGACACACTATAAAAGCAAATGTAAAGCACTGTGATGTTAATCCTCTTACCCGTGATACAGAATTCAAGATGTTGGCATTGGCTGATTTTGAATCACCAAAACTCTTAATATTAAAGGCACAAATTCTGAAGCCATAGCAGCTCAGCAGGCCAGAAATAACAGAGAGAGTGAGAAGGTACAGTCTGACGGTCATCCTGCATGGGAAGAGCCGGAAAAACAGGGAGAGAACAGGCTTTGAATGTTAACAATAGAGAATAACTTAGGACTGACTTAAATCATGGAACAGTCAAATAAACTAATTTAACTGTAGTGTACACAGTTATTAAATGCGATCAGAAACTGATGAGTAAGACCAAAACATCATGTGATTGTGGTTTGTGGCACAAGTTCTCTTTTTAACAACTTCTACAAAATCAAAAATTGGAGCATTTTTTAGGATTTAGTGCATCTGAACTGTAACAAATAAAAACAACACACACAAAAGAACAATAACAATTCATCAGGCTTGAAGAACACACCTCGAGGACACAAAACCCTTGATATTTACCACTGAAAGCCTGATTAACAAACTTAATCATGTTCTGATCAAAGCAGTTCTGACTACTTTCATGTGAGACCAGTGGTCTGAAAGTGACAACGGGCTGTGCAGGGATCAAGATGTGCCCGACTTAAGGTTAAGTGACCCTTTTCTAAAGTTAATGGTCTATGCCGTTATTGTCAGTTAACCCGGACTGCACATACCAAGTTGAGACACAGCCTGTGGGGTGAGAGTGTGTGCCTAGCAGATACGGCGTAGCACTGAGAACAGGGTCACAAGCTGTAGCACAACTATATACAAAGTTTAATATACTTGAGAAAGGAGACCTCCTTACCTCATCTGAAATGTGTTGGGTTTCACTTCAAAAACACTGCTCTCTCTCTCTCTCTTTTCCTTCCGGAGTAAGGAGTTTCCACTGGTGTTATACTTAGAAGCTCGAGGACACACCTTCTTCTTCTTCTGCTCGGTTGTTTGCGGATGTGGGGAGGAGCGCTCCGGTGTGGAGTGTGGGGCTTTCCCCGCCCTGCTATAGCGTGCGACAATACAGCATGCAGAATTAACGGAATTGTGTCCTGCATAATCGTTTTACCTTTACTCGTCTTTCAGGTATTATATATATATATATATATATATATATATATATATATATATATATATATATATATATATATATATATATATATATATATTATATATATATGCCTTCTCGTTTAAAAAGTAAGTACAAAGGTCTGTCAAATTCCAGCAAAACTAAAAAAGTAAAACTAAAAAAGTTTTGCTGGAATTTGACAGACCTTTGTACTTGCTTTTTTAAACGAGAATATATATATATATATATATATATATATATATATATATATATATATATATATATATATATATATATATATATATATATATATATATATATATATATATATATATATATATATATATATATATAATGTTTACCTACGCGTGCAATGTTCAGTGAAGTCCACCTTCATAAAAAGTGAAGTTGACAAAACTTGGTGATAAAATACACTAACTGAAACCATAGCCTTTCACTTAAAATTTAAACACCCAGAGTACCTCTCAAAAACGCCTTTTTCACACGCATTCACACCAATTTGTCGAATAACATTTTGTCTAATTTCATAACGCGCTCAACCAATAAATGCGCTACTAGTTCCATTTAACGCATTTTCAGTACATTCGGTAGATTTTCACCCAAAAAAAGCCGTCCTGCACTTTAAAAGAAGGGTTACTGACCTTAAATAATAACAAATTTTAGTAGAAAAATAAAGAAAATAATTATAACCCACTACTATAATTAAAACCTGAAACCCCATGTAATCTGATTGGACACGTGACCGCTGATCTGTCAGGCGATGGCGCCAGAGACGCGTGCGGCTTCTCCTCTATGACGCTACTGTCTCAGAAGCTCTGCTTTATTCATCTGTTCTTTAATGTACTGTGGCTAATATTCTAGTTGCAGAAGGGCTATTTTTTGGTCGGCTCGTTATTAAAATCAGCTCGGTGTCCATGCAAAACAAATTACAGGTACGTTATACACCATCTTTAGAATAAACTATTCCCCTCACTAGTGGAATTTCATGTAATTTCACTTTAGGTGTCCTCCCCCCCACCATGTACCTCTCTGGTGAAGAACGTGGCCTCTGGGGACATGATGAAAACAGAGGTGTCAGTGGCCGCTTCTTTCATCGGTGGTTTACTGAGCAGCAGGGACTCTCTGACTGGAGATCAGCTGCAGATCTTTACTCACACACTCACTGGTGCTCTTCTGGGTGAGCTGGCCTTCCCTTCACATTCTTGAACTGATTGAATTCAACTGATCGTTGACTTTCAGAAAAGCTTATTAAATTTATTTAACATGAAATCATCGTTATTAGCCTACGGTTATAGACCGAAAGTCTAATTTTGCATTTTCAAAGTATTTTTTTTTAACAAACTGTATAAATAACAACGCTTTAAAATGCAGTTTTTCATTTTTCTCCTCAGAACACTATCTGCACCATTGGTTTCCTCAAGATCCCTGCAGAGGCTCTGGCTACAGATGTTTACGGATCAACCATAAAATGGACCCGCTTATAGGAAAAGCAGCCTCTGCAGTTGGATTTACAGAAGAGCAGCTTTTCTCATCACTTCCAGTAGAGCTGACACTGTGGGTGGACCCTTACGAGGTGTCCTATCGGATCGGTGAGGATGGATCCACTTGTGTTCTCTACGAGTCCTCTCCGCCACAGCCTAAAAATGCCACCTCAGCAGATGCATCAGCTCACAGGAAGGAGAAACTAAAAACCAGATGATCGAATCAATAAAAAGATTTCACGTAACGGAGAGGGCCCTCTGTATATATTTTGCACTTGTTTAAAACATTAAAGAAATTGAATGTGGAACATAAATGTTGCTTATTATGTACGTTCACAAACACAAAGATCATGATGATTTCATATTTGATTATGGATGATATGTAATCCTTTCATCAAAACTGCGTGGATGCTTTCTTTTGAATACACTCACTTTCATGTGAAGATTTCATGTATGGTATCTTCATATCATGCATGAATGTACTGTTGTTCCTCTCAAGAATGAATGCTGAATCCTAATCAGTGGAAAAGCACAATTTGAGTAAAAAAGTAAATGGAAAAATATTTTTTTGTGTAAGTTTCCAAAGGGCATGGTTATGGTTACTTCTATTTTTGAGCAACATTTATATATGTTCTATGTTTTCTCATAGTTGCATAAATCAGCAGTATTTTACAAATTACCTCAGGGTCAAAATAAAAACTCAAAAGCAAATAGCACTGCGCAAAATCACAATATGAATAGGACAGGCATAATATTAACAAATTAAAAAAACTATTTTATAAGAAATATGAAAAACTAGCAAATATATTTACAAAACTCACAAGAATTTTCTTCTTGGCAACTACCTGAATTAAAACACATTTCTAGAAGTACAAAAATGATGAAAATAAAGATCAATTCAACAAAAGACATGAAATATTATATACTAATAATATATATAGAAATATTAAATTATATATATATAAATAAAAATATATATGACAAATTCTAAAAGTAAAATTCTAATTAGCCTATAAATTGTGCTTAAAATTACTACATCGTAAACTGAAATAAAAACAAAAATAATTTAAATATTAATAATACTACTGGTTAATACATGGGTGCATAATAACAATCAGATATTTAGGAAATATTTTCAAAATATGCAATATAAAAGGGTAGAAAGTTCCTCGATTTACTCTCACATCTGTTGAGATGTTCACACCTTCTCCATTATGCATCAGTTGGTAGAGCTGCAGGCAAACCGTGCAGAGCAATATCCGGACTGCACCACAAAGACGCTTTGCCTACAGTAATAATTTTGTCTGTCGTTTTCTTTATCTGCATGTTAAACTGTCTAGTCTTTTTCTGTCTCTTCTCCTTTAATTTCATCCCGTGTCGTATCAGGTTAAGTAACGGCACCCAGAGGGAGGTCGAGGAAGTGCCTTTTGAAAGTCTTGGCATGCATTTGTTTGAACACCTGCTTAATTCTGTTCCCAAGTTATCAAAATGCCTCAGATAAAATAAGATGTAATAACCGGTAGTACTCTAACGGTGCCCAAAAACCTGCAGGTCTCTGTTAAAGCCATCATATCTTTATCGCTTCTTAGAAGTTGATGATACAGCTTGTCAGCTGAATCATTTCTGAAATATATTTCGCAGCATTTTCTCCTGCATGTCCGGTTCACATATGATATTATTTCTCTTGCCTAAATCTGAAAGAATCACTTTGGGTTAATCAAAACCAGGGGTACAGACGTTTTTCTTCCTCTTCTCTCAATTCATCCCCTGATACCTCCCAAGCAAACCCAGCTGCATTTCTAACAATAAAGCTTTTCAACATCACGTAGCAATGGTTTATAAGCCTGCAAGTTTTAAAGGTTGGCCGTATTCAAACACACTGTCCAAGATTCCTGAACTAATAACAATTTCCTGTTGAATTCTGTCTTTATTTCCATGGCCAGCACTGTTCATTCCCCCCAGTATTTTCCGAATCACACAAGTTCCCTGAAAATGTCTCGTTATATCAGAAAAATACGAAATACATGTTATTATTGTCAGATTATGACAGATATATCATTTCCAATGTTGTTTTTATCCACTTCACTCCATTATTGCAAAACATGCGGACAAAATGCACAAAAAGCTATTTATTTGGCGGGAATGAGGCAAGTGCTCTGTTAAGACAGCACAGAGTGGGTTAAGGCCAGTATCATGAAGTGTTTTTTAATGGTTCACAGGCAGTCACTGCAGAGACACTCTTTAAAGGTCTCGTTTTACTCTGAGGCTGTGACACACTGCGCTGCTCCTCTCTTTCTCACACATCACAACAACCCTTTCTCCTCACATGATGATGGATCTGAGGATTTTACTGTTTTTCGTGACTGTGCCCTGGATATTTTGTGAAACGGCAAGAACCAGTAAAGTGGTGCCTAAACACAAAGGGATACTGAAAGTAGCAGAGGATGAGGAATTCATGTCGGAAAGTAGAGTTGTCATGGAAGCCAAGAAACCAAAGGTAGGGCAATTTTAACGCTGATAATGCTTATTTGTATACATTGTGATATTAAAATGGAATTTTGCTGAACATATGAATGTTTTTGATGGCTAAAACAAATATGCGAATTTGTATAATCAGAAGCCAGATATCTCACATCTGTTCCAAGAAAGGTATGCAATGGAAAAGCTGTTAAATCCATAATGGAATTATATCCAATGGAAAACAGCACCATCTGCAAGTTAGCTGGGCTTATCTGAGCTCCTTGAGAGACAAAATAACATCTGAATCTGTTGAACAGTTGAGGAAACAAATTAATCTAGTTTTCTTTTCATCTGCTTTACTAGAAAAAAGTCACTGTTAGCACAGACTACGATAGTCCAGTTGACACAGATGATGAAGGTCCGGGAGCAGACCATAAAGATGACAAGGGTAACTGTTTATTAGTTCAATTTTGTAATCATTTAATGCAAAATAAAGCTGAAGCCTATATATTTTTTGTATTTTGTATTTTTTTTTTTAGAACTTCCCACATGCCTGATGTGTGTGTGTCTAACCGGATCGGTGTACTGTGAGGAGGTTTCTCCCGACATGACAGCAGTTCCACCACTGCCAAAGGAAACGGCTTACCTCTATGCACGCTTCAACAAAATCTCTAAAATTACCAACAGAGACTTTGTCGATATTGGTGAGGGAAAAGTTTTTTAGGTGTGGCCTCCAAAGACACGATGTGTAATGACTGGAACCGGATCAATGTAATCAAAGCAACTGAGTGAAATTTTCCTTGCGACTTTTAATGGCTCTACAACAGAACTGAGAAAGAGCGTTTAGGTCCCTTAGAGTCACTGGTATAGAAGGGGAGGCAAACCTAGAAATCTTTGTGCATTTAAAGGGATAGTTCACCCAAAAATGAAAAATCTGATATTATCTATTCACCCTCATGTCATTCTTAAACTCTGTGACTTTCTTTTTGTATATATTTGGACCCTATTTACCTTCATTGCAAACGGTTCTAAAACGGTTCTTCACAGGCATCTATGATTCCATGAAGGATTTTTAACATCCATGGAATCTTTTCAGTATACAAATGGTTCTTAATATTGAAAATAAATAAATACATAAATCATTAGACATTTAGACCCCATTAAAAAATAAAGCTTTACTGGCATCTATGATTATGATATGAAGAAACATTAACATCCACTTAATTTTTAAAGCTTCTCTTGATATTGGTTCTCCACACCAAGAAAAATGTTTATATGAAGAATTGTTTACTCAGTGGCTCTCTTTGGAACAAATCAGTTCTTCAAGGTATTGTTAAGCCTCCTGGAACATAAATTTTATGAGTGGATGGACAAAAATAGTCGAAGTCAAATAGGTTTGGAATAACATGGAAGTAAAGTAAACGATGAAAGAAAGTACATATAAAAAACATATTCAGTTGCAGCCCACTGTGGATGTCCAAATACATCCAAATAGTAAATACATCCATGTTGTTTTTCAGCCACACTGAAAAGAATTGACCTGACTGGGAATCTGATCACTGAAATAGAAGATGGAGCCTTTTCAAAACTCGATCAGCTTGAGGAACTAACATTAGCTGAGAACAAACTGGTCAAACTGCCAATGCTGCCGGCTAGACTTCTGTCTCTCAATGTCAACCACAATCTACTTAAAACAAAGGGAATAAAAGCAAACATTTTCAAGGTAACCAATCAACAAAGATTTCGAAATAATACATTGTTATGTCGCTGATAAGTGGCTTCTATCTTTTGCATTAGAAACTCACCAAGCTATCATACCTGTACCTTGGAGACAACGGGCTGGAGGCCATCCCTCTGCTGCCGGAAAGCCTCCGCGTGGTTCATCTGCATGTACGGTCATCACTACTGTAATCTCAATGTAGCCTATCAATAGACTGTAGTGTTTAGTGTATAAATTCCTCTAAAATCATTTTCAGAACAACAACATAACATCACTGACGGATGACACATTCTGCAAAGGAAATAACACGCACTACATCAGGTACAACATGCAGGAGGTTCGGCTGGACGGAAACCCGATAACGCTGGCGCAGCATCCCAACAGCTTCATCTGTCTGAGAGCTCTACCAATTGGACACTACAAGTGATCCGCTGAGAAGAAGAAAATGTTCCTTAAGCCACCGTCCAACTGGCAACCACTTTTCAGATGTCAGACAGCACATTCACAAAGATTTAACAGCTTAATAAAGAATTTAGACTTATGAATCCATCGAGCATTTAGATCATTTGTTAGAAGCTTATACAGACAATAACAACTTTTTCTTGATTATTGTTTTTTACAGTGTAATCATTTTATTCATGTTTTTGCAAGTAAAAACTGTAGTAATATCTGTGAACTTACAACGGGAAAAACATATCCAGTGGTTACTGTTACTGATATCCAATGCTGGTAAATAAATTCATTTTGAACCAAGTTTGGACAGCCCTGATATACTGTAACGATACATTTCATTTCAAAATTTGAATGATATAAGGTCATGCTAAAATTTGTCATTATTATGATAATGAGCAACCTTTAAAAGAAATGTGTGCTATCATATATATGTACATTTCTCAATATGAGATGCCTAATAAGTCATAATTGCGAGGTTTCTCATGGTAATGACTTTTTACAAGCTTCCAAAAACGTGATATTTAGAATCCCAGAAAAGACACGATTATTTTTATTGCACAAATAACCACCTTTATCATTTAAACAATACAAAAGATGTGATCTTCCTTGCTGGCAGCTTTCTGCACCTCATATGTCCTCATAATTACAGTCCATGTCACAGCTGCCCTACAGTCTATGCATAATAACATTCCCATTTTTGGTTTCAGTCTCTTTATCATGATTATTTATTTTCAGTGTGTTCTGATGATTTCATTTGACTTCAGACTCTGTGAGCACAAAGCCCTCCTCAATCTTCTGCTGGTATTCCCTCTCTGATTGTTTTCTTCTGTACACATCATCTGTGAAGCCAGAAAATAATATAATTACTTGTCCATAAGAAAAAGCAATACATAATTTAAAAGAACTCTTAACATAGGCCTAAATATACACATATACATGTACTGTATAATACATTCATCTTCAGATAATCTAAGCATAATGCAAATTAAGCACCGTTGTACCCTACCTAATGTGTATATATATATATATATATATATATATATATATATATATATATATATATATATATATATATATAAGATTTCAGTAAGTCAATCATTATTCTCGTTGCACAAAGGATATACAAGGACAGCTCTGCGCAAAGAGGACGCAGAATGATGCTCAGAAACGCATGAAAGAATAAATATTTAAGATTTGACTCGGCAGCATACTTACAAAACGTTTCCTTTCCTATTCTCACGTTAATCATGATCCACTCCATGACACCCCCGATACAGAAAAACAAGGGCAAAAATCTGTACGTCCCAAAACGTCTTTTCCCTGGTACAAGAGTTAATATGTATTTTAGGTTGTGACTTTTTCTAAACATCTTTTTCTTTCAAAACACAGTCAACGGCAAGACACTTCTAAAGCACAGCACAATAATATGCACTTGTGAAAACTGAGTTGTAATCGTTAGAATACGACATGCGAACAGTCGTCCTTCAACACTGATCCCGCAGCGCCTTCACGTGCGTTACAGAGCAGGAAAACATGGCGGCGTCAGCGTCAAGGGTAGTGTGCTCTAATAGGTCCGCTGACAGGACTCTACCAAGTCTCTTGCACACAGGGACCATTCATCACTACTGGGGTTCTCACGCACTGCTACAAAGCTTAAATAAATACAAATACAAAACATTACACGCACGCACACACGCACACACACACACACATACATAAATATTTCTAAATATTTGGTCTGTAACCAAACCAGTTTACAGTAGCCTATGACTATACTGTTGGCTACTTTCTTCAGATGATGATTTAAGTTGTTGTGTCGAACAGTAATTAACTCAAACAGGTCTGGAGAAACCTGAAGGCGACATAATGTCAGAATTTATGTTTTTGAGTGAATTATCGCTTTAAGAATATATTAAGTAATTTAGCAGAAGCTTTTATACAAATCAGTAAAAGAGCAATAATACACAAGCACTACTACAAGTCTCAGCTTTATGTAATACACGTAACAAGGTTTTAATTCTACAATTTTTTTTATTATATAAATTATGTATATTTTTTATAATACAATAAATATTACTGTACCTTAATATGATTTAAGGTACAATAATATTTTTTTATTATTGTTTTTATCTGTTAATAATAATAATAATACAAAAGAAAACCGAATAGGAACAGAGAAATCTAGTGTTAGAGACCTTTTTGCTTTTGTTAATTCGTCGTTAATAAGTGAAAAAGAATAGAAAAGGAATGAAGAAGTCAGTGTTTTATAGAAGTTTTTTTTTTTTTTTTTAAAGAAAGTAAATGAGCAGTGGATCATTTCCTGTGTAAAATAAAAAGACAGCTGACTCATATTTTTGTTTTTAAACGAAACTGATGAACAAATGAAATTTATTTCCATTTACAGCATGTGGACACTTAATACTTAAAGAATGTGTTAGAAATACATGCACGCTAACATCTCGACGTTGCACACAGTGCACAATGTAGGACAGATTTCTGACCTTATGAAATGAACGAATACCTGAAAAAATTCCTGGTTAATCATTTTTTTTAAATGATTGTTGGCAAGGTGTTAATAGATTTCTGAGTGACGCTTGAGTGTTATCTGAATACGTTTCGCAAATGCGTTTGTATATATCATTTCAATGCATTCGCGTAATATTCTGCATTGCATGAAGTGATCCTTTACGCTTCATTCCCTTTTTCTTTTGCTTGGTCTAAACTGAAAATGAAACTTCTAGAGACTGAAACATTGCATTGGAAACAGCAGCAACCACATTCACAGATTGGTCAATCTTCTACTTTGTATGCTAGCCGGCAGAAAGTCCAGTGGTGCTCCACTGTGTTCTCGTTGGCACGCTGGCTCATGTGGTGCACACGCGTGTTCCGGATCGTGAATCCCTGTTTGGTGATGTAGTCCATGAGGTGGACCCTTAGGGACACCTCCTGATGGTGGTCACATGGTCCAAAGGTGAAGGACACCTGACAGTCTCTGGTGTCCATCATGTGTTTGTTCCACTTAGTGAAGTTGTTGGATATCCCCTCCAGCAGCGAGTGGACCTTGGTGGTTATGGTTAGTTGCGTGATAATAACCGCAACTGGGTTCGAGTACTTGGACAACTTGCGAGTGCTGGACAGCTCCACCACCTGCTCAAAGGTGTCCAGCGGGTACAGAGGCTTTGGGTCACTGAGGCATTGGATTAAAGGCTCGATCTGATAGAAGTCAGCTTCTTTACGCAGAAGGTCCATCTCCATGAAGTCAACAGGAAGAGTGAGCTCGGATGTGCGCAGGAAGTTTAATATGTAGCGGAAAAGCGTCCCGTCCCGGTCGATGAAGTAGTTTCCCTGAGCGTCCCGTGTGGTGGGGAAGTCGCCGCGGAACATGGCGCCCAGCATGGAGTCTGGGTAACGCTGAAGAGTGGAGATAGAGGTCGTGTAGAGGTGACCCCCAACATTTAAGGTGACTGGGTGAGTCAACTGTAAGAGACGGACAACGGCAGAGAATCATTAACACTTAATGGGTTCGTTGGTAATTTAAATGCGTCTAATCCGTCTGTCTGTTACAGGAAAAGCTTTGATTAAACGTCACTGTTTTGGAGGGCTCAAACTATTAATTGAAAAAATTTGTGTATTTATTGATTTTTTTTTTTCTTTTTTAGAGAGATCTGAAACTACTTAATTCTATATTAAGGAAACATTTAATTCATGTGTTGGAATATGAATCAAATTGCATCGGTTTGACATTTTGCTGTAAAGTTTAAATAACTCCCTTAAAGCTTATAATTTGAAGGTTACTTAGACCCTACAGTCAGTCAGATATAAAGACAGACAATCAAACAGCTATGGAAATTTATCCCATCTATCTATGGAAATGTTAACCCATTTGAATGTCAGCATAAAGTATAACAAGCCATGTCTGAACAGGCTGAAAGTGTGTGCCAATGATGATGGAGGCAGTTTAAGAATTACACGTAGAAGTTTCCACTGACAATCTATAGGACTTCAGGGATTTTATTTAACTGCAAAGGTCCATTCACACAGAGAAAAAGAGCCATAACCATGAAGTTTTAATAATCATTCTAACTGTATGACAAATAGAGAAATTCATACCATATCTATGATGTTAACAACACAGAGGAACAATCATTGGGATTGCTTTAATAACTAATTCTGCTAATAAACAATAGAATAATTGACATCGAGAATCTAGATAAAGTATCCACCAACATTAAAGAGCTTGAGCATTTAAAGTGGCAGTCAACTTAATCTCCGTAGTTAATGTTAATGTAAAACAGCAACCCATTTTTGTTTCAAGATAATTAATGGTATTTTAAAGTTCTTTACCCTTGTTCCATAAAATGAAGCTATTAAATATATAAATACATTAAGGACCTTTTGTAGATGCCGTTTAAAAGGTATCTATATTTTGTTCAGAAAGGTTTCATCAAGTCAAATATATCTTAATTATATTGTTCTGGTTTTAAAAAAACACATATGTTATGCAAATGAATTTGAATTTTGTATGAATTTCGATAACATTTAATTCTACTTCAAATAGCAGATCAGCACACAATTGTGGCTAATAAGCACTTGATAACAATAACTTGTGTTAAATATTTTCCCACATACATACCCTATTCCCCCAGTCCCCATTATCCATTTGATAAGAATAGATAGACAGTTCTGATACACAGAAGAAGCTCGGGTATTATCCTTGAATAGACCTGCAAAAAAAAAAAAAAAAAAAAAAAAGAGACACATAAATGAGTATAGACCTCGCTTTTTGTAACACATTAGAGACGTCAATGAAAAACACAATGAGAAACACAGAGAGCGCAATGAATTGGATGCTCAGTAGCACGTTAGCTGTTTGGGTACGGCATGTAAACAGGTTTTCTCAAACGTAAATACTTACGGTTTCCCTCGAAAGAAGTAAAGAACGCCCAGACACCGCGCCTGAGACATGTAACGTTAAAAACATGAACACGTTGTAATAAAATAAAGCGTTTTCGGTAACCTCTGCTAACCAGCTATTATAACACACAGCTAGCTCCCTGCTAACTCCTAACGCAATAGTGACAAATTAATAAAAATAGACGTTTTTAAACAGTCACACTGTATGAGATAACCCCATCCTTACCTGTCTCCAGGCCTGAGGGGTTTAATCGTCTATTTTGATCGCGGCTGTACGGGACACTGAGCGTTAGCTGCTCAAAGACGGGGATACGGCTGCCGCACTGTCACGTGACCCCCACTAGCGTACATCAACGGCGGTGACAGGATCACAACACAACTCGCGTTAAGGGCGTCCGTGTTCAGCTGCTTGGGGATAAAACGTTGCTTTGCGCTAATATCACAACACCACAAAAAGGCGACTTTATAGAATTTCACCACCAACAAAAAAATAAGCAGTTTTTGGACTCGGGAAAGTTGTAGTTTATTTGACTTGTACAAAAACTGTGGCTGGTGAAAGGCAGGAATGATGCTAGAAGCCCACAACAACTCCGGCAGGGTTAATGGAGGACAATTATGAACAAATGTTATATGCAATGTAGCTTAGCCTATGTTTCCTTAATATCTGTTCGGATATTTAAATGTACCCATCATCACCCCCACCTAATGAATGAAGAGTTCAACTGCTGTCTGAAGGTTTCTTCTGAAATTAGCATTTTCTCAGCTTAATGTTTAGTTATTTCAGTTTAATGGCAATGAAAAGAACTTATTAATTTCCATTAAAGTGAAATTACTGAACCTACACACTGAAAATGGTCGCTATAGAAGAAATTTTGCATCTGAACTCTTCAAATTATCTATCTATCTATCTATCTATCTATCTATCTATCTATCTATCTATCTATCTATCTATCTATCTATGTCTAGACTTAAAGTGGTATAGTTCTCAGTGCTATATAAAATCATCGGACTCAGAATGACTAAGAACCATGACGTGCATTGGTACATAATATTCAGTACTTATAATACTTTTAACTCTACCATCAATACACATGGTAACACTTTACAATCTTCATGGTAAATATTAGTTAATCTATTAACATGAATTACACACACCCAAATATATATATATATATACAGTTGACATCCTGAGACGTCTCAAGATTTCTTCTTGGTGCTGGCGCTCTCTGAGCTCTGCTGAGAAATGATGAAATCTAAAATGAGTTTGGCTGTTTGTCGGGGTCGCTCCATCACGACAGAATGACCGCAGCTCTCCAGCAGATCAACACGACAGCCTGGAAGAGCCTCCGCAAGCACCGCTGCCCCAGACACATCCACCACCTCAAAAAATACAAAGACCAGGGCTATTATAGCCAACTAAAACCACAAAATAGAATAAACATTAACTGAAATATAGTTAATAAATATGATTTGTATTTAATTTATTTTTAAATTTACATACATTTTTGCATTTCTTATTTATTTAGTTTAGCTAAACTAAAACAAAATAATATAAAAAATAGACATGAAATAAATAAAAACCAATTAAATTAATTGAAAATGCACTTACCTGGTCCTGTTTGCCCCAGATGACTTGTAAAGGGGTAGTTATTTGCTGTATATGCTCATGCAAGGCATATTTTGAATTTTCACTCATAATTTCCATGAAAACTGTGGCAGTTTAGAGAGAAGATACTTGATTAAAAAAATGATTAAATGTAAATCTTTTCTTTTAAGCAACCCTGGATTGTACATAGTTGTTGCTAGCTATGTTTGCTGGTTTTGTTCTAATAAATAATCATAAAAAAAAGATTAAAATAAACTATTACAAACAACACTTTCTTTAGCTTATAGTAAAAAAACATAACTGCAGTGGGTAAGCCTATACTGACCTTCATGATAAAAGTCATTGTGTGGAAGCCGTACATCCACCAGTCCTTGCAGAATCTATAATAAAAGGTTAAAGCCACAGTTAGTGTATGAAAGTGTGTTTTGGAGCTCAAGTAACTTTACGTGAGTGTGACTAACCTGTAGAGGCACTCTGAAGCGCACGTGAGAACAGAGCTTCAGCATCTCCTCCATCTCCTCCGGGTTGGATGGAATAAGAGGGATATTCAGCGTGTACTGGCTGTGCTCTACTTCATGCATCTGACTGTCAAACTTACTCTCGTTTTGGTTCTTCAGACCTTCAGAGAAAAACGTGAGCATGCAGGAGCGCTATTAAGACCCAAAAATGCAATCAGAAACACAGCCAATCAGAATCCACCCTGCTTTAACGAACTAGAGCATTTAATGCTGCAGTACAAGCTTATAGTGAACAGAACTGTATGCGTTGGTGTGGATCTGAAGACTAAATGTATTGACTGACCGGCTGGGCAGATGAGGGTCAAGCCGCAGAGGTCTGAGGGATGACAGGCTGCATATACTCCGGCCACTGTCCCACCCATGGAAGTGCCCACCAGATGGAATGGCTTTTTGTTTAGCCGAATGGCCTCTACAAACTGGTGTAAAAGTAGGACATACTCGCATATTTGGCCAATACAAACATTTTATATGCTGGCTTATGATCATGAAGCAGATTTTATGGCAAATCATTCAAAGTCTGAGAAGAAAGCAACATTTTATTCCATGAAAAGGACACAAAATAGAGCCCGTTTGAAAAAGTTGACCTTCAAACTAAAGTTATATTTTAGATTTTACAAATATGCTATAAAGATTTTTCATTCATTTCACCCTCCCGTTTAGAAGTTTGTGGTAGGTAAGATTTTATAAATGTTTTTCTAAGTTTCATGTGCTCACCAGGGCTCCATTTGATGAAATACTCAAAAAATAGTAATATTGCGACATGTAAAAGTGTTACATGATCCTTCAGAAATCATTCTAAGATGCTAATTTGTTGCTCAATAATCAGTTTTATTTATCAGTGATGAATAACTTGTGCTAATACTTTTGCACACTAAAGAACAGCATTTTTTGGAAATGGAAAACTTGATTATATTTTCTGTCAATTTGATCAAATACGTCATTGTTGTAACACATATTCTTTATTATATTTTCTATATATTTATGCGTATATGAATTTTTTAATTGCATACCAGTTAAAAATTTTTTCGAACACACAGTTAAAAACCCTATGCAACTGTCTAGCCATAAACTTGAAATAACCATTAATATTCCAATCAATAAAACTGCCATACTGGCAATTTTAAAAAACAGTTTGAATCAACTTCTGTATAAAGTCTCGGCCCAGTAATTTCAGACAAAAATTAGTTGAATGAATATGTAATTTAAGGCATCTTATACCTACTAGGTCTCAAAGCATATAATTTTTTTTTAAGGTCATAGATGCATAAATACTAAGACATAAAAACATACCCTATTCATAAAAAAAAAAAAAAAAATCCCATCCAGCATTACCTGCCGTATTCTCTTGACCTGGCCCTGGATTGAATAGTCGTCAGTGTTGGTACGTGTTGTACCCTCGTGCCCCGGCATGTCGACACACAGTATGTGCAGATGTTTAGGAAGGTACTGTTTAGGATGAAGACAACGTGCTTATCGCTGTTATAAAGAGCAGCATTTTTACCTCACAGCCAGGCCACATAACATACTATACCTTCACCATAGGGAGCCATGTGTCCTTGTGAGCAGAGAAGTCGTGCAGCATGAGTACAGAAGGCCTGAGGCCTGGTTTTCCTCTGTATGAGTAACAGAAGCGATAACCCCCACAGTCTGCATAATGTACCTGCAGACCCAGAGTCCTCCTCCAGTACCTCCACAAACAAATTACACAGGTAAACAATCTACAGACAATATGACCACATGCATTACTATAAAAGATGCATGTAATTGCATGCATACACAGCAAAATATTTTATTTAAATATTCGAATTGTTAAAACAGTATGATTTAAATTAATCGAAAGTTTATACACAACCCAAATGCATAAAATTCAAAACCCAAATATTTTTTTGAGTGCAACTATAAAAGATGTTCATATAAATTATACATTTAAAAATGTGTACAGTGTGGACCAAACTACTAATACAATAAAGCATTAGTTTAAGCATTTTTTAAAATTTCATACAAATTATATTATTATTATGATACAGTATTTATTATACATATCACTTAAATATGTCTTATTCAGTTAACATCACACATTGTAGTTATTTATTTTTTAAGTTATTTATTAATTATGTTTAGCTTAATTTAATGAAAACCAGGAGGTTGGGCTTCAGTTCTAAAGAAGAATATTTACATATTCTTAAGTATTATGCATATATTTATAAGTGGTATTTACCAGTAATAGACTTTGATGAGTGATGATGGCCACAGCATGAAAGAGGCCATGAAAAGGAGGAGAGGGATGGCAAGAGTCCCTGCAGCAATGGCAAACATATTCACCATGTCCTGATCCATGACAAAAATGGTCTTTATCTAGTCAACACCCTGCAGAACAATACAGCACACAATTACAAACAGAAACACTGCAATGACTGCTAAATATGAAGTAAAACTTCAAGATACCTTTGTTGTCCTGCTATAAGACTGCATATGTACAGGTCAGAGTGAATGCATGGGGGAGGCTCTGGCAGCATCTGTTCGTGTCTAATCAATACATGTAACCTAGATATCTCACCATGCGCTTAAAATATTTACATGACCATCATTTTATCCCTTCGTTTTAGTGTCACTGCCTAGAACATGTCTAATAGCTCCTCATTGTATCTGTACGTTCTGAAATGTTTACATTTTGGACATGCATCTACAAATACAGCATCTCACTAAAACCACGTTGATTTGCGGTTAAAAGTATAAATCATTAAAATAATAATTGACCTGTGACACAACAAACAGATTTGGAACAATTTGAGAGCGATGAACTTACTTCATTAGGTTAATCCCACAATGACGTCAGTCACTTCTAATCAAGCGGTTTCAAACGACAGATCCAAAAGTCCCTTTTAAATATCATACTGTAGCCGCTCAGTGTGCAGTCGGTTCTTATAACTTAATAAAAGTCCATGTCAGCTGTCTGCTTACCCCGATGAACACTGAGATGGCAGCCAGGGAAAACTCTGTTTGGTGATCTCGTGATCCCAAGAAATCAATTAATTCAAATGGAAAATGCAATATTCCTCTTACCCCAAAAAAAGAGAATCCAAAACAAAACAATCCAATAAAAATATATAATAAATAAATAAGTGTATATATATATATAATTATATAATTTTTTTTTTTATGAAGATACAGAATTTTTTTTTATTTCAAATCACATGGACATTTTCTCCAGATTCAGTCCATTTGAAATTTAAAGCCATTTTGTTGCATTTATATTCATTGCACATTTATGAGCAAAGTTATGGAAGCAAATCACATTTGTTTGGTTGAAATTCCTCATTTTAATCTCAACGTCAGTCATCTAATTTAGTTTGGATGAAATATAGTAAAAGCTAAATTTGTTTGGAGAATATGAGAATATATTTTAAAATTATAACATAGAAAAAACAACAACAACAACAACAACAACAACAACAACAACAAGAGATGTTTAAAGAAATTACTAACATTGAACATCAACTTGTAAACTAAAATATGAATGAATGCTTTTCTTTCTATTTAACAAAGAATCCAGAGAACTGCACAAAAACATGAAGCACCAGCTGTTTATAGTACCAATGAAAATAAAAAATATATATTTCTCGAGCAGCAAATCAGGATATTAGTATGATTTCTGAAAGGATCATGTGATACTGAAGAATAGAGTAATGATACTGAAAATTCAGCTTTGCATCAAAGTAATAAATTACTTTTTAAAAATGTATGAAAAGTTATTTTAAAATGTATTAATTAATCCATTAATCAATATTGCTATGCTATTTTTGCTGCATTTTAATGAAATGCGTCCTCGTGAGCATAAGAGACTTCTTTCAAAAACAAAGCCCTACCAACCTCAAACTTTTAACAGTAGAGTATATACACACACACACACACACACACACACACACACATGATGGTATTTCACAGGACAGTAATATGGAATGGAGACCCTGGAATGTGTTCATCTCCCCACTTCACTGCTAATATGTATTTTCCCCTTTCTTTCACAGCATAGTTGATCCTGTAGTGATGTCCGCCCATGTGAATGATTGACACCCGCTCGCAGGGGACGGTGGGGCCATGCATGCCGACAAAGAGAAAGTTTCGTCCTACAACACAAAAGCAGCTACAATGAGTTCTGAGAGAGACATTTCTCTGGAGACATTACTTAGTGAAATTAGTTTCTTAACGTTCTTGCTAATGTCAAGCTGCACTCACCAGCATTACTGCAGTCCACATAAAAAGTGTTTTTGCGTCCTAGAAAGCCCTTACTCAGGCCTGGGCCATGGCAGATGACTTTACTAGCGTCAGACAGGAAAACTGGCTCAGCACTGCTGTCAGATGTTGTGTTTATCTCCGTGTCTGACAGAGAGGGTTCCTCGTGGCTGTTACACATCTGAATATGATCTATGGCAAGAAAAGTACCATCAGACATATACTGTCTCCAATGTGAAATCAAAATGGTCTCCAAAACATAATGCTCTAATCCAAAGCGTTAATTCATACCAGAGCAGTTTTGTCCTTGTGTGAGATTCTCATCTGTGGCGGCACTGACAGATACATAGAAAGGGCTTTGAGAAACATGCTCCTCATCAAACATGACCGAAAGCTCATAGTCACCTGCAAGAGAACAAATTCTGTAAATAATGTCTAGAAATGTGCCAATACGTTGATGTTTAATGTAATAATTAATAATATAAATAATTTGAAATTATTCCAGAACTCTAGTGACTTTCATCTTCCAGGAGTCACGCCGTTTTGGCGGGAAAGCAATAGCACAGAAGTGGGTTTGATGACTTATGTTATGTTTTGTGGTATTAACCGGTTTGTCTTACTGTAGTTGTATTGAACAGAATGAAGAGTTTTACAGATATTGGTATCATAATATCAAAACTTCAGATACGGTCAGAAATGATCACAATTAATAAGTTCACGTCCTCATGCATCTTCAGTTATTCTATTAGGCAGTTCCATTGTGTAAATAATCAAAAGCCATACCTACTTGGATTCATAACACACTTTTTTTTTAATACATATACAGCATTACAGTAATTACCCACCAGGCTCTTGAGCCGTGTAGGACACAACGCAAGAACCATCCAGCTGATCATCAAAGTGCAGCTCAATCTTTCCAGGACCCTCTACTGAGACAGACAGAGTTCCCGCTCCGGCCTCACGGGACCAAATATTAAAGTCAGCTGCAAAATTAAATCAACACATACTTTTAAAAATGACTCACAACTGCCAGCTGTCACTATATAACAAAACACTTCAAAAAGCAGAAAGACAAAAAAATATTAGTGGGATACCTGGAACACTTGCTAGAGCTTTTTGAAGTCCTTGCCCCCACACTTGGACCTTTTCACATCCTCCCTGTCCAAGTGGGCCGACAGTGTACTGCAGTGGCCAACCAGGGATTGTCTGATCTTGGTCATTTACGGTCACATTATAAACTCCAGTCTCTTTGGCTAGAAAGCTCACTGCATAGGTGTCACTGCCTGTAGCAATAATAACAGCCTCTCCTGGACGACCTGAGGGCTCATGCACATAAGCAGACAGTGTCTCAGCATCAGAACCTGTAATGAAAGGGAATGTATTTTTGTTAGCGGCACTGGAGAAGCCAGATATAGTGCCTGGATTAGCGTGATGGGCTATTCATCTAACCTGAGATTTTGAAGGCTAAGCTGCATTCACTCCCAATGCTGGCAATAGAAGCTGCTTTCTGGTTGTACGTGACGTTCTCTCTCATAAGCCCCTGGTCTGTCACCACTGCTGTAAAAGGACTCCCTGGTAAAGAGGAATGTAATATTTATTAATTTAGTTTGCTCTATTAATTTAGAAAAAGGAAAATCAGAAGCCTACTGTTAGCCAAGTAGATTTTAATAGAAACTGCACAACATATTTATTTTAAATGTATAAAACGAATGTAAAATTAATATATAAATTCATAAATATTAATATAAATTCACCCAAAATATACAATATTTACAATTTTATACATAATCTACCTTTAATAAAATGTTATATTTTTTAAAGAAGTTTCTTATGCTTACTATAGCTATATTTGTTTAATCAAAAATACATACCAAAAAAACTGTAATGTGAAATATTATTACAATTTAAAGTAATTTTGATTTACTATATTTTAAGATGTAATTTATTCCTGTGATGGAAAGTTACATTTTCAGAAGCCATTACTTCAGAAATCATTTTATGATGTAGCTTAAGAAACCTTTCTAATTATTAATGCTAAAAATTGTTGTGCGGCTTAATACATGTTTTGAAGTATTTATTTGAAATAAAAAAAAAATTGTAACATTGAAAATCTCTTTAAATTTTGATTAATTTAATATGACCTTGTTGAATGCAAATACATAAAAATACATGTGGTTGCATAAGGCAGCTCTGTTAACCTGGAATGTGTTCATCTGAGAATTTAATGGAGATTTTGTAATTCCCAGCCTTGATTGGGCAGTACGATATATTGCAGGTTCCATGTTCCAGTTCCTCACTGTGAACGTCTACTTTACAGGGACCCTCGATTACAACTGTTAGCCCACCATATCCTGCAGGTTGCAAATTTAGGGTAAAAATAAAAAATAAATATTTTTAGACTACATAAAATCTGCAGCATCGTGACACACAATCAAAACAGTAACATTAAGCACAAGTCAATTAATTCGAATAGACAGCAACACACCTGCATCCCAAGTGTCAACCACAAACTCAGATGTGCAGAAGGTGCGCCCTTTATGTAAGCCGGGGCCGAAGGCCTTCACCTTGCTGGTATCTCCTATCTCTGCCTGACTGATGGAAAGAGAGATGGGACTATTGCTCACATGCTCATTGTCCTTCATGATGCTGACCAGATGCTCACCGGCCTCTCTGGGGATAAATGATACACCTGCATAACAAACAAAGCACACCTCTGATGAAGTCTGACGGCGGCAGTAAGGGTGTGGGTATCCTTCAGGTGATCAGATGCTAAAACGCATTTGTTGAGGCTTATTAATGCTTGTCATTTCATTTCTACCAGCTGCAGCTGCGTGAACATTAATAGATGGCTCACCGAGGTGGCTGTCAGGTTGCGTTTTCAGCAAGCAGGGTACATTATTGCCTGCGGGTGACATGATGCTGGCAGAGAGCTGGCTTATATCTTCTTCGGTGATGTCCAAGCTAAAGTCAACCGCACTGCCCAGTTTTACCTGTGACCTTCTCACATTTCCGTCTGTTTTGGGTTATAAAAAAAAACATGCATCTTGTAATTTCAGCTTTGATCACTATGGAAGTCACTGGTTTGAGGTTCGGTGGGGTTTCCATACCAGCAATTCTGGCTTTGAAGGGACTACCTCGGATAGATACGTCATCATGTTGAATCTGGATTTCATAATCTCCAGGCTCAGTTGGGAAGTAGCTCACAGTACAAGTGCCATCTTCATTGTCCAAGCAGCGCACATCTGCCTCAGATGGACCCTCAATTGTGATGTCCAGTTCACCTAAACAAGTACAATAAAACTTTTTGCAACAGTCAGGTTTCAGAAGTAAAAAAAAAATGGGGAGTTTTAATGATAATTTGGTTCACCTGAGGATGAGGGCAAACACTAAAGCACTATCATAATGGCAGTGAATGACATTTCATTATACTTTGATAGCAGCATTGTTATTATTTTTGCTCATAAAGATGATCCATTTAAGTACACTTTCCACTTGACTTTGTTTACGGTTCTTGGTTCTTTTGATACACAGTTGAATGAAGAGTCATATAATATTAGATGTACAAACAATATGCAGCATAACTGCACAAAAAATGTGCACAGCCTGTTATTATGGAACCACAAAACAAATGCTCACTCGAGGCTGAATCTTCCTGACAGATGGTGAATGTTGCCATCTCATTTGCAATTCCATACACAAGGCCACGTCCATAGGCCATAGTGCTGCGATTAGCAAGACTATTTGCATAATACTCCAGTGGAAGTTCTGCAGAAAGGAGAAAGAATTGTATTGAAAATGTTCTGACTAAATATATATCGCAAATGTTGATTGTAGGATGGATTAAGTCAAAATTAAGAACAGCAAATTCATTCAGTAAGCTCGTAAAGGTAGTATTTAATGATGTCTAGGCCAAATATATGAAAAACATCAAAATACATATACATATATATATACATATATATATACACATATACATATATATACACATATATATATATATATATATATATATACATATATATATATACATATATATATATATATATATATATATATATATATATATATATATATATATATATATATATATATATATATATATATATATAAACACACACACAGTATATAGTTACAAAATATTTACATGCCTATATTTACGGTCAAAATTTAGATAGACATTTATTATTATATTTTATTATATATATATATATATATATATATATATATATATATATATATATATATATATATATATATATATAGCTAAACACATTTATCTGAAATATATACATGCATGTGTGAATTTATATATTCTTTTTAAACACATGCATACACAGCACATACACATATTATGCAAACAAAAACCTTTGTTTTGGATGCAATTAGTCGAGATTAATCATTTGACAGCACTACTTTGCATTAAAATAAGGAAAAATAACTAAAAATCAACACAGCCAATTAAAAAAAAAAAAAAAAAAAAAAGTTTAAAGACAGACAACTAATATATATATATATATATATATATATATATATATATATATATATATATATATTATATTTATATTATTACTATTTCTAGTTATGCAAAGCTCTAAAATATTTCATGCATTTCCATTCAAGCATGGTCAACTAAAGACTAAAGCAAACACTAAAATAACTGAAGAACTGAAAAAAGAGGGACAAGTCCATTTTTTCATACAGACTAACCTGCTAGATCATTTCTGGATGATTTAATAAGTAGCTGGTGAAGACCCTCTTCTGAAGGATCATACTTTAGAATGATGGTACCGTCTTCATTTTCAATCATGTTGGGCTGTGCTGTCTTTCCAGACGGCGTGATCACCTCACCTGTGAATACCATTAAAATAATGATGCGAGGCTGCGATTATTAAAATGAACAAGTGAATCTGGGTAACAGCTCACCTGTAATTTCACCTTCACTTAAGTCTGATGGCAGGACTATATCACATGATAGAAACCCTACTTGATTAATGGCACCGAGAGGAATTACATTTCTGCTCTCAACCTGATGAGAAATAATGAAGATGTTAAAGACTTTCAGGGCACGAAATGTCTCAAGGACTCAAGACATTATTAAATGGATTGCAATTAACCTTGAAGAAACTTCACTATTTCATACCTTGTTTTGAAAACCTTGAGATTTGCATGTGGATGACGGCGGGTGACTATAATTCATGTCACAATTAATTAAGGGATAAACAAAGCACAAATGAGTGAATAATGAATAAGGGTATTGAGATAGAATGATTAATGCATATGGTTTAGATGGTTAAACTGGACTGCAATGGCCATCTTACCTTTGAAAATCTTCCTCGCTGGCATTTCTGATAGCTGAGGAGCGAGAGCCTTCAGCGGTGGGTGGGTGTTTTACAGCACCGATCTTGATCTCGTTACTTAACATTTCAGGATTTGTACTGCCTGCAAAATCAATACCACAACAAACAAGGTTCTCTCTGTCAATATCCGATGACGTCCATACAGATTGATTCAGATCATATAAACAGGGGCTCACCATCAGCTTTCATAAGGTCAGTGTCCAGAGCCTCACTAGCGCTGCAGCAAGTTGTAAAAGTCTGAGGAACTTGAGCACAGACATCTTCCTTTAACTGTCCACCACAAACCTCAGTTGCACTGGTTACATGTTGATCCTTCATAGACGAGTGAGGCAGGACATGAAATCTCAGAGGACTGAAAAACAAGTAGCATGAAAGATTTCTTTTGACGCGATTTCAGTTTTTTATTATAGTAAAATTGTATAATTTTTTTAAACGGTAGTATATAGCTACTATTATTTTTATTTTAAATATTAAATAAAAACACATTCTTTCTTACTTGCAGTATGACTCATCATCAGCATATTTGACCACCAAGGAATGAAGTCCTTCTGTAGTTGGAGAATATTTAACCGCATAAGTCCCATCTGCGTTTTCTTCAACCTCTGTCAGTTCAGCCTCTCCTGTAAATATGACATTTTGACAATTACACAAGATACTAATCTGATTGGTCTTTCAAGAGTAGATGATCCTCACCATTGGGGGTGATCATCAGTACACACTCAGGGGGCTTCCCGGATTTACTGCTGTTGATTTTGAACGACTGAGGGATTTGAGCACAAATCTTTGGCTCTGTTAAGTCTTCTGGGAACTCAGAGATGCTGAGACACAAATAAAAAACCAAATGTTTCTAGTAGTTCTCTTGAAATCACAAAAAGCCTTACAGGTAATTGTACATGACAGCACTGCGTAAATCAGACCCAATTAATTACCATTTTACCTTCTTATAGTCTCTTCATTACTGTATTTATCCATTACGGAATTACAGCCTTCCATATTTGGTGCACGAGTTTGGTCTTTGTTGTCCATCACATCTGCAAGTTCGGTTGAACCTATGCAAAAACCCCATGTAACTGATTACCCTATCGAACATACTGTCATGCAAATATCAGGAATATTTCAAACTCACAGTTCTGTGCATTATCTTTCATTATGGTGACATTCTCTGGTGCCACCCTGCAGCCATTAGCAAATATCTGAGGAGCCTTAGCATGGACACTTCCCTCCTGACTCAAAAGTTCCTCTTCATTTGAGACATCTTCATCACTGCTACCAGAGTGAGAAGGTACTGCGTGAAACCTAAGAAGACTGAAAGACAGCATGAAATAGGAACCTGTGGATATGGAATGCATGTATTGGGAGGCTTCACACTAAAATTACCTTCTAAAGGAATCGTCACTGGTATATTTGACCATAATTGAGTGAGATCCTTCAGAAGAAGAGGAGTACGACACCAAGTATGTTCCATCTCCGTTGTCTTCTGCATTTAATAGCTTAATTTTTCCTGCAAAGGGAAGTGGTGAGTCAAATACTGTTGTTTAAAATGACATGAAAGACCAATAATACAGCCTCTCCATTACATTCTCACCATCAGGTGTAACAACAGCTACAGTCTCTGGCGGCTCTCCAGTGCTGCTGCCATTGATTGTGAAGGTCTGAGGAGTGTTTACACACACTTCCTTCTCTAAGCCCAATCCAAAATCCGGAGAACCATTACTTGAGCTTTTATCTCCACAGTGTTTATCATCAGCATTAGGCACAGGCAACACGTAAAAATTTAAAGGACTGTAAACAAACAGTAACATGAATCAAATTTCTCTATAGGAGACAACCTATGCTTTAAATAAATATTTAGTTTCTTCATACCTGCAAAATGAATCATCTTCAGCATATTTGACCATCAAAGAATGAAGCCCCTCCATGGAAGGGGCGTAGTTCACTGTGTATGTCCAATCGCCATTGTCTTCAACCTCTATTGTCTCAGTCAAGCCTATTTAATGATGAATAAATGTGCAACTTTAACACTGAAATATTGGATTAGTATGTGTGATCTAATATAATATAGTATGTGGTATAATACCATCTGGTGTCATTACGGTAACAAGCTGTGGAACTTTTCTTGTGTAGGTGCAGTCGACAGTGAATGTCTGAGGATGCCAGGAACACATCCCTGATGTCAGACCTGGACCTGATACATCAACTTGAGAACTGTCATCTATTGGCAACACTTCAAACTTGAAATGTCTGTAAAAAAATAAATAAATAAATCACAATATAAAATATATAATACATTTAAAAAAAAAAAAAAATAATATAATAATATATATATATATATATATATATATATATATATATATATATATATATATATATATATATATATATATATATATATATATATATATATAAAAAAATAAACAAGAGTCTCACCGATTAAAACTCTCCTCATTAGTGAATTTCACCATTAATAAATGACAGCCATCCATGGTGGGCAAATAGACAAAAGTATAACTGCCATCTCCACTGTTTGTCAGCTCCAGAAGCTCCATGGTACCTGCCGTGCAAACATTAAAAAAATAGTGATTTTCCCAATGCTTGCCAATGCAACTGTTAGAATCATTTTACTTTGTGCTTACCATCAGGTCTCACAACAGCAACAGTCTCTGGTGTTTCTCCAGTGCTGCTGCAGTCAATCGTAAACCTTTGGGGGGTTCTACCACAGACTCCACCTTTAATACCAGGAACAATAATCTCTGCCATATTCCCACCATGAGCTGCAGGAAGCTCTGTTTCACGGTCAAAATTAGGCAATGCTTGGAACTGGATGGGACTACAATTAAAAAAGTAGAGAATATAATTCAGATAATTATCATATAACATTATGCTTTATGTTGAAAAAAAAAATAGTCTAACCTGCTGCTTTCACAAAGTCCTTGAGGACCTATGAAGGAATCTCTGTCTTCCAGTGATGAAGGTGAACTTGTTCTGTAAATCCCATCTCCACTGTATTTGATCCCTGGCATTTCATTATCTGCAGCAAATGTGCACACATGACTTCTTGTGTTGGACACATTTAAATCAAGAAAATTCATATACTTACCGTGAGTGTTTGTAGATAAGCAAACCCCTGACTGAAGACAGACTCCAGAGTCTGCAGTACTTGAAACATCCATCACTGATGCAATAAATGGACTTCCTGTATTATGTATTCAAAAGAAAGCAGGTTAGCAGCAATGCAATTGGTGAGAACAAAGTGGTTAACAAATGTCAAGCAATCAACAAACTATATATTATGTTTAATATTGATTCAAGACAAAATTCTCTGATCGGTCTTATTATGAAAAGGCAAAGTTCTAAAATACATTCAGGTGATTCATTTTAAAATATACCAGTTAAACAAACCTCTGAATACAAATACTATTTATATTAAAACAGTGCAAAAAATCAACTTGATAAAAGACATAGTAAAAGCAACTTAATCATACCTAGAATTGAAATTACACCTTCCTGTGCTAGGAATTATTTTATACAATTAAAGTAAATAAAATAAAAAGGAAAATAGCAATTGTTTGTAGTAAATGTAAAGCTTACCTTGAATGTGGTTCTCTCCGCAGGTAATGGTGATCTTATAGTCACCAGGCACTGAAGGAGTATACTCCACATTATACATGCCTTCACCGCTGTCTTTACATGTCACCTGACACTCAGACGGACCTTCCACTGTTATGTCCAGATCATTAACTGAAGACTTGCTAAGAAAGAGATACATTCTGGATCAAATGGGGTTGCCAGTCACTTTTGGCTCGGAATGCATATTTAAAATGAACTTTCTCTTACCTGGCGTTTACATGAAACACATTAGGATGTCCAGTGAGGCCCTTTTGGAGACCCAAACCATTTGCAACAACTTGACATGAGTCAGCTTCCCAATCACAAACTACAACCCCTGAAACAACAGAACAGATGAGAAGACAAAATAAAGAACACAAATATAAGCCTAATTCAAACCAGTGGCAATGGGACACACCTACCTTGTCTGCTCACTTTTACATGGCTTTTGTAGAGCTTTGGATTCACCATAACTTTACGAAAGGGCACCTCCTTTCCTCCGTATTTCAGAAGCAACGTATATACGCCACTAGTTAGAGGCACATAAACAGCTGTGTAGGTGCCATCTTCATTCTCCTTCACTTCGGTTTGGACAATGACTCCTGAGTCTGAGATAGCCTGCACAGATGGAGCTCCAGATCCTGCTATTGCACAGTCTATATTTACAATGCAAGGTTCACCGACTTTACCCTGTAGCAGATCAGGGTCTGTTACCAAAACCTGAGAGGGGTCAGTCGGCTTCTGTACAACAGCCTGGAAAGGAGAGCCAGTTATGTGAGAGTTGTCAAAAAGGACATTTATTTTGTGCATCCCATGCTCTGTGGGGAGGTAAAACACTGTACAAGTGCCGTCTTGATTGTCCAGACATTGTAGTGGAACTTCACAGGGTCCATCCACTCTTATGGCAAGTCTTCCACTGCCGGCTCTCCTTGTGTCAATTATAAACTCAGCCTGTTCTCCAAGAAAACCTTCTTTTAGGCCTGGACCATGAGCCCTTACCTGAAGTAACAAACAACTACACAGTTCAAGTGCTTCAAGAAAATGCACAAAATGTGTAATACTCTGTACCTAGTACCTTTGTGGCATCGGCTTGGATATTTGATGGACTGACTATGTTCATAAGAAGTTCTCCATGGCCACCAGGCCGTGAATTCTCTGAAAAGTCTTCATCGAGGTCCATCTCGTCATCTACATGCAATAATTTAAATTAAAATCATGAATCATGTTCTTCAAAAACATATGACTGCATTGTCCAAACCCATATTTTATCATCTCGATTGGCAAATGAGTAAAGAAAAGTATTCGGCAAAATAATATATTTTTTTAATGAAATTTAAATGTATATTGTTATGAATGTGTTATTGTTTCTTTGTCATACATTTTTAGGCAAGCGTAAAATAAAAGAGTTGCAGATGTCTATTTATTTATTTATATCTATTATTTTTAGCAACTTGATTTCTCCATACACTAAGATTGTTCAAAACCTCTCCTTTTGAATTCCATCATACAGATCTGCAATAACGTTATGATGACTAAATGGTGATAACATTTTAATTTTTAGAAACACTGTTCCTTTAAACTCACCAGAGTAATACATTTCCCATCCATCTGGTTTAAACCAGACTGGGCTACATGGTGTAATCTTAATCCTGCGAGGTGTCACCTGAAACAGCAACGACGAAGCGATCACACAAAATCTTACAGCGCGGCAATCACAAGCTACCAAAGAACTGAAGATTACAGCTATATATTTCAGTGCTCATTGGCTCATTTTTTAATACATGTTTTTTCACATGTGATTTCAATAAGCATCGTTTCATTCCCTCTTGACAGAGGGAATGCCAGTACAAATAGAGTAATAAACATCCTATTACATTCCTATGAGCTCTGGCTGCAGCATTAAGCAGCAGTACATCATCACCAGACAGGTTTAAAGCCACTGCGAGATGAAATGGAATTTCAATAAGGCAGCAGATGCTGGAACATTAATGCAACATGATGCAAACCAAATTGGGGAAAATGAGTTTTCTTTAACTTCATTAGACCATTTAAATGAAATGCATCAGAATGAGCTTTAGCTGTTGCACATCACATTCTCATAGCTTTACATTATCCCTGCATAATATACAATCATGTTTGCCACTATTTTTCAAGATCAATGTATGCACTCACAATAAAAGGACTGCCAGGAACCATGACTCCTCCCCAAGCCACGGCAATGGTGTGTTTGGAGAGAGATGAAGGGATGTAGGAGCAGACAAAGACACCAGATTGTTCAGAAGCAACAATAACATCTACAAACTCTCCATCTGCTCTCTGTAAAGAAGTCAAATCACAATTAAAATGCTTTTAAAACTAAATGTGAAAAAAAAACTCAAATATTTTACTTTATTTATTACCTGAGCATAAACTTTAAGCTCTCCTTCACCAGCTTGCCTGGTATCTACAGTGAATTCTGTTTGAAGGTTCACTATACAGCCAGTTTGGGAAACACCGGGTCCTTCTGTTTTCACCTGAAACCGACATGCATAAGTAATGACAGAATTTCACATCTAATGAATACATCTCATTTCACACAAAATAAATCTCTTTGAAAACAGCAAGGACTCTCACACTAGACACATGTCTGGAAAACAGATTAAACCAACAGTTTACCCAAAAATGAAAATTCTGTCATTAATTGCTCACTCTTATGTTGATCCAAAGCTATATTGTTCATCTTCAGAACACCAATTACGATAATTTTTTTATGAAATCCGAGAGCTTTACTGCATAGACGCCAACATAACTGACACGCTCAAGGCAAGACATGTTTGAACTGCAATTTTATGAAACTACGAGAATACCGTTTTAACAATGCCCTTACTTTTGAGGGTCTTGAACATGGTAGCTGTGTTGTTGCTTATGGAGGGTCAGAAATCTCTCGGATTTCATCAAAAATATCTTGATGTGTTTTCCAAGGATGAGTGCGTTTGAAAAGACTTGAGGGTGAATAATTCATGACAGAATTGTAATTTTTGGGTGAATTATCCCTTTAATAGGGGAGGAAAAAGGAGTTTACCTTGTCAGGGCGGAAATCTTTTCTCTTCGGTCTGATGGAGGTCATGAAGGGACTGTCCTCGATTTCTTCATTATCACACATTACGTGTACAGCATACTCACCGGCCTCAGTTGGCCAGAACCGCACTAGGCAGGAGCCATCATTATGGTCATCACACTCAATCTTTGCCTGAGACGGACCTTCAATGGCAAAACCTTGGAAAGATTATTGGGGAAAAAAGTATAAATTAACTATACCATTTTGTTACTATTTAACATTATCCGTTTAAAAAAAAAAAAAAAATGGCTTACATGTACCATTTTTTTAGTAATACATTATTTTTATAAACTCACCCAGCATGCCAGAATCTGCACCAACAGATTCCACTAAGAAATCAGCAGACAAACCCACAGTCCCTCCCTCCAGTCCTGGTCCCCATGCCCGGATCTTCTGCGGGCCAGCTTTTGAACCAACATGGACTTTAAATGGGCTGTAGCAGAAAAATAATATGTTTAATCTTCGGTTAAAATATATATGGTAATGTTTATCTGCCGAAAGAAGCTAACCTCTTGGCAATGTGCTGACCAACCCAAGTGATGTCCACTGCGTGATCTCCTGTAGCAGTGGGTGTATATTCAAAGGTATATACGTCTTCATGTGCATCCTTCTGTGTAACAGCCACTTTCTTACCACCTGAAAAAAGGATAACATCTTAGTTAGACCATAATTCAACTTCATACAGATTATGGACAGATCATATGCCATTACTCACTGGGGTCTCTAATATCGACCTCCAGATTTCCAGGCCCAGCTTTGTGGGTGTCAACCTTAAACTGGGCCAGCTGACCTACTCTCATGCCTTTGGACTGCAATCCCCGTCCTGTGGCACGACAGGCTTTGGGTTTAGGCACTGAAAAAAAAAAATTAAAGTGAGATTTTAAATGGCATGAGAGAATGGTACAAAAAAAAAACCTGATGCATCTTTTTCCTCTTGCGTTTTCATTATTAGTTACAAAATCAAAACACTAAAAAGCAGGGGGCTTTTAATGTGCCCAACCTTTTTTTGGCTTGAGTGGAGCTCCAGGTTTCAGTCTGGCTTTGGGGAAAAGTGAGAGGTATGTCATCACTGACTGCTCATCCACAGCTGGATCAAGAATCTCCTCTGGGGCTATGACCTTGATAAAGTTAATTATAAAAACAGATTTACAAATTAATATGAGCAAATAAATCACTGAGAATGTTTTTAAAATGCAAGTACGATATCTAGCTAGCCTATTCTAGTTGAACTCACCTGGGGAATTCCAAGCCAATCATCTGCTTGCTGCATGGCTTCTTTAGTGTTACTCACCCGATGTACCGTGTCCCAGCTCTCCCAGTCAGGACACAAGCCTGCACAAACAAGAACAATCATTTCATAAGAGAAAAACCTCTGCCAAATAAATGTTGTTTCTTTCAACACGTACAAAAAGGAAGAAATCGCATGATCGCAGGGAGTTTAAAAAGCACTATATAAGCAACTTGGTTTACCTGGTGCCAGTCCATCCACTAACGCACCAAGGGCTTTGCCATCCTGCCAGTCCTGGCTGAAGTTAGTGATGGGGAGCTCAGGGACTTTGTTTTGGATCCATCCCAGAAGCCTCATCTCTGGAGTCAGTTTGGAGACAGAATCGTTTGCCTCATCCTCCCACACCGGGGTGGAGATGGAGTAATGCTGTATCAGGGTCCACACTAGACCTAGGATCAGCTTCAAATTCCCGTCCACTATGGCCTTACTGTCTGTATGGAGACGGTGAAGGTGTGTCTGTTTTTTCTTTTAATTAAGAGACCTTCCCTTGGTGACAAATATTTTGCTTTTTTTAATACACCAAAAGCTTTTTGTTGTTTAGCCATTACATCCAAACAAGAGAGTTCATCTGGGAATATTGTTGTATTCCAGGAAACAGCTAATCGATCCCAATTTGACACAAGGACACTTTGACCCAAAGACTACCCTCCCTAATTAGGAAAGGGGCCACAGGAATTTATATGAAAAACATGTGGGACCAGCTTCAGTTCATTATCTGTGAAGACTGAGCTCAACACCTGAACATGCGTTTTGGAAAAAATGCTAATGCTTAAGTATTGACATCGCATCTGATCTTTAATAAGAGATGCATTAAACTATTAGTCATATATACGTAGATACAGTAAAGATGCTAATCACCAGTGTTATATTTACAGATTGTTATATATATATATATATATATATATATATATATATATATATATATATATATATATATATATATATATATATATTATCAATATATACCCAATCGTAAAAAAAATACATATTTGCACCACGGCTGCATTTATTTGATAGAAAAATATGTTAAAACAGTAATCCGTTCTTGTCAGTCATTTTTAACTTTTGTCAGATGCCAAGCAAACAATTCTAATTTCTCAAATTTTATTTAAATGTATCAAAATCAGCTGTAATAGCCATCAACTTATTGTAAATGGAAATTAAACAATGTAAAGTGAATGGTTAGAGCAAAATTACTTTAACCAAATTGAAACTTGATGTTCACATATACAGATAATAGCCTCAGTTGCTGCCAGAGACATTGTTAACAGCATACAATTATACTTGCTATTTTGAATAAGCATAATTAAAAAAATAATTATGGCTTATTCATTGTAATTACATGCTTTTAATTTAGGGGAGTATGAACATGGATTTATTTTAAAGATATCCCCGTTTATTCGTGCAGAAGATGCTATGACATGCCACAGTCTCTATGCTGCTACTGCTTACAAAAAATTTAGCAAACATTTCTGACATTCATTACTCTCTCTCTACCTCATCTATTATTCTTCTGATTTATTTGATCCGTATCTGTACATATTTTTGAACATCAGACTTTAAAACAGCGACAACATTCAGAAACTACAGATCTTTAAAATGTTGCACATATAGGTTTAAATGACTTGAGAAACGACTAATAGACTGTTGTGAACCCCTTCTTTTGAATGAGTTCATGCATGTTGTAACTCACCTATGGACACCAACTTAACTTTTTCATGATCCAAAAACTCCAGAGCCACCGAAACATTGTCTAGCTTCAGCTGTCTAAAGGTGGGTCGGGTGTGGTACTTTCTAAACATCCTCTTACGGCTCAGGACCTCCAGCAGCGAGATAAGGATGAGGCCATCGCTCAGATCGAACTTGAGATCGCTGATCTGCATCTCCACAGACTTCAGATGTTCGTTGCACCAGCGCGTGAAGGTGTTCTTCTGTATCTTTTTCCAAGGTGCATCATCTGCCAGGTTGATCGCAGCAGCTGTAACACTATTTTTAAAGTCGCCCATCGTTCTCTTTGATCAGTGTGCAGTTCAAAACCTTTTATACCGTACTGAGAACTGCCGTGAAGCACGAAGCTTTCATGTAGCTTCGCTGGTGGTGGGAGTGCCCTACAGCCCCCAATTCTGGCCCATAATTATAATCGTACAGCGCCTCTGAGAGCTGTTTTTACTCTGACATGAACCGTGTCATCATGCCGCAACCCCACATCGTGCAAAGAAATAATAAAAACAGATTCTAGTTACATCAGTGCTTGAAGAATGCATTTACTAGGAAGACGGGGTCAGAAACTGGATCCTCAGGCCTGGGGAATTCAGCTAATTCCCACCTGCAGCCAGATGAAGGTCTGACATCACTGTTGCTGATAACCTTATCGCTGGTGACGTTACTCTTCATTTACTCCAGAATAAACTGAGAGTATTATTGCCAGAGCTCTTTTGATCGGGGCACGTCTTCGTATTTCCCATGCGGTGTCGAGGAGGCATGACTCATTGGGGCGGACTGCATTACAGCATGGAAGCGTGTGCCTTTGGCTGCAGGTTTATGACAAACTTGGTTATGGGGCCATCAATTTGCAGGGGTGCATTTATGTGCCCAGAATTTGTTTACGTTTTAATTAATGTACATTGTAAATTTTAATACTCTGCAAGGTTAATATAGGGCTTGGTATCGCTTTCCCCAAACTAATTTCATTCGGATTGACAGACTTATGTAATTTTAGTTACATGTCCATTTTGCTTATAGTCTTACAGTAAGAAGTGCAAGGCAGTATTGCACCAGAAGAACGGCCCGAGTCGGTCAATCCTGCAATCAGACTAGACTGATCACTTGTTAGGGTTTTGTTTCACTAAAAAGCAGCAGCTCGCTTTTGTCAAGAGTCAAACAGTCTGATACTAACATTTTCTGTGTTCTGTTTTTGATTCACTAGAAAGAACCAGTTCATCAATCATTCTTTGTAAGATTTAAGACTAACACTGGTCACGCTCAGTGCTGCCAAGTCTGTGTTTTTCATGCATTTATTTTTTTTAAGCGGTCTCTCTGTCTTGTCATTTAAAAAGGAGTGTACCTCTGACGGAGAGGAAAAACACACAAAAAAAATTGATAGGAATTAGGCTGGTTTTGTTTCACAGACCTGGCAACGCTGTATGTTTTCGATTAACTGAAAAGAACAGTCTCATAAGAGACATCTGTTTGTAAAGCAGTGGTCAAATTGTACATTGCCATGTACCATGAAACCATGGATTACATTATTGGACACTCTGCATTGTCATTATTGGATTACATTGCAATACAGACTGAAAACTCAGACTGACACAATCTAATGGCTTTATCTGCTGTAATATAAACTAACAAAAATGAAAAATAAATAATAGTATATGAATACATTAACATTAAAGTAGAAATAAGCCATTTTTGCTGCATATTAGTAATGGTACCAAACGTCAACAATCTGAGACTATTGTAAAGTTATTCAAATCAAATGTATGCATAAATAAATGTACACAAATTAAACAGGGACTTAATTGGGTTGAACTTCACTTTTGCTCATTTATTGCAATTATCATCTGTTAGATCGGGTAGTTTTTGCTTAAATCTCTGTACAAGTAATAAACATAATAAATCATAAACACTCTATAATAGGTCTCCTTCGGACACATTAGCGCTCTAACATCTAAGTAAACAGTGCTTATCATCATCATCATCATCATCATCATCTCGTCAGATCCTTATCACGATAAAGTACAGTGCATAGACTAATCACTAATGGCCTCATATAAGGTGCAAAGACTGACATTATATGGCAGGTTTAGGCCTTTAAGCCACAAAACATATGATTGAGTTAAAACGTAACACTCAATGGTCTTGAATATGTTATTGTAGTGGGCTTTACAATTCTGAATAATTTCCTCGTATGGAAGTGCTCATTCAAGGAGGTATAAACGTTTGTTTATCTAATGTTATGTTATATAAGGCAATTCACTAAGTGTTTGTTTGGCAAAGCAACAGTGTTCAATAAAATGCCTGTTATTTGATACTTCAAAATGCAATGCATACAGAACCTCTAATTAAAAAAAACAAACAAAATAATAATAATAATGATATGGTGCAAATGAGAGAATAAGGTGACGTTATTATCCTAAGGCCTTCAATACTTGAGTAAGAAGTTGCATTTAGACGCTCGTTACTCAGACTAACACCACACAGACTAAAAGGATACAAATGTCAACACGTTTGAGAAACATTTACTAGGTATGCATGTCATGGTGCGTGTGCTTGTTACTGGTTCATCACGTTGTTCATTTTGAGGTCTTTGAAAGCAAATACCCCGTCACGGCAATGGTTACAGCAGCGACGGGCATCCACCGGATCCATTTTCCCTGCAAGAACAAACATGCAGATGACATCATCTGTAGTACCGCATCACCTATCAGAACAAGTTTACAATCAGGGATGCACATGAGCCGAGACGGGGACACAAAAGCCACAAGGACGGGACGCGGAGAAACTGAGGTCAAGACACACAAGACGAGGACGGCAGAAGACAAAGAGAGCCGGGATGCCTCAGAGCTACGCTGGAAAACTACAACCTACAAAATGGAGTTGATTCGTTAGAGACACTTGTTAGTGTGCGTCTTATAATACAAAGCGGACCTGTAGTAGGGGACCAGAAGCGTTTTGCGGACGACCGGACAGTATTTGCTAGCTTAAGCTGAGAGAATTGTTTAGTGGTCATGCATAGCCCTGAGGATGATGGATGCTTAAGCAGAGGAATGAGACGGGACAGGAGCACTGTGTACCTTTCTACCACAATGGGCCCAAGCACCAATACAGCAAAGCCAGGACAAGGCCGATGGCTACGGCTAGGATGGGCTGCAATAAAGACAGCTAAAGGAGGGAAGGGAGGGATATTACTGAATGAGTGGCTTGTGTTTATGTGCGCTATTATTGGACTGGAGAATTTAACTGTCATCAAGATAAGGAATTCAAAAGTGAAGTGTGTAATTGTTTTATAGTTAAAACTCTTCCCCTCTTCCAGTTCAATGTGCAGAAACAACGCAGATGTTTTTTTAAAATGTGACATGGCAACTTTTGGGTCAACCACAGCTGCGAGTTTGGAATTTTTGTTGTTTGATTTTTTATATTATTTTATATAAATATATTAATAATGTTATTATAAGAACTTTATAGAATTTAACAACAATCTTGCCTGTTTAAATAAAAATAATAATAACAATAAATATATATAAAAAAATAATACTAATAACAATAATACTAATAATAATACTTTTTTGTCATATAGAGTTGTAGGAAAAACCTTGCATGCATCCTAAAGTTTTTTTTTTTCTCTGAGAGAAGTTAATGATCACAACACAAGCTTGGTTTTATGTTCTATTTACGTAAATTTTTGTAGAAGTATTTGGGAAAACCTACACAAAATGAAATTACACACTTCACCTTTAGACTATACAAAATGTTTAAACAAACTGTAAGAAGTGCATTGTCAAAAAAAATAATACTAATGTTTTTAGCGCTGATTTTAAGGACAAAAAACAATGCAATATATGCACTCTTTCCTCTTGAACTGTCCCTATTGTCAGTGCCCCTGTTGTTGAACATCAGCATTACGTGGATTGAACACTCACATGGTTTTCTTTGTCCTGCAGAAGCCTCAGGCGCTCTTGGCTCTGCTGCAGCTCCAGATTGAAGGAGCGTTTCTCCTCCTCTGCATTCTCATACTTCTCCCTGAGGCCTGACAGCTCTGCCTGGATCTCCTCATACTGAGAGCAAAAAAAGTAGGAATCTTTCAGATGAAGCAATGAGCCTAGTCAATAACACACACACACACAGTATGTGTGTCCAGGGGCCAGGTCTTTTTTTAGGAGCAAAGCTCTTTTGTGACATGCCTGCTAATGAGTCTCAGCTCTACTTTCTTTCTTTCTCAACTACGATGGGAATAACCTCTTTCTGCAGTTCTTTGATCCTGCTATTGCTTTGCTCCAGCTGGCTGGTGGCTCTCTGGTGTTCCTCCTGCAGGACGCTCAGCCGTTTCTCCAGGTCTGCCTGCGTCTTCTCCAGAGTCTTGACTGTATTGCTCAGGCTTGTGCTCTGTTTCTTGGAGCTGTGGGCAGGATGCAAGTTCAGATTCCAGAGACATTACATCACAAGTCTGCAAAAAGAGCTTTTCTCCTATTTAAAGGTGAAGTTGCATAGCTGTGTATTGATGCATATTTCAGGATATGATTAAATCCTGAATCTTTATTTTGATTTTGTTCTTGATTTGGCTCACTTTGTCGTGAAAGGATGTAAAAAGCTGTAAACTACACAGGGAGCTCTCTCAGTTTACTATAATATCAATCTATTACCTATCACACCGCATTAGAGAGCATCAAAACAACATTTAACTTTTGTGATACAACTGAAAACAATTAAAATCTGAACTTTGTTTCATATCAAAGCTTGTTAGAATTATTGGATGGGAAGCAGCTTAAAGACTGATTGATTAAGCAAAATGAGAAAAGATTAAAGGGATAGTTTCATTCAAAAGTCATTAATTACTCCCCTTCATGTCAAGCCGCCTCAAATTTTATAAGTAGCATCTTAACTTGTGTTCTGAAGTTTAACAAAGGTCTGACGTTGGTTTGAAGTGACATAAGAGTGAGCAATTAATGGCAATTATTTTTTCCTGTGTTAACTATACCTTTAAAATAGAAAAACATTGCCAGCCATAGTAAATGTTGTTTTTCTATGTTTAAATACGTCCTCCTATCCTATTTTAATAACAAACGATAAGTAAGCCTGTACCAAACCATTCACCCAAAAATGAAGATTCTGACATTCTTCACTCCTATGCATGTTATTTTTCTCCATGTAAAAAAAAGAAAATAAAAGTACAAAGTCACAGGGTTAAAAACTTTAAACATGCCGCTATTTTTGTAGTGGCACATAAAAACCCGAAGACAGAATTATAATTTTTGGGCGAACTATCCCTTTAATTTCCTAAGAAGTTTAAATATCGGGGCTGTACAGAAGTCTTTGAACATGTCTAACACTGACTCAACTAATAGCATGTGTTTAGGGTGGGAATCAGTACCATTTTAGGGCAGTTAGCAATTATATTTGGTGCTTTTAGTGGCATGAACATGACTTCACCTTCAAAGTTACCGTGTAAGAACGTACTGTGTATGCGCTCACAGAACACACCTGTCCAGCTCTTTCTCCAGCTGCTGCTGTTTCTTCAGTAGCTGTTCTTTCTCTGAGCGCAGGGTGCTGCTCTCACTCTGCAGGCTGATCTTCTCTTTCTGCTGTTTATCAGCCAGCTGCTCTCTCTCTGACCTCAGAGACGCACACTCCCTCCTCAGGCTCTCACAGTCCTTCTGCAGCCGCTCCAGCTCGCTCGCTGCATCACACACACACACACACACACACACAATTAAAAACATACCCAAAGACATGCACACAAACGCACAGATATAGCACATGTACGCGCGCGCACACACACAGACACACACACTGACTCACAACGCTACTCTGTTACATAACGGTGGAAGTGATGTGAGAAATGTGAGTCATCTTCTGAATATCTGTCGGATTACTGCAAACACTGCAGTGACTGTTGTTGGATAAACCTAGGGCTTGATTTGTAACCTCCACAAACACATTATATCATTCATCAGCTTTCTGAGAAGAAAGGACAAATTCCCCAAAGAGATTATAGATGTGCAGAAGACAAAACAGGCTTAATTTAATTGGCAAGAAATACAGATTTTTAGTCTGATGAGATTACAGCAATTTATTTATTTTTTACTCATTTGTTTTATTAACATCCTAGCCTTGAAATTGTATTTATTTTTAAAGGTAACAGGTTACATCTTGCTTAAATTAATACTTTCAACACAAGAATGTCTGCATTATTAAATGCTGAGAAAATTGGGATATGTTAATGCCAAGGTGCTAATTTATATTTAGTATTTTTAATAGAAGTATTGTTTTTAATTTGTAATGTATAGTAGTCGTTGTTGGTATTAGTATTATTATAATAAGAGGCTCAAAAATTTGACAATTTTAACATGATACTGATAACTGATTATAATGATAAAAATTTAGTATTTTTAATATACAGTTAATATTATTGCTCCTAGAACTGATAATGACAATTATTTTGATGATACTGATGTGCATTAAATTATGATGAAGATGATTGTTATTGTGCACGAAGCAATAATGAATCTAAATTATTATAATCATGATCAATTCTAATATTCACAGTAGTGTGAAATATTAATAGATTAATTTGCATTTAGATTTAGCACAATACATGGATGAGTGTTCATGACTTTTACTATTTAAAGAAAGCAGTTCTAAGGCTTAAAATGCTAGAAGTCAATAGTCTGTAGCGACAGAGGCCCGTGGGGTTGTGGGTACCTTGCTGTTTGGCAGCCCTGTCTCTCTGCTGGTTCTGCTGCTGGTGACTAGCCTGTACACTGTCGAGCTCACGCTCATACTTGCTTGCAGCCAACTGCCATTTCTCCAGCTCAGAAGTTAGCGTTGCTAGGTTTCCTTTCAGTGCGCTGACCTCATGCTCTCGCTCAGCTGCAGTTTTCTCCATAGTGCGGCGCAACACCTGCACTTCCTCCTGAGCCGTGCGCGCTTCCTGTCGCAAGCTGAAGATTGAGCTGTCCTTCTGATCCCTGAGATTCTCCATATCTTCCTGCAGCTTCTGGAGCTGAGCTGAATGCACATGTAGATACGAAGACCAACTGGTATAATACATTGTTTAGTAAATATAACTTCAGATAACACATGCTCCTTGACTTACTCTGTAAGACCTTTATCTGTTTTGCCGACTCCTCCGCCTGTTGCTTATTGGCTCTTTTCTCCTCCTCCAATAAACCTGCAATATACAGAACTGGTCATTAGGGGGACCTGTTGAGCATGACTGCTAATCCTAATAAATGTTAAATATTCATAAGCTTATGCATATAATAATATCCCAAAACAAACAAATAAATCAAACATCTTAATATTTAATCTGTGTTTTTTAATAATAGCGGATTATGTCATATGCAATATAATTATTTAATATAATCATAATATTAATAAAGCATCCTATGCAAATAAAAATACCTACAGTATAATCATGCAAAGGTGAGCACTGATCAGTTTGTGTCTCATATTTAAATGTGGGTCAAGGGTTATAAATAAGTATAATACTGCTGTAGATTGTTGTTTCTCACTGCATGTTTTCATTTTTAAATTCAATGCACCTTCGTTTTTCTACTACGGTTGTCAGTAAGATTTATTTACCCAGTTAAAATCACAATAAAACTTTATATGCTTCTTTATTCTTATACAAAATAAGCATTTTGCTTGATATTGCTATATATTGTGTTACACTGAATAAATAACGGAACATTATTTCAACCAAAATTTTTTGCTCTCCAGAAACTTATTTGAAACCTTAAAAGTAGACACTTTAATTACATTTATTTTGCTTTCTATGGACATAAAATCGCTTTTGTGAATTTCTTTGGATGCAGAAATCTTAAGGTTTTTGACCCATATATAAAACTAAATTCTGAATCATACTCAAATGTGTGGAAAATCTGTTCAGTTAAGGCAAGAGAAACACGGGTTGGTACGCTTCTACCAAGACGAATGGATTCCGTTTCTTTCCCAAGCTCCCCTCTCAATAGTCCGAGAGTATGCAAGTTTGGTGATTAGGTATGAATTATGGTTGGGTGGATTGCTTTACAGCAGCAATAAATGCACTAATACAGCTACTTGCTGCAATTCAACAGCGTTGCGTTTGCAACAGTGTATCCCACTCTTCAAAGTTTCAAAGATACACACAACTACATAGAGCTGCTTTAAAGTCCCTCTTTTACTTACCTTGGAGTTCAATACACTTGTGTTTGCCCGAGTTGGCCTGTTCATTGGCTTCCTGCAGTTCCTGGTTCAGACGTTGGATGACCTTCTCTGACTCACTGGCCTCCACAGTGCTCCTGCTCAGCTCATCTGGAGAAATGATTACACATCCACCGCTGATGACATCTAATGGGAACTATTACATGCATAATTAGACACCATTAAGGCGCTCTGCTGTCAGAGAATCACTCTTTCGTCAACCGTTAATGGGTGATGGGTGTCTTTATCTCTGTATCAGCATCAATGAGTTGCATTTCAACTTTGCCGGATTGTTCTGCCCTCTGACTAAGTGCAAAACCCTGTCTCCAAAGGTTAATTAAACAGAATGAATCGCATGGTAATTTCCCTGGAGGTCAGAAAATGGGCCTATTCCATGAATTAATAACTTGACTCAGAATAGATCTATCCTAAAAACACTGTCATCAGAAGGGTTTAAACTAGGATCTGCAAGAAGGATAGCTAGGGTTTTAAAAAAAAAGCTGCCATTCGATTAAAAGTTGTAATGTTATACAGAGCAAATTCATAATGAATCTTAAAAGTTTTTATGCTGCTATTAAAAAAAAAAAAAAAAACTTTAATGAAGATTTTTAACTAATCCATTGCTCTGCAAAAGTTTACTGGCTTTAATTTAGATTCCCTAAACTTAGAAACAAACCTTCCTCTTCCTCTGAATATGGGTTGCTGAAAACCAGGCCATCTTATCAAATGCTCCAGAAAGATATGACCTCATCTCCCAAACTCAAGGGTGCATGCCATAAATGGCCATATCAAGGACATATCATCGCAATCAGAGACGTAATTTCAGAAAATTGAACTTCACATGCCTCGCTTGCATGACTAAGCTAAAATGCCGAAGCCTGTGCAGGCCAAACAGAACCGCCAGAGCAGAGAGGATGAAGGCATTAACGTTTCATGAGGTATTGCGGTGGGTAATGTTTATTGATGCCATTCTGCATCAAGAACTCAATCTCTCAGCAGGGTACGAGGACACATAGGAACACTCTGGCCTAATTTATATTCGAATCTCCGGGGGAGGAAGATAGACATACAAACAGAAAGACAAAGTCAGACCGACAAAATTTCTGTCATGATTAAAGTATTAGCACAGGCTGGAAAACCATTTCAGCCCAAACCATTCCTTTGCAGTTAATGACAACAAAACTCTGCCATGCATGATTAAATTGGCAAACAGTACAGAAGAGCACTGCAAAATAGTTACAGCCATATAAAATGCACATTTCAATTCGTATTCATATCTCGATCTGTCCTTTTACCCCATGTTAAAAATAAATAAAAATGCATTAGAAAAATGTATGCAATATTTAAAAGAAATGTGCATCACCAATTTTTGTTCAAAAAGAACTACATTTAATCAGTCAATCTATATTTTAGAACCGCAGTGCTTTGACATACTGTAAGCAAAACAAAACAAAAAAAACATTTAATATCCTATCAAGAAATGCTTTTAAACGGTTTAAAACACTTCAGCAACTACAGAAGCTCAAGTGCAGTAATGTGATTTTACCTTTGATAAGAGACACTTTATTAATAGGATCTTTCAGCTTCTGTTCCTCCATTGTTTTCCCCACTGTAACACAGCAAGGAAGCAATCATGTCAAAGTTGCACTAAAACATCAACTTCCATATTCAAGACAATTGCCATATCTAAAAACCCCCCCAAATAAATAGCTTAAATAAAACGAATTACAAATGTCCAGGTGATGCCAATCACGACCCGGCTAGTCAGTGAGGCGGAAAACAAACCAAAAAAAAAAATCATCACAGCTTTCCCAAACAGAAAAAGATTTTGAAAGATTCAAACACGGGTCTTCATCTTTTCCCGTTTTAAACGTCAGATCATAGCTCACGTTCAGAGCATAACGTCATGCCAGTTATATAACGCCGCTCAGCGTCACGGTATCAATTAAGAAGACTACTCATCACCTTCACTTAAGTCTGAGGAGGACCGTAAACAGACGCCGTTACCTGAACACTCGTGATGTCACTTCAGCCGGTGCAGAAACAGAGCTGCGATATTCAGGCTTCTTTAACTATCGATTCGCTCCGGTGAGGAGAACTGGACGAGTCTACTTTAAAGCGCGGGGGGCACCGGCGCGTCTAAATGTCGTGTCTGGGGGTACGCCAGACAAAACCACACACTTAAACGGCTGTGTGGGAAAGCGCGGGTTATAGGAGCGCTGCAGAAGCACATCGTAATCTGAGGGGTCGTTTTATTTGCGGAAATGATTTGCGTGCGTCGTCATGGGACGCCCCCGTGGAGGTGGAGGTGGCGGTCTGGAGGTCTCGCTCACATGGGCATATACGAGCGTCCTGAGGCATCTAAAAAGAGGCTGCAGCTGCGTGGTAGAATACACTCAGGCCCATTGTTTCGCTCGTTAGGGCGTCTCTTATGTAAAAACGGTTGACAATAGTGGGCATTCGTGCTTGTATCAGTGCCAAATGCCAACCAAAGCATGCATTTTAATATTAGTGGCGTGTCAGGATGTCAATCACGTGACACTGCCATCATTTGAAGGCGAACGCAAAGGCAAAAATGCAAAATACGTCCCCGAAAGAATACAACAATTGACAAATGCGAGCATTTAAAAAGTAGACGAGTATCAAGAAGCACTCAATATCAGTGTGGTTTACACTGATATTGAGTGCTTTTGGAGAAGTATGAGGTTATTGAAGTACATTAATCTGTTCTGCATTGATCAGCTGTGTTTGGGTGTTACCATTTTTTTTTAGATAATTGTAATTGAAAGGCTATCAACTGATATGGATTAATACGATATAATTAAAAAAAAAAGTGTGACCTTATATAAATATTGACAAATGTAGCATTTAAGGCTACAGAATGGTATCAAATTTATGAAACTGCTAGATAGATCTTACATTTTAACAAACGTTTATTCTTGTGTCTTATCTACATATGTTACATTAGACATAAGCAGTGCAGTTCAATCAAATCTCTGTATGAAATGATTATGTTTCCTTTTTCAGTCTGGCTGCTTTTTCTAAATTTGACCAACCAAGGCAACTGATGTGGAACTAAGAGAGTTTGCCATGCTCAGAGGAAGACTGAAAGCGTTTGTATGGATCTTTCCCTTTGTTGTCATGGCGACAGAGCAAACCTGTCTCATTCATAGTTCTTGCCCACGTAAGTGCTGACTGCACAAGATGGACTGAGAAAAATCAGACCCGATCACCAGCGGAGAACATCACTCGGCTCGAAGTGACCTTGTCCAGTGCCATCACTATAACCTTGAATCCTTGAAAGGGATGAGTCATGGTCATAAATCCCTGTGATATAAGCATCCAGAAGCTTTAATGACAACAAAATGAAGCTGAGTTTGTCTAAGATTTGGATCAAAATATGGACCTCAAGTGCCTGAATAATTCAGTGTTTTGTAGGCTACATTAAGTAGATTAGACTCTTTCTCTGTCACTACCATTTTCTTTTATCCTCTCAGATACTTAATATTTTTAGATTCCCCATTTAACAAGTAAAGAAAAATTAAACAAAATATAAATACTGACAAAATACTGATTCAGTTTCAACAAGATTTATATGTTGAATCAATGACATGTAAAGGAAATAGCTACCTTTTAAATTATAATAATAGTAATAATTATTTTGTACACTATGATTATAAGGCCTCTTCATAAATATGTATATTTTTTAATTATCATTAATAGGAATCCACAGCTCAAATGCAGGTTTATTTTGTGTATATTGATTGTACATGAGGTGGACATGATAAAATATTGATTTGAGATTTATATTTTATATTTTAAGTCTGACACAATGTACAAATGTGTTATCCTAGCAACAAGACAAACACTGCAACAACAGTAATATTAAAACTGATTAGGTTATTTTCAGTACAGCTGACGACTAAATAGTTATGTTTGCATGTAACAGGAATTTGCTGAGTGATACGAGAAATATAAAAGTAGCCACAGATGACGGATTAATCAGTCGGAATCAAGTATAGCAGAGTGCTGTGGAATAATAGTAAATAATTAAGGAGGAAAACAATTAATAAGAAGCACTCAGCCATGACTAAACCAACACTATTTTGTTTTTATATGTATCGCAAAGCCAGACTAAAGCCAGCTGTGAGGCTGTTGGACCCTGCAGGAAAACACACGCAGAAAGTAGTGCATGTGTGAGTGAAGTTTGTTTCGAAGGCAGACAGGTAAACTGTCCCGGTAAGAGATCAGCGCCACAGGCTCCTGCTGAGAAGTGTGAGAGGAGAGCAGATGGCAGAAAGGGCAGGAAAGAATCAGACAGAAGGGGGTTGCTGCTTTTTCGCCACAAAAACCAGGGCCGTAGCAGACAGCCAGCATGAGGCGGGCTAGAAAGACAACGGTGATCCCTGCAGCAGCTGTCTGTGCAGCCAAGACCACTGTTTACCATAATAGAGAACAATAAAGAAAAGGCATGCAACGTTTCTCTACCGTTGAAGATAGAAAAATACGACGCACTGTTTTGATCTGATCACTGTTTATTGTTCAGACTGAATTGACTGATGTTCAGGAAACTTCTTGTGCACTTCAGTGTGTACGACCGTCATTCAAATGAACACATTACACATAACTACCTCCAGTATCAGACGTGCCATGGTAGAGGTTTATCTCTAGTCATTGTCATGCTGCAGGTTATTGTGATAATGAGTTACTGATGTTATAATTGTAGATATAGAGGTATACTGATTATGATACTGAGGGTATTAAACACTTACATGAATAATTGTACAGCATTCTTTCAGCATTACCTCACTATAGTTATACTGTCTGTGCTATAAATTCTCAAGGGGTGCTAAAGTCATCTATTAGTCCTATATAATCCACCTGAAAAGGGACGGCATATAGATCTAGCAATTATGAGATCATATAAAAAAAATTCTGTGCAATATGTCAGTTTCCGAAGCTTAAAAAAAGTCTTTTTTTCTTGCTATACGCTTTACGCACTTAATATTTATAGATTTGAAGGTGCTTAATACTGGAAGTTTGTTAATTACTAAAACAGCAGTTGAATCTAGATCTATATGAATGTCTAGCTGATCGTTTCAAGCCAATGAGTACATTTATGGAGTTCCTGAATCTACATTGTATAGTCCTGGAATACATAAATAGTATTAAGCATTGTACATTTATGGATTGTTTTGTATGTTTCGTATTCACATTGTTACTGTCAGTTACCCATCGAGGCTGACAAACAGTTTTGCACCACTTTGGCAGTCATAAAACAGTTCTTGTAATTGGCAGATCAGTCTATGGACTCCATTTCTGATGCATGAGATGGTGATTTATTAAGTACTGTAAATAAAAAACCCAAGAAGACTTCCATATCAAACCACAGTCATTTCTGTTTCACAGTCTTTTCTCTTCTGCCACCGCCGCATTGTCAATTTGTATATTTCTAACCACAGTTCTTGTATCCAGTCAGAGAAGTGCTTTGAAAAGTCCGCCAGAATGGTGGTCTATTAAAAGGCAATCTTCACATTATTTGTCCCCATTTCATAGGCTTCCCAGTCCCGGTCCTGGAAAGCCGTGATCTGTCCAGGTTTTGGCTCCAGCCTGGGTTTTAACACCTGATTGATCAGGTGATCTCATCCTCTGACTGAAGTTAGGTTAAGACAGTGATAAGGAGAGGGTTTCGTGCCAGGCAGGAGGAAGACCAAGAGGACAACGCAGCCATCCAGAATCAGAACTAGCAATCCTTTCCACGCTGGCCTGCTGCTGGTTTTACAGCACTGTCGTCGTTCCTCACACGCTGTTCTTGTCTGGGAGCTCGGCCTCGGGGGTGCGGGGGAAGTAGACGGTGGTTTTGTGCTCTTCGTAACGGTCAATGTGCTTGAGGTGGACAACCATGTGCAGGGCGTAGGCCAACACCAGCAGCAGAATCAGGGAGGTGATCAGGCCCATCAGGATGGCTGGAGTGAAGAAGGTTGCACAGTCGCTGGCTGAAGCAAACTTGTTGGACTGGACATTAAAGGCCTGGATCTGTGCGGGGGATAAGTATAAAATAAATGTTTTCTGTCTAGAAAAATATATTTCTTTAAATTAATTTCTGATATGAAATGAAAGACTGATATGAACTTAAGAACTGATAAAGTATTTAAGTCAATGTACAGTGGTATGCAAAAGTTTGGGCACCCCTTGCAGAATCTGTGACAAAATAAGAGATATTATACAAAACGCATGTTACTTTTTTATTTAGTACTGTTCTGAGTAAGATATTTTACACAAAAGATGTTTAGGTGCAGTCCACAAGGCAGAAATATATAAAAATAGTTTGGGAACCCTTAATAATGTTAATACTGTGTGTGTGTGTGTGTTAACCTGGATTACCTACGACTGTTTGACTGTTGAGTCCCTTGTTTCTTCTGAACAGTTAAACTGAGCACTGTTCTTCAGAAAAATGTTTGAAAACTTTTTTAATAGTTGGGGTTGAGTCCCTAAACTGTCTTCAACGTAAAAAGATGGATCTCAAAATCATACAGTCACTGTTGGAAAGGGTTCAAATATGCAAAAGATGCTGGAAAACTGAAGAATATGCTGGACATGGAGGATTTTTCTGAAGAACAGTGCTCCGTTTAAGTGTTCAGAACAAACAAGGGACTCGTGAACAACCATCACAAAACAAAAAAAGATTATCCAGGTTAACACGCATAGTATGATAGTTTTTCACAGAACCATAGAAGCCAATACAGAACTTTAGTTTTGTTTTTTGTTTGTTTGTTAGTCTTTTGGAGCATTTAAATAAATTTAAAGTAATATATGTCAGTAAAAACAGTTAAACTTCTGATAACTCTCAAGCACATTGTGTGGCAGCTACCTGAAAATCTGTGAAAGTGATGTGCCAGTTTGCCGAGCTGTCAGTGTGGGAGCTGGGCACCAGTAGGGTGTCATATTTCTGTAAGCTGCTGACATGCTGGCAGTGGTAAGAATAGGTGGCAGGGGCATAGACCTCCGTAGCATTGAACGTGGCCTCATGAGTCCAGTTGTAGTGGATGTGAACGCTGTCCAGTGTGAACCAGTTCTGGCCCACTGATTCATAATATGTGTTGGACATCTGAAGCCTTCAGAAAACAGACAAGAGGAAGTAATTAACAACCGAATGTAATTATCAGCCGATGAGGGCTGCAAGCAAATATAGAAGAAAAAGAGTTTTCACCTGATGACTAGTCCCCTGATGTCTTCCAAATCACCCAAACGCAAAGATAGCCTATAAAAATAAAAAGACTGTCATCAGCGTACAACTACAAAACAAATCTGTATCTGTGAATGTATACATACATATTATTTTACCAAATTCGAAACCACAGTAACAAGAATATTTTTACAATTTAAAAAATATTATTAAAATTTCATTTTAACCTTGAAAACAGTTCAAAAGAAGTTTGAAATGTATTATTTTGTAAAATTATAAATGTCTTCATAGTCACTTTTGGTTAATTTAATGCATCCTTGCATAATAAAAGTATTAATTTATTTAAAAAATATGGAGTTCAAATACTTTTTATTTTAAACAATATAGCTACTGTTTTCTTTTTGTTTTCTTTTTATATAAATCAAAATCTGAATTTTTTTAAAGTAAATGCCACTTGGTTCAATATTTTGTTAAATACCTTGCTATATAACCAATTATATTTTAATATATAACAATGTCAAATTGTCCAAATATTATTGAGGCCACTCTCTTAAATATAAAATCTACAAATATATATTCACTAACTTAAAAATAATATTCTAACTAGTAAATAAATAATACTATATTCAATAAAATTTCATTTTTAGTTTTAGGCACCAGACAACTGCTATATATGATACTGAATCTATGGCAAGAAGAATTTTTACATACGTGGCCTTCTCCTTTGTACAAACAGAGCCTTTGGTGTCTACTTGTGCATTGGGTCCAAATACCCTCTCTGTGAGGTCCAGGAAAGTGTTGTTTCTGTATCGAATAGCCAGTCTTTTTGCTTTGAAAAGGATGCATATCTTGCCGTTGTACGCTACAGTCAGTGGGGAGTAGGGTCCCGAGCTGGTAGACTGTAGTAACTTCCGCTTGGTTCTGGGCTGGGCATGCAGATGCCATCCAAAAGGCTGTTTGAAAATGATAACAGGAAAAACTGAGCAACGATGTATGGATCAAGTGCATTATTGATGGGTTTTACAGAAGAAAACACTCAGGGTTCAGACAGCAGATATGTCAGCAGGCGTTCCCTGGCCCACAAATGCTTTTTTCCTCATGATACGTTATTTTTAAAACCATCGCTGTGTTGTGAGTCTTGTAGGATGCTGGGTGAATTAAGGCAGAGATGTTGCTTATGGAAGCCAAGGTCACATTGACTATGAGGGAAAATGCAATACCTGCAGTATTCTTCTGAGTGGATTTTCAGCTGCAGGCGAATAACTCTCCTCGTGTGAGGCACTTGGACTCTCAACATGTTCTCCATCTGCATCACAAAATGTTGAAATAGGACAGTGGGGGAGATGGCTTGGTGAGTTATTTCAGCACAGTAAATCGCTGCTTCACTTTTAAGCACGCAAAGTAAATATACTACAAAAAATAGCTTTAGTGAATGAATGAAAAATGTTACAATCAATATGCGATGCAACCACAATAGTGTATTGTTTATTTCAAACATAATATTCCATTTGCATTAGCTCTTTAACTAAATCTTTCTGTGATTTAAATCATTACACCAGTAGGTGGCGATATAAGTGATTTTTCTACTGCGATTGATTGGATGTAGTAACATAGGCTTTTGTTTTTCAGAAATGAACACTGACGGCGGAGGAGCGTGGTTAATGATGTCATGCCCAAGCCGTAAAACTGATGTCATCCATGTTCAAAACACATTTAGTAACAAATTCCACTGCTGTGTGTTATTTAGAGACGCTTGACTCTGCTGTGTCTTCATTTCGAAGCATTTTTGTTGGCGGAGCAAAAATAGTTCACTTAAAATATGGTGTGTAAACTGTATGCGTTTTAAAATGTTGCACAAAACTCTTTCATTCAGCTTCGCAAATAAATAAACAAGAGTGCACAAAAATGAGCCGGCAAACATATTTAAAAAAGCTGGAAAGTTGAACAAATAACGAAAGCAACCCAAAAAGCATTAAAGTAATAGATACTGACCTGTTCTAATTCTCACAGCTTGATAGGGTGGGACCTCCGAGCTGTAATGGAAAAACAAAGCAAAACAATAAGGAGGTTGATCTCTTTGTGTCAGCCTGTGGCCTACTTATCAACGTCTAAGACAGATCTCCCATAGATCCACTCAGCTTGATGCAGCAGTGATGCATGACCACAAGTCTGACATCTTCAGTCCAGATTAGCATCTCAGGAGAAGACAAGACATTTAGTCGAATGTCATGATTCTCACATGCTTAGCACCTTGAGTCCATCAACAAAGTGGGGGCTAAAAAAGACTTAATGGCACCCTGCACATATATATATATCTCGTGCCACCTCGTCCCTCGCGTTTGAACTTGCTGGATTATCCTAAAATGAACCGTTTATACGTCTAATCACAGAGATAATGAGCTTGGCGGCCGATCTCCTAAAGCCTTATTAAGAATCTGCCGGACTACCTGAGATAAGGTTTACTACCGTGTGGATGCGTTGACATCCAGATCTGGGTCTAGATTAAAGCCTGTTCACCTGCAGTCAGCAGGGTGTGCGAGTGCGAATGAGAGCATCAGATGACCCTGGTTTACGTACCACTCCAGTTTGGCCACCCCACCCACCTCTACACTACACTGGAATTAATTCTTAGAGCTTTGTGATCATGTAAGAGATTAAAAAAGCTGCAAAGCATCAGACTTGTGGAGAAATAAACAGATTACCACACAGAGCATTTAAGTTCATTCGGTTCCTAAGCGTGATATGAGCACCGAATCAACGCAGCATATTGAGCCGTAAAACCGCTATAATCCAATCAAGGTGACAATATGGTGCAAATGCAGGTGTGTAAATCTGAAAAATGACATATGAAGAGCTTTAGAACTACTTTTGTGCAGTTTTTCTTCTCTCCTCGACTAGTTTTGCTCAAAAATAAAACCCAAAAATGGAAATGACATAAAAATCGTATATATTAGTAGCTCTAGAATTACATTTCTACTATTGTTTTGTCTTTCTGCGTACAAAATCAACGTAAGCGCCTAAATTACATGCACTAATTACATATCAGTACAGTTTCTTCTTTTTTTCCCGGGTAGTTTTGTTAAAAAATGAAATCCAAAAATGAAAATGATATATAAAAAATAATTTACATTAGTAGCTACTAGCTCTTGAACTAACTTCCGTTAATGAACTGGTAACAAAAACAATAACATATCAAAGAGTTTTAGCTACGTTTGTACAGTTTCTTCTTCTTTCCGGTTACCTGTGCTAAAAATTGTAAACTAAAAACAGTGTAGGCACAGCAAGCGTGGTCTTGGGAGCCCTGCTGAGGAGTGCGTGTGCACGAGGAGTGACTCTCGCCTTTGTTCTAATGCCAGTTTACCGAGGTCAGCAGCTGAGGACTGCGCTGCTGTCATTGGTTATGGCTGGACACAGTAGCCTAAGTGCTGAATTGAGCATTTATGTAATGAAAAGCAGCGCTCACACTATGTCTTCACCTCACTGCCGCTGTCAGAGCTCAATATCATCTTTTGCATATATAGATTATAGGTTTAGCATACAGATTAGCGTAGTACACTAGCGCACACTAGCACAGTACTCTACAAACACAGTGATGTTTTAAAATAGATTTGTCTGTTTGATGGTAATAAGATTATAGCCTTTGGTTTAATTCGGCTGGCTGGCATTTGTGTCTGTTTTGGTCTGCCGTATACATTGACCCTCAGAAACTTGAGGAGGGTTGTAAACCACTCAACACTTTTTACTCCTAAGACACATTTCTGGACTAACAAGATCCCCAATGTTTCAACAGCCTGCAATGCTGTTCTGATCCCTATAAATCCTAAGCTTTAGATCTATCTAGGGAGAGATAGGCAAGTTAGGTTGTTTACCAAAGCTGTAGTTTACAGAACTAAAGGAAGACATCTTGATCTCCATCATATAATATATTCACATAAATTATTCATACATTCGCATATAAAGGCATGGATAACAGAAGAGCTAGCAAGTAACATATAGCAGAATATAAATAACGGAATAATTGCTTCTCAACACAGCTTTGTTTCTTTGATCAAATTAAACTCAACTTGAAAATTATTTATTTCAAACAGTAACAATAATCAACAATACAATACATAAGTTAGTATATTGTTAATATATAATTTAAAAATAATAATTACAAGTATTGTAATAATAAAGCAAGTATTTTTAGAATTGATTTTAATTAATATTTTTATATAAGTTTATCTAAGTAGACATTTATCAAACCCAACAGATTAGCTAATAGATTAATAGCAATTCAGATAGCTTTTGAAATATCATATTTATATTTTTTGTGAAACTTTGCAAAATTGTAACATTCATAAATGTAATTACTCTATTCTAATATTATACATTAATGGTTGATTTTGCTTGTTCTCATACAGTAATATCAGATCTGATTTTGCAAATAAATCTAAATTCTGATTCTTAATATTTATGCTACTCCAGCCTTGATACAAGTAAAGGAATTCAGCAACTGTAAAAGAGAACAACAAACTGATTTTGTTGATTTTGATGCTCAGAGATGCTCATATAGCCAGAGCCATCGCGATCTCACTTCTTTCTTCTGTTTCTTGGAGTAGCATCTGTAAACTGACTCCTACAGACACTGGATGGGGTCTGCCTGCTGTCCCATTGTCATAGCCATGTTTGCATGTCTTGTAGTTACAGCGAAGAAAAACTGCAGCAGAACCACAACATGCTCTGAATCCAGAGCCTAAACAAATCAAATTATTTCCCCAGTTCCACAAATGCTCTTTCAACGTTTTTCTAATGAAGCGCATTTTTCTTGGTGTCTCTTGCCCACTGTAAAAGACTAAAACAGTGCATCAGCTGCACAGCATCACTGCCCCATTCCCCCTCCCCACGCTAGAGCTGAAAGCGCAGCTCTTACCTCCTGTCCAGGATCGCAGGCACTTGATCGAAGGGCAAAGACAGAGAGATAAACACACACAGTAACAGAGAAAAAAACAGGAAAAGCTTGTGTTTAGCCATTGAGACAATCTGACGAGACTGCCAGAGATGAGGTCTGCTTCATAATCTGCTCTGAACGCACATCCCTAAACCTGGGCTCTCTGACGGGCGGCCCACGCAGCCAATCAGCGGGCAGCGGGGAGATAATCGTGCGTCATCCGCCTCACAGCCTTCATTCTTGCAGCCTTTCTCTCCCCCCACACCCTCACACACGCTCTCCTACCCCTCCCCTATCGTTTTTTTTTCTCTCTTCTGCACCCTCTCTCTCATACAGACATACAGTAGCTGCCGGCTGACCTCAAGCAAAGGGTTTATGTGTTTCAACTCCCGTCCCAAGAGCCTAGTTTCATAAGCACTGCATATCTGGCATGGCTAGAAATTAGTGGAGAGTGTGAATTTGTGTTGAAGCGCAATAAAAGGATGTGGCAACTGACTTAGATAACACTGAGAGCTTCCGTAACCAAAATGAATCAAAACCTACTGAACCTTTCAGTCTCCATCGTGCATAGCAATGTTATCGTTAACTAAAATTAAAACCATAGAAATTGTTTTCATTATTTGAAATGTCTCAGTTTGTCTGCATCAAAAATGTCATACTAATTCAGTGTGTTACTTGCCATTTCTTTTGCGACTTTATATTTATGAGAATCTCTGAGTGATTTTCTTTGAGTTTTCTAAACCATTTTCACAGTTTCATTTTGTTTAAGTGCTAAAATATATAGAACTAAATAAACTAAGGCTAGAATTTCACTACGTCGACATTAAAAAACGAATAACAATTAAAAATACAAAACAAACTGACGAAAACCTTAACTATAATTAAAATGAAAATGTAATCAAATATTGTAAAATATATATATTAGTATTTCAACGATACTAAAATAACACTGGGGGATTTTCTAAGGTATAATACACCCAAAAATTATTATTTTTACTCACCCCCCCATCTCAATCCAAACCTGTATTGTTTTATTTCTCTCTGTGAAACACACACGCAAAAAATCAAATTAATTGTTATAGATGTTTTTGTCCATATTACAGTCATTGGGGTTCAAAGCAACCTGGTGTGGCATGCTTTTTAAAAAAGCAAGAAAAGATTTGTGCATTTTAATATGCAGCTATAAAAGACTCCATGTTTATGTTATCTGAACTGATACTGTCTAAATACCAGCAGAGTGATTTTTAGTGAGCCAAGTGGGTCATTTGCCCCTTGTCTTGAATGTGCTTACAGTGTGATTGACGAGCAGAGTGACAGCTGTCAGTCAACTTCATTGGGTAAGACAGACCTATTTTAATGTCGCCTTTGCAGTGGCCTTAATGCAATTTGTTCGAATGCTCACAACACGATATGTGGCGCTGCTTTTACTGTTTAGATAATGGTACAAGTAAAATCATTAAAATAATTGCTTCCTTTGAACCGATAGTGCAGAAAATGCAGAATGTATTTCATTCAAATGATAAACTACAAAGGATAAACTACTAAAATTTGAGGGGCCGTCCCAAATTATGTTGAGGCCTGGATGTAGTTCATATAAATGTTTTTGCAAACAGACACCTCTGGTTTGAAACCACCCAGACAGTCTGGTCTTCTCAGACAGGCTTTGTTATGATTCTGCTTACATGAGGAGTCGTGCTCAGGTGAAGGACGTTTACTGGACCACTGTAGCTGCAAATGAATCACACCCAGACTGTTCTCACCCAGACAGACTAAGCAGGATCTCTCTTGAAGGTAATTAAACTACAGGGCATCTAGCAGTACTACATTAATCACACCATGTGCATTGGATTGTGAACGCCCTGTTGTATTGATGTTGGGGAAATGTTGCCCTCTTGTGGTGTGCAGTGTTCATAAAATCGACACATTGGCTTTTGTTTCACATTTCACGAGTTTGGTCATGCATGCATGTTCGGCAGCGGTATTTAACCATTACGTATGCTATTATATTGTAAATGTATAACAAAATGAAGCGCATACATTTCTCCCCACGTTTAAAATGACAGAGCTTTGATATTAAAATTAAGCTTCAATGTATAATCTCAGTGAGACGTATTATTGGAAGATATTTTATAGACTGACAATTGACATTTATATTTATTTAGTCTGCTATACTAGATATTGGTGATTTACAAGCTGTCAGGATTTTATCTTACTTTTCGGACATGTAAATAACAATAACTACATGAAATATTATTTTATCACTTTGGGCCTCGATTGATATGGTGAAATAGTTTAATTTACTTTGTAAATTGTCTAACTCACAGTTCCCAGTATTTTATTGCGCATTTTTCCATAACAATAATAATAATAATAATAATAATAATAAAGACAATCATACAGATTTGTTGTCAACCATTGCTTATCTTTTTCTTCTATTTATGTAGGAATGACGTATCACTGGCAGCGCTCCTCGCGTTCTCCGAGAGCAAAGCACTTCCGGCTGTGCATCCATGGCAACCAATCTGTTGACGGAAATTCCACAAATGCAACAAACTTATATCAGTTTGGAGCTCGGAGCAGAACTAAATACCGTTCGGAGTACGAATGACGCGTAAAAGCTACTATAAACGGTAAAATGTATAATCACTATATTTACATGATTATTTGTCCTTTAGGTTTTCTTAATTATTTGTAAGTATATTTCATTTGGGATTAAATACAGTACTTTGTTTTGGAGTTCGTCGCCCTTAGTTCTAGCGAACGATGTGCCAGAAAAGACAGAAATATATGCTAACCGGAACAAATGTCGCACTTACTTTTAGTCGCTAAAATGCCGACCTCGGCAGGTGCATTGAAGTCCCAGGTGGGTGGTTTGAGGAGGCACAATGTCCTGCCCCCCATCCCAAGCCCTCCGGTCCAGGACGGAGCGTCAGGAGGCCTTCCAGAGAACAGACTAGTCGTGAGGAGAAAGCTGCTGCGGCACAGGAGGAGCAAACAACAGCAGCAACAGCTCCAGAAAATGATGTGAGAGATTTGTTTAGTGTTTTTATTGACTTTGTTAATAGGCTGGTGATTTTATTTTTTTATTACGGATGAAGATTTTGTTTGAAATATAGCCTGAATAGTTTTCATCGAAGATTAGGCCTAGACTAAATAATAATACATAGTTCTTATAATAAATAAAACAGTTTTTTTTCTGAAAAGATGCATTAAAGCGATCAAACTTCTTTCTAAAATGTAAAAAAAAATCTTATTGTACAACTACTTTCTAAGTGTTTTTTTCTTTTATAATCACCTTTTTGTTGCAGTTTACATAAACTAATTTCTAAAATTTTAAAGTAAACATTCAAATAAGTGGTGACATAGTGCATGGCCTAAAAAATGACAAGTAATAATTGTCCAAAAGTTAGTAAAATGTTTACTGTAGTTTATCAGGTTACTGTTGCTGTTTATACATAAAGTGACATGTCAACTACACACATATGTCCAGGGGTGTTAAGTATTATAGTAATAATAGTAATATCGTAATGCGATATCTGCAATTGTGTTAGAGTTGACAGGGCAATGCAAGCTTACATGCGGGGCAAAGAAGCAGGACCGTCATCTCCTCCATCTTCTGAACCAGAGCTTCCCTCAACAGTATAAATACTTCACTCGATTTCATCTTATTCACCATACAATATTATATATGTATTGTATTTGCTAATAATGTATTTTATTTTCGTTTTTCAGATGATCAGCGAAGAGAGAAAACAATATGTATGCTATTTTTTCCTCATAATAAGTAATAATTTCCTCATTATTATTCGTTTTTTTCATATCATCGTGATTTATTCTTTTCTCTCCATATTCTTCTAGATGAACTACTTGTTCCTGAAAGACTGTGTTGAGCAAAGTCCTGTTGCACCCTTTCAGCAGCAGTGGCTGAATGCTATGTTGGCTCGTGTGCCCCATCGGCTCCGCCAGGGGCCCGGCAGGCAAGAGCTGCTTGAAGACATATGCAAAGAGGTCAGTGAGACCTACCTCAGAGTGATGACCAAGCACAGAGGTGAGTCCAGTTTATGGTATATATTCACAGAAAATAATAGAAATGCTAGATCTGTTTGTGTTTTATTTATAAAGCAGCTTAATCAAAACTTTGGGTTTTTATTAGGTTGTTATTAATGTTTTTTTTAGTGAGCACCGTACTAAAAGATCCACAGTCAACTGACACAATTTCTCGCGAGACCAACGGGTTTGCTGAGTAAGTGCAGATTCCAAATAAATAATAATGCAGGCAAATTTTCTAGCTGTATTTAATTTAATAACCTTAATAGGGCCAGATTATGACATATGCTTGGCAAAAGGGCTGTTCTTATGATCTTGGTTTTGTTTCACCAGAATTCTAGACTTCTCCTGTCCATGGCATGACAGCTTTCTGCAGAATCGAAAAGAAATGCAGAAGAATCTGCACATATTGCATCCGGTCATGAAGAGTGTCCTTGATATTTGCTACAGTACTTTCTCCCACCTGCTCCTTATTGATCTTTCAGACTGCAGGTACTGCTGTTGTGTTTGAGGAGGTTTTTGTTATCTGGAATCATTCATTTTCTTATTACATGCTGCATATTTGCTTCTTGAGTCAATGGCAAGTAAGTATTTCCAGGATGATGAAAAGGATAAATCTTTTGACAATAAAACCACAGTAGCAAGGCCGCACAAATATGTAATCTTTGTATCTATGTTTGTTTCAAACTTTTTTGAAAACACCAATTTACTAAATAAATAAATAAATAAATTCTTAATTCAACCATTAGATAGAAAAATTTCTAAAAAAAATACACTTGCCATTGGGGTCTAATATCCTGTTTTATGGTTTTAATGTCACGTGATAGTAACGTGGATTCCTTCATGTTCGTTTGGCTTGTTGGATTAAAGTTAATAAACACAAAAATTGCCTTTTATGTAATAATAATAATAAAAAAACTTCTTATTAAGAAAAAAAAAGATGATTGTGCAATGTACATCTTGAAACCTGCTATAAAGATCCACAGGGCCTATAGACTGTGAAAGTCTGAAGAACAAAGTGGCTGTTGAGTGTGAGAGAGTAGAGGACAGACTCATAAAATCCTGGTTTCCAAAAGTCATTCACCTGCTCACCAGCAAAGACACTGTGCAGAAAGTCAAACCCAAAAAGCTTGACTCCTTTTACAACTGTGCCTCAACGCTTTTATCCAATCAGGTGAGCTGAGTATTACTTGTCAGACAGTTTTGTATCTGCTATCATTGTATATGAGATTTTTTCTCCAACACTGTTTTGGCATTTAGGATAATGGAATAATTAGTTTACCCTTTACCTAATTATTTACCCTTTTTTAGCTAAAGTCACTAGTTGAGAGGAGTGTGGTGGCATTTGTCAGCTTGTTTGATCCTCTCAACATCAGCAAGCTTCCTCTATTCAAGATGGACCTAATATTTGATGACGAGAAGATGGATTTTTATCCCAATTCTCATGATCTAGCAGAGGCTGTGCTTGACATTGCAAACCTGATCAGCAATACCATGCAGGTTGGGAAATATATTGATGTGCGGTTGTGCTGCACACAATTATTTTGACTATGTGAATCAGATCGGATGAGTTTATGAGCTCATATTTGACATTAAGTCCTGCCTGTCCCATAGAGAGTGCAGACGGTCCAGGCATGGCTAGCAGAGGGCAACATTTCTGTAGTGGATGCCAAGCTCCCAGATCATGTTCAAATTTGGGCACAGAACACTCTTAGGAATGCTGTAAGAATAAACTTGGATGGACCTGCCAAACACTTCCAGAGTTATGGTAAGCAAATCCCAAAACACCCTAGAAACACCTTAGCAACCAAATATAAATGTGTTACAACCACATAGAACAATGTGTAATGTGTTTTGTGACATGTTTTCGCTATTATTCTGCTCAATTAAATGAATGTTGTTTAGTTGACAGCTATGACTGGTTAGTCAATGGAACGGCACAGGCTCAGGTGGAAACATTAATGGAGGAAGAGCATTCCTTTGATGAGTACACTATGGTCAGCTTATGTTTAATTCAGTATATTATATACACTACTGTTCAAACGTCAAAAGGTTACTTTATGTACTCTATGTTTTTAAAAGAGGTTTTGTTTTTTGTGTTTAATCTGTTTTATACTATTCATGTATTAAATGTTAGCATGTGGAGCGGTTTCGAGCATTGTCCCAAGAGATATCCGGTCTTCCATCTCTGATCCATTTTGACATGGTACGACTAGACTGCGAGGAGCTCAAGCAAGGACTTGCAAAGAAAGCGAACACCCTTTCCGAAATCATTGTGGGAAAGCTTATTGGCTCACACCATCAATGCAGTCTTCAGTAAGTTTAATGCTCAAGTTGTTTTGCTAATGTATAAAGAACATAGCATTCGATCATCATTTATTCACCTTTTTATGTCTTCTAAAATCTGTGACATTTTTAGATGAACTGTCTCTTTGTCTAATTTCTTTTTAGATCTGCAATGTATATATCAAAATTTATTTTTGTTTTGCAGGATTTGTAAAGACTTTGAGGCTATTCGAGACAGGGCTTTGAAAGTGCCTGAAACAACAGAAGACATGATAGAAATGATTACTTACACTGATCAGGTGAAAACTAAGGGAATAGAGGAGCTCAACGATAGAATAATGGTGGGTACCTCAGAACTACTGGTATTTTTTATTTTATTATTATGTTCTTACTGCAAATAACAAATCAAATAGTAACTTTTTATATTACTTTTTCTAGGAAGCACAACACAGGATGAATTATTTGATGGACGTACATATTTTTGATGTAGAGCATCTTGAACTGAATGCCACAGTACTGCTCTGGCCTCAAAACATTTACCCAATCTTTGATCAAAGTGATGAGGTGAAATTTTGAAAGGACATACAGTAACTCAAAAATATATATATTTTTTGTTAGAAGGACTTATGCACTCTGTTGCTGTAGGTAATGGATGAAGCCAAGCAAAAGGGTCAACAAGAACTTCAAGGTCGAAGAGAGAAGCTGCTTCTAGAGCTAGAGAAAGTAGGCCGCAGGATGGAGGAATTTACACAATGCTCTCAACTCGAAATGATACAACAGGTACATTACCAGTTGAAATCTTCAGTTGATTTGTCCAGTTAAAATAACAAAAAAATTACCTAAAATTTAAATTTTGTCATCTAAATCATTACTCAGTCACATTACTTCAATACAATATTATATCACTGTCATGATATGAAGGTGAAAAATTTGTCAATGTTTTCTTTTTGGGGTAAACTATCTGACCTGATCTGTCATGATTACTTCTGAAAGAAATCATTGATTTATATTGTAGTACTACTTCTCCTTTCCAGTATGCTTCTGACGTGAGAACAGTGCAGAAAAGAATTCAGGACATTGAGGAATCAATTGTCTTTATCAATAAAGAAGAATCCCTTTACAAATGGGACCAAACCTCATACCCAGAGGTGGAGGTGATCAAGGAATCTATTGAACCCTATCAGAAGCTCTTCAGCTTGGTTTTAAAATGGCAACGCACAAGAAAGAGGTTTGTGGAATCATATTCTTCTTATCCAATTTTTATAATGGCTCATTGTTTTCACTTTTTCCAGGCAGTCTGTTTTTCTTGAACTTGATTTATGTTATCAAGAATGATATCTTATCCTGTCATGTGAGTGTAGATGGATGGACGGGTCTTTCTTGGATTTGAATGGTGAGAGTATTGAGCTGGAGGTTGAGGAGTACCTCAGAGAAATATACAAGATGCAAAAGTTCTTCCAGCAGAAACAGAAGAAGGCAGAGCAAGAGAAGGAGAAAACAGCAGGACTAAAGAGGAAGCCTAAAGAGGAAGAGGACAAACAGGAGAGTGCCACTGTTCTCATTTGCACCAGTGTTGTGGAGCAAGTCAAAGAGTTCAAGGTAGTGTTTACATCCTATAGACTGAAGTGTTATTTCATATAAATATGAACAATTAACAGTGTTCATGGAATAATCACTTTTTTTTTTTACTAGGAGTACATTCCATTGGTTTCCATCCTATGTAACCCTGGCATCAGACCTCGACACTGGGAGCAAATGTCAGAAATTGCAGCCAATGACTTGACCCCTAACTCTGGAAGCACGCTGCGCAAAATCCTTAAACAGAATCTCAACCCATACCTGGAATTGTTTGAGAACATCAGTGCAGGAGCCAGCAAAGTAATAACACTGTGAATCTAGACCCATATGATTTATTGCAGTTCCTGTATGCAGCTATATGCCATAAAGAGATAAAACACCTCACGTCTTTTTGGAAACTATTCAATTTCAGGAATTTGCTCTGGAGAGGGCCATGCAGAATATGTTGGAGGTTTGGGATACGGTGTCATTTCATTATCATCCATACAGGGACACCGGCGTGTCCATCCTGTCCTCTGTGGATGAGATTCAAACCATGCTGGATGACCAGATAGTGAAAACCCAAACTATGAGAGGCTCTCCTTTCATCAAGCCTTTTGAGACAGAAATAAAGGTGAGATTGAGGTTGGGCATCTCAAGAAATTGGGCATCTCATATACAGAAATGGACAAAATTAATTAGTTTGGTCAATTGAGAAAAGTCACAATGGTCACAGAAATAACTATTATCTGATATATAATATATAAAAATTCTATAAATGTTAACCAATCAGACATTGTTTTTCACTTCAACAGAATTTCAAAACAGATGGACTAGGTTTGTTATTTTTCAAACCATCACAGTCCTGGGAGCCTATATATATGGCTCCAGGTAATCACTGTTTGATCCGTATGGACCAGAGACACTATCAGATCAGAAAGTGGCATTAAAGGCTATAAGACCATCTCCAACAACTAGATGTTCCTGTGACTACAGTTGCATATATTATTCAGAAGTTTAAGATCCATCTGTCAGTTGGACGTGGCATGGGAGGAAAATTGATGACAAATCTAAGAGACGGATAATCCGAATGGTAACAAAAGAGCCTAGAAAGACTTCTAAAGATTCCTGAGGAGGGCCGTTCAAGGGAACTTCATGCTCAAGGAACATCAGTGTCAGATCGCACCATCCGTCGTTGTTTGAGCAAACTACATGGGAAGGGAGGACACCATTGTTGAAAACGAATCATAAAAAAGAAGACTGAATATGCCAAACTACATGTACAAGCCACCCAGAATGTCCTGTGATGAGACAAAATACTAAATACAAAAAAAATGAAGCTAAAGAAATGGTTTACTGAAATGGAATCTGTTATGTTCTGGGGCTGCTTTGCTGCGTGTTCTGTCTTGAATTTAGGGTAGAAATCTCAAGACTATTTCTAGAGAGAAATGTACTAGCCATAATCTCAGTCCCATTCTTGCAACAGGACAATTTGGCTAAGAGGAAAAAATTGGACTATTGTAAAGTGGCCTTCTATGAGCCCTGACCTCAATCCTATTGAGCATCTTTGGAAGGAGCTGAAACATCCTGGAAAAGGCACCCTTCAAACCGGAGAACTGGAGCAGTTTGCTCATGAGAGTGGGCCAAAATACCTGCTGAGAGGTGCAGAAGTCTCATTGAAACAGGAAGCGTTTGATTGCAGAAAAAAGAACAAAATATTAAGTTTTCATTTTTGTCCAGGTCTGTTTCATGAGTTTAAATATTTAACATGGTTGAAAAACAATGTCTGACTTTCATTGGTTAACATTTATAGAATTTTATTTATTATTACTTTTGTCAGATTAAAGTTATTTCTGTGACCATTGTGAGTTTTCTTTCATTTTACCAACAATTTTGTCCAATATACAAATATCACAGACTGTTTCAAAGAGCTAGTTTTGTTATTTTAAACCAGTCCTGGGAGGAACGTTTGATCCGTATCCAAGACACTATAGATGAGTGGCTTAAGGTTCAACATCAATGGCTATACCTTGAGCCCATCTTCAGTTCTGAGGATATAATGAAGCAGATGCCTGAGGAGGGCCGTCTCTTCCAGATTGTAAACAAACACTGGAAGGAGGTTATGATGAACTGTGTAAAGGACCCAAAGGTGATAACGTATACTAAATACAAAAAAACTAAAGAAATGGTTTAGAAATAATATGTTCTAGCTTATGTTCTTATTTATTAGGCTTATTTTTGCCAATAATCCTCCCATTTGCACAGGTTTTGGCTGCTACTTCTCTGTCTGGATTGTTTGAAAAACTGCAAGAGTCCCACATCCTACTTGAGAACATTATGAAGGGCTTAAATGCATACCTTGAAAAGAAAAGACTGTTTTTTCCACGGTAAAATATTTAACATGGATTAAGCTAAACTACATATTTTTTTCATTTTTAAAATAAGCAATTTATAAGTAGATTTTACAGAAAACTGCATCTAAAAGCATACTGTTTGTTTAATCATTGTTCAATCATGTGGCAGATAACATATTTGGATACAAATCATTATGTTTGCAGTTTTATTCAGTGATGCTACACAAAGTGTCATTTTAGTAGTTATTTATATTTTATAATAGTATTTATTAATATTTAAGTTTTTAATGTATTTTTATATGTCATTTTATCATTTTTAATTTAGTTTAAATATATATTTTATTTAAATTTTTATGTATTTAATTTTTATGCATTATAGTTTTAATTACAATACTGCAAACTTCGCCTTTAAGTTAGTGCATTGTGCCATACTTTCAAACTGCTTTTGAATTTTTTATCTGTATTTCCATTTCACAACCTATAGATTTTTTTTCCTTTCAAATGATGAGATGCTGGAGATTCTCTCAGAAACCAAAGATCCCATGCGAGTGCAGCCTCACCTAAAAAAATGTTTTGAGGGCATCGCCAAACTGGACTTCCTGCCTAACTTGGACATCCAGGCCATGTACAGCAGTGAGGGGGAGCGTGTGGAGCTCATCCAGCTGATTTCTACGTCTGAGGCACGAGGAGCTGTGGAGAAGTGGCTGGTGCAGGTGGAAGACATCATGCTGAGAAGCATCAGGGATGTGATCAATCGCTCCAGAATGGTAAGAGTTCCCATTTGTAATTTTTTTGTATAAAATTTTTGTCTTTAGTATTTTTTACGCACCAGGTAACTGTCTTAAATGTGTTCAGGCTTATCCAGAGGTTAAAAGGAGTCAGTGGGTACGTGAGTGGCCTGGACAGGTGGTCCTCTGTACTTCACAGCTGTACTGGACACTGGAGGTGCATGAGGCCATCAGGAGTGGTGCTAATGTAAGGAAACCACTCTGAATATCAGTGAACCATTGGTTTTTAACCGTGTACCTGAGATTGATCAGAAGAATTTCACAGGGTCTGAAGAACTACCACGGGCAGCTGCAGAATCAGCTGAATGATATTGTGGAGCTGGTGAGGGGGAAGCTGTCCAAGCAGACACGCACCACTCTGGGGGCCCTAGTTACCATCGATGTGCATGCCAGGGATGTGGTCATGGAAATGATGGAGAAAGGTCCTCTTGTTTTGATTAGTCTACCTGGTAGCTTTGATACTATGAATGTTAAAAATAATTTTTCAGTCTTGTGAAGAACTTATTAAAAAAAACATTCTGTATTATATGACATAGTCGTTTGAATTTGTGGTTACTGTATTGTACATTTGTTCTTTTTCTTTTAAAAACTTTCAATATTAATTTCAGGAGTTTCTAGTGAGACAGATTTCCAGTGGCTTGCTCAGCTACGTTACTATTGGGCTAGTGAAAATGTCCGTGTCCGCATTATAAACTGTGATGTCAAGTATGCTTATGAATACCTTGGAAACTCTCCTCGCTTGGTCATCACGCCATTAACAGACAGATGCTACCGAACTTTGGTATATTAAATGGCTAATTTATTTTATGCTATTTATTATGCTTTGCTATTATGCTATGAGAATACAGAAAATACTCAGTTGTGACAATTTATTTATTATGTCTGAAACAATAATCAGACTAAAACTAATCATATCAGCTACGTATTTATTATGTTTGAAGCATAATTATTATTTCATTTTGTAAAATCTGGTTTATTGTCCTATTTTAAAGATTGGAGCATTTTATTTGAATTTGGGTGGAGCTCCTGAAGGACCCGCAGGTACAGGCAAAACTGAGACCACCAAAGATCTGGCCAAAGCCCTTGCTGTGCAGTGCGTGGTGTTTAACTGCTCAGATGGTCTTGACTACCTAGCCATGGGGAAGGTGAGAGGATCTTGTTTCAATTAAAGAGCTCAGAAACATTAGCATGGTTATCATTAGGCTATATTTATTAGTTTATCTATTTACTGAACAAGCTCTGTAAATAACATATAAACTCTTATCTCTAGTCAACGTTTGCCTAAATATTATTTTCTAGTTCTTCAAGGGATTGGCGTCCTCTGGTGCCTGGGCATGCTTTGACGAATTTAACCGGATTGAGTTGGAGGTGCTGTCTGTGGTGGCTCAGCAGATCCTTTGTATTCAGAGGGCCATAGAAATGAAACTTGAGTATTTTGACTTTGAGGGCACAGAGTTACGCCTCAACCCAAACTGTTTTGTGGCCATCACGATGAACCCTGGATATGCTGGTCGATCTGAACTCCCTGATAACCTCAAGGTGTGTATTATGGGTAAATTGTTTAAATAAGACCTAACATGTTGTCTAGCGAGGCTTTAACTGTACTGTTCTGTTTTCATGTTACTCTTGTTTAGGTCTTGTTTAGAACAGTGGCCATGATGGTGCCAAACTATGCACTGATCGCTGAAATCTCCTTGTACTCATATGGCTTCCTCAATGCTAAGCCTCTCTCAGTGAAGATCGTGATGACCTACAGACTGTGTTCTGAGCAGCTGTCTTCTCAGTTCCACTATGACTATGGGATGAGAGCCGTTAAAGCAGTGCTGGTGGCTGCTGGCAACCTAAAGCTCAAATTTCCAGATGAAAATGAGGATATACTTGTAAGTTGATGAAATGGAGGTCTAATTAACCCAGTGTCATATACCAAAAGCTGGTTTAAATCAGATACATTACCCTCATTCTGTTTGTAGCTTCTACGGTCCATCAAGGATGTAAATGAGCCCAAGTTTCTCTCCCATGACATCCCTCTTTTCAATGGAATCACTAGTGACCTGTTCCCAGGAATTTCTCTACCTGTGGCAGATTATAAGGTACACTATGCTTAATGTTGCTTGTTTTGTTTTTAGAATACAATATTTTAATGACATTTTGTTTATATGCAATAGCTATTCCTGGAATGTGCTCAAGAGTGCTGCAAAAATCGCAACGTACAGCCTGTAAAGGTTTTCCTGGACAAAATGATTCAGACTTATGAGATGATGATAGTTCGTCATGGGTAAGATGGTATTTCCCTTAGCAATGATATTTAGACTGGTAATGTAAAACATGTAAATCTAAATGCAAATGTAAGATTACTTTTTATTTGATCAATATTATAGTAATTTTTATCTATGCACTTTTATACATTTTATAATACATTATACCATAGGTTCATGCTTGTTGGAGAACCATTTGCTGGAAAAACCAAAGTACTTCATATTCTTGCTGATACTCTGACCCTGATGAATGAAAGGGGCTATAATGAGGAAGAAAAAGTTGTGTATCAAACCGTTAATCCTAAATCTATCACGATGGGCCAAGTGTTTGGTCAGTTTGATCCCGTGTCCCATGAGGTAAGAGCTTGGTTTCTGCATCAGATTATACAGAAAAAGTGGTGATTTGTGCTTTTTTTACTTGTGCATTTTTGTTTTATCAGTGGACAGATGGAATTGTGGCAAACACTTTTCGAGAATTTGCCTCAAGTGATACCCCAGACAGGAAATGGGTGGTGTTCGATGGCCCCATAGACACGCTTTGGATTGAGAGCATGAACACAGTGTTGGATGACAACAAAAAGGCATGTTATTTTAAGAGCTTCCTATCATTTAAATCATTTAAACCTGTAGATAATAATTGAATTACATTTTTTTTTGTAATTTTAGCTATGTCTCATGAGTGGGGAGATTATTCAGATGTCCAATCAGATGAGTCTGATTTTTGAGGCCATGGATCTGTCACAAGCCTCTGTGAGTCAGCCTGTCTCAATTAAACCTAAGCACTATCCATATATGCAGCATATTCAAAACTATTACAGCTTTCATTATATATACTATATTTCTAATTCCTGAAATAGCCAGCCACAGTGAGTCGTTGTGGAATGATCTACATGGAGCCGTCTCAACTAGGATGGACACCTTTGGTACTGTCATGGATGAGAACGCTTCCTGATCCACTTCAGTCACAAGACAATTCCGCACTTCTGCAGCAGCTCTTTGAGTGGTTACTTCCTCCTGCACTTGTTTTATTACGCAAACAGTGTCGGGTAATTTTTTTACATAATGAATTGCTTATATAGCATAACCACATTACATTATTTTTGTATTAGACGTCGCCAACAAATCAGTCAGAGCTCATTGAATTTAATATTCCAGGAGGTCATTCCCACCAGCAACAGTAATTCTGTTGTGTCTCTCACACGACTCTTTGAGATGCTGCTGACTGGGCCTTTAGGTGAAGATCCAGGAAACAAAAACATACGTACATGGATCATGGTAATTATTCATTGAAAAAGTACAATGTAAAAGTGTTGTACAAAATTTGTAAACATGAATTATTCTGCCCCAATCAGGCAGCTTTTGCTTTTGCCCTGGTGTGGTCTGTCGGTGGATGCTGTGATACAGACAGCCGCAGTCGATTTGATCAGTTTTTGAGAGAAATAATTTCAGGAAAGGCAGAAAACTACCCCATACCTGCTGCTGTGTCTAAATGGGAGTGTCCATACGAAGAGAAAGGTCTTGTTTATGACTACAGTTATGAGGTTAGTATATAATAGTGGAGTAGTATGAGAATTTGAGAGATATTACTCGGCAAAATGACTCTTATCACTTCAAATTAGTTCAAAGGAAAAGGTCGTTGGGTCCACTGGAATGAGTCAATCAGAAATACACCATTAGGTGACAAGAACACCAAAGTACAGGACATCATTGTTCCCACAATTGATACTGTACGATATACTTACTTAATGGACCTCTGCATTCAGTATGGGATGTAAGTATTCTATTCTAATGTCTTGACAAACATTAGACCGGTGGTTATTGAGGGGAGAAAAACTAATTTTAGTTTTTTTAGGTTACATCTTAATTTTGGTTTTCAAGTTACATTATTTTTATACATTTATAACAATTTATTCATTTAAATACTTTTAATTCATTCTGCAACTTCTTTGTTTTAGAACCACTGCATTAGCTCTTCTTTTAAACTTGATAGTTGAGCTATTAATTTTAATTTGTGTTATTGCATTCACCCAAAATTATAAAAATTATTATTTTTTTTTTCAAATTGATTTAGGCCTCTTTTGCTCGTCGGCCCAACAGGGACAGGAAAATCTGTTTATGTGAAAGAGAAACTTATGAACAATCTCGACAAAGAACTTTTCCTTCCCTTCTTCATCAACTTCTCAGCTCGTACCAGTGCCAATCAGACTCAGGTAACCACCAGGATGCATCCCACTCATCATACAGGCAACATATTGTCAAAAAAATTACAATGATTCTTTCAGCAGCCTTTTTGTATAACACAAGTACTCTCTTTATCCTTTAGAACATTATTATGTCCAGACTAGACAAGAGGCGAAAGGGAGTGTATGGACCTCCCATGGGAAAGAAATGCATCATCTTTGTGGATGACATGAATATGCCAGCAAAAGAGGTGTTTGGTGCACAACCCCCAATTGAGCTGCTTCGACAGTATTTTGACCATGGGAACTGGTAAATGACAACTTTAATACACTATAAATCAGTTCTAGTCTTTTTTACTCTTTGCTCTTATGTGCTGTTATATAGCTAAGCTTACAGAACTTTGTAATAGAGTCCTTATGTTGTAGGTATGACCTTAAGGACACCTCAAAAATCACCCTTATGGACCTACAACTGATCTCTGCTATGGGTCCCCCTGGTGGTGGGAGGAATGCAGTGACTCCTCGTTTTCTACGCCATTTTAACATCTGCAGCATCAATTCATTCAGTGATGAGACCATGGTGCGCATTTTCTCTAATGTTGTGACCTTTTACCTCCGGACCAATGACTTCCCATCTGACTGCTTTCCAATCGGCAATCAGATAGTCTCGGCAACCCTTGAGGTAAGTCATGTGACATACAGAGTATATACAGTACTGTTCAAAAGTTATTTTCACAAAGAAAAACAGTAATTGATTTTCTGTTTAAACATATTTTAAAACGTAATTTATTCCTGTGATTTAATGCATCTGTGTTGAATGAAAATATAATTTCTTTCTTACTCAGCCTAAACTCTTGAATGGTATATATTGGTATATGGTATATAATTCCATAGTTTTTTTCTGTATCATTTTACATTGTTGAATTCTGTGTTCTGTGTGAAATAGGTTTATAAAAAGGCGATAGAAAATCTCCTTCCTACCCCAGCTAAGTCTCATTACACTTTCAACCTAAGAGATTTCTCGAGAGTGGTGCAGGGATGCTTACTACTGAAGAAAGAATCACTTGCAAACAAGCGAACAATGATCAGGCTTTTCGTACATGAATTGTACCGTGTCTTCTACGATCGCCTTGTGGATGACCAGGACCGAGCATGGCTCTACTCACTCATAAGCAATATTGTGAAGGAACACTTCAAGGAAAACTTTGACACAGTCTTTGAACATCTTAAGGATGGTAACAAACCTGTACGTAAAAAAAAAAAAAACAAAACAAAAAACATCCAAGGCTTTCTTATCATTTCTAATTTATTAAATAATGTATTTAAAATGACTGGAATTGTATTATGTGTTAAATTAATATCTTAAGCAATTTTCTAAAACAAATGTGTCAAGTTATGACAAAATGTATATATATATTTTTAATGATAAAGATTAATTTAATAGGACAAAAATACTGTCTTTTCCAGTGGTAAATACAAAGTAAACAGAAACCAGAATGGTTAGAGTTTGTTTTTTTATTTTGCTTTTCCTCAGATTTGTGAGGAGAATATGCGCAATTTGTTATTTGGAGATTATATGAGGCCTGATGTGGATGAAAGTGAGAGGCTGTATGCAGAGGTTCCCTCCATGGAGCGATTTAGTGAGGTGGTAGAAGCCTGTCTGGAAGAGTACAACCAAACCCACAAGAACCGCATGAACTTGGTCATATTCCGGTAATGTTTAAAAAATTGTTTACACTTTAGTGCATGGATTTAGTCCATTCTAAAATGAACATTCTGTTATCATTTACCCTCATATCGTTCCAAATCTGTATGGCTTACCTTTTTTGTTGGAACCCAAGAAAGAACACATTTTGATGAATGTTGATAACCAGACAGGTTTGGTTCTCATTGACTTCCATTGGATTTTTTTGGCAAGTTTCTTTTTATGTGTTCCACAGAAGAAAGAAATTCATACAGGTTTGGAAAGACATGAGGGGGAGTAAATGATGACACATTTTTTATTTCTGGGTGAATGATACTTTTAGGAGAGCAGAAATACGAAATTTTTGATTGATTGTATCCCTTGTTCTCTTGTGTAGTTATGTCCTGGAGCACCTGTCCAGGATCAGCCGTGTGTTAAAACAGCCTGGAGGAAATGCTCTGTTGGTTGGAGTTGGAGGCAGTGGCCGTCAGTCCATCACTAGGCTTGCCACTTTTATGGCTAATATGACTTTGTTCCAGCCTGAGATCTCTAAAAGCTATGGCATGAATGAATGGAGAGATGATCTGAAGGTATAGTGTAATTAAACAAATTTTACAGTTTTTTTATTATTTACTCACCCACATGTCATTCCAAGCCTGTATGATTATTCTTTATGCAGCTCTAATCCATATGATAATTTGTTTCAAACAGGGCATGTCAAAAAACACCATAAAAGCACCATAAAAGTAATAAATGCTACTTGTGTGCAATATTAAATATATATACAAATAATGGTTTGTTACAATATTTTTGGAACCTGACAACCCCCGGTAGGTTTGAACTGCTGTATGGAAGAGAGTAACATGAAGATATTTAGAGATCAAAAATGGATTTTGTGTTGTCTAGCGCCTGATGAAGAATGCCGGAGTAAAGGGCCAAAAAATGGTCTTTCTGCTCACTGATGCTCAGATAAAGGATGAAGCCTTTTTAGAAGATGTGGACAGCATTTTAAACACAGGGGAGGTACCAAACATCTTTGCTGTTGATGAAAAACAAGAAATCATGGAGGTAAGATACAATTATCATATATAAAACTCTTTATTGATGTATAGAGATTTATATTGTGAGAAGATAATACTTAAGAATAAAATTTTCTGGTATGTTTTTCACTGTGTCCTGTTTAGGCTGTACGCCCCATTGCTCAAGCAGGAAATAAAAATTTGGAGTTCAGCCCTCTAGCTCTGTTTGCATACTTTGTGACTCGCTGCAGAGAGAACTTACATATAGTAGTGGCCTTCAGCCCAATAGGAGATGCCTTCCGAAACCGCCTGCGACAGTTCCCTTCCCTGATTAACTGCTGCACCATAGATTGGTTTCAGGTGATCTAGAACGGGGAAGAAATGGTTAAGCATTTACTTGTTGTGTTTGGAGAAACAAAAAAACGTTTTTTTTTCTATTCATATTATGACAAAATTAATAAATCAAATTATGATAAAATGACAAATTAAACCAGTTTTGAATATAAACTTCCACTGAAAGTGAAGTTACAGTTTAGTTTCTGATCTCCCTAGCCATGGCCTGAAGAGGCTTTGGAGCGAGTGGCTAATAAGTTCTTGGAGACACTGGAGCTGAGTGATCTTGAGCGACAGGAAATCGTGCCAATCTGCAAGACCTTCCACACTTCTGCTATTGATCTCTCTCACAGGTATGATGTTTATATCAAGGTTAGTATGATCTGTTAAAGGGGGTGTTCCTAGAAAATTTACTGAAAATAGTTGAGTAAATGATGACAGACTAATTTATTTTACTTGTGGCTCATAAAAAACAATTGTTCATTAAATATACTAAAATGTAATATTTGCAGGTTTTTGTCAGAGCTGGGCCTCCATAACTATGTGACTCCCACTTCCTACTTGGAGCTCATAGCTGCCTTCAGACTTCTTCTCACTCAAAAACGGGACACTGTTATGAGTGCTAAAAACAGATATACAAATGGATTGGACAAACTGGCTTTTGCAGAGTCTCAGGTAATACGTCAGGAATAATGTAGAGAATAAAATAAGTAGCAGATAAAACTATCTTTTTTTATATAACCACATAGCTTATTTAATCATGATCAGTGAGGCAAAAATAGGATTTTAATGCATTTATGCTGGTTTAGGTGAGTGAAATGAAAAAGGAACTGGTGGACCTGCAGCCTAAACTTGAACAGGCTAAGATTGACAACACCAAAATAATGAAAGTAAGAAATATTGACATCTATCTTACAGTACTGTGTTTAAAACAAATCTTTATTTTGTGCTACCACTGAATAGAGTTACAGTATTTCTGTTGTTCCTATAGTAGTAATTGAGGTTTTGTGTATTATCTTAATTTTGATAAAAGTTTGCCTTCGTATTTTAGCTGCATGTTTCTCTTCTCAGGTGATAGAGGTTGAGTCAGTGGAGGTTGAAGCTAAGAGCAAACTCGTCCGTGTGGATGAAGAAACAGCTACTCTAAAAGCGAATGAAGCCCAGGCTTTGAAGAATGAGTGTGAGAGTGACTTGGCCGAGGCTATCCCTGCACTGGAGGCTGCACTGTCTGCCCTGGACACACTCAAGGTCAGCTTTGTATTTTACATACTGCTTTTCTCACTATCGTAAGAAAGACAACATATTCTGACATGGAAAGAGTAACTGTGCTGTGTGAAGGTGGCTAATCATGTTTACGTATATGCAAGGATTCGGTCTGAAAATTCATTTAAGAAAGAAGACTTAGTAAGAAAGAAGAATTTAGTATGCATCTTTTATTAAATGAAAATAATTTATTAAACATTTAAAGCTTCAGTACATAACTTTTTTGTATTCAAAATGTACCATATTCATGTAATAAGCAAGTATATCTTGAATACACTTTCCAGAATTACTACGGTACACATAAGAAGTGTTCATATGTGGACTATTTAGACTGGTTCGGGTAGGTATTGCTGTAGAGTATCCCGGTACCTGTATCATTCGAGTAGTAGTCTAAGAGACACACAGTTTGTTTTATTAACTGCTAGTGCGGCAAAAGTTACAGACTGCTGCTTTAACGAAAAATAAATAAAGAATAATTATCGAAAAAATTTACATGTAAGTACAGTATGTTAATCAGTTCAGTCTGAATGCAGAATTGCAGAAATGTAATGTTTTGGGATAGGGCTTAAGTTTTTTTACATTAAAAAATAATTTTTAAAGAACATATCAATAAAGCCCTGTTATAATTAACAAATGGCTACATTTTGGAAATTGTGGTTTTTAAAATTATAGATTATTATAAAAGGTGTGTGTTGATTTGTGATTTCAGCCAGCTGATGTGACCATTGTAAAATCAATGAAGAACCCTCCATCAGGAGTTAAGCTAGTGATGGCGGCAGTGTGTGTAATGAAAGACATCAAACCAGAGAAGATCAATGATCCTGCTGGAACTGGACAGAAGGTGAAAATCCAGTCTAGACAGGTCATATGACAAGAGCTTTAATTGTTTTTGGGTTTTTTTTCTGACAGCATGATATCTATTCTGATAGATTTTTGACTACTGGGGTCCAAGCAAGAAGCTGCTAGGAGACATGAATTTCCTCAAAGATCTGAAGGAGTATGACAAAGACAACATCCCTGTAAGTCTTTTTTTATTATGTAGGGTGTGAACAGTAGGTTGTTTCATAACACTGTGGTTGATGTATTTTAATGGTGTTGTTTTGTGACAGGCTCAAGTGATGCATAAAATCCGTAGTGAGTATATGACCAACCCTGACTTTGACCCCACCAAAGTGGCCAAAGCCTCATCTGCAGCTGAAGGGCTTTGCAGATGGATCACTGCAATGGAGGTTTATGACAGAGTGGCAAAGGTGGATAGACTCTCATCTGTATCTCACTCAAGTAGTTTACATATTAATAGTTTCATACAAATAGTTATGTTTTATGTTGTTTTTCTGTCATTTTTATTTCTTTTAGTATAAGGAAATATATACTTTTTCATACCATATTTTCAAATATGATATTAAAATTATTTTCTCTCTTAGGTGGTGGCACCTAAGAAAGCCAACCTTATTGTAGCCCAGGAATCCCTGGCCACCACCATGGCTCTGCTAAACCAGAAGAGAGCAGAGCTAAAGGAGGTGGAGGATCGTCTGGCCTCACTGCAGAAGACTTTGGAGGAAAAGACTGAAGAGAAAGTTCAGCTGGAGCTCCAGGTGGACCTCTGTGCTCGCAAACTAGAAAGAGCCGAGAAGCTAATTGGAGGTTTAGGAGGAGAAAAATCCAGGTTTCAATCAACTATAACCAAATCTTATAAATCTATGTTCGGTTAATTCCTATATTTGAGCTAACAGAGTATGCATTCCTGTATTTCTACATAGGTGGTCAAAAGCAGCCAATGACCTTCAGTGCACATATGATAACTTGACCGGTGATGTGCTAATATCTGCTGGTGTTATTGCTTATCTGGGAGCTTTCACTGCTAGCTTTCGCCATGACTGTACTAAAATGTGGGCCAGACTCTGCAAGGTATTGTACTGCTCTTCTCAATGAGGATGGTCTTGTTTGCAAATTAATATATATTGTCATTTATTCAATATTTCTTTTCTACTCAGTCCAAGAAGATCCCATCCTCTGATGACTTTTCTCTAAGTAAGATACTCGGAGACCCAATTAAAATCAGGGCCTGGAATATTGCTGGCCTTCCCACTGACAGCTTTTCCATTGATAATGGTGTTATAGTGAGCAACTCCAGAAGATGGTATGACTCAACAAAGCCAAATCATTTGAAATTTTGTGTTACAAATAATAACAGGTCTTTTCTTCTGATTTTATAACCAAAACATGTTATGTTTTTGTTTGCCAGGCCATTAATGATAGATCCTCAGGGCCAGGCTAACAAATGGGTGAAAAACTCAGAACGGGAGCACAATTTGAATGTGATCAAGCTAACTGATGCTGACTACATGAGAACACTTGAGAACTGCATCCAGTTTGGTACTCCACTGCTGCTGGAGAACGTAGGAGAGGAGCTAGACCCTTCCTTAGAGCCGCTGCTCCTCAAACAAATTTTCAAGCAAGGTGTTTTACTAAAACAACTCTTTTAAATAAGTTCTTGTTTAAAGATTTTTTCTGATTACATGATTCATTGGACTCTTAAAGAGGAAGATCAAAGTGATCAAATCCTGCTTTGTTTTGTAGGGGGTGTGGACTCTATCAGATTGGGTGAGAGTGTGATTGAATATTCGAGTGACTTCCGCTTTTACATCACTACCAAGCTGAGGAACCCTCATTACCTGCCTGAGCTAGCTACCAAAGTGTGTCTGCTTAACTTTATGATTACACCAGAGGGCCTTGAAGACCAACTACTTGGCATTGTGGTAGCAAAAGAGAGGTGATTCTGATTTTATTCCCTTGTTTTCCTGAGAAATATAATTTGGAATTAGTGTCTTGTCTGGCAGATACAGTATTTCCCTTTTGTTTTCCCTCAGGCCTGAATTAGAAGAGGAGAGAAATGCCCTAATTCTTCAGTCGGCAGCCAATAAGAAGCAGCTTAAAGAGATCGAGGACCAAATCCTGGAAACTCTGCAGTCCTCAGAGGGAAACATCTTGGAAGATGAGAGTGCGATTCAGATCCTGGATGCTGCCAAGATAATGTCTAATGAGATTACTAAGAAACAGCAGGTGTAGTGCATTAAAGAGCCGGTTTAAATTAAATCCCTTTATTAACTCCATGATAGTTTCTGGTTTGACCTCTGTGACTTTCTGTGAATTTTTTAGATCGCAGAGAAGACTGAGATTGAAATAGCTGAGTCGAGGGAAGGCTACAGAGCCATTGCTAAGCACTCCTCCATCCTCTTCTTCAGTATTGCAGACCTGGCTAACATCGACCCCATGTATCAATACTCTCTCAACTGGTTTGTCAACCTCTACATCAACTCCATACATGACAGGTGGGGAATAGCTGCATATGCGTTTAATAATTCTGCATCTATCATTTTTACTTGCATTTGTATTTATTGTGAATATGGATTTCACAGCAATAAATCCAAGAATTTAGAGAAGAGACTCAGATACCTGATTGATCACTTTACCTATAACCTGTACTGCAACGTGTGCCGTTCGCTGTTTGAAAAGGACAAACTCCTCTTCTCATTCCTGCTCTGTTCTAATCTACTGCTGTAAGTTTAAGCAACACTGGCTTTATACTGTCAGATTTCATAAAAACATGATGAAGCTTATGTCCATTGAATCTGTGGACTAAACCTGATCTTTCTAAGGGCTAAGAAGGAGATTGAGTACTCTGAATTTATGTTCCTGCTCACTGGAGGTGTGGGTCTACAGAACAACGTTGCCAACCCTGATCCAAACTGGCTGCCTGACAAGAGCTGGGATGAGATCTGCCGCGCCAGTGATCATCCTGCCCTTGAAGGCCTCAAGTATGAAGGCTCTGCTTCTAACATGCCTTCTGAAATGACTGAAACATCTGCATGTTATATCAATGCCTTTGCAGCTAATACTGACACATTCTTTTAACTAAATATAGGGAGAGCTTCATTAAGAGTCCTGAGAGTTTCCTGCCAATTTATGATAGTAAGGAGCCATACAACACAGCTTTGCCCAAGCCCTGGTGTGATAAACTCAATGAACTTCAAAAAATGATAATTTACAGATGCCTTAGACCTGACAAAGTGAGTTCTCATTGACATGTACTGGCCATAGTTATCAAAAAGTAATAAATGCAGCACATCACTTACAGGAACATTTTTTTTCCCAGTTATTTTAATTTCTCTTTATTCTTTTCCCAAAGATTGAGCCAGCAATCAGCAAATTTGTGACTGACAAATTGGGAAAGAGATTTGTTGAACCACCTCCATTTGACCTCAGTAAGAGCTACAGTGACTCCAACTGTACCATTCCACTGGTGTTTGTACTCTCTCCTGGAGCGGATCCCATGGCTAGTGAGTGCTTTATTACTTTAGTTAAACAGGACAGTTAAACATTTCTCTTATTTAGTGTGTACTTCATTTTTTATGAAGTATGTTTATGGTAAACACTTGAGGTTGGTAAATGCTACACAATTCTGAACATATTTTGAAACACAAATTGAAACATTTTTAGACTTTATAAATCGTTAAATAGAAAAACTGTGCATCATACACTAAATGACTAAGGATGACATGCTATCAGACTTAAATTACTGAAAATGCAACAAACCCATGCAGAAACGTGCAGCTTGTTGCAAGGAGACAAATGACAACCATATGTGTTCTTAAATAGTTACAAAAACAGTATTATTCGACTAGTCATTGATCTTCTTAAAATAATGGCACAGTTGCCATGACACAATTGTTATTGCATTAGAAATTAAAAAAACCAAGACATAGCGACTATCTGATGCCTTTGTAACAGACAATAGTAAAGACTTTAGGAAATAGTTTGTCTCATTCTTCTTTTTTCAGTTTCTTTAACTTATGTCAAGTAGGTTTGGTGACCCCTTGTGGGAGCGTTTAATATTGTCTTTCTTAGGTGTAAAACCTTTTAAGGATACAAGTCATTTACTACACTGCAACACTGTTCTCCCCAATCTTTTTAGGTTTGCTGAAATTTGCCAATGATAAGAGCATGGGTGGCTCCCAGTTTAAATCTATCTCTCTGGGACAAGGCCAGGGTCCCATAGCAGTGAAGATGATCCACTCTGCCATGAAGGAGGGCACCTGGGTGTGCTTACAGAACTGCCACCTGGCTGTGTCATGGATGTCCACTCTGGAGAAGATCTGTGAGGATCTCAGCCCAGAAACATGCCATCCTAACTTCCGTCTTTGGCTCACCAGCTACCCATCACCAATGGTACCAGTGGGACACTTTTATTGTACATCCCTTTATAGAGTTTTCTTTACCCTTTTTAAGTTTGTGATTTTTTTAATTTTTGTTCTTTCAGTTTCCAGTAACTATCCTGCAGAATGGCGTGAAGATGACCAATGAGCCTCCCACTGGGTTGAGGTTAAATCTGTTGCAGTCGTATCTGTCAGATCCCATCTCTGACCCTGAGTTCTTTGCAGCCTGTCCTAACAAAGAGCTTGTGAGTTCAGCGACTTTTCATCGTGTTTCAGATATACTAGTATTTTATTACTGACTGCTGTTTTATAGGTCTGGGAGAAGCTACTGTATGGAGTGTGCTTCTTCCATGCTCTTGTCCAGGAAAGAAAAAAGTTTGGGCCACTGGGATGGAACATTCCTTATGGATTTAACGAGTCAGATCTGCGCATTAGTATCAGGCAGCTGCAGGTAAAGTGCTTGGTTTTCAACGCAGTGTCTTTTGCACTACATGATGTATTGTGTTTATTTGAAAATGTAATTTTACAATTAATAAAATGGCAGACAGATAAATATAAGGCTAATTTCATTGCTAGTATGGTTAAATTTCATATTACAAATAAAAAATGTTCCATATTCTAAGTTTTTCACTGTACACCAAATGTTTGTTCCTGCTTAATCTTTGTGGAAATTGTGATGCAGAGGCACAGCATTTCTTCAAAGAACAGAATTAATTTAATAATGCATGCCTTTACTGTCACATTTTAAAAATTGTATTAATTGCTGTAATAAAACAATTTTTTTATATTAAGCGAGGGAGCTTACTTACCCCAAACATTTGAACGGTAGTGCAAGTAATTCATCATAAATTATAGTGTTAAAAAATCTGTTTATTTATTTATTTTTCTAATGGTAATTTTTGGGTCCTAGACAAGAGTTTACTCTATACAATGCATATGTGATATTAAAAGCCAAAATAAATGATGAAGACATAATAAAAGTATCTCTGGCAGATTAAGGGTGTTTTCACGCCTGTAGATCGATTGCTTTGTTCAGTAACAAAGATTAAAATAATTACAATGTGTACAGGTGTAAAGGAACCTAAATGGAAGACTGGAAGAACAGTACGAATAATTGTATTATCTTTCTCACTTTTTATTCCTCAGCTCTTTGTGAACGAATACGAGGCGGTTCCCTTTGAGGCCATCACGTATCTGACCGGAGAGTGCAACTACGGAGGACGTGTGACGGATGACTGGGACCGCCGCCTCCTCTTGACAGTCCTCGCTGACTTCTACAATAAAGACATTATCAACCACCCACGCTACTCCTTCTCCCCCAGCGGCAATTATCACGCACCTCCAAAGTCCATCTATGAAGACTATGTGGAGTTTATCAGGGTACGGCTTTATGATAAAGTTGCTGCTGACCTTGTTTTAACTTCAAACTCTGATGAATAACTCAGTACAATACACTGCATATGCTCCACAGAACCTACCTTCTACTCAACATCCCGAGGTGTTTGGCATGCATGAGAACGTGGACATCTCCAAAGACCTTCAACAGACAAAACTACTATTTGATTCTCTCATCTTGACCCAGGGTGGGGGCTCAAAGGAGGGGGCGGCTCGGGGGGATACCACTCTACTGGACATTGCAAATGACATCCTGTCTAAAGTAAGATTATAAATAATTATTGTATATTTGTATACATGGCCTTGATTTACTGATGTTCTGATTTTGGCCATGCAGCTTCCAGGTAACTTTGACATTGAGTCTGCCCTTGCCAAGTTTCCTGTGTGTTATGAGGAGAGTATGAATACAGTTCTCGTGCAGGAGATGCAGCGGTACAATAAGTGAGTCTTCAGAGCTCATTTTAGATCCAGAATGTCTATAGAAACAATTCCACATATGGTGTTTATTTTGTAATCTCTGTTTTCTTTGCTCTTTTAGTTTGAGCAGCACTATACGTGTGAGTCTGCAGAACCTGATAAAGGCCATTAAGGGGCTGGTGGTGATGGATGCAGAGCTAGAGGCTATAGCTGGCAGTCTGCTGGTGGGGAAAGTGCCAGAAAAGTGGGCCAAATGCTCCTATCCTAGTCTTAAGCCATTGGGCAGCTATGTCAACGACTTCTTAGCCAGACTCAGATTTCTGCAGGTCAGTGATCACACACAGACAGTGGGGTCTACACTGCAAGAAGTGCTTTTCAAGTCTAGATTTTTTTGTCTTGTTTTCAGGGAAAATATCTAAGAATTGTTAAATCGAAGAATTTTCTTGAATTTTCTTAGAACAAGCAAAATAATCTGGCAATAGGGTAAGAAAAATGAGATTATTTTGCTTGTTTCAAGAAAAAAGTGAAATGCATTAACAACAACCATGCATTAATTAAAAGTGACATTTATAATGTTACAAATAGATTAATATTTTAAATAAATGCTGTTCGTTTGAACATCATATTTCTAAAAGAATTCTGAAGAAATGTATTACAGTTTCCACAAAAAAGCTGTAATATTATTATTTCACAATTTGATAAAAGAAATTAGCATATTAGAATGATTTCTGAAGGATCGTGTGACAGAAGAATCAGCTCTACAGGAATAGATGGCAATATTTTTTCTTTTTAATGAATTTCTTTGATTAGTTAGTGTCTCTCTGTGTCATGTTCTTTTTCTAGGAGTGGTATGACACGCAGAAGCCCCATGTGTTCTGGTTGTCTGGGTTTTTCTTCACTCAGGCTTTCATAACAGGTGCCTTGCAGAATTACGCTAGGAAATACTCCATCCCTATTGACCTGCTTGGCTTTAATTATGAGGTATTGTCTGCTGCAGCTATTCTTCGGGTGAGAGTACTTTTATTAGATAAAAAGAGATGATTCGAGAGCTACAAATTCTTCTTTATTACTTTAGGTTCTGCCATTTGACACCTCCGACTCAACTCCTGAAGATGGAGTTTACATTCATGGCCTTTTTCTGGATGGAGCTCGGTGGGATAGAAAAAGGTCATAGCAGGAAGACACTGGAAATAATCAAATCATTTCTAAGCTATCATTTTTTTTCATTAATTATTTTCTTCCCTGCAGTGGCGTCTTGGCCGAACAGTATCCCAAAGTATTATTTGATGCAGTCCCTATCATCTGGATCAAACCAAGTAATATTATCATTTATGTTCATACTCATAAATCATAAAATGCTTTTGTAGTTACTTTACTCAGCAAGCTCTCCAAACCTGTCTTTAGCGGACAAGAGGAGCATGGATCAGCCCCAGAGCATCTATGTTTGTCCTCTCTATAAGACCAGTGAGCGTAAAGGAACACTTTCCACCACTGGCCATTCAACCAACTTTGTCATCAGCATGATGCTTCCTACCAGCAAGCGTCCTCAGCACTGGATCAAGAGAGGGGTGGCTTTACTCTGTCAGCTAGACGATTAACAACAAACCCCTCTGACTTATGAACCAGCACTTTATTTACTGTTTATTTTTCACTGTTTCCATTAAAAATCGTATGACTGCAATTGATTTTTAATATCTTTTGACAAACACCATCATAGTTTTATGACTGTTCTCTTTAATTGTCATTGTGTTTTTTTTTTGACAACGGTCAGTTCAGCATGGGTTATAATAGTAGTGAAGCATCAGGGACCTCCAGAAGATTTTATTCAATTTTTCTTTTTTTTCTTTTTACAGTAGATCCAGACTCCAAAATTATTTACTATACAAGTTGATCTGCAGAGCACTTTTAGTAAAAATCTGCTATACACATAAAGCATTTATTCAGTCCTCATTATGCAGCCTTATAACACTTTCTACTCAGGGTAAGATTGTTATATGTTGTTGTGCATGACTTATATGTTCTATTTTTGTAGCCCAAATGCTGCATTTATGCTTAGCAACGCAGTACTGAACATTACAACAAAAAAGATTGAGAATATATTGCATTCTTGTACTTCTGGGTTTTTTTCTATGTGATTTAATAATTCATACATCAGAGTGTTAATGTGTGTGTCTGCTGGGGTAGCTTTATTTAATCAATGCGCAGCTTCCTCTATCTGAGTGTGTGGTTTTCTACTGTCCACTGTGAATTTCAAGACAAATGGCTACCATTTAATTCAAACAGACATCTGAATACAAGAGAAAGTATGGCTCATTTTAAGTGTTCCTGAGAACACAAATGCTAAGAACATTAACTCTCGGGTCAGCTGTCTGCTGGGGTAGAATTGCAAGACTGACTGTCACGCAGTGGGTCAAAGCCAGGTGTTGGTTGGCTAGCTCAGGCCCCGTGAGCATGTATTTTTAACCATGCACAGATATAAATAGTTTTAAGAGTGTAAAGCGACCAAAAACACGGCACTGATACAACTGCCACGACTGTTTTCAATATTCCCCGTTGCCTCAGGTAGAAGAAACATTTGCCTTTGACTTAAGCATAAACAGATTATTTTCCTGGAAAGTCGCTGCAGAAATAGATTGCATGGGATGTGTTGCATGTTTATTAACATTCTTGACTCGACAGTCATTTAAAAGATGACGTTACCAAAGCTTCTAATTATGATTAGAACATTTACATTTGTGAATTTGACATTAAAGCAACAACTACAGAGTTGTGAGTGTTGGTTACACCTTTTGTAACTATTGGAAACCAAAGCTTTTATTCATATACAATACAGTCTTTGCAGAAAATAAAGTATAACATTGATTTTAGGAGTCCAACTAGCAAGATGCTAATCATAATCTAAACAATAAGCTATGTTTTCCTACATTAGAGTAGTCTGTTTATTGCGATGCTGTGATGGTTTAGAAAATTGAAAAAATTGACTTTAGTTATAACTTTATCCACATTAAGGTTTCTTAAACCTTACTGATACTTTAAAGTCACCTTGTTTTAACATTGTTAAGACAGAAAATGCCATTTGCTGGTAAACCTTGTGGTTCTGATTGCCAAATTAGAGTTTATTATTGAAATATGGAGGAAGTGTATGAGGCTGCGGAAGATGACTGGAATGATGATGATGATGATGATGAGGCCACTCAGTACATGATTGAACAGAGTCTATTGGAGTACAGTAAACATGCTGATTCAGCTACCAGGTACGGCTAAATCCCCACTTTTAATAAAGCACTAATAGCATATATCTTATGAGCTAACATTTTGATGTCCTTTCGGCAGTAATCCATTAGACTGCATCGACCATGAGGAAATTTTCACTGCTATACAAGCTGGTAAAAGCCAAATCCTCTAAAAATGTCTATCAGCATTTTCAGTTAAGTGCTGTAGAAGATCAGGGGTCTCTTCGTGATGCTCACTACATGTGTGATGCCAGGTAATGAGGATGCTCTGAAGGTCCTGGTGCAGCGGAAGGAGGCTTTGGCTAATGCAGACTCCAAGGGCTGGATTCCTTTGCATGAGGCAGCAGTGCAACACAAGAGGAGCATTCTGGAGATCACTTATGCAGGTCCAAGAGATACCTTACAGTATCTGTAGTATCTATAGAAGCTTATTTCCTCAGAAACAAAATGTTGAATCTATACTTCACAACTGTTTAATTGTACTGTATGGTGAAATTAAAAGGTATTGACTTGTTTTTATTCATACAGTGGCAGAAAAACTTTGTAAGATAAACATTCACAAAATAAGAAGAATAAAACTAAATCAGAATTGTGAGTTGTAATTTTAGAATTACAAAAAAAAATCTGAATTTGGTGTTTATAATTGGTAAAAAAAAAGAAGTCAAAATTGCAATACATAAACTCAAATTGTGATAAAATCTTAGTTGTAAGCTCAGTTACATTTTTTTTTATTTATCTGCGAAAATCAGCTTCCTGATAGTTACCTCTCTAAACCCCCCAGAACATGTTACAACATTCCTTAATGAGAATTCCTTATTCAGCATCTCCTCAGGGGTCAGGGCAATGCCGTACTCTGAGAGGGGAGACTCCGCTGTTTCTCGCCGTTGTCCACGGTCTCCGAGAGAATGCCACATTCCTGCTGCAGAACGGTTGTGACCCTGACTGTAAAAATGAGGCTGATGATTCTGCATTGGTTGCAGGTGTGGAACACAGTGCTATTTTTAGCAAACAGAATGCTTAGTAAGCGCACACTCCTCATTTAAGATTAAAACTGTAAGACTCTTTATCTTTTTTTGGGACAAAGAAAGTGCATTGTTATTTTAATTCATGATAAATGAATTACATAAATGAAAAAACGTATAGCACTTCAATATATATTGTGTTCCTTTAGCATTTGGCAAAGCTTAGTACCCACAGCAAGAAACTTAATTAATAACACTGTTAAACAGATTGATTTTAAGGTGTAGTGTTTTAGTTTTATATTTTGTAGTCAAAAATAGTGTATAACATAATAAAATAGATTCAATGTTACAATGATCATATCATCAGTATTGGTTTGAATCCATGAATTGCCTTTTTTCCAGCCATAAAGAATGACCAGTATGACCTGGCTCTGCTGCTGCTACGCTACAATGCCACAGTGGACCAAAAAGGAAGTCTTCAAAGAACCGCTCTGCATGAAGCATCCGTGCTCGGCTTGGATAACTTTGTATACCTCCTCCTACAATCTGGCGCCGACCCAAATGTCGTTGACGTCTGTGAACATACTCCTTTAGGACTCGCAGCTCAAGCCGGACATTTTAACGTTGTAGAGATTCTGCTTCAGAAAGGTGTTTTGCAATCTCTCTCTATAATCTATATTTGCCTGTCTATAGTGATCTGTCTGCCATTGAGCATAACATTTAATAACCTGCTCATCTTCAGGGGCCAGTGTGTGGTCCAAGCCACAATCTCTCGGTTCAGCCTCAGTTTTATTTGATGCTGCGGCTTCTGGAAACCCCGATATCATTTCACTGCTGCTGGAGTATGGAGCCGACCCCAACGTTCCCACCCACACCGGCCATCTCCCCATCCACCGCGCAGCCTACCGCGGACATCTGCTGTGAGTACCACCCTGCTGATGGGTTAATCAACATAGCGTTTACCCTAAAAAACTGTCTTTCACAGAGTCCTGGAGCAGCTGATCCCTGCGACTAAGAAAGAGGCGATCAAAGACAGCGGCATGAGCCCGTTACACTCCTCCGCTGCAGGAGGTCACTCTCAGTGTCTGGATCTGCTCCTGAGCTCCGGGTTTGACGCAAACTTCATGCTGCACCCCAGAGTGCGCAGGAACTATGAAGACGAGCGCAGGTCAGCGCTGTTCTTCGCCGTATCCAACAACGACGTCCAGTCAGCGAGGCTGCTTCTGGAGGCCGGGGCCATGGCCAATCAAGACCCTGTCAGCTGCCTGCAGGTGGCCATGCGATTGGGCAACTACGAGCTGATCAACACTCTTCTCCGCTACGGTGCCAATGTGAACTACTACTCCCGTGTCAACACCACCCACTTCCCTTCCGCCCTTCAGTACGCTCTTAAGGACGAGGTGATGCTGCGTATGCTGCTCAATAACGGCTACGATGTGCAGCGCTGCTTTGACTGCCCGTATGGACAGGCCTCGCATGTGCCCGTGGATTATGAGGGCTGGAGCGTTTCTGTCATCAAAGATGTTGTGGTAAGAACAGTTATTGGTCATTTTTCAGTGTCAAGGCGCATGATCTGATCTTGTCAAAAGGAATAATGCATCCAAAAATGACAATTCGCTCACCTTAATGTGTCATTGACATTCGAGGTTGGCCATTTTTAAAACAGAAATGCATACTTCCGCAAAGACACATTCAATTAAGACTTACAAAAGATTATTCATTGATAACGATAAGAAGTTGTTCTTGAGTATCAATTAGCATATTAGGATGATTTCTAAAGATCATGCTCGGCGTGTTCCTGGGTCAACATACTTTGTTGACCCTGGAGCAACATTTTAATCCAAACATTTAGTCTTGACCATATTTCCTAAACCTAAACGTACCTATGAGTAATGCATAAACTCAGATTTATTGATAGATGAATGACACTGATGAAAGCACCAACGACTGATTGTAAGCCTAAACTTGACAAAAACTATAAAATGGTTCTTTAAATCTGATTGGCTAATCATGATGTTCTTCCAGGGTCAATGAAGATGTTGGCCTAGCAACACGTTGAATTGAGAAAAATCGGGTCCTGCGTGACACTAAAGACTGCTGCTGAAAAATTCAGCTCATTACAGGAATTCTTTAAATACGGAATTGTAACAATATTCCACAATATTAATGTTTTTACTGTATTTTTAATCTAATAAATGCTGCACAGGAGACTACTTTCAAAAGCATTGAAAACACTTTTTCAATAACTGTCTACAAAATACAAAAGCACATATTCATAAGAACATTTAGGTCTAAACAATAATCCCATTGACTGTGGCAAAAGAGAGACCTTTCTTTCGGTTTTGGAACAACGTGAGGCTAAATCAACGATGACAGAAGTTTTATTCTTGGGCGAGCTGTTTCTAAACTCATTTTTTGTGCAGTTCTGTGAGGTGATCACTGTGTACTGGCTCAAGCACCTCTCAGCCCAAGTAGTGAGGATCATGCTGGATTACGTTGATCATGTGACCCTCTGCTCCAAACTGAAGAGCATACTAGTCGGACAAAAACAGTGGCCAGAAATATGTAAGATACAAGGTGAGTGCCAAGTCACATCTCGAGAGCACTCTTTTATTCTGTTCGAGTTTAATAGTCCAAAATGTGGTGTGTTACTTACAGGCTGCTTGTTGTAAGTGACCGTGTTTAAATTAACACGCAGCACATTCATGTATGTTCTCTGCTCTTCAGAAAACGCTCGAAGCCTGAAGCATCTCTGCAGACTGAGGATCCGCGACTCTTTGGGTCGCTTGCGCCTGAGGGCTCCAGTTTTTATCAGTTTCCTGCCTCTGCCTGCCAGTCTCAAAGACTATATCCGCTTCAAAGAGTACGACATTTACAGCAGAGGAAGTATGACAGAATAAAAGCAGATTGATAAACATGCACAAGAGAAGCTGCTATAACAATCTTTAGAAATGTTTACTTTTTATTAAAAAGCCTTGTGAAATATAAATTTGTGTTATGAAGACACACAGTGCTGAACATCTGTGATTCAATGGCTCCCAGTGACTGTTTGGTTACACGCATTCACCAAACATAACTTTTTTTTCTGCACGTTCAAGAGAAGAAAGGAACTCGTTCAGGTTTTGAACAGCTTGGGGGTGACTAATTGATGACACGTTTTTCCTTTTGCGTGAACTATCCCTTTAAATGTGATTTAGGATTCTGGCCAGTTACAAAACTATTTGTGCAAAGGGCCAGGTTTTCTTCTACTGAAGATTTTTTAAGATGTTCTTTGTATCATTTCAAATCAGAGCTTGACTGCCGCTGCCATTAAAGCTAAAGGGGATCAATTAAATTAACTTTCCTCTTAAATTACTATGGTGATAATTGATACTTTTTAAAAAAAAGCAGAAGCAAAAAAAATATCAAAATAGATGCGTTATCGCTAGAATACCCCTAATGTGCGTGAATTGTGAGAATGTGTGATCTGAATGACGCTTGTTAGAATTAAATGAACGTTAATTAATTTCCAGTCTATTTCATTCATGTTTTGAACTCACGTGATCACGGAACGAAATTGGTGAAATTGCAGAACTGCGCGCAACGGGCTCGTGGTGAATCCGGGTGCGAGGAAGAGCGACTTTCCCCCAAAGGCCTGTCGTCTGACAGCTCAACGACTCTCGCGCGCGCCAGCGACCACGGCTCCGCGTCATGACGTCTAGACGCTGCGCACTTCGCCGCAGCGCCGCTGGGGGGCGTCAGGCCGCGTGAATGTAAACAGAGTGACGCCAGAGTTTTGCAGTGGTGGGGAAGGTATACGTCACAGGCATAATGGCGGAGGCTGGTTGAGAAGGAGAATTACTCCGTGAAGCGGCACTGAAACCAACTTCATCGCCCGCTGACGAGGTGACCGCTGGTCCGAAAAATGGCTAGCAATTTCAGCCAGGAGAGAAAAATCGACAAGGAGAGCAGCAAGGCCGGCGGCCTAACCTTGGAGGATGGCGATAGCAAGAAACAATTGTTGTCAGCCTCTAGCACGGCCACATCCAAGCAAAATGGCGATCAAGCTGGATGTGAAGACGAGCAAATGTCTGAACAAGATGCTTCTGAGCGACGGAAGGCAGGGCTGTCGGACCTAAAAAACTGCGGCGGTTCGCCCTCGACGCTACCGCGGTCGGCCGAGGAGCTGCCAAGGAAGAATTTTCAGATTCCGAGGAAAACCAAGGAGCGGAAAGGTTGTGTGTCCCATTGCTACCACCACCACCACCACTACTATGTTACTGCTATTCCCGAAATGCACTGTTTCTGTTTCACAGCCTGCGATTTTGCTGAAAGCTCGCTGCTCGCCGCTTCGGGTCAAATGAATAGAGCTGTATTGATCGGTAAACAGGGGATCTATATAACGCACCGAGAGGCTTGCACTACTGTCATTAAACGAATTGTTAGCTTGTGCACCGCTCAGAGCTGCAGGAAATAAAGTCGTGCGCTCTTGTGCAACTCGAGCAGCACGTGAGGGTCCAGTTGATTTCAGGAGACCGCTCGAGTAGTTCAACGCGAACCTCAAAAGCGCTGCGTTTTCTTCCCACGGTTGTGAGCCGGTGTCAGTGCTTTGCTAGCTGTCTCCACACTCCTCCTCCCACACCATACAGTGCTGCCACCCCACATGACACACTTCTTCCCTCCTCATCAATGGCAGCAGTGTGATTCAGTTGACCACCGCGTTTCTCCCGTCCGTTTTTACGCACGACGGTTAGAAACACCTGTCAGCGCTGTACAACCAGCCTTATTAGGACGCACACCGCCATCCTTCACGCACAGAAGGCGCAGAGATATTACATCTCGCAAACAGAAGAAAGCTGCTTGAATTAAATCGAAAGTTTGCCAAACTGGGAGGTGTTTGTAGTAGTTATGCATTACAGCTTTCACTTTGGCCTGTGCTGGCGTTAGTGCAAGTGCTTTTCTTCTGTTGTTGTTTTTTTTTTTTTCGAGCAAGGCACTGAATAGTATTCTAAACAGCACTTGGAACTACAATTTATGTCGTTTTTATTAGTTAATAACTGTCAAAGCTGATTTGTTTGACTATCACGGACGTTAACGTTAATTGATCAATTAATGCAAGATCCAAAATATTCAGAATATATAGAGTTTTGCTAATTGATTATAAGCGTTTTTTTGACTTTATATAATTTTTTTGCTATTGTTGTGATGTGTTATATTTAATTTCAGCATCTTCGTGTGTCGTTGTGACATGATTATTTTTACGTAAACTTCAACAGCACCCCCAGGTATTGGAAAGCCCATTTAATGCACTGAACTGCAAGGTGGATTGCATTTTGCAAAGTGTCTGTCAGGTTATGTTTCGCTCAACTACGCATTTGAATGAAAATAAAACAACACCGATGTTGTGTCTTTATGCACGCTTCCCTCATGCAGTTGATTTGAATGCATTGATGTCTGCTAATCTCTGCCCTTCGCGTGTGTCGTCCTTCAGGTCTCCTTCAACACTTGCCTCCAGATTCCAGAGAGTTTGAGGAAGTTGTGAAGCTTCTGTCCACGTTCTACTTGGACGCCACCTCCCGTGGGACTTTCACATACACCAAAGCGTGTCTCATTCACAACGAGCTCTTGGAGAAAGAGGTGACTCCTGACTGAAGTTTATTAGTTGATGCTGATAAAAAGCATTGTTATCTGCTTTAAAAGACTAGATGATCGAAAATGTCCCCAAGCTAGGACACGAGGACTGTTTTCAGTGAGTCAAGAAATGAATGATTCGTCTATTTTGTAGTTCATCGAGAAGAAAAGGGAACTGAAGCAGAATGGCAGGACAGAGGCAGAACTCGCGGAATCCTATGCTTTTTTGCTGCCTGAGAGGAATAAGGTAAGACTGTGTCGTTTTTGCTTCAAGTGACGCAATATCTGATTTGAAAGCGGTTATAAACATGGAGGCATAGTTCATTCAAAAATTACAGCCTCAAGTTCACCCTCAAGCTCTTTCAAACACGTGTAAGTTAAAGTCACAAGAAGATATTTTGAAGAATGTGGATAACCAAACAGTTGCTGTTAGCCATTGACTTCCATTGTATTTTTTCCATTCTTTGGAAGTGAATGGTGACTAGTAATTGCTGCATACCAACATTCTTCTGGATAGTTTTCTTTAATGGAGCAGAGGGAAACTTGAAGCTAAATTATGCCTTTTATATTGACATTTCTCTTAGTTATTGAAAAGTTTATCATGTATTTACTACGTCGCTGCTACAGTAATTACACTTTTATCGGCACTTTAAATGAAATACAGCAGTGCAAGCTTTGTTCTGATCTCTCAAACTGACTATATCATATATGTTCACGAGACTGTGGTTCCAACTCTGAAATTTAAGATTAGATTTAACAGCTTGATGTTGCAATGTCTGATTATTTATCAGGACATACAGTGTAATCTGTAAATGTAAATGTGAGATTAATAATTCTGTAAGCCAGCAAGTTGTAAATGGCATCTTTTAGTGATGGTCTTGGTCAAAAGCTGGTCTGCTGTAATCAAAGTAATATCTGTTCGTCTTTTCCAGGCTCACTGGATCTGCGAAAAGGGTCTTTCTGTGGGACATTCGCGGATCAACAATCTGGGAAGCCCCGTCAAAGGTGAGTGCTTTGGAGGGTCTGTTTATATATGTTTGGTTGTTTTTATTTGCCTCGGAGGACTCTGGTTTGGAGTGGTTGAATTGGTCAGACCAGAAAGACTGCTGCTCCACAGTTTCTTGTGATCGTGAGGCCAAATAAATGTTAATGGCCCAAACTCACTACAGACATGAATTTTAGTTTGGATAAACATTTTGTAAAGTAACATCTGTTTTTTATATTGGTCACCCCTATTACTACGTTCTATTTTCAGAGCGTGTTTGAGGTTTTGGAAGTAACATGACGTTCATTTTGTTCTTGGCTGAGTGATCAGCAAATTTCTGATTCATGGTTATCTTTGTACAGTTTAGAGAAGCAGCTGCTGTGTTTTCACAAAAACTAGCATCTTGTGAATTTTGACTAGGGTTGTTTGAACTGGTGAAATGAAATAGATTCTGCAAATATTTAATATTAGTAAACATAGCATGCTCTGTGCAGAGACATTCCAGATGGATTGCTAACAAATTTCTTGGGATTACCCCAAGGCTTTTTGTTGCTTTCAGGAATGTTGCCCCAAGTAACTCTCATATCATTGTTTGCTGCTTTTTATATTTTTAGGGTTTACCTCTCAAAATACTCAGATTTGTTACAAATGAATCCATTTGAAGTGGGTGCTGCTGGAGACATAATAATATTTAAAATCATGAAGGTAAGCTATTGGTGGAGTCTTAACATTTACACATCAAATCTGACTTTGAAGTAGTGCGTTTCACAGTGGTTTCAAAAACAATATTGACCTTTTGTCTTATTCTGCAGGGTAAAGTGAAGACAATATTTGACAACATGCCCAAAAACAATCTTGAGCCGACCCTTAAATATGACAGCCATGTTTTCAAAAATGCCAGCAAAGTGACCTCATTATTGTCCTATAGGGCCTTTGAGCACACTCAGGTAAGTGTTTGAAATAATTTTTCAGTGTTTTGTGCTCTATTATTTGTTTATCTGTATGACCTGTTGTTTTCCTCTTTGTTTTATTCCAGCAATACTTCTATGAATTTGCATTTGAGGAGCTAAGGTCAAGGCCCAGGCATGTGTTGCCATATGCGGTTGTGTCTTTCCAGTACAAAGGCAAAGAGTCAGCCACGGCCACACACAGGTATGCACAAGATCACTGATGACGTGCATAGAAAGTTTATTACAATCTGTTGTGGTTTTATTTAGATTTTGAGCTATTTGTTTTTTCTTTTAGTAGGTTAAACAGCATGTTATATGAAGGGCAAAGAGGTATGACGCCTTTTTTTTTTTTCCATAGCATTGTAATAAAACGATCAGATTGGTATTATATTCAACTTATTGTGTTAATTTTTTGATTTAGTTCGGCGAAGATATACGGTTTGGAGTGGCTCCCTGGTGAATAAGGGAGAAGAGGTCTATCAAGTTTACATCCGGTCATCGAGCCTCCATCACCTCCCTCTTAAACTGTGAGTCACCTTTCCTTTTACTAATGAAGTTTAGCAAAAATGTTGTGCATTGTTTTTAAATTGCTTGTTCTCTTTTCCAGCCCAGACAAGCTTGACATTAATACGGCTATGCATCTCGATCAAGTGAAGAGAAAGATCCCACCCGTTCTGCTGTCATGGGAAGCGTACAGTGGATCGCGAGAGGGTACGATGAGGACTGGTGACGCTTTTCAGCACAGCATTTGATGTATCGGTATTGACGCAATAATGTGTTGTGGTATTTTTCAGCATTTAAGTGTGGGATGTACTGCAGCCTGTATGAGGTCATGGGGAGGAGTAAACAGGAAAACAGTCTGTCGGGACTGTTGCACCGGCTTGAGAGAGAAAGAATGGTGAGATCATTCACAGCCCACTTTACGCTTTATTGAATTAATGTCCGCGGCTTTACTCTAGCTGGGCGGCACTGCCAACCCACTCCCCTGTATACCATGTCTTCAGTCTGTTGATAGAATCTGTGTCACCGATCTGTTATGCAGAATTTAAACTGCCTGTGTTTTATTATAGTCATGCTATAATTAAACTCTTCACTCTAGGTTTTGGTGAAGCCATTGATAGACAAAGGATTTCTCTTCCTCCTTTCGTCTTCTCAGTTGCACACTACCCCTGGTAGGTTATGCACATCTTCTAACCACATATGTGGCACTGACAGTGTAATTTTTTTGTGGTATAATAGAGGCCGTCTGTTTTTATTTCTGTACAGAGCGACTAGGAAGGAATAACAGGGTTTTGCAAGCGCTTTTTGTATTTCAAGAGCAGAGAAGCACCTCGAAGTTGAGTAAGTGTCTTTGTTTTAAGTGTTTTGTTTTTTTGCATGTATTCTTCATTGATTTACTTTCACTGATTTCTTTTGTTTGTTTTTTTTAGTTTTGAAGAACTCTGGAGTAGATGAGGACCCTCTGGTTCCATTAGAGCCTAAAGACCCAATCAGCCATCAGCTGGATAATTTTATACCCGCCCTTCATCATGGCCTCTACAAGCTGCGTGCCAATCCACCCAAAGAGCTTGCAGCAGGACTAAAACATCAGGTGCTGGACTACCTCAACCAGAAAGAGCAAGGTGTCATACGGCCTTTCCACATAGTGGAGTACCGCCATAGTTTGGATGACCGGACTAACCAACACCAGGCACCTCGTCCTAAGAATATGGATGTGGCACTGAACTCTTACATATATGGTCCGGGACAGTTCCAGCTGCCTGTGGAAGCGCTGCAGCAGGGTCTGATGGACAGCCAACAGGGGACAGCGTCTCCTCCAGCAGGTGCAGAGGAGTACAGTCCTGTCTCAGACTGGGGAGGGTCGGACAGACAGGCTCCTGGTAGCAGCACGATTGGGGTTTCTCAGTCCAACGGCAGTGCTCAGAGGGCACAGGGAGAGTATGACAAAGAAAAGATGGAGAAATTGCTAAAGCTGATACAGTTACATAAGCGGACTTTGGGCAAGGAGGAGGGGGGCGGGCCTGAAAGAGAAGAGGACTGGGACCCTGCTGGCCTGAAGAGGAGACTGGAGAGGGAAGGTCCTGGGGGTGTGAGCAAGTACCTTAGGACGGGTCTGCTAAATGGAGAGCCAGGAAGAGGTGAGTACAGCTTGGTTCTAGAAACCCTGTATATAACATTTGGAAAGGGCTGAAAATTTTTTACAAATTCTGGAAATGTAGTCTCATTAGTTATAAATTTTTTTAATTAAATGAATATTTATTTATGAATTTTATTTAACTTTTTTATTTAGTTTAATATACACAATTAAAAAGCATATAAAATGAAGTAAAATTGACAAAAAATAAGGAAAGATTAAACATACATATCAGATCCATGCTACACCCCATATACAGCTATAGTCCTATAAATACATGCAACTCAGTGAGTAGAATAAAAACAAAAACCATATATATTTATATACATTAGTATATGAACCAACTCATCAATTACGGAGAGACAGGGAAAAATTGTTTTTATTATTATATTTTTATATATTTTTAAACTATTATATAATTATTAAAAATAAATGTGTGTGTGTGTGTGTGTGATATATATATATATATATATATATATATATATATATATATATATATATATATATATATATATATATATATAAGAATCAAAGATGTCATGTAGGATAACAATCCTATTTTTTTTTTTTTTTTTTTTTTTTCAAAGCATGAAGTGTAAATTTAAGAAAAACATATTATATAACAAGTGATTATGAATGAAAAAGCATAATAGTAAAAAAATGTCTAGACCTGCATGTAAATATTGATCTTTTTTTATGATGTAAGTACAGTTGAAAAGCAGTTCCTGTAAATTGCTAATGTTCAGCAGCTATTGTGAAGTTTTTATTTGTCCCTAATGAGAGAGAGTAGGTGCTGTATCTGCTCACACAATAGAGCGTGAGTTCAGTTGCTCAGTGACATGAGATCCTTGTTGACATCTGTTTTCCCCTTCTCTTAGTGGTGATGGACAGCATGGGGCTGTGTGACACGGACCTGCGGGAGCGCGTGACTCAGAGTCCCACCCTCCGGGACACACACGCCTTGCTTAAACTCTTCCTCAACACGCTTAACAGGATGGCCCAAAACTCTAACACTGCCAGCAGCCAGCCTGCGATGCTCCCCAAAAGTGCAGAGAGACACGACTCAAGTGACTCAGCCACCCACTGTGATCTTGACCTGCGTGGCAGGCGTGCGGATGAGGAGCAGGTTAACCAGGACTACTTGGAGGTGTGGACTATTCCTCATGTTGTATCCAATGCTACACTCGGTTGTTGTTCCCGCTAATCTGTAGTATGTGTGTTTAGGAGCAGATGGCCTGCAGCAGGAGCAGTATAGATGTGTACAGTCCCTCGTACAGTCTGGAGCAGCAGCCCTCTCGTCAAGCAGAAGCTTCACATCAGAGCCACCATCTCTGGAGAACGTCCACCAGAGGTCTGTCCTCACCTGCATGACTCCTTCTTCTTCACCTTCACTTAAAATAACAGACTTCTTGTTAATATACACTACTGTACACTAAGGTTTAAGGTGGTAAAATTGTTTCTGAAACAAACTAAGACTAAAATAATCTATATATTGTGAAATATCTTAGATTTAAAACAACCTTTTTGTAGTCAAATGTATGGCTGCACGATTAAGACAAAAATCATAATTGTTGATTGATTCATTGATTCCCTTGAAATTGTAATTGCGCTTATTAATTACAATTATCACAATTTAAACTAAATGTGTATACCATCGTTTGAAGCAACTTCATGGCATATTTTTACATGAACATAAACAAGCTGAAAACACTCCAACTGAAAAACCTTCATTGCTTTTCTATAGTATTAAGCTTCAAATGTCAATTTTACATTGGATTGGTTTATCCTTTAAATAATTTAAATGAAAAAAGCAAAACTGTGAATTGTATTAAAATGTTATAATAAAATCTAAAATGAAAAGAATGGACAACCCCTTAAGAGAATCTGTAGAAAGAACAAAACGCCATACAGAGTAACATAAGTGGACTTTGAATGATTTCATAATTGCAGCATCTGTAATTGTAAAAATACTTCTTAAGAATTATTTATTATTATTATCAGTGTTAAATAGTTGTTCTCCTTTAATATTTTTGTAGAAATACTTTTTGTTGAATACAATGCACTTATTTAAAACATTTTGTAACATTATAGGTTGTCTTTACTGTCAATTTTGGTCAATGTAATACTTGCTAAATAAAAGTAATAATTTCATTAGAAATAACAGTTATCATTTATAGTTAATGTGCATTGAAATTTTTTTATTTAAACATGCATTCTTTGAGTCATATCTCAAACACTTATTCATTACTATAGTTTTAGATAATAAATTGACCAAACTTATATACATGTTCTGTTTTTAGCTTCAGAGGGTGTTGGTGAAGCTTGCTCGAGTGGAGGCGAGAAGCAGGTACCCTCTACAAGGAAAGTAGTAGACACTATCCTCGACAGTGAGTTCCAGAACCTCTGCACTGGGATCCAGAAACTGTTGGAGGCCCAGCATATAATTTACAACCATCAGCCTCCTTTGCCGCGATGTGAGGATCAGGCAAAATTGTCAAGCTCGGCATTCTCACCTTTTGTATCCAAATATGTCTCATCAATACCTGTTCAGAGCTACGTTAACACACTCTGTGAAAAGATGAACCATTTGATCCAGGATCCCAGTGCACCTGCACAACCCGTGGCTGTTGTGTCACCACCTGCTGTTGCCCCAGTGCCCGCCCCCTTGCCACCCGCTCCACCCCCTTCTGCCATGCCGGCTCCTACCCAACCCACGCTGCCCTCACCACCTGCTCATCCTCCCACTAAAACATTATCTCCAGTGCCTAAGTCTCAGGCTTTGTCGAGCAAGTCGCAAGCTACCGCTAAACCACCTCCTTCAGGAAAGCATCGCCTCGGCACTGTCAAAGAGGTCCACCTGTTTTCAGCAGAAAAATCAGCTGACCCCAAGAGTACAGATGTTGTGGAAAATCCTATGTGCTCCCCATCAGCTGGAAGTGCCAGTCAACCTCCAGTTGCATCAATCCCAGAGATTCCCTCAGAACCTACTCATGCAGGAACCTCTAGCACTGTGGGAGGCAGCGTTATTGGGCAAATCAAGCCTGATGTGTTGTGCACGCTGATGGAGATCATGCAGAAAAATGCAGTAAAGTTTTACATTCAAAGAGGTGATGAGGAGAGCAAACTCTGCACTGAGATCAAGGTCTGAAAACATAAAGTGTCAGAATATTCAGTGAGGCCTGATATATTTCAACAACCTTTGAAACGCCTTATCTTTAACCTCATTTATTTGGTTTAAACAGGAGTATTTACGCAGCCTTGGCAATATTGACTGCAACCCTCCGAATTACCTGGAGAGTAAAAGTCAGCAGAAGTTCATGATCATTATTCAGAATGAGGATATAGCCGCTCATGTACATAAGGTACTTAATAACTCACCATTTTTAACTTTTTAAGCTGTTTTATAACTTTTTCATAGTTAATTAGTGGCACAAAGCAAACTGAGAATCATCTGTTTTAAGGCATTTTTTTCTCCATTTAGATTCCAGCACTGGTGTCCCTGAAGAAATTGCCCACAGTTTACTTTGCTGGAGTGGACAGCCTGGATGATGTGAAAAATCGCACTTACAATGAACTTTTTGTGTCTGGAGGACTCATTGTGTCAGATGAGCTTATTCTCAACCCTGACAATATAACACTAGGTGAGAGCTAAAGGTAGATTGAAGTAGAGGGGTTTTTAATATCTTCAGGCACCAGCTTGTTGATTTCCTTTCCCTCTTCAAGCGTGAATGCGTATTTTGATCTTTAAAGACTGCATGAAATGCGAGTTTCTTAATACATCTTAATGATTTTGAGAATAATTCATTCATGCATGTTTCATTTTTAAACTGAACATTTTTCAAACATAGTAGCTTGATCTTTCACCTCGCTAAATGTAATTCTTACATTTTAGAACTACCTTTATTCAATCAACTGTACAGAACCACCCTACGTTTTATTCAGATGTTTCTTTTTTTCTTTTTTTTTTTTTTTTTTTTTTTTTTTTATTCAGATTGTTACAACGTGCAAGAAAAGATTGAGACTTTACACATTGACATGTATGTTTACAGAGAAGCTACAGGCATTTCTCAAGTTCCTGGAGGAACAGGGCTCACCTTGGAAGTGGAAGGTGCACTGTAAGACTCAGAAGAAGCTTAAAGAGCTCAGCAGGTTAGAGACAAATGGATTATTATCTTTTGCCAATCCTGACAGACTCTCAGTCTCCAGAATCTCACTCATCCTCACTCTTTCACAGGTTAAACACTGAGGCCCTGGATCTGTTGAACCTGCTGACGTCCTACCAGAAGAAACACCTGGTGGAGTTTCTGCCTTATCACGAGTGTGACACTCCATCTAGGCAGGCTCCTGATTTGGACTGTCTGGTCAAGCTGCAGGCTCAGCACACACAGCTTCGACACCTCATTTTCCTCACAGGTACTTGGAGGTTCTGGTGAATATGAATGTTGGTATGTGAAGTTGTCTTAAGATTATGTTTCTTGGTTCTGTGTTTGTAAATAGAAAAGCACGATGACACATTCTCCCAGTTCTCCAGTAGTGGAGTCATCGTTGCAGGTATGAACGACATCATGAACAACTTCCAAAGTTTGATCAGTGTCCCGGAAGAAGTAGCAGTTGCTTCCCTACCTGAACCAGGTAACTTTAGTGCTTTACTACTTCAGACAAAATTGCGAAGGAATTACAGATCTAAATTTTGACACGCTATCTTCTCTTTGACTGCTCAGTGGAGCCTGATGCCGTTCGAGATGAGGAGGACATGTCTATAGACTCTGAAGACGACATGCCCATTATCACAGAGACGTCCATTCAGACTGAAAATGAACTTCAGGAACCACAGGCACCTCGGCCACCCCCACCGCAGACCGATGGATTTCGTCCTCCCTTCCCTGACCAACCCTGTGTGGACCCCATTAGTGATCCACTTGTACCACCAAACCCCTCCACCTACCCCACCCAGGGCGCTTTCTCCACTGATTATGCAGCTCTGAAGTCTGCCATCGCTCAATATAAAGCTGCCAGCCAGGAAGGCTTATCTAGGCCTGATGTAGAAGACCCCCTTGCCAGTTTCGGTGTAAACCCCCACCAGAGCTACCTGTGTCCCAGCTCGGCACAGTGGAGCCCTTACTCTGGTTCTCCCGCATACCATATGTCCTCAGCATATTCGTCTCCAGTTAGTATGGCCTCCAGAGGATCAGAGTACAGCCAGACTCCTGCTCCTTCTGGGACCCAACCGCCAACAAACACCTCCGCCATACTTGTTCCTCAACCACTCACTGTTCCCCTTTCTCTCCCTCAGCCCCCTGTTAGCTCAGTGGAGGTGCCTTCTATTCCAGAATTGGCCACCTCTCTTCAGCCACCGGGACAGTCTCTACCTCTCCCTGACAGCTTGGGAGTGCCTGGGGCTGCAGCGGCAAGCACTGCTAACCAATTAGGACTTGGTGGCTCTCAAACTGCTAAGATGGTTGTAGAGTCTGCTTCCTCATCCACTGCTTCTTCCTCTCTTCACACCACTTTTCCTTCCTACCCAGATAATACTCTTTTTCCAGCCCTCACTCCAATTCCCCCTGTTCCAACGCTTTTCGGCTGGGGTCCTACACAAGGAGTCCAGCAGGGTTACGTGGCTGGACCGAGTGGGGCTGGATTCGGCGCTCTACCTTCCACCCAAACCGAGGCCGCAAGGCCCGCTGATGGATCATGGGTGGGAGCCACTGAGAGCGAAACTGCTCGTGGACAAGAGGAAGAAGGTGCCCCGACTCCTAAAGTGGGCAATCAGGAGGCCGGTGGAGAGAAAGGAGGCACATTGGGTAGTTCAACCTCAATTGGCCAAGGCAGCAGAACTCCAGTGAACTCGTCCTGTGAAAGTCGGGGTGGCGGTCAAACCCCTCTCAATAGGGGAGGCACTGCCAGCAGAGGACTCTTACCCATCCCTGGAGCACCGATGGGAGCCTTGTGCCGAGGCGGACACAACAATAGCATGTACAATCCCAGAGGAGGACATCCTGATATGATGCGTGGTGGTTTCAGGGGTCGAGGAGTACCGCCACATCCCATGAGATCTAGACCGGGTCGGGGTCACATGAGAGGGGGCCCATCCTGTAACTGGGGTTATCCCCCTGGGAGGGGAGGGGGTGGTCGGTCAGACTACTATTCGGACTACACCTATAACTAAATGCCATAGGGATGCCCTATAGACTACTGGCATTAGGAATGTACATATTTAACATTAAGAGCACATCAAATCAAAATATCATCTGAAATAAAAAAAAAAAAAATGAAATCTGGTTTTGTATGACTGAGGTTGGTGACTCAGACATTGGCCAGATTTTCACTGTTTTCAGTAATGCTCTTCCTAAACATGTTTGAAAAACCTTGTTCATACCACTATATTTATATTGCCAAGAAATGTAATTGCCTTTCAATGTTTCATTTTTGTCAATACTTTTCGTTCGGATTTTCAACAAAAAAATGGTTTGTGAACAAGAAGCAAAATGCAGACAATATTTTTTTAAAGAGAAAAAGTGAGTCATTCTTCATTTTAGCTGTTTTTTGTTTTGTTTTTTTCATTCTTGGTTGTACAGATGTTCTATTAAAACAAGGTTGTATCAAACATTGTGATATTGTGTTCAGTATTAACTTGAGAATGTGTGAACTCTTTGTATATGTACATAGTTATTTATGATGCTATATAAAAATGGTTACAGGTTTTCTTTTCCAATGAGGTTAATCAATGCCAAAGCTGTTTATATGTGTACATTGGCAACACTCGACCTAATAGTTTTGCAGACGGCCAGTAGAGGGCATCATTTCCTAATGGATTCTGCTGGCCTGATGCTGATGCAGTTTTCTAAAGGGGTTATTGTTTCTTGTCAAAAAAAAACGAATTATTGTGTTTAAATATATAATGAAGATTATGCATCTTGATTTCAAAACTGACTCTGAATTTGCCCTTTGTACGTGACATACATGAATATGGTTAGCTGAAGTTTTGTAGAAAATACCTCAGGGCATTTCACAAATGTTACTATTTACCAGATAAACAGCTATGTCTCTGAAAACAATGCGTAAGATTTTGTTCAAAACATTTTTATGCTATTTCTTTATCCTGTGGGATGAGAGTTGTATGTTGTTTGGTTCCAGGATGCGGGAATTTCTGTGTGTTTTTTCTCTGTTAATAGATGATCTGGCTTTTTATTCCTGAAAATTGGCTGTTGAAAGTGCAATGTCAAAAGTATGTTTTAAAATTATCAGGCATCTTTCACAATGTCCGTTTAAAAAAAAAACTCTTTTGCATGGTTTGGAAATGTTTATTATGCCATTTTGCTGCTCACCAGTTTACATTCAAAAAAATTATAATTTTTATGTCACCACCTGAGTTCAGGATAGTCCAAAACACATCAGCAGCATAAAGGGAAAAAAGAAAGCTTAAAGGATTAAGGAAAGGCTGAAAAATTGCTGGAGTGCCTAGTTTTGCCCCAAAGTGTAATCTGTTAAATCTGACCTTGGGTCATCTCATCTCTCATTTGATCTTTCATCTCTCAAAACAACACTAGTATAACAAACACAGCACACAGGCAAGGCTGTAAAGAGGCAGTCAATGTTACATAACTCTAGTAAAGTTAGGTTTTTTTAGGAGCCTTGATGTTTATCTCATCAAAAATGAGTTTGCTGATTAGATCAATCAGTCCATTTGGCAAGTCTGATTAATTGGTCAGTTTTTATAAAATGCTGTTTTAATGTTAAGATTGTACAGGTTTGGATTAAGAGGATCTAATGAGAAATTATAGTGCATGACCACATTTTTTAATTTATATTTTATAGAGTAGATCTGGTAACATTGCATTTGGCAGGACTGCGCGACAGATGAGCAGCCAGGGGACATGTGTCGACGTATTATGAATGTGAAAGTGGGTTGCCGCAGATAAATCTGATCACATCTGGAAATGGGCTGCTTGGATTAACTCTGTACCTTTGCCGTGGTGCTCTTTCATTTTCATATTTTGCTTTTACTTTGCATACTGTGCATGGTGTGGGAGGAAAAATTCTGGCAGGGGTGTTAATCCTCTCCAATAGCACATCCCTGTAATGAAAGAGCAATTTGCTTAATGCAAAGTGCAGAGATGAATAATATCACACATAAACAGACATCACTACATTGCCTTTGCTTTTTCTTCTTCATTTATCATGTCTCTCCTTGGAGTTACTCGCTTTTCGCAGCTGCTTCGTGTGAACTAGTAGTAGAACATTTATTTTTGCATACCGTCAAGCTTTCGCATCAAACTTTACCACCATGTTTTCTTGACAAAGGATTAGCTGTATATAATGGTAATGACGCAACCGAAGAGATTAAACCTCCGTCTTAAATGGATCCAGAAGGCCTTCTGTTGTCCTCTCTTTAAATCAATGTCTGCTTATAGTATCAAATCAACAGCACCTAGATGTTTCTGACTACCATCAAAGGACAGGGGTTTATCTTTCTGAAAAACCTTGCAAGAAGAGCTTGTGGTCACCTTCATCTTCCCAGCTAGTAGATGTACCCCACATACTTGAATCAAAGGCAGCTCTGATTCAACTTTTGTTCTGTGCAAATAACACACTACATTAGAGACACCTTAAATGTTGCTGTTGTCATGACAATCTGCGTCTTTTGTTGAGATTTACTGAGCAAACTTGTGCTTCTTTCAAGCCTTCAAATTCAATACACATGCTCTTGGGTCTTACAAATGATACATTCACTGCTATGGATTTTCAGCGCATTACTAGCAGTGCAGTCCCACGCATTCAGCGTAAACAAATGGATTACTTCATATTGTGAGACAGGAGACACCCTCTAAATCTGAGGATCAAAGTAATTTATTAGGTAATTATGACAGATTAATTTGTGATGCTTGTCCCTATGGTTCAAACAGGCTTAAGCAATTCTGCGGGATTTTGAAGTCACAAATTTGCTACTCCGAGTCGTTTCTACCTCTAATTATGGTGAAGTTTTCTGTGTCCCATTCAACTGTAGGCTGTTCAACAACAAATGCAGCTTTCGGGTGGCCGTTTTTTCCTGTCATGAGTGGCTCGAGGAACACTACGTGCCTGTCGGACTGAGACTTGCTCTTGAGTCGATCGGTTGAAGGGGCTGCAAAGATAGAGGCCAGAGTGCAGTGGTCCTCCCTAAAGGTTGAGATGGCCGGAGAAGGAGGAGGAGGTTTGCAGCAACCACAACGACATGGGGTTAAATACAAATACATTAAAATGAGGACAAGGGTCACCACACATCCCAAAAGAGTGGTGTAGCCTGTGTTGAACGGCTCCTCCGCGGTACGCTGGGCTACCACCGTTAAATTTACTTCTCGTGATTCGTTGATCATCCTCGCATTATCCACAGCAGTGCACTGGTAGACCCCCGAATCTATGGACTGGGCAGCTAGAATATCCAAGCTACCGTCTTGATTGAGACGTAGAGATCCATTCTGGATCAGCTGAGAGATGTTTTCTTGATGCGGAATGATCCAGCTGTAAGACAGATCTTCTCCGTTTAGTGTCCCAGTGCAGTCCAGTCTCACTTGTTCACCCTCGTAAACAACTTTATCAGCCTTTGGGGATATCAGGGATATCATCTTCCCAATGGTACAGTTCTCAAAGAAGTGCGAAGAGCGCAGAAAATTAATTGGGATTCGAGGCTCGCCATACATAAGACACTTGTAGTCATCCTTGTAGTCTTTCACACTTGGATATCCCTTCTGCTCCCAGTGCCAAAACATGCGGTACATAGAGCAATCGCACTCCAGACTGTTATTGTGCAGGAACAGGCCTGTTTGGACTGCAGCCGGCAGCACCACAATGTCATCCATAGGCAGACGAAACAGGCGGTTTGAGGAGAGGTCCAGTGTAACCAAGTTGGGGTGGCTGTGCTTACGAATCGAGAAGAATGGGAAATCTGTGATCTGGTTGAGGCTGAAGTAAGCCTTCTTCAGATTGCCGAGCCCCATTAGGGTGTTGCTCTCCACGCGGGTAAGACGATTGTTGTAGAGCAACAACACCTCCAAGGCTGGCAGGTCCTGGAAGTGATGCTTCCCCACCACCTGCAACTTGTTGGAAGAGAGGTCCAGGTATCGAAGACTGCTGATGTTATGGAAAGCTCCCGGGCTTAGCAAGGAGATGCGGTTATGGGACATATGCAAAGCGTGCAGCCTTGGGAGCCCGTAGAAACTGCCTCCTGCCAGCCATGTTAGTCTGTTATGACTGAGGTCCAGGACCGATGTTGTGAATGGAAGCGGATTGGGGAATCTATCCAGACCCAAGGAGCCACAGTTCAGTATCTCAGATATACACAGGCAGCCTTGAGGACAAATAGCTCCCGTGAGCCGAACCAAGAGTGAGATCAAAACCACACAAGATGTATAAGTCATTCTTTTGGTTGCACATAAACAGGATTACACTAGGAACAGAGCCAGTACAGTTGATACAGAAAGCCCTCTGCTCTTAAATCCTAGAAAGGTCGTTTTACATCTGTCATGCCTTCCAATATTTCACAGATGGCCATCTAATTTCCTGTGTACCATGCAGATGGGCAGTATCTGGGGCAGGGACTGGACTAAGAATAAAACAGAATGCAGTTACTACATGTATTTAAAACGAACAGTTAACCTAGTCTAAGTGCACAACATACACAGGAAAGCCTACCAGAAAAGTAACTCAGAACCTTCTTAGATCCAGTTCCTCTGTTCTTACTTTGCTGTAACAATCCATGGTTAGAAGTTGCTCAAGCAGATTATCCTGATCTGAAAGCATCCAGAAAGTCCAAAGCGTTTCCCAGGAAGTTTAATATATATCCCTAAAATGAAACTCTCACCGGTTCTCCTGAGGCTGAGCGCCCTTGTTGTTTCCAGAGTGTCCTTTCATTGAGTGATGAGCCCACAGAGCGCAGCACTAATCTCTTCCCATCCTTGCCTCTGCTTCCTATTCAAAGCACCGCCTCACGTCTCTCCCTCTCACACTGTGATTATTCCCGATACGACTCTCTCTTTCTGTCTTTTCCTCACTCTCCCTTTCTCTCTCCAATTGTTTGGTTCCTTTAATCCCCTCTGGATTTGTCTTTTTCCATTTCATTTTTTCCCCACACAGCACATCTCTTAACAGGATTTAGGATGCTGTGTGTCTTACATTTCATGAAAATCATCAAAACATTTGGACTTAGATGAGAGGGATTTTTTTGTATAGCATGAGGTACCAGTCAGCTTTAGAAACCACAGCTTTGACTCCCCCTCATATCCACTGCCAGGCGGTGTTTGGCAGCTGTTGTCGGTTGTCTTGGTCATGGTGGTCCTGAGGGAGCTGACTGCTGTCACACTGAATTGGTCTTGGTTTGTTTGTGCTTCTCCAGGTGCCTTTGGCACACTTTCATCATCTAGTACAAGGGTAGGGTAGTATCGATATTTTGACCCTTTTACAACAGTTCCAGATTCATTCGATTAGATGAATGTGCATCTATCTATCTGTCCAACTATCTAATGGATCACTTTATCTGGAGACAAACCTGATAGCTCTAATTTTTAATATAATCACCTAATTACATCCACCTTCATTTGTCCAGGCTTTTTAGTAAAACTGTATGGGTACGAAATGAGCCCATGCAAGCATAATGTTTTGTAATATAATGGATCTTGGAGTCATGGCAAGATAATCAGTCACAGCATGTGTGACAAATCTAAAAGTGTGAAATGGAATTAGGATGTTTGTTTTGAAAGAGTGTCATTCTGTTAGGGTGGCATCTCTTCAGAAACACTGACACATGGCATAGATAGCTGGCAGCAGTCACATTGACAGAAGCACAGAGTACTCCCACACACAAGACCAAACCCACTGATATGTCTTACAGTATTTCAGAAAATTACTGGAGACAGCTTTGCACAGTAGATCTACTCCACACTCGCAGGACGTGGGCTCATGAAATGCTGAATGTGTGGGAAATTGACTGAAAGGGAGAAGCTCTGAATTCCGTTGCTGCCTTACATATTCTGTGACGACAAAACCATTTAACGTACTCTGATTAATACTCAAATTGATGCTTCACTGACCTTTCAAATGCAAGTCTTTTTACAAATCTCACTCACATAAGCGGAAAACCTCCCTTTGAGTAAAAAAATAAACATTCGAAAAAAGCGGAAGTCAGTTTTTGTTGTTTGTTTTTTGGAGTGAACTGTCTTCTTCCTTTTTTTTTTTGCAGTGTTTTATCTTTGTGTGTGTGTGTGTGTGTGTGTGTGTGTGTGTGTGTGTGTGTGTGTGTGTGTGTGTGTGTGTTTCGCTATTTTGTTTTAAAAACATTTGAACATTTTCATAAACGTTTTTTTTTATTAGTTAATACATTTGAATTACAAGTTGTTGTACGCTATTCATATAAGAAACCAGTAGATGGAAGCACTTGCATATATGATAAACTTACTGAATATCAGCTGATGTTTTGTGCTGAATGGGACACAGACTAATGTTGTACAGTTTCACAATGTATGTTGGTTTTATACACATAATCGAAACATTTGACAATTTAATATTGATATTGGCTATTTTTTTAAACACAATAAAAGCACACTTAAATTAACCATCTGTGTGTGTGTGTGTGTGTGTGTGTGTGTACACTGTATGTTTATTATGTGTATATAGAAATATACACGAACACAGTGTATATTTTGAAAATATTTACATATATTTATATGTGTATATTTATATAATTTATATAATCAATATATTTAATATATAAACAGAAATTCTCTTTAATTTATGCATGTATGTATTTATATATACATAATAAATATATGCAGTACACACAAAACTAAACCTACCCATCACGAAACATGTGCAGAACACTAGATCTACATCAAAACAACTTTTGGCTGATTTATAAGCCTTTTTATATAGTGAGGACCAGTCAAATGTGGGTTGTCCTGATCTTTCACTATATAAGTGATTTACATCCTCACAAGTATAGTTAAACCAGTGCACACATATGTAATATTCTTTCTTTTTTGAGTCTGCTAATATGTTTAATTGTCTATATGCTGCAAACGAATGCATCCGTGCTTTGTTTCTTGCTTTTTCTTCTTCTCGCCCTTAGTTTCTTGTTTGTTTGTAAGACGTTTGCGTTGGCCTGCCAGTGCAGCGGTTGAGGCGTTTGACTCAAGCGTCCGTTTCCTCCCGCTGACCTCCTGTCTTCAGCCGTGAACTCACACACAGTGTCTGCAGAGGTGATCGATTGGAGACAACGGGCAGTAATTCCTCCTCAGGAGGATGTGCAAATGAGATCAATCGATCGAGCTGACCGAGGATGCAGCGAGGAGAGTCATAATTAGTTACACTGGATAGTCTGAGCGTGTGTTGATGTCTGTGAGTGTGCTCTTTGTATGTCTTTCTTAATGTGCTGTTGACTGGAGGTCTATCCGTTGGGTTCAGTATAGTGTAACAATAAGACCTGCCATTGCTTGGGCAAACAATTAGCGGGGCAGCAGAGGCTACTCACTTTCTTCTTTTGAAATGCCTTTTATTTAGCTCTCGTGAATTAGAATTAACATTTGCAGTCTTTTCTCAAAGGTGGATGGATCAAATGCTTCAGCAGCCTGTTTGTTTTTCTGTACGTGCCGCTTTAAAAAAAATTTCAACTCCTTACCCCAATGTGTGTTTGCTCATTAATTGCCTTTGTGGTAGTCAGAGATTTCTCATTACACGCTAAATGGGGTGCTGTCGCATAATTAGCCCGCATCTTAAGCGTAGTACAACTTGCTTTCGGGCTTGTTGTGCTCTTGCCCAATGACTCGAAAATAATGTGAAGGTTTATATTATCCTCCTATTTCCAAGGATACAGGCCCATGACTGATTTATCTGCTTTGCTCTTAATTAAGTAACGCTTCGCTTGTGGTTCCATACGTGGATGATTATTTGTAAGAAATTTGTCTGCATACTGTAATGTACCCTCAGCAAGGGAATGTACACACACACACACACACACACACACACACACACACACACACACACACACACTACCATAAATTGGCTATGAATCTATCCTAAAAATTACCCCCTGGAGTAAAAAGTGTGACAGTATCACTGAATACCAAAAGAGGGCAGTATCGTTACAAAAGGACAGCTTGCACCGATGCACTTCGTTAGCGAGGCTGTCACTCATAACCCGTGTCATTTGTTATAACAGTCAGAGCATGCGAGGCGCAGGAGGGAGTTCGAGGGAGGATCGCAACGGGATCAGCGATTCTTCATTTCCAAATTCTGTATCACGCATTCTAATGGCAACACGTGCTTCTCTTCTTGTTGTGCTGCACGAGCACAGAGAGGTTGAGACGATGAGGGGAACACACAACACAAACTGACACGCAATCTAGTTAGCGCTTTTTTAAAGTCCGCTGAAGCAACAAAGCATTGCAGAGTCGCTGCAGATAAATAACACGAGCGGCGAGACCAAGCTTGAAAAGAGTTGTATAAAAAATGCTGTAAGATAAACCCGCACTTCCTTGTCGTTGACTTCGTAGTTCTCTGTCCTGAGTAACTAAGAGGTGCTGAACGTATCCAGCATGCAGACAGCGCGTGTGAGCGTTCAGGGGAGGGCGAAGAAAGTGGTGCTGAGCCAATGGAGATACTCATGCGAGGAGCATCTGTCCTAAACCCGAACTAACCGCTGGCATAACGCTACTGTCTCCCGCGCGAGAGGCGCGTCGAGGTGATAATCCGGCCGAAGTTTGAAGAAGCTCGCTCTCATTCGCCGACTTTGGGAGATTCGCTCGAGCAGGACGAAACGCGAAGGTAATAATGCGCACGGGAAGGTTATTATTGAAAGTTTGTCGTGTTATTTTGGCGTACGCTCGAGACGCATGCTTGTGCTTACTGCAGTTTATGCGTGTTTCTGAGATGGTCCGCTAATAGCGTGGCAATCTGCATTTCTATATTCGGAAAACACGTTTAACATGACGATTTTCAGTTAATTTCTAATGCAATGTACGTTCAATATTTACCGTCGTATAACAAGCGAATCAAATGGAAACCGTGCAGTCGTGGTATAGGCGTTTGAAACGTTGCCTGAAGCGAGTATATTGATTCAGTCTTGTGTTCAGAATGATATGGTTGATGTAGTACGTACTATTTTTTTTTAATGTCAGGCTAAATTAATATTTTAGAGTTCACGACCGGGTAATGCGGTCTTCTGCTCCTTGCAGTGTGTTTTCGGTGTGTTTTCACGTTTTTTGGAGATGCTGTTCCGCATTAGATTAGCACTGCACAACCCCCAGCTGTTATGATGCTGAACTGCTCCATTCTCTCAAAGCTTTGTTAAGTGAATGGCCATTTCTATTATGGAGAATGGTTGTTTAGTGAAAGGCAGCTAACTTTATTATTTGCTTGATTAAACAAATCCAATAACAAGAAGTGCTTTTATAGTCACAGTACATGGTAGAGCTATAATCTCTCTTAATTTAATCACCTGTTGCGTGGCTGTTCTCTTTTATCTGAGACCGCATTGTAAATTTGGGATTAATGTTTCAGCAAAACCATTTTACAAGCTCACAGTAATAGAGGCCATGGTTGTGTCCTTCATGTTTTATGCTCACAGTTTGTGTAACCTGTCTTCAGATGTAATTTTCACAGACTCCATATGAGGTTCTTCTTAGGGTCACGGTACATTTAATTTTAGTAGACAATTTAAAGGGATTGTTCACCTACAAATAATTAAAAACTCATTTACTCAATCGTTGTAAACTGTATGACTTGGAACTAAAACGATGATATTTTGAGAAATGTCTGTTTTGTCCATATGGAAGCCACTAATGATTTAGATTTTTAATGAAAAAATAGGGTGGGACTTGATTTTATCCTTTACAAATTGAGTGGATGGGGACTTTATCATACCAGAATGGATTCAAAAACTGGTTAAATAGCTATTTGTCTATTGGTTCATGCAAATCATGGCCGATGCTTTGATTAAAGGTAGTGTGAGCAAAATTATGTTAATATAACGTGTTGATCAGACCAGGATCATGCATTAGAAATGTAAATTAATATATAAAGTTATCTACAGTAAATTAGGACCTTTTTTGCCTTTGAGATGACTGGGAAAAGGTCACATTTATATATATATTTATATATATATAGTGTGTTCTAACGGCTAAAAGTAAAGAAATATCTTAAATAGTGATATGCTAATATGGTTATTTCAATGCATCTGAATTGTTATTAAAGGTGGTGAATGTACGATTTTGACTCTACTAGAGCATACAAATATCATAGTGTGTTTGCAGATATTTAAGAAACATGTTAACATACTTGTTTATCTGAAGAACAATGCTGCAGTCTGTTATTCTACTTTGAAAATAAGGGTTCCGGCCTGGAATGTCAGCCTCTGTTTTGGTTTGTGAATTGGAGGCGCACGGGAATTGGGTACCGCTCCAATATTTATAATTTGCCAGTTCGCCCAATCGTGTTTTTAATTCCTATATGTCAAACTTTTTAGTTTGACCACTTCTATGTAGGGTTTTCACACCTACGGGTTGCCAGTTTGGCAAACGAAAGTGTCTGACCGGGAATCTGGCAACATGCGTAACAACGGATCTGGGCATGAGTTTGACTTTCAAGTCTGAATTGGAGGAGCCGGGTAAAAAATCGCCTCCAATATTTATAATTTGGACTGCAGTATTTAGTTCAACCACCCTTTATAGCACCTTTAATTCCTATATGTCAAACTTTTTAGTTTGACCACTTCTACTTATTGTTAAGGTGATGTTTTAAATGCATTGCTGCATCACACTAAACTCTTCTGCTTAATGATTTCGTCTCGTGCTTATCCCCGGAGGTAGTAATTACTGCCTCGCATGCGGGGCGTGTCCACACCTGCTGATAACCTTAGAATTGACATTCTGCACTTCTGTTCCTTATCGATCATTTGCATAATCATTAGAAAAATTAACGTGCACTTTTTCCCATTTACACCACAGGCTGATATGCAAGTGGCTGCTTTGTCATCTTATTTACAGATGAACCTTTATTTGTTTGAAGGAATGTTTTATGTGTATCCTGGCCCGTTTATTGTAGCGAAAAGGAAAAAGTGCGCGCTTTTTGAGATAATTAATGAGCAGTGTAATGAGTTGTGTGTGCTCCCAATAAATGCCGCCTTCTGTGGCTCTCTGTAGTTTCTGGATTTAAGAGACTTGCCTCTTCGCCCCCAATTCAGTGCGACCTGACACCAATTCTGCTAAATAACACAAAGTCCCCAGAAACTGAGAACTGGTAAGCCCTTTAACCCAGGAACCATGAAGAGAGATGCTCAAGGGCTGATTCACAGAAAGAGGAAAGCCGTATCTAGAAACTGCAGCCTGTGCAACGATCGTTTGAATGAATGAGGGAAAACTTGACTGATGAATGTAAATTGGCAAAGCGCCGTCAATCCTCAAAGCACCATCAGTTCACAGTTTCATTGTTACATAGATGTCAAGCCATGTCCGAGTGCTGGGCAATTAACTGCATAATCCAGTCATTTACTTTTCATTGAACAGGTTGGGTGAAGGCGGGCTTCTTCCCTCACAGTCTCTGTTATTTCAGCCCCTCACTGTGCTGTCAAACATCTGAGGTGACACGCAAATCAGAGATATTATAAAGGCGCATTAAGTCAAAAGCCCATTGTTTGAATCAAAGTGCAAATATAAAAAGGGAAAATGATTGTGCATGGATTTCCAATTACACTCACCTTGCTCTTTCCCTCTATTTACTTACGAAGGTTAGTCTCAAATCTTCTCATATACATAACCAGAGGGAATTGTGAAAATGGCCTATAGTGACATTCTCTTCTCGTTTGACGTGTAAGAAAGGACTGACTTCCTGTGCAGTGCTCTTTCACCACAGAGAAACGCTACGGTCACAGGAGATGGATGGCCTCTCGGTACACTCACTTAGCTAGCAGCCCTTCGCAGTCCCTACACCCTACTGAGTTTACAACATTAATTATAGACTTGTTAATAGCTATCCAGAGAACATGCTCACATTAATATGCTTTGAGTTTCACACCACCCACTCGCACACCAACACACCTATGCATACACAGACTGTTTGGCGAAAGGTTGGTTATCTGGCAACAGTGACTTTCATATGTATGCAAAGAAAAGAAAGGGCCAAGGTATTCTTATACTCTAAAATAACCTTCATGTATTTTTTGGAACAGGGCATGCAGACCAACGTCTTTTTGGTGACTGTACATTTAAGAGCTGATTTACCAATTTAATGCACGTTCGTTTTACTGTATGGTATTTAAAATTGGTGTGTCCTATCTTGTTATTTGAATGTATTATCTTAATTATGAACACACTGGTTTCTGGTACAAAAAACACTTTTACCGTTTACTGCACATTGTTATTTTACTCATTATTTGCATCCCTATAGCATCTAATGAACCGGAATCCTCACCCATAGGCTTACTTCCGCGTTCAGGAAAAAAGTGGATAGGCACTGAACCAATACTACAGATCTCTGCTTATGAAGAGTAATATAGGCTAAGTCCCTAGGATTCATATTGAATATTGAGGAATGAGGATGTTTTTGTGTGTGTGTGTGAGTGAGGAGGATAATTCTAGAGGGGACTTAGGAGATAATATGAGAGCTGTTGTACAGGAAGCTGTCTTCAGTTCTGTGTCTCAAGTGGTGAGGATCATTTCACTGGACTGCAAATTAGCACTATGATAATCCTTTTCTCCTTGTTTGCCCTTCTCATAAAAAAGGGTCTCTTAACTTTGGCCATTTTAATAGCTAAACTACACGCAATCCACAATCCATGATTATCTCTAGCTTTTGAAGAAATTGTTCACTCAGACAATGACATTAGTTGAAGAAGAAACTACTTTACTTAAAATCTGGCATTGTGTACTGCAAATATTGTTGGCTCTCATGATAAATTGCTTGTGATGTTTCTCATTTGTAAGTCTCTTTGCATAAAAGCATCTGCAAAATGAATAAATTGTAAGCTGGAAATAAAGAAAACAGTCAGTCAGGAGCAAAAAGTCAGTCAAAATCTATTTACATAACCATCATAGTCCGTAAAGAAACAGAAGCAGGCCATGTGTTGTGTGTATTACTGTATGTTTATATATAATTTGCACTTAAATATGAAATGTATTTAAAAGTAGGCCTGCATGTACAGCACCATTTAAAATTTGGAAAGAAAGCTCTTATTTTCACCAAGGCTGCAGTTATTTAATGAAAAATATAGTAAAACTGTAATTTTATGAAATAGTATTAACATGTAAAAGCTGTTGTTTTTTTAAACATATTACTTCTTTAAATATATATTATAATGTAATAAATTCATTTGATGGTAAATTTGAATTTTCGTCATTACTTATTTTTGTCAATGTAAACTTTTATGCTGCTTAACGTTTTCTTGGAAACTGTGACATGATTCTTTGATGAATGGAAAGTTTGTTTGAAAGAGATTTTTTTGATAATAATATAAATGTCTTCACTTTTGATAAATATAACACTTGAATAACTGAATAAAGTATATGTAAGGATTTTAAAAAAGAAAACTAATTTCTAAATGTATTTTATTTGGATTTTTTAAAACTCTGTTTTATTTCAGTATAGTCCTGCATCTTGTTTGCTTTACCTCAATTTAAAGGCAGGAGTTTTAAAGCCTTCTTCATTTCAGTTCGCTTCTAAATGACACACAACCCTGCTATTGATGCTGTTCATCTAAACCTGCGAAGGGTTTATTTTATGTTTTACAGACTCCAAGAGATCGTTATAATTACAGATTCTCCAGCTCAATGTCCAGCTGTAGCCACTCCAAAAGGGCAGTGTTTAAAAAGACATGTTGCCTTGAGCTTTTTGTGAAAAGCCAGAAAAGAAAGCAGAGGAAGTGAAATGGCCATTTGCATGCAACCCTTGATATGGAGAGGCTGTGGAAAGTGCTTTTCTGCAAGTTTTTAGAAGTTTCATAGAAAAGGCTGTACAGACCTGTAACTTTTTTTTTTATGCTCTGTACCTACTTATTCAGTCCGTCTGGGTGTGCGTGCGCATTTTAATACAGATTCAAACCCTTATCCCTGAGCCTTACCTCAGATGCCGGTGAAGTGATGAGGTTTAAATATGTTATGCAGTATACAGGGTGTGTCTTTCTGACGCAACCTGTGAGAACATACTGTGCTCAAGGACACGGTGTGAAGGGACGATCACACTGACAGCGATCTGCAGCGACAGTGCATCCCTAAGTCATTCGTTTTCAGTGAGAGTGGGAGATCTAAGTGACAATAGTGACAGAGACCTCTGGCGATTTAAGAAAATTGGGCAGAGTTCAACATCTTAAAAATTTTCACTGATGTGATGTAGAGACTGTCAGCGGTAGTTCAAATGGAGAAGATCACGCGATACGCTACCTCGATGGGTTTTTTTGGCCAGTGTAATCTTAATTCATACTATTTAAAGGCAAATTCTGAAACATCCGTCATAATTAATCACCCTCATGTTGCAAACATTCCAAAGGTTTATTTGAAAAATGTCTTTGTGTATTTTTTTCACGATGTGATGAAAGTTTGCATGGACATTGAAAACATTTTTAAAAATATCTTCTGCGTTGTTATGGAGAATAATGAAAGTAATACAGGTTTGAAACAACATGAGTAAACGAAGACAGAATTTTTATTTTTAGAATTAACTATCCTTTCAAAACACCAAACAATACACTATCCAAACAAAGCGTCTCAATAAAGTCTGTGGTTCAGTTTATAAATTATATTTTGTCGTCTTTCTGGCTGGCCTGGATTCTCTTATCTCTTAAGAAATATATTGTGATGTCAGGGATCAGATAGCGTAGAAGTGGTCTTTTTCTCTCTTTGTGGTGGGACAGTAAGATGAATGTGCTCAGTCCCCTCAGGGTAGGCATTAGAATAACCTCTTCGGTCTTGTGAGACAGTGTGTTCTCGTTGCATAAATTTCCTGTATAATCACCACTTACTATTGTAGTGATGTGCATAATGGAGTTAAAAGATAATGACAGGTTTTACAGGCTGCAAGGTGAAGTTGTCTTGGAATTTGTGCACCTTTGACGTGAGATTGTCACATTAGAAAACACTTACTTCGCAACATTTCTAAACGTGTTTTAGGAGCAGGGTTAGGTTTGCTTAAATCATGTAACTTCAGTAACTTAGGCGAATCGGTAACCACACACTTTTTCAGAAGCATTTGCTGTGTTTTTACCATGTCCACATGGATTTCATCTTTAGAAAAAAACATAAACCAAACCAGTTCTTGGATGAATCGAAATATCACGAACTTTGATTTGAAACAAAAACAATATCAAAATTAGTATACGTCCCAATTCACACGGCTTGAATTCACAAATACTCCCGAGTACACATGTTTTTTGCAGGTTATGCGCACTAGAAGATCTAACAGCTCGATTTATCACTTAGTTGCTTTAAATGTTTATTAGATATTCAAAAGCCTGTTTAAAAATTTGTATTTGCTGAATGCTGAATAAGTAAGGTATGATAGCATTGTCCTTTCAGTGATTAGAGAAAACAAAGGTATTAAACAAATAGAGATCTGCTCCTGCGTTTCCAAGCTCAGGTGTTGGACTCTTTGTACTTATAATACTTATAAGCAAAAGGGAACAAAATTATCAGCCAATTCTAATAATTAAAAATGCCAAATATTAACAGCAGATTGGCTGATACAATGGTTTTTGTCCACTGTAGCGATTGGAATGTGATTATTCAGGAATAAAGTTACAATTATTTGATAAATCACCCTAAATAAAAAAAAAACACATGAATGCCCATTGTTACCATTTTTACTGATATTTTGTTTTTATTTTGCCGTGAGGAACACAACTTAATAGCAGTATAATAAAAAGCAAAAAGGTTTGTGTCAGTGCTTAGGTTTTAGGGGACAAAATATCATTAGCTCAGTATAAAAGTCAATCCAAAATGATGGAAAAACAAGGGTGTCTCCTGCCTTTGGTGGTAGACTAGTAAAGACGTTGAGCGGTGAGGCAGTAAATTGTTTGATTAGCTGATTCACCAAGGGAATCCCAGGAACATATTTGCTGCGTTGTTAACACACACTCACACAGACACACACACACACACACACACACACACACACACACTCACTCATACTCTCTTACAATGATTCTTTCTTTGTTTGCATCCCCAGGCCATTATATCTAAATTTTTGTTTATTTTACCTTATGCTCTGTTTACTTAGTTCTCCCCTGCTGACTGCCTCTGTTTCCTTTATTTTTGGAACTCTTTCACAGCTGAAAAAAAATCATTTAAAAAAAAAAGCTTGTACTGTACCTTAGGAAGGAAGCAGTTTAAAGTCTGTGTGAAATCAAAATAGACTATATTTCTTTTGTTCGCTATTTTTGTGGCGAACAATTCATCTGTGCAAGTCAATTCACAAAAAAATGAGTTAGCCTGGTAATCTTTTAAAATCTGAAAATGCTCCTCCCCTCTGAAACACCGAGTCTTCTCTGTTTGATGGCTTGGGCATGAGGAAGTAGAAAAAACAGAATAGAGACGCCCTCTGTTTTCCTTATTCTGTTTCTCTCGGGCAGTATGTCACAAAAACGAAAGTAAAATCGGTTGCATTTTATGCTGGCTTTAAATGTTTTTGTATAATATTTGCTTTAACCATACCATGAGTATACTTGCATCAAACCTCTCTTAGATTTATATGCTGCATTTGCATCTGACATTAATAAAGAAATGAAAGGGATAGTTGACCAAAACTGAAAATTCTGTCATTAATTACTTAACATCATGTCGTTCCAAAGCCATAAGACCCAAACGTATAAAGGTCTTACAGGTTTGGAAGGACATGAAGGTGAGTTAATTAATGTTAGATTTTCATTTTTGGGTCAACTATCGCTTTAATACAGTCAGTATGTTTCATGTCTTTGAGCATGTGTCTCAGTGTTTTGTGTTGATTTGCTGTTTTGAACACATCCTGCATGCCGCATGGTTTTCCAGTGCTCCACCGGCTCCTTTGGAAACTCTCATGCAGAAGTAATCATGTTTTTGTGCCGAAGGCAAAGCGCCTGAGAAATGCGGGGGCTCCTGTGATCGACGACTGTCAATGGGAGCGTGAAGGGGGAGACTGACGTGAGGCAGGAGAAGATTGTGGAGAATGGAAACAAAGGACCAGTATTGCATGTACATGTGGTTGGAACGTATGCAATAGAAGGCATGAAACATTTAGACTGTGAAGGGATGATGGGAACAGATAAAGAAAATGCGCTCTTTGAATTGCAAAGTTGTGGGATTAAGGCTGATCTGCCTTCTAAGTGTTATCTGGAGCTCAGGCACGGACTTGAACCCATCTTTAAGAGAGAATAATGCCTCTGTGTCTCTTCCAGCGGAGACAGAGTGAAGACAGAGCCAGAAGTCTTACCGAGCAGACATGGAGGCTCTACTCAAACCCAGAACTGTTTGTACAGAATACTTGATTCATCCAACAGTGTGTTTCTGGAAAACTGTCAGCCTTGCCCAAGGCCAATCCATCTTTTTTATTCAGTACCGTGTTGATCAGGGATCAGAACGTTCCGTCTTACAGTTTGACTCCTTTCCTGCTTTGCAATTGTAATTCATCCTATTAATTAGGCATTATAATGAATGAACTTTTCCATGGGATTCCCTACAGGTTGTGTTCTCCAACACATAATAGCACTGCCATCTGTCCATCTATCTATTTGTCTGTCTGTCATGAGTCTGTCAATGTCCGCTCTTGTCCTTCAGAGCTCACAGCTTTAATAATGCAAAGAATCTTTTTGTTTTTTTTGTTTGTTTTTACTTTTTACAGTTCACACACAAGTGTTTAAGAAGGACACAAACATTATCCTTGCAGCATAAAGGAGCGATATGAAACAGAAAGTCTTGAGCACTATGCTGTTTTTTTCCCTTGCTGATATTCTTTTGCCTTTGCTTTTATCGTTTCGACCCATTCACGAATAACAGTGTATAAACCACCTCAAAACAAGACTATTTACATAAACCATAGTTTGCATAAGATATTAAGACTTGATGTATCAACATTGAATTAAGTTTATTCTTAACTCCTTGGACAAATTATGTTTCAAGGATGTTAAGATATTTCTAATGGGAAAACAAAATGAAAATACTCATTAAGGAATTTTTTTGCTGTGTAATTGCGCATCTCTGTTTTTGATTTCCCTTTTTGATTTCATTAAATGTGTGTTTTTTTAAGAAACCTTAACAGCTCTCTGTGCATGTGGTCTTGCTGTGTGCTCTGAGGATTCAGGGCCTCTAACTGTCTAAAACTGAGAAATGTGCCAAAATAAAGACTGCACCTGTCTCAGGGTCTCTCATTGTTGCTACCTGATGGAAAAAAAATGAGTAGAAAAACATCTTTTTCGTGCTTCGGTAGAATGCAGCACCCTTAAAAAACAAAAGTTTCTGTCAAATCGAGCCTTTTTAGGGCTCTGGGTCTAAATACAGCTCACCTTAAGTTAGTGTGGAGAAGTGAGTGCAGAAATTTCTCCCTGTGAGCACACACTTCATAGAAAATCAATTTCATAGGTTAGGACACCATTACCGCCGGGTCCAAAAAGGTTTTTTAAAAACATAATAGCACAAGTGAATTCATTCACTGGGGAGGAAAAAGATGCTTAGACATGCCATAGTCTGTATTTTTTTTTACAACGATTTTTTTTGTGCTTTTAACTATGAACACAGACTTATATGCTTCTACTTCTGTTGCCATCTGCATTTTTAGGCTCACTACGACTTTTTATGCAAGACATGATTACTCTGCCTAATTATAGATAGGAGTCCTTCCAAAAACACAACATAAACATCTGTTTCTCTTCTTCTTGGCTTATTGCCTCTTTCTCCCTCTTTTTTTCTCCCTCCATCATTCTTCCAGTACTTCGTTTTGTTTATTGTAACTTCCTCTGTTTTTTTAGGCAATGCAGACAGAAGCTGATGTTTATCCCACGGATCTACTGGACAGTACAAACCCATGACGACATCCCACAAATCCCGGGAGACTCTTTTTAAATGTGGATTAAAGTCTACAGCAAGGAAACTAGAGCTTAAACAGCTGGGATTTTCCCATGTTCCTGACATCATCTATAGGAAATGAGATCTAGACGTCTATCTTTTCTCTCCACATGGACGAAAAGCCAAGGAAAGTGTACTAAAAGCTGACGGACAGGATTAATTTTACTTACAAAACTGCCCCTTTATCTTTAAACCCAAAGAAGAGCCTGATGGTGTCATATGATATGGACTAATTGTACTGAGTAAGAGCGCCCAGCGGCAGCACTTTGGCTCCAGATGAAACTGATGTTTTTCTGCATAATTTTTAGTCAGTCTGGAGCCGTTAGCCCTTCCGCACTGTGTTTCGTAGCATGTGGCTTGGGCTCAACATCCACAGCATCTTAATTACACAGCTGAACCGATTTAGACCACGGAGGAAGCATCTCTACATCTGGAGATACGCTGACATTTTTTAGGAGGATGTGCAGACATCTGATGTGCTCTTCTGACGTTTTTTCGTACCTATGAGATTTCCTAAAAGAAGCCCAAGAGCTCCCACTCTCTTCCGCACCTAGTAAGTTTTTGAGTGTAACATCTGTAGCCTTTTTAGTGCTTCTCTTTTTTTTTCTCTACTGACGTCCCATTCTCACAGCCTGCCATAATGAAGCCTTTAATTAATAATGCACAGGTTCAAATTAGCCTGGTTCAATGACTATTCAGGGCCGATGGTCCCTGCAGACGCAGTGACCTTTGGAGAGGGCCAGACTGCTGCTCTGTGGCCAAACACCTTCACACACACACACACATACACACACGTACATCTACCCTTGAGCCCCTGGCAGTAAATAGTGAATGGTAAATGTCAGCGCTCTGGCCATTGAATTATACGGTTTATTTGAATAAGTGTAAGATTGGATCAGATGAGCACCAGAAGCTCCACCTGCAGCTTGCCTTTGTCCGCATATCAGCTTTGGGCAAGCTGGAAATTTTCTCTTTGATTAGCGGGATTTATATCATGTTTTATCTCGTGCTAGCTCTGTTACTGTCTCTCTTCTCCTGTTCCTTGCAGCGGCAGCCATGAGGATCGTACCGACACATTTGGCAGGACTACAGAACGGCATTCCACGTGGATAAATTAGTTTGTTTCGTGTCGGGGTTACGCATTCTTGCCATATATTTTTACAACCGCACGGCTCGTGGAAGACGACAGGAAAGACTTAAAAGGGCCTGATGCACCTTTTAAGAGCAGCAACAAAAATGAATAAATCATCAAGAGGGAGTGAGGGCTAGTTCTTCACAGACATTGCTGAAGGAAACGCTCTTCTCCCCTCCACCAGCCTCTCCTGCTCTTTAGCCTGGTGGATTGTTGATGCATTTGCCTTGAGTTTGGCGTTCCTCAGCCCTCCTCCTCCGTGCCTGTGTCATGCTCTGTTGCCGGCGTGCCATCCTGGAGCCATGCCCATCCCTGAGATGGCTTTGAGCCCGGTGAAGTCTCTGTACTGGGAGGTGTTCCCCTCCATGGCCACGCAGCGGGTGTACTGCACGCCTGTGCTCTGGGCCGGACGCCTCTATGTCCTGGGGGGCTGCAGTGAGAACGGCCTCCCTCTAGACTCGGCCGAGGTGCTGGATCTGGAGAGTCAGCGCTGGTGCGAGCTGCCCCCTCTCCCCACCGCGCGGGCCGGGGCGTCGTCTGTGGCTGTCGGAGACCAGCTGATGGTCATGGGAGGTATGGACGCACAGCAGAGCCCGCTGGCCTCGGTGGAAGTTTATCACCCCGATGAGGGCAAGTGGGAGAGGAAGACGGGACTGGGACAGGCCTCCATGGGGATCACCACGCTGGAGAAAGGTAAGAGCAGTGTTTCTTTTGCTGAAAAGACCGCACTAGTCAGTTTGTTTACTTTGTTACACTGCAAAGGTTTTCCAATTAAAACATTTGTTATTAAAAGACATGTTTTTAGAGAATATGCCCTTAATTATGGTTATTTTTCTAACCTTGGTGTCAAATTAGGCATTAACCTCACTGAATATTGTTTGTTTATGCCTAATTTGACAATGGGGTGAGAGAAATAAACGTAATTAATTGTGTGTTCTCTGAAAATTTTGCAGCTTTGCTTCTGTGGTTAATGAGAAGAGTGCCCACAAAAAAAGAAAAATGCTTGTTAGTTTCTAGTTTCTCTTGTCCATATATTTTTTCCATAAAACAAATTTTCCACAATTATCAAGAATTATTAATTCAAAAGTATCATTACTTTTCTGGAGAGGTGCACCAATAATCTGAACTAACCTTCCTCAAAATGAAAATATCCAAATGATCTTGACACACAGTCATGAAGGTCTTCAGGGATCTCTCTTGTGATGTCATTTCCTGTTTAGTTATTTCGGAATGCTAGTTGCACCACTATTTTTTTTGACAGACAGCCACTCTCAGGCTAAACAGTCATCATTTGTTTCTCAAACATCAGGAAGCAGCAGTATGTAGAAAAGCATCAGACTGTAATTGGTGAAAACAAAGTTTGATTCCGCTCTCGTCTTTCTGCTGCCTTCCGTCAGAGCACGATTAGCCGTATAATCTTGGCTGCTGTTATCTTTTCTTCAATCACTGTGGTTGTAATGAATGTCTCTCGTAGCCGGCGCCTCTAGAGTGCTCCGGATAAACCAGCTCCAAATCAAGGCATCAGTCATGCCATACTGTGACACAAAGCATTACACCGCAGAGAAAAGTCTCTCCCTCCTCTTTAGCTTGTGTAGGTGTGTGTTCAGGTGACAGTTTATCCAGTTTGAGACCCCGAGGAAGAGTGTTTATTCACAGGGATTCGCTTCTGCTAAGCCGCATTCCACCAGCTGAGCAGCATTCAGGCCCAGACCGATCAGTTCTGTGGATCCGTTTAAAGCCGGCTAAAACAAGACCTGTATTCATGTGCCAGAGAGATCTCATAAGCCTGTGGCTCTTTAATGAAAACTTTGGTCACGTCTCCAGAATTATAAATGGACTGTCTGCTCATTTACCTACAGCAGCAGATCATTTGAAATTAGCATGTGAGCTATGGTTTAGGCGTTGGTCATAAAATAATAATATTGAGGATGTGAGAGAGACATCTTAAAGGAATTGTGAGTAAAATATGGGGTAATGTTCATTTTTGTCTATTCCTTTATATCATAAATAGTCAATATTTTTTTCTAGGTCTGTTTATAAGGTTAGCCAAGGTTTCTTCCACCAAAACATATAAGGCTTTTTGCAAAAGCATTTTCCACATTTTGACATTTTTTACTTTTTATTATTATTAATACTATTAATTATTTATAGGCATCACATAATAATAATATGAATAATAAAATGAATACATTAAATATAATTTACTCACTCTTGAGTTGTTCCAAACCCATAAGACTAAAACACACAAAATACACAAATCTGGCTTTTTTGCAAACAAACAGAAAAGGGAAGAAAAGCACTGTAAAAGTATCATAATCATCATTTGCATGAGTAAATAATGACAAATGTTAACTTTTATGAGCAGCTCATAGCAAAACAATCTTTTGCTATGTAAATGACCTCTAAATAATTGACTAACTTCTTTGTACGTTAAAAGAGTAACACAATTTAATGTGGTTTGCTGTCAGTTCCAGCTGATATGAATTTTTGTCCACTTTTGTATGTGAAAAAACATGAGCACGCTGGGGAAGGAGCTGCAGGATTGTGTACCGTGTGCTTATCCATGTGCATTAGTGTGTTAATAATTATGCCTTTGTTGTTCAGTCTCCATAAACTTAGAGTCTCTTGTGTTGCCTTTCAGGGTGCACAAATCATACAAGAATAAAAATACCAGCATGATCCATGCCTTGCCTTATTAAAACAAGCGCATGCTAATTGCCATATGCCACCACCATGTGGCCTGATAAATTAAAGTTGAAAGATATTATACAGCTTTCTGGAATAGTTGTTTCTTGCTGGTCAGTATTGTTTATGATGAGGGTATGATCTCATACGCCATGCTGCAGTTTCATGTTTTCTTTTACATTTTAAAATAATTTCTGATCATTTTAATACATTGATTTATTAACTTGGCAAGCAGCCGTGTTATATCACAATTTAATAATTTGTCATTATTGCAACAGGTTGATCAGGACCTTTTTTGAAGGGGTTTATTTTTATCTGACACAAGCTGCTGTGAGATCTAACTTACCAGATTGTTCCTGACACAACATTTCTTTCATTTTCGACTGACAGTCTATATCACATCATCTTCTACTATCAGTGTATCATCGTAATTCATCATGTCCTTTTGTGTCACAAAAAACATTAAGGTCCTAAAACAGGCTGTATGAAGCCATAATTCTGTTTCCAGGCTTTAGTATCAAAGACCTCTCTTTTCACCCCTCTCTCTCTTTCTCTCTTTTTGTCAGTGGTGCTTGTTCTCTTTGATATCCTTCACGTCATCTTAGGGGCAAATTGCTTTGAGGGTCCAATCTGTATTTGTATGGCTTTGAAATCCCATTTTCCTTTGCACCCCTTTGGCTTATCGGACACGCTCTGTATCCGAATATCAATCAGGGTCTCAGCCAAACCATCTGGATTTCGTAAATAAGACATCCCATACTGAATTTAATCTCAATCATAAGAAGGAAAAGAAACTTTTTGCTGATGCTGTTTGTGATAAAGACAGCAATAGAGAGCGGAGCTGGAGAAGTGCAGCTGTGGCTGGTCCAAACCACTGAAGCCTCATATTTTTGTTTTTCTGATGTGAGCCATTATCTGGTGTGAAGTTTGAGTGTGTGCTGCGGTGTGAGGACAGTCAGAATCATGCTGACCTGTTTGTCACTTGGAGTGGATGGCTATTTAGGCAGACAAGGTCTTTTTGATTTCAGTTTTCTATCTCTGAGGGAACAGAGTGTCTCTCCAGCACTCTGGAGGAAACGCGGCTGTCAGCTAAGGTTGCCAACTGTAAGATACGATACAGACTCGCCCTGTGTTAAATGCAATGCAGGATGCAGTTTTTCCCAGCTTCTCTCAGTTTTTGGTGTTTATCTGCTAAAAAATAGCTGAGAAGACTATTTATGTCAATTTTGTGGCTGTGTTGTAAATGACAGATTAGAATGGAAAATAAATTTGCATGTGATGAACGTGAGAAACAAACAGGTTTTCTGCAAGAAAGCCTTTACATTTGCAGTTGCTATGTGACACAAACACACAACACACACACACACACACACACACACACGGACAGACAGACAGACAGAGACATACTTTATATATGTTGTTCAAAAATTAGGGTGGATTTTGAATTTTCAGCATCATTACTCCAGTCAGTGTTACATGATCCTTTAAAAGTCATTCTGTTATGAAGAATTGTAGAAAAGTATATGTATGTACAAAAATAAAATACACGCACACACACAAACACACACACATAGAAGAAATATTTGTCATATCAGAAAACACTGAAATAGCTAAAAATATATAGCAATTATTTAACATCAAAATATTTTGTACAACATTATAAATGTTTTTGCTCTCACTTTTGATAAATTCATCATTTATAATTACTGAATAAAAGTATAATTTTTTTAAGAAAAATCATACTGACCCCAAACCTTTGAAGGTTAATGCATGCATTTTGTGAAGGGTGAAACATTCAGTCAGTTTCTTGCATTGGTGCACATTTTATATTTACTATTTTAGCTAACATATTTGTTATTGAATTTATTAGATTAGATTTTACGAGTTGATTTTTGAAAAATGCCTGAGATTAAAAATCTGCACTGTTTTGTATGATATAAAGAAACAATCAGAATCAGATTTCTGATTCGTTTTTGTAGTTTTTTTTTATCTGTAACTTATTACTATATAATTATTTTTCATTAAAAATAAACTCATGTTTATTATTGAGTTTTTGTACACATTTTATTTTTGTTTCCAGTGTGGTCAGTCGCTACCTTCCACATACAACAGTTCACATACATCTCAGAAAGCATATATGGTATATAGATAAAGGTCTTGAAAAAAAAAAAACTATCCGTTGTTTTCTTCTGCTTAAGTTAGCATCCCTGTGACAGTGGACTCTCTCTCTCTCTCTCTGTCTCTCTCTGACTGCTGCTATCTGTATCTCCCTCTCTACCATCCCTCTCACTTTCCTACCATCATTTGATCAAGAGAGCATTCTTGTTGCCAGGCAACAGGTGTGTAAATCAGTGTGTGTGCGTGCGCTTGTGTGTGTGTGTTTGACCCAGAGACATTTTTAGAATGGAACAGACTGAGTTGCAATGCCAATCCATGATTCACTCGCTGCACTGCTACTCGCTTCTTTCTCTCTTCACAAGAGAGGCAGAGAGAAGTGCTTATTGCCCTTCTGCCCCCTTAATACCCATAATGCCCTCAGTGTTCATCAGATACACCACAGTAAGAGACTCCAAACCGCTTGCTCTGATAGTCCATCTGGCGATCCAAACCATTTTTCCACTTGTCCTCTACACACACTGGATCTATGGATTTTACACTCACTTTCTTTAAAGCAAAGTGCTTTGTTTAAATATAGCTTGAAGAAGCGCCTCAAAAGAAGCTTTTAGGTTGTACAGGAGCTCCTGGAGATGGTTTTAAAGTATGTCGGTGAATGTCTCTGCTGTAATCTTGGTGGACCCATTTGGTCCATTTTTCCTGAAAGTATATGATTCAGACTAAGTGAGCTTTCCCTCGGTAAATTATGCAGAAACGCAGTAAGAGTGCTGCTTCTTTAAGAGATAACTGTACAAGTAAGAATTGAGGTCAGCTCTTACAGTGTTCCTCATTATTGAGTGCTAAAAAAAAAAAAAAAAAAACTGTACTAAAAAATATATTGCGCTCTATGATTGTGTCAATGCTAAACAAAAGCATGTGTTCTGCAGAAAATTTGCTTGGGGAAGCTGGAGCTAGTCAAGCATCAAACTATTAATAATTTCAACTAATTAAACTAGGAATTATGAAAATATAAGATTTAGGCCTATACATATAATGCTGAGCTGTTTGCATTTGTATTATGCTTTGAAAATATACTTAAATTAGCGTTTGCATTTTTAATACATTTCAAAATATATATAATTGACATATATAATTAGTTAATTATAGTTTGTAAACACTCTGATTATGGATGGATGGGTTGAAGCTGTTTGTGTCAGTAGAAACGTCTCAAATGAGACCTGGTCCTCTCTTATAAATCTAGAAACTCTTATGTAATAAATTTTTCTGCATAAACATCTGTCATTGATTGAAAGCATATGTGATGGAAGCCAGGCAGACAAGACACATGAAACGTGTCTCAAGACGGCATCAACTCACTGAAGTGCCTGAGCGTTTGAAGTGCAGGTCTTGAGAAAATGTCACATGGGGTAATGAATAATTATGAAGCCACGCCTTCTCATAGGATAAAGCTCTGCAGTCTCATGATTATTCATGAGACACTATAGTGCATTCTCTGAAGTTGCTTTCTTCTTATAATTAAATATATGACAGAGGCAAACATTGTCTATATAACGCATTCATTACCTTTTAGGTGTGCAAAATCATTTAAAATAGATTTAATAGATAAAATATAAAATAATCAGCTGTATTTTTCTAGCATTAAATAGTGGGGATTGTTAAAATAACAGTTTTCAATTATGAGACCTAAAATGCTGCGCTGCTGCTCAAATGGCTGAATTGTTATTTTGAATTAGTTCATTTGCATAAACCATTCAAGTGATTCAGTTCACATAAATGTAACACGTTTTAGCAGAACATGGTTAATGTTTGCCTCGGCACATTTAGCTGTAAGGTTAAATTAATTTAGTAGATTGCTAAATTTAATTAGTCCACAAAATTGTTAACAATTTCTGAAAACTTTGTTTAATGTGTTTAATATATTATAATCAGAAATGAAATTTAAATTTATTTATTTTGTCATAAAAACCTCACTCATTTTTTTAACTCCCTGCTCATTTTTTTGCGGAGAAGGACAAGTTACACTACCTGTCCAGGTTGAAATCTATTTTATCAAGCTTATACCAAGTGACAGATGAATTTGGGCCTCAAATAGTTTGAACAGCACTATCTTTGACTTGTGGTTAGTTGCATTTCAGTCTAGAGACAACATTTGATGTGTCCAAAAAGTGAAGCGAATTACAATTTTCTCATTAACCAGCTGCATTGATTTTTTTTTCCTAGTTATGGAAGTGTAGATGTGCAGTGCATCTGATTTGGTCTTGTTAGCACATGTCTTAATGAAGCCCATGTTGTGTAGGTGTGCAAGCTGCTGATAGAATGTCACTAGACTAGCATGTGTTTGTCATTGGTTATCGCCACAGCCGTGAAGATGATGTCGTGTTTTTGTGTGCATGTGTTTGTGTGATCTCATTATAGAAATTTGTCTGGGGAGTGAGCGGAGATGCAGATCACTATGGTAACACATCCATCTCCGCTTCACGTAGGATCGAGACAGCTGTGCAAACAAACACACTTTAAACTCTGAAATTGTCGAAAAATGAAAGTTTCACCTACTAATTCTTTCATTATTGGATGTGGTAACTTGTGACACAGATGGTGCTCAAAGAACACAATGTAGCTTTCGCACGTACACTGAAATCCCAACCGCAAGCCTTCGTTACGTGCACACATACACGCAATCTGAAATAAAAGACGCTGAAAGCATTAGTCCCTTCCTCGCTGCTATTGTGCAGGGGCTGTTTGATGTTGCTTTGCGACCTCTGTGTGCGGCACACGTTTGATCGCTGTGTGGTGTGCGGGCCACTTTCTTCTGAGGAAGTGTGAAGAATAGGGAAGAATACATACAACTGCTAATTTCCATCGTGTCTCTCGGTCCCATCTTTCTGACACCTGTGTTGAGGTGCATTTTTGATGCTCTTCTAATTGAGCTGATCTAAATGCATCCTCAATCACTGTAGAGCTCATTAGTCTTTTCTCAAACCAGTCAACCTGTGTATGTGTGTGTGTGTGTGTGCGTGTACGCGCATGTCTGATGTTGATTGTATCTGAGTGTGTGTGATTTTATGAAGGTTTTTTATTTGCCTTTTTACCCCAATACTTAAAAATATTATTTTAAAAAGAGTTATTTCTGTATCGATACAAATCATTCAAGATTCTTTGACTACAGCACATTCTGTACCAAAGTACTTCATATAGTTTTAAAAGGTTACTCCACCCCAAAATGAAAATTTGGTCATTAATCTCTTACCCCCATGTCGTTCCAAAGCCATAAAAGCTTAGTTCATCTTTGGAACGCAATTTAAGATATTTTGAATGAAACCCAGGAGGCTTGTACCTGTCCCATTGACTGCCAAGTAAATTACACTATCAAGGTCTAGAAAAGTATGAATGACATTGTCAGAATAATCCATCTGCCATCAGTGTTTCAATTCGGCACCATAAAGTCACCATACCATCATTCTAATAGTATCCACTGGACACACATAGTTCTGGCAGCTGCAATGGAAAGATAAATCTTGTACATCTATCGCAGTATCAGGTTCAGTAATGTAGACGATTCATTGCGATACTGAACGTGATCGTGATCTACGGCTCTGAGTATTAACTGCTGCTCCTTTTGAAAACAGGAGAAGGAGATTTACTGCTAATCAAAGAAGCAGCACACACACATACATACAAACAAACAAACCCACATTGTCCAGTCAAAGGATCTCTCCATGCAAGGCAGTTGGATTCAAAAACAAAACAAATCCATCAAGAGAGAAGAGGAACATTAGGAGTGGCCAAATCAACAGTTTGGTACATTATGAGACATTAAAGAACACACTTCTGAGCTCAGCAACATAAAAACGCATGATGGGTGATAGGATGATCGGATGATCCTCCACATGTTGACGAAAAACCCCTTCACAACACCCAACCAAGTGAAGAACACTCTCATTGTCTAAACAGACCTACAACCCATCAGATAAGATCTAATCTGAAACATTCTCACAAAAGTCGTTGCTCTGTGCTTTTGAATGTTCAGCAATCACCTTGATCTGCGTCCACAGACTTCATCACGTTAGCTTAAGAGAAATCCCTCAGTATACTTGTGCTTCTGCTACAATTTAACGCTCTGAAAGGAAGACGATTAAAGAGTTTCTCCCACATGAAGTAATTGTCTCAGAGCTGGCGGCTTGTAACATTCTTCACCCCACTTAAAGATTATTTTCTTTCCCTAGGGGAGCTTTGGGGGAATTGTGCTTCTCTGACAGTCAATGCTTTTGCCGGAGGCATAGATACAGTCCACAGCTAAAGTGTTGAGCTCACTCTCACAAAATCCAGCAGACGTCTTTACTTTTCACAATCTGTTCTCATGCACGTACATAGTTCCATAGATACTGTGTTGCCATGTGTTTCATGCATTCAGAATATATCAGAATATCTTGGCTCTGTGGAGATGTGGTTAAATTAAACGAGAAGTGTGGAACTTTGGTTCCAAACAGAACTATAAAAATAATGACTGCTCTCTTCAAAATTAATTTTGGGTTGGGATGGGGCGCAATGATGATTCAATATTAAACAGCACAAATAGTGGAGATTGACATAAATGAACAAGAATGAAATTATATGAGAATGCACAGAAAATAAGCATATAGCGTTATTTCTGGCAAGTAACATGAATTTTGCTTATACATATACGTATAGAAATACGACCCCTGTCACAGCATTTCTATATAAGGCCTCTTCCGTTGCCAAATCCTCATTTTGCCACAAGCAGGACTTGGCAGTCTACGACAATAACATTGCTTGTTATAAGTAGGCGCATCAGATATGTTTTGTGAACATAATTGCACATGCTTTAAAATATCAAGGATTTTATTTGGGTCAATGATTTTATCATTCATCAGCTGAAAAAAAATATAATAGTGTTTGTAGTAGTTGCAGTGTTATGTCTATTTCTATGATACTCCAAATGAGGTTGCATGAGCAGAAGTAATAACAATACATAAGGAGTGATGTTTTTTCTAACTAAGTCTCCATAATCTTGAAGGCAACATATATTGTAATTTGCTACCCATTTTACTTCTGTAATTTTATGCATTTCCAAGTTAATTGGGAAAAGCTAAAAGAAGTGACTTAATTGTAAATAGTAGATGTGATTTTACCAGAACATGTCCTGGCTGAATGCTAATGTTATAAATAGCTACTTGGCCTTTTTAAAAATGACATCTAATAGCCTGGGTGACCTATCCTGTATATGATATATAGGAAAATTGAGAAAAGCAAGTTTAAATATTTAAGAAGTACTACAAGACAGCATGAACGAAATGCTTAATAATAACGCTAACAACAAGAACTTAAGAAAGTAAATAGGTCAGCGTTGACTTGTATTCACTTTGAGGTGTTTATTTTACTCTATCGTAAGATAAGTCTGCTATGCATGAATTATTCAGGTTAAAGAAATTCATCTGTATTTGGGTAGAAGAGCACACAATATTTGTTGTTTGATATTACTTACATTTCTCAACCACATTTGCTGTCTCAAGGTGTTTTTAAATGTGCAAGTTCAAAAACCCATTTGCACTAGGTCAATAAACATAAAAAGGAAATGATGGAGAAAGATGGTTGGTATACCTTTCTACATCAAACCAGACTTCAAAGTCATTTCAGTGTTTGTGTGCTCTAGGCGTCAGCTGTCTGAGCTCCTGTTGAGACGGCTGTACCTGAACACAGTGAAGATGTGCGGGTCAGGCAGCTTCCCTCCACCAGTCCTCTGTGTTGACTTACCCAGCGGCTGTTATTTAGAGTGCTTTCACGAAGGAGAGATAGAGGTCAGAGCTCATTTTGAGAAAGCTGTATCTCCCCCTGAGCAGGTGGTGGAAGACTATGCTATCCCACAATCCATTGCCTGAAGAGTTCACTGCTTTGTGCCAGCTGTTACACTTGCAAAGTCTTTGTGAATAGTGGCGTGGCCCGTTGTGGCTCAGTGCTGAATGGTCTCTGCGCTAACTTGTCGACCATACATCATTCCCACTCCATCCCCAGGCTCAGCTGGGGCACTCTACACCTGAGCCTGTTCGCCTGATTATTTAACATTTAATAGATTCTTTTCATTTAGAGAAACTCCAGTACACTAATCGCTAGAACAGGTTAGGAAAAATGAAAATTCTGTCATCATTTATTTCCCCTCATGTTGTTCCAAAGCTGTATAGATTTTTTTTTCTCTCTGGAAATAGCAGACTACAAACTATGTTCACTAACATTTTAATTGGCTACTTATCTTGCAGTTTTATAAAATCGTCCCGAGTTTTCTGGCTCAGTGGCTTCTGGTGCATATTTACTGTACGCAGCAGTCTAATTATGAATTCCTTTGTCTTGTGATTATATTCTCTATGAGCAATAACATTTGTTGATTTTACGTAGTTTACTTCATTCACAATGCTATTTTCCCCTATTTCTTCTTCCAGTATTGCTGTAACATGTGGTTTAGATATTTTTCAATTCTCTATATATCAAGTGTGAAATTATTAACAAAATTAACATGAAAATTACTTTGTGAACCCTTAAAAATTAAATATAGCCTGATTTTAATTTAACTAACAATTACAGACAAACTCATTCTGATTAAACTAATAATGCACAGTTATACTTAAAATTTTTTTTAGAGTAACGATTAGCAGTGCAGAACAAAACAGAGAAAGTAATAGAATTTAAACCTTTAATTTAGTCCTTTTTAGATCCTCTTTTAGTAACAAAACCACCAACAAACATTTCTTGCAGCTTTTCTTTCTGTAGACTTGACTCATTTTGACCACAGCTTATGATAATTTTTAGGTTGTCTTAATAGCACAGCTTTCTGTAGGTTATGCCAGATTATCTTAACTAGCATAAGGTCAGGACTTCTTTATCAGACATTCTATAGTTGGTTTTACTTTGTATGATTTGGGTCATTGTATTGTTGCATCATCCAACTTCTCTAAAGCTTGAAGTTATAAACTGCTGTCCTGGTATTTACTGGTTAAATGTATTGATGCACTTTTAAATTCATTGTTTGGTCAATGAAGAATGAAAAATGTTCAGAGCCTTAGGCAGTTAAAACACGGTGCTCCTTCCACCACGCTTCAGAGTTGAGATGAGGTTTCGGTGTTTGCATGCAGTGCCCTTTTTCCTCTAAGCACAACATGCATTTTTGCCAAAAAGTTCAACTGTCCACACAACTTTTTCCCAGAAGCGCTGTGGAACAACCACATGTTTTAAGCCAAACACAAGACATTTCTCTTATTTTGGCAGAAGTGATTTCCCACTTGTCCTTTTATAAACACCTACAGTATCTTGTTCAGTATTTTTCTGGTAGTGGACACATGAACCAAGTCTTTGTAGTCACAGTTTGTTGGGTTTTCAGGAGGTCTTTAGCTATTGCCCTTTGTGTTCTCCGCTCTTAGGGAGAGCAGAGGCACTCTAGAATTTTCTGAATCTGTAGACAGGTTTTCTTAGCTTTCTTAACTACATTTGTGGTGCTTATGTTGTACTTTTTTCATCAGTTCTGTTACTTACCATATGTGGCCATTGAATGAAAAAGACTGTAAATATCACCTTTATATTCCTGGAAACTCAGACATCACTGCTGAGTTCATTTTTGTATGCAATATGCATCAGATGCTGTGTGAACGGACTGTGGGTGGCCCGTGGGCATGCCATCTGAGGCAGAGACGACATAGTAACAGTCAGGTAAGGCAGAGTTGCTTGTGGTTGCTGTTGTCTCTCAGACACAGTGAGCAGACGCAAATGACTAGAGGTCAGTTGTCATCGCACTTGATCTTGCATGCATACCTTGACCTTGAGGATAGCTTGTGGATGCAAAGAAACTGTAGGTGAAATAGTGAGATGGAGTGTTGGATTGAAGACATGATAAGCATCCACTATGCTTCCTCACACATTGCAAATTTGACTGACATTGTTGCAGTGCTCTCGGCCTCGTGCCCCCGCTGTGAGTCTGGATGTAGATGAGCAGCGCCGGTTTGAGGGGAGGCAGATGCTCCATCACAGCAGGGAAATGTTTGTAAAAGAGCACACTATACTCTGGTCTAGTAACATTCTTTGGACTATATTCTTGATCACAAAATGTAAGATACGTTAAACCTACATTAATGGTTTGAAAGAATGCAACTGTATGGACTATATAAATTACTAAATTAATTTAAAATATATTTTTTTCTTGCACTTTTATATGGCTTCTACTGTATATTTTCTGTAGACGTCATAATGGGTCTCCACTGGTCATACACCCCTTCTGAACAGACTAGTCAACTAGTGTGAAAACCTAGTTTATCTAAGAAGTTGGCAGCCATTTTTTTATGTAGTGCTGTAATTAAGTAAGTAAAAATTCACAATGGTTCATTGAATTATTAGAAAATAATGCATCTTTGAGATGCAAATGAAGTAGTTAGAGATTATGTGTAAGAGATTAGGAGTGTTCAGCAGCCTCTGTATATTTAGCAAAATGCAAGTTTATCAGCTTCACAAACAGCATCATCATTACTTTGCTAATGAGGTAGGCTTCTACAAGTGTCTTGGAGATGTTGCCACAGTTCCTCTGGATTTAGTCTTTCTCAGTTCTTTCTGTTTCTTTATGTAATGCCACATGGACTGGAGGACTGTGAGATCAGATCTCACATGCGCAGCAGTGGGATGCGGCAAATTTCAATACAAAAACAGCATTTGAAAGGGAGTAGAAAGTGGAAAGTGGCCGCAGAGGAACCCAACTGGGTCGGCTGATATAAAGAGATGTAATGCCCAATTCAGAGACAGCTTGCAGCTTAGCGATCTCCACTTTAATAGTGTGTTCTCAGAAAAGTGGAATTCATCAAGTGTTCATTTATTAGAAAGAATGAGAGAGAAGTATATGTTAATTACCTCTGCTTTCTCATGTTTCTCTGTTAACAGTGAAGCGGTAGCTTTAATTGCTTCAGAAAGTTACCAACTCCTTGCTGAGAAAGATTGATACAATTGTGGGGCAGTGCTGAGAATTTGCATAGTGTGCATTGTTTGATAAACAGCTGTTTTACTGAATTCTGCTTAGGTTCAAATAAAAAATAAAAAAATTGGCTTAAAACCGTTTTTTTTTTTTTTTGTAGGTGAAAATACTAATGCCGATTATAATTGCACAGTACTATAAATGTTTAGCTGTTTACTGCCTAGACTTACTGTAGATCTTATTTACAGGGTTTTACAGGGATTTCCGACTGTGGTCAGTAAAGCCTGGCAAGAAGACTAGTCTTTCGCCCCTGTCTCCACTTCATCTACTTTCTTCAGCTTAGCTGAGCCTCAGGGAGAATCATGGGCCATTTAAGATGAGTTTTACCGGCAATTCAGCTAATGCTTCTTCTGGCACTTACTCTAAAGCTGCCCACTAAGTAATGAAGGACCAAGAGGGCCAGTGGGGATAAATTTAATGCACTGTTTCCACCCCACATCTCTTCAGTCATGTTGATCATCTTCACTGATTTTTTTCCTCTCTTCTGTCCTCTGCATTATTCCCTTTTCACATTCCCCCCTCTTTATTGCATTTCTTCATCCATAACCTCATGTTACATCCTTCAGTGATTTTAAATCATTTTCAAATCTTTCCACGTTCTGCCTCCTGACACGCAAACGTCCAACTTCCCACTTTATTTTCTCCAAAAATAATAATAATAAAACAAACTTGCGTCATGTTCATTCAATATCAAATCACAAGTAGTTCATCTTCACTTCTGTTTCTATGGCAATGGTTAGCTCTGTGGAAAAGTCAAACCGTTGGCAAATAATTAACCCTCCTTGTGGTTTAGTTTGACACTGATGCAGTGAAGTCGTGATGTGAAGCCCACAGAGACAGATGACGGAGTTTAAATTCTTTTACATTTCTGTTGGTTATTTTATCTAAATTGAAACACAAGCATAACTCCTCTACACTCTTAAAAATGAAGATGCTTCACGGTGACAGAGAAGAACATTTTTGTCTTTCATTGCTGTGAAAAACCTTTTAAACATCTTTATTTATAAGGTTATTTAGCAGGTTTCGGCCATTTGAATCTGCATTTTTGATTAATTTGCTTGTTTGTTATTTATTTTTAATTACTAACTGTATTTATTAATTTGCTAAATGTCATCCGAACACCTCACATTGTCACAAAATAAAATGCAGCTAAAAATTCCATTACTGATACATTTCTAAACAAATTCAATTCAGCTGCACAAGATTCAAAATCACAACCTCGTAAGGCAAGAAATATTCCTTTGAGCCAGATCAGCTCATGGTCAAAACTGGGGCTGATGTAGATACAGAAACAAACATTTTCAGCACACATATGATGTAACATATATTTATGTATATATAGGCTATTGTATTTACATCAGTCCCAATAGAAACTCATAACAACAATAACTGAATAATATATGCGCATGCAGGTGTGTTGGTGCTTGAATGAGAGCAAAAGTTGTGTGCCCACACTGCTATAGATCTCAAAGGGCAATTGTTTGAAAATGTTTATCTGCTCAGCTTGATATCACTACCCAGCATGCCTGTTTCTCACTGTATCTCTAAAAAATAAAAACACACACACACTCACACACAAAAAACGTGTTTGCTTTCATCTGGTGCCAAGAAAATACTCAGCGCTTGTTGATTCCTTGAATTCATCGGTTGTTTTGCACTTGTGGAGGAGAATTTATCGTTTTCTTCATCGTATAAAAATAGACTCTAACTTGTTCTCCAGGTGATCAACCACTGCTGTGAATTTCATGTAGTAGATGCAGCAAACACGCTGATGAAGAACTATCACTCATTAGCGCATATGTCTCTGAACCTCTCCTGCAGACAAGTGCATTCATCTTGTTCTGCTTAAATGCCACTGCAGCAGTCAGAGTACAGAAACTCATAAATCTCCAGAGAACTGTTGCTCTGTCAACTTTTACACAGCCTGGAAATTCGGTGCTATCACACAGGAGCTCAAGCCCAGCTCACACTGTGATCACGACATGCTTCAACTTTTGCTCGGCTGAGATTATTGCCATAGTAACCAGGTATGAAATCCTGTAGGTTTTCTCTTGGACTTGGATTATGGATTTATAATGAGTTTGGTCAAGCGCTTTAGTGTGATAGCGATCTGACGGCAGGCAACAATTGTGGCGTAGATGGTCAGTCATGTAATGTTGTTGCTATCTGATGTCACAGCGCCTGTGAATGCGTAAAGAGTAATGGCAAATGTGAATTAGTTTCCAAATGTGCACACCTTTTAATGAGCTTCAGACTCCTGAGTGTTTTGTCAGTCTGTTTTCAGCAGACACTTACACAGCCAGTGAACAGCAGAAAGCTGCTTAGGGTGATACTGCAGAGGAGAGCCAGTCGCGAGGATGGCACACACACACACACACACACACACACACACACACATACTCTCGGCTGCCACCCGCCCATGCACCATCCTCATCCTCATCACAGTCTGTTTCTCTCTGACCGCACAGACACCCAGACACTTGCTGCTGTAAGCTGATTATTGTATAAAAGTATATGTGTGCTGAGACTCAGCAGTATTTACTTTTTAAGTAGGAGCCGAGTGTTTGGTGTTCCTACACGCCCTTTTTTGTAGTGAGAGTGGTTGATGGTGTGTGTTTGTGTGTGTGGCACTGATTCGGCTCATCATGCTCTTCTGCTCCAGATGGTGGAAGCTGAAAAGGCGGATTTCTCCGCGGCTCAGCTCTGAGATTAGTCTCATTTCCATCTCTCTGCTCATTTAATGGCTTTGGTGGGGATATGGTTGTATATGTACACAGAAGTTCAGGCACTTTTATGCTCCAGGGGATGATTTTTATTAAAACTAAGAGATTACTGCTTTATCTTTTTGTTATGTGAACATCACATTAAGTTTCATAAACTTTTTACCCTGCCTCAGGTATTTTTTTAAACTTCTTTTATGCATTTAGGTTACTAGATTTAAACCTTATCCCAGTTTGAGACTTAAACTGTGAAAATCGATAAAATATTAATCATTACATTTTAAAACTGTGATAATACAAAATTTTTATGTAAAATGAATAAATTATATTAATATTTTTTGTTGGGGGAAATATATACTATTGTGTTTGAGGTTGGTAAGATTTTGTAAAAGGGTTTGAAATGCTCCCCATTGCTATGCTTATATGATCAATATGATAAAAAAACTGATTTTAGTCAGATGATTCTTGAGAAATCACTCTGATATGATGATTTGCTGCGCAAGAAACGTTTCTGTGTTTCAATGTTTAAAACAGTCAGTAATTCATATTTTTATATGAGTAATATAATAATATAACAGTAGTAATATTTTTGAGGAAAACATGATGCCTTTTTTGGTAAAATGAAAGAATGGTATTTAGTTGAAATACAAATCCTTTGTAACAATAAAAAACATATTTACCTTTTCTGTTCATCCTTACTCTCTCTTTGTTGCGAGGAGTCAGGAGCAGGCGGATCCATTTGCAGTTTTATTGAATCAGAGTAGTAGACAAGCAGGGGTTGATCGACAGCATCAAGAAGAGGTCAGACAGTCCAAGATCATACACGGCAGAATCAAATAGTAGGTAAATTCTCAGAAATGTCAGATGGGGCTACACAAGACTTTGTGAATACTGAGTCCAGGCACGGCTTAAAAAGGGGATGTAATGAGGCACACCTGGCAGTGATTAGTCCTAGGTACAGGGTGTCTGGGAAATGTAGTCCAAATGATGGTTGGTACTCTGGTGATGGTGCCCTCCGGTGGCGATCAGAGAGAGGTATTGAAGCACCCTGCTTTTGGCAGGATCTCTCGTACTTGATAGGCCTCCTCGCCGTCAATGACAGTGAGAGGGGTGCTCTCCTCAGTGGCCTCCTCCTGGTCCCTCTCTCCTTTCGGACCACCGGTGGGCTTGAGAAAAGAGACATGAAAAGTGGGAGAGATACCATAATTAGAGAGTAAATCCAAACGATATGATACAGGAGTTATTTGTCTAAGGATTCTGAATGGACCCATGTACCTAGAACTAAGTTTCTTGCATGAAAATCTCTGGTGGGGAGCCAAACTTACTGTCCTGCGGTGAAGCTGGAACCTGCTCTGCAATGGCAATCAGCTTGTTGCTTGACTCTTCGGATCGCCCCATCTGTAGGTGTACATGTGCTTAGTTCCACGTCTCCTCACTTCTCCACAACCAGTCATTGACTGCCAGTAATTCAGACCAGGGAAACAGAGGGGGTTACAATCCAAGAGCACATTGGAAAGGGGTCAGTCCATTTGCTGGATTCTGGAGTGAATTTTGGGCATATTCGGCCCATATCGAAAAGCGGCTCCAATCTAACTGGTTGTTGTGGCAGTTTGAGCGGAGGAAGCATGTGAGTTCTTGGTTCAGTCTCTCTAGCTGGCCGTTGGATTCAGGATGGTATCCTGAGGTGAGGCTGACGTTAAGGTTCAGCTGATCAGAAAGCTTTCCAGATGCGAGAGGTGAACTGAGGTCCCCGGTCTCAGACAATGTCCTCAGGCGGACCGTAAAACCTAAATACCTGTTCCAGCAATACCTTGGCTGTCTCAAATGCTGTGGGGAGCTTGGTGAGAGCTAGAATGATCGTGGAGGGCAGAACGGGCTGCTGTGGTTTTTGATGTGGGAAGATGGTCAAACTGTCGGGAGAGAAAATTGCCTTTGCCATTCTTGGACCCTGCTCGGTTAATTTGAAGTCGGTTACTTTTTAGAAGAAAAGGGACCATCTAGCTTGTATGGGGTTGAGACATTTGGCTGAAACATCTGTAGAAGTTTGCAAAGCCTAGGAAATGTTGTAGTTCTTTAACGGTGGTTTTGGTCAGCTGAGCATTTATTGCACCTTCTTGTTATCCATAGTAACCTCTTCTGAACTGATGATATAACCCAGGAATGACTTGTGTTTGATTAAACTTGATGAATGCCTGGAACACAGAAGGGCTGCTGGCCAATCCGAATGGCATAACCCGATATTCATACTACCTGGATGTTGTTAAGAAAGCCATCTTCCACTCGTCTCCCTCTCAGATGCGAATGAGGTTGTAGGTGCTACGCAAATCCAGTTCGGAGAAGTGTCCACTTGCTGAATGTTCGAAATCCTTACAAAACTGACGAAGTAAACAGTCGTAAGAAGGAAAAGTCTTGCAAATAAATGAAACCTGGCTGTCATATATGGGGTAAGTAAGAGGTTGTTGGTTAATGTCATATTTTTCAGGGAGCGATGGTGGTGATAGTCCTAGGTATGGGATGTCTGGGATATGTAGTCTGAATGATGATTAGTATTGTGGGGATGGTGCCCTCCGGTGGTGATGAGAGAGAGCCACAGAGGCCTGACTTGTGACACTTTTTTGATTTAATATATCTTTGCTAAATAAAATTAGTCTTTCTTTGGGAAAATCTTACTGACACCAAACTCGAATGGTAGTGTTAATTTTTACATAATGAACCGTAGTTATGTTGTCATTTTCATAAATGTATGCAAATATATTGTGCATTTTTGTCCAATTCTAAAGTGTGGAAATTTAATTATATTTTGCATACATTGGGTTGAGACAGACAGAATGGGTGGGCGCTAAAATGAATTTAGTGTAGAAATATACTTGTTTAATTACGTGCTTTAGGACATGCAAGGTATGAATTTAGCTGTTAGCACCATTTGTGAGATAATATTTGAGCAACCATAGCATTCATAGTTGTTGCATGTACAGTGTGTCCTCTTTTGGTCATTGCTAGCAGACAAATAAACTGTTTCAAGAGTGTATATTTCAAGAGTCCACAAGGCCAAAGTGTCAAAAGTAGAAAAACACCCATATAGATCTGTGTGTGAGTGATTGTGCTTCTGAGCTTTTCGGTCTTACAGGAGAGGTTTATTTGGCTTGTGGCACAGTTCCTTTCATATCATACTCTCTCAGTTCTTTCCCTCTATCCTCTCCCCAACTCTCTCTCTCTCTCTCTCTCTCTCTCTCTCTCTCTCCTCCTCATGTCCTCTTCTCTCTGTGTCATATTGTTACTGAGGCAGATAGCCCAGTAGACCCGACTCCCCTGAATACATCTCCCACAGCGCCAATTTACACTCTCCCGGATGACCGTGGTGTAGGTGCTTAGTGTAGCGCCCACCCATTCTGTCTGTCTCAACCCAAAGATATGCTCTTTTTTCATTACTCACTCTGACAGAGAGGAGAACATTACCCATGGTTCCCCTGACACACCTCATACAGATGCTTGCAGTTGTTCAGAGGGATGGGGCTCTACACCAGAACAAGACAGACTGATTCACAAGAGTGTAAGATATGGACTAGTGTTCAAAAGCTTGGTATAAATAGAATTTCTGGCATAAAATAGGCATGATTTCTAAAAATGCACATAAAAAAGAACATATGCACACATTTGAGTAGAATAAACATTTTATCCGATAAGGCAAAAATGTGCATAAACTACAGTGGGAACATATTTACAGAATAAATTCAAGTTCGTCAAAAAAGTCAGACAGGAAAACTTGAATAATCAGCAGACTGATACCATTCACAGTAGGGCTGTGCGATAAATTATAAGCGATAATCTTATCAATAAAGCTAGTTCTGTAATCAGTTGTTAATCTCCATCACCTGCCTTCAGATGGAGCAGCATTTACTAAACAGAGCTGTAATTCACCGACAAGCTACGCAAAAAATAATAATAAATACTAAAATGATTCAAATATCATACATAAAATCAATATTTTGAATTCATTTGCGTTGCTTCTCAGTGAACTACAGCTCTGTGCAATAAATACCACTCCTTCTGAAAGCATGTAAAAGTGACAAGTTTAATAACATGTTTTTACTCCTTAGTCACTTCATAATGTCAGTCGAGTGTTTGAAATAAATCCTTCTTTGAGATAATGTGGCTTCTTACATAGAATAAGGCATGCAACATTAGTAAAGAAAGTAAAGAAAATGATAACAAGAAGAACTTGGATATATCATTTAGTGTCAAAGTTGTGTGTATTTATTAGTTTTCTTAGTTAGGTGAGACTCCTTTCAAAACCATTAAAAAAATCTTACCAGCCCCAAACTTTTGAACAGTAGTATTCTTTGATGAATGTTTTAAATGTTTATGTTCATGAAATGAAAGTCACTGGGGTCCAGTGTTGTTTTGATCCTCTCTGACATACATAAGCTCCTTGTTTTTGTTCTACAGAAAAAAAGAGAGTCATTGTTTTCAGTGAACTTTCCCTTTTAGTCAAGTTTTTCTGTTGCAGTTTAACTAAAACAAACATTTCACATACTTCAATATATTCATCTCACTTTATTGAGACAGATAAAAATATCTAGACGAGAATATCTCGATTAATCAAGCTCCAACGACAACGGCGGATCCCTCGGGCGCTTCTTAAGGTAATAAAGCTGCACAGAGTAATCAGAAATTGACGTCATTTTGAAGTGAGCAGGGCAGATACGTCTTTGATTCTTCTGTCCCTGCATCTTATCTGTCCATCACATCTTAAAAGAGACGATCCGAAGATGCCCAGCTTCAGAGAAGCACCTCTTGTCTGTCTTCAGTTTCCCTTTTTTTCTTATTGCGGGTGCACTTCTATGTATTAAAAGTGTGCTATTGGGAGCGAGAGGGCTGCTGTGTTATTATATTTCTGTTTAATCATCTGCAGCTCATCTTAGCTGAGCATCGTTAGTATGTTTATTCTGGATGAATGTGTTCAAATTTTTGATGGATTTCTTATTTTCTCATGACTTGGCTGGGAAAAAGGCGCAAGAAGGTGAATTAATAGATAAACTATATAACTGGCATTCACTCAACATAAAACATATATTTTAAGTGAAAACTCTTAGTCTCTCTCTCTCTGACACACACTGAATAAAGCGTTTGATGAGAACACGCTGTGTATTCCTGCCAGTGTGCTTCCAAATATACCTCAGCGTAACGCTGTGTACTGCCAGAGACGGGCTTTATTGTTGTGGGACTACGACGTAAATGACGTAAAGACATTGGGATCGCTGTGTACGCCTGTCCAAATTTGGACTAACCTGCCAGCACTCTAACCTAATTAAACACACACACATACTGAGTCACCAGTGGATGTGGGAGGGAAGAGATATATCAAAGGTATTTATATGGCACTCATTTTTGCTGTACTTTCATCAAACCCCTTCGTCTGTTTGATATGAGACATGCACACACGCACGACTCAGCACTTTAAACACAACGTAACTACACCGTACTTGATTACACCACACTTGTAGATGTATGATTGCAATTGCTTTTCTGGGGTTTTTTAATCATTTATTGCATTAATGAGGCCACTATTTATAAACACTACCGTTCAAAAGTTTTGAAAGCAGTCTTTTATGCTCAGAAGGCTGCATTAGTTGGCTCAGAAATTATTAAAAGCGGTAATATTGTGAAATATGAATACAATTTAAAATTACAGGTTTTTTTTTTTTATTTTTATATTTTAAATTGTAAGAGCCTCCATATCGAAAAGATCTGCATTAAATGTAAGTACACAGCTTTTGTGTAAATAACGTTTCCATGTTACAATTCCCCCAAAATGTTAATTTTCACATTATTTACTCAAGGACAGTATATTTTAAAGACATTTTAAATAATGCTAAAACACTTTACAGCACCCATGGACTTCTATAGTATTTTCTTTCCATACTATGGAAGTCAATGACTACCATCAACTGTTAGGTTACTAGTGCTTTTCTTCTTTTGTGTTCATGCAGAAGAAATAAATTCATACACAGGTTTAGAACAAATTATCTGTTCTTTTTTTGTGAACTGTTCTTTTAAAATTTGATATTATCCTTAGTGCATTCTAAAGTGATGACAGAAGCTTTTGTTAACAGCTTTGCAAGCTAGACAGAATTTAACAGAAGACATTGACATGAACATCCAGATATTGAACAGAAGGTGGGATTTATTGCTGTCACTCACTTTGTCTTTTTGTATGAGAAACAGATCCAATCAGATTCCACTCTATTCCAATTTTAGATTGCTTTGTTTTCCAGACATCATATGGCAGCACTCAGCATGACAGCAGCTTTCAATGGAGCATCACTGACTGCTTAGCCTTTCATTACCTCTCTCTCTCTCTCTCTCTCTCTCTCTCTCTCTCACACACACACACACACAGTACTCGTTCAACCTCTTCCACCCCACTCGCTCCATAAATTGCTACTCCATATGATTCCCACAGGGAAGAGAGAAGTAGTGTCCTGGGTCTTATATAACAGCATTTCTTTAATAAGGTATTTTCCTCTTCTTAGTGCACATGGGGATGAGCTTCATTAGCTGTTTCTCATTTAGGTTTATAGTTAGGTTGCGAGTGTGTGCCCACGTGTATAGTCATGTGTCGAGACATCTTTGACTAAATGGCAGATCTACAGAAACTACAGTGCTGAGCCTACCTTTTAAAATTTTTTGGTAATGCTTTTTTAAAGCTTTATGTATAATGCATTTTAAAAGTAGTTTTAATGAGTTAATTGTGCCTTGTAATGCACCTTATAGTGCACTGTACACATTGTTACACAATGCATTTCAAATGTGATATATATATATATATATATATATATATATATATATATATATATATATATATATAACAACAATATAATGTATTACAATGCACATTTTGAATAATTATAATGCATTTGTATTGTAGAAACTACAATAATGTACAGTATATGAAAAATAATGTGTTTTTTTTACATTAATTATGTATTCTGTTATACCAAATACACAGAATAATGATCTTTAAAATAGCATCATATCACAAAGCACTTAATAAATACAGTCAAAATGAGTGCCGTCTCACACGTTTATCTGGGATTCCTTCAAATTGATATTTTTGCTCTTCTCTCACTGCATTGCAGCCCTGCTGTTGTGCTATAGTTAAACTCTAATGTATATTTCATGTACTTATTTCCCCTGCCTCACTGATTGTGACGCAGAGTGGGTGGTGAAACTTTCCCTCAGAGTGCCATACTACTCACAGATAAACACACACTCAGCCTTCACACATATTGCGTACAGCATAAAATATGATATTTAGCTGCTTACAAAGTAATATGAGATAATATGAGATGGTGAATGCATGAACAATCCCACACACAAAGTTACTCACACGCACAGAAACACAGCTGTGGTTGTGGTAGGAGGGGCCCTTATGTCTCCTCTGCAAGGTTCCTATATTTAGAAAGGTCTGTAATTGGTGCTCAGGGCTTCACAAATACTAAATAGTCACCAGGGGGACATGGGGGTAGGGCTGAGGGCACCATAAGAAGAAATGAAATAATGTATCTCTCTGATCCGTGCTCAGAAAATACTAAAATCCACTCTCCTAAAATGAGGGTTGTAATCATCATCAGATGCTTTGTTATTAGTGTGAAGTGCAAAAAATAACCCGTTAAAAGGGTTAGCTCAGCCAAAAATGGACCATTCATCATAATTTACTCACCCTTGTGTTGTTCAAAACCTGATTGTCTGTCTTAAATGGATCAGAAATGAAGTGTTTTGCAGAATGATGCATCACACGACAAATGAGAGCCAATGGCGTTTGTGTGATTCATCTCTGCTTCCGTGGTATCGTACTTCAGTTGTATTACTGGAAATCATTTTGAATCAAACCATTAACTAGAATAGTCTGCACTGAATAATCTTGTTTATTAACTATTTCTGTAGGTGTGGTCACATTAGCAAAATATCGCTTATAAGCAAGGTTTGTATAGTGTAGAATTCACACAGAAATCACTTTCAATCACATTGGTTCCTACTGTATAAATATGACCATAACCTGAGAACTGAAAGTTTTATACTAGAGCTGGATTTTGGCACAGATTTCATAATTTGATTTGATTCTGATTCACAAACTTGTGATTCAATTTCTGATTCGAATCAGCTTGATTCGTATAGATTATTTTTCATTATTTATACCTGACGCATATCAAGTATAGTACATGCCAAATTTTCTAAAAAAAAAAACAAGTCCCTTTCACCCCAAGCACAATAAATTATTAATTAATTTATTTTAACTTTTGGTGCAGTGTTTTGCTGTAAATTTGTCTCATTTAGACCATAACGTTTGTTTTGTTGTTAGGAGTGAATCATTTGAAAAATCCCTCAATCTGTTTGTTCAGAAACAGTAGTCATTCATTGTTACTTAATTTTAATCGTGCATGGTTAATAAACATTTCTGCACAAACTGAGTTCCGCATGAAATATTGTTGATCCCACTTTGTTGAACAAGACGACTCAATTGCTGAACTGAATGACTGATATGCCCACATTCGTTCAGTCACCGTTTGTCAGAGTCTCATTCACAAACAAAACGCTTTGCTTGTTTAGTACAATCACGCACTTCATAAGGAAGAGATGTCAGTGAATGAAAAATGAGTCATTGTCTGAAAGCTAATTCGCTAACATCCATTGATTTGTCCTTAGCTGAAACACTATAAATATGAAACACAAAATTGTCTGGGAATAATGATGAGCGATACAAGGGTGACTAAAAGTGTGACAAATGACGTTTTCTTTTTTGGGGGCACTGTCCCTTTAAGAGTGTGTGCGAGATCTGATTATTGTGAAATTGCCCTACAACATCCAGTAGTGTGACGAGACCTGTCGGTTCCAGTGTTGTGATCCTGGTACTGTGGCTCTCAGGCTGCAAGTCACTTGAGATCTGGCCTGGCATTCTGTACAGCCTGTTCTAAACACGTGCCAAATTTTTGCTGATTGATTTTTTTTGTACTTAGCAGTATTAATTGTGTTGGGTTGAGGCCAAGCCTAACCAGACAGGCTCTTAAAGGGCTGTTAGGCATCAGCCCCACTGAGACAGCTTGCCTGAGCAAGGCTACTTTCTCTCTGACCCTTTTTCGGTGCGATTAAAGCTTCGGTCGCAGCACAGCGGTGTACGTTTATTATAATATATGCTACTGGTCACTCATGCAGGGTGAGCCGCTGCATGTGTGGACTTTTTGTTTAATTATTTTCCCTTTATTTTCCCGTTATTTATGAAGTCACCAAAAGCAATGGATTAATTCCCTACTGTTTTCCAATTTCTCTCTCCCATCAGGCCTTGTCTTCAAAGATATCAGACAGGATTTTCTCTGTTGTTCCAAATGAGAGATGAATTTGACAGTCCATTTAATGGCTTACCTTCTGTCCTTTGCTTTAATGCAGTGCCAGGTAAATCAAGGGGGATCGTTTGGGCTTTCATCTCCACAATGCTGACGCATTCTGCCCGAGTGCATGAGTCAGCCTTCGCTGCTGCTCTCCTCATCCTCACGCTCAGTGCCAAACCTCAGTATAGTGCTCTCCTATTCATCCCAGCAGCCTTTATTTAGTGCTCTGATTGGACGATGTCGGTAAGCCAAGGGTTTTAATTAGCGGATGAGACTGGATGCGTCCAGACTGGAGCAGCAGTGGCCCAGCATGTCCTGCAACCTGCTCCCTAATTACTGCCCTGCAGAAGGGAAGCGTGCGATCCGACCGAGTGGTCCCGTGTCTTATCAGATGTCGGATATTAGGGATGCATTGATATTAAACTATCTCACAGGCCTATAATTATGTTTATGTTATAAGATGGATGGAAGACAAATTTAGTAACATTTGTTAACTATGAATTCTTATAATTTAACTATAAATTCTTAATTTGCTGCTTATTAGTAATTAGTAAGGTATTGTTAAGTTTAAGCAATTAGTAGGTGTAATAAGCAACTAATGTAGGGTGTAACTAGGGTTAAAATCGGGCTGGGGCTGTCCGGGTCTGAGTGTACAAATAATACATCTAATGCATGTACTGACAGTTTAAGGTTGCGATGCCGAGCTGAGGCTCACGCAGCCTCTCGAGGAGAAATCAAAACGTGCAACACTCAGCATACTGAGGTAAAAAAAGTAATACAATATAAATGGAATTTAAAATAAAATAAAATTAAATAATAACATGTTTTCACCATTATGACTGTTAGGCAAAACCAAATCACACCTGGCATCAAACATACATTTATTCCTGATTGATTCGGTGGTTTGAATGAATCAGCTGAGTTTAGGTTTTAATAGCTCATGCATAAACCTCAGATGAATCAGTGATTTGAACGAATCGTTTGAAAGAACAACTCAATGACTCGCTCATCAAACGATCACTACTGGCACCAATTGGTATTTTAATTTAGTTGAAAAAGTATCATTTCTATGATAATTTCTTGTGTGAGAGAATTAGAAAAGGAGAAAAGAGAAAATGAGCATAAAATAATTTAATACCCAAATGAAGAGCTAGGTTAATTATCTAATATAACAATTTTTTTTACGTTTTTTTCACGTTTTTGAAGTAAATAAAACAGGGATATTTTGACAATGAAGGTTCTAATCAAAATGCTTGTGGCAGATGTTTGTGCAGGTGCTGGAGTGTAATAGATATCACTTTCAGTCAAAATGGCATGAATTCCCTCTTCAGCTCCCAGGAAAAGAGCCGCTGTTGCAGGTTACAGCAGCAATCAAGCAGTCACTCTAATCAGCATTGTGTATCAAGTTTACTGGCCTGAAATGTTAGGGGTTTTTTTGCATTATAAAATTTTAGAAATGCATAACAATTCCCCTCAGCCATTATGAAATGATGAATTCTCACCGTATTTCTCACTTGGAGTGTATTTGGGGTAATAACATTGTCGCTCGTGCCATGAGACTTGAAGCCATCTGTCTGTTTCTGCTCGACTAGCTCAGCACCCTCTCCTGTATGCCACTGGAAAACATCTCTTAATGATGTAATCAAACTGACGATTAACCCACTTCCCTAAAGAGCCTCTCACCCACTCAGCCCTGTGGGAAAGTTATTCAGTTTAAAGTCCATTTCAGCATAAAGTGCTTGTTTGCAGAGAAGTGTGCAGGACATTTATGTGAGGGAAATGTCAATGCACTACCAGTCAAAAAGTTTTGAATAATTACCTTTTTTTTTATGTTTTTGAAAGAAGTCTCTTCTTCACCCTGGCTGTATAATATATAAATAATGGTTGTTTAATATACTAATAACTATTTTCTATTCTAATACTATTTTATGCTATTACTGTTTTTTTCAGTGTCTTCCTTCAAATATACAAATGCAGACATAGTGAGCATAAAGAGACATATCTATTCAGTTTTATATGTATTCTGAATAAAACATATTCAGAAGTCAGCTTATGCAACTGATGTTATTCTAATTTTGATCTCCAAGACATGAAGATTAAAAGTTTCTCTCCGTGAGTCATCTCATACCTCTGTAACATTCATATTAAACTCTTGATCACATGCAGACTCATGCTGATACTTTCATTGCTGTAAAAAAGCACTCTTTTAGCTTCATGGAAAACCCAATAGGCCTGCCGCAATAATCAATATATTGACTTATTGCACAATATATATATATTACACATTATGTTTACATTAAACATTATAAAAACAAATAACATTAAAAAAATGTGCCTGTGTCTTTTGCAGCTTCTTGTACATAACATTGTGTAGTTATATGGTGCTTATATGGTGTTTATATGGTATAAATTTGTAAAAATCCATCCACAAAAAAGTTTGATCTGCAGATATGGCCTTGTTTAGGGATCTGACAGCTAAATAGGGATTGTGTTTTTCAGCAGTCGTGTGCACACTTACCTTTCGGAGAAAAAACTGTAGATGAAAAAATCTCCATATACAGACGTGGACAAAATTGTTGGTACCCTTTGGTCAATGAAAGAAAAACTCACAATGGTCACAGAAATAACTTTAATCTGACAAAAGTAATAATAAATAAAATTCTATAAATGTTAACCAATGAAAGTCAGACATTGTTTTTCAACCATGCTTCAACAGAATTATTAAAAAAAAATAAACTCATGAAACAGACCTGGACAAAAATGATGGTACCCCTAACTTAATATTTTGTTGCGCAACCTTTTGAGGCAATCACTGCAATCAAACGCTTCCTGTAACTGTCAATGAGACTTCTGCACCTCTCAGCAGGTATTTTGGCCCCTCCTCATGAGCAAACTGCTCCAGTTGTGTCCGGTTTGAAGGGTGCCTTTTCCAGACTGCATGTTTCAGCTCCTTCCAAAGATGCTCAATAGGATTGAGGTCAGGGCTCATAGAAGGCCACTTTACAATAGTCCAATTTTTTCCTCTTAGCCATTCTTGGGTGTTTTTAGCGGTGTGTTTTGGGTCATTGTCCTGTTGCAAGACCCATGACCTGCGACTGAGACCAAGCTTTCTGACACTGGCTAGTACATTTCTCTCTAGAATTCCTTGATAGTCTTGAGATTTCATTGTACCCTGCACAGATTCAAGACACCCTGTGCCAGACGCAGCAAAGCAGCCCCAGAACATAACAGAGCCTCCTCCATGTTTCACAGTAGGGACAGTGTTCTTTTCTTGATATGCTTCATTTTTTCGTCTGTGAACATACAGCTGATGTGCCTTGGCAAAAACTTCGATTTTTGTCTCATCTGTCCACAGGACATTCTCCCAGAAGCTTTGTGGCTTGTCAACATGTAGTTTGGCATATTCCAGTCTTGCTTTTTATGATTCGTTTTCAACAATGGTGTCCTCCTTGGTCGTCTCCCATGTAGTCCACTTTGGCTCAAACAACGACGGATGGTGCGATCTGACACTGATGTTCCTTGAGCATGAAGTTCACCTTGAATCTCTTTAGAAGTCTTTCTAGGCTCTTTTGTTACCATTCGGATTATCCGTCTCTTAGATTTGTCATCAATTTTCCTCCTGCGGCCACGTCCAGGAGGTTGGCTACAGTCCCATGGATCTTAAACTTCTGAATAATATGTGCAACTGTAGTCACAGGAACATCTAGTTGCTTGGAGATGGTCTTATAGCCTTTACCTTTAACATGCTTGTCTATAATTTTCTTTCTGATCTCTTGAGACAACTCTTTCCTTTGCTTCCTCTGGTCCATGTCGAGTGTGGTACACACCATATCACCAAACAACACAGTGATTACCTGGAGCCATATATATAGGCCCAATGGCTGATTACAAGGTTGTAGACACCTGTGATGCTAATTAGTGGACACACCTTGAATTAACATGTCCCTTTGGTCACATTATTTTCAGTGTTTTCTAGGGGTACCATCATTTTTGTCCATGCCTGTTTCGTGAGTTTATTTTTTTTAATAATTCTGTTGAAGCATGGTTGAAAAACAATGTCTGACTTTCATTGGTTAACATTTATAGAATTTTTATTTATTATTACTTTTGTCAGATAACAGTTATTTCTGTGACCATTGTGACTTTTTCTTTCATTGACCAAAGGGTACCAACAATTTTGTCCACGTCTGTAAATTCTTAGTGCATTTATCTTTTTTCTACTTGTAAGAAAACGTGCACTTACTATTTATTCAAGTTTTTTGAGGTATCTAATATTTTGAAATGTAATTTTTATCATCTAAATATTTTTAAGAATTAAATGTTGAAAGTGTGTGGGCCTTTTTGCATTATCATGCTGTTACATTATGATTGTACATTCGGTGGAATAAAATGGTCTTAAAATGACAATAATATCGCTTATTGCAATTATATTCAGGGCAATATATCACACAACAAAAAGTTGCCATTGCGGCAGACCTGAAACCAAAGTTAGTTTTTGTTTAGGTTAACTTTGTTCTGCGCCTCAAGAGTGAATCCAGACTTCCTGTGTTGAGCGTGACACGTCAGCAGTAAAGATGCTCTGGCTGATTGTGTATTTTGTATTCCACTTGTGTTTCGTGCCCTTTCATAACACTGATGATTTGATTCTCCTATAACTTCCTGTTTGTCTCACTGTTTAGAGGAATGGCTGCGTGTGAAAGAGGATGGGGCTGTTTTTGATGGATGTTTGTGATGCGGTGGCATGTGTGCGCGTGTGCTGGTGAGGTCTAGCAGCATCTCTCACCGTGATTAATCAGACGTGCCACAACTTCCATCAGTACAAGCACCTTCTTCCAGCTCACGCTCGCCAGCAAAAGCCAGGAGAAAACACTCTCGCTTTTACTCTTTGTAATAACTTAAGTGCCTACCGAAGAAGCATTTTAAGGCGATATATAAAGGTTTTTTCCAAATGGTAGGCATATTAAAGCGAGGGACAGTTCACTCAAAAATAAAAATGTCATAACATAACACAAGACTATCAATAGAATTGTGCATTGAGTAGTGTAAAATTTAAGTTGTTATTCAATAATAGCAAGCTGTTTATTTTTGCGATCAGTTCATTGAATGATCTGTAAATGAATCAATCAGATCAACCACTGTCAGATCTGCTTGTCTATTTAAACTATGCATTATTAATATGGTGAATACTGAATTTAATATTTTAATATTAGCGTGTTAAATATGTCCTGGCACTATAAGTGTTCTATAACATTTTGTCGCACTGATTTAAACATTACTGCAGATTGCAAATTGCCAAAGCTTATTTTGTTCACATACTTTAGTTTTATTGTTTTGATAGGTGATCTAAATATTTGCGGCTGTAAAACATAAAATTGATAGGCTTGTCCTGCACTTCTGGATATTTTGCCCTCCATTTCTTCAAGCGTGACTACATGACTGAAATCTATGAATATTTAAATGAAGAGCTATAGATGTATTCTCAATATAGCACAGAAACAGAAGAATTATATCGTTTTGTACACTTAAAATCAACCTTTTCATTTAAAAAGTTTCACTCAGTTGATTTGCCAGCCCGGCTTCACTACTTCTAGACATCAAACAGACTTGAGAGTGAGTAAATAATCGCCTTGTTTAAGTCCAATTCTTGGGCAGCATTACTTGTAACCCTCAGAGAAAAACGAGGTGCAGAATAAGAGCAGTACATAAACTCACATTTTATTTTGATTAAAATAAATTTGTTCAAGCTTGGCATTTTTAATACATTTTTAATGAATGCCAACGTATGTTTTTTTTCAGCACTGCTCTGTTGTGAATCCTGGAATAAATTATCTGTTGCAGAGTGAGTGACCAAAACGCATGTTGGTGGAGTTATTTCTGAATACTCAATGATGCAATTTTAACTTGTGAATATTTTATGGAAAATATGGTACATGAAAAGTAAAATATACAAAAGCAGCATCTTTCTGCTTCCACTCAAAATAGGCATTTCCATTATATAATAAATGATCTGTGGGGTATTTTAAGCTGAGACTTTAAAGACACATTCTGGGGACACCTGAGACTTATATTATAAAAATAAATGGTAAAAAGAGGTGTAATAGGTCTCCTTTAAATAATGCTCAGAGTAGTGAAAAAGTTTTGCTCCTGAAGTGCCTTGAAACACGCAGCGTTATTTTAGTTGGTGATGTAATTTCAACTGAAACAGGTAGACATGTCGAGCAGCACACCCCTTTTTAAAAAACAGCGTTTCATTTCTATCTGTCCTGGCCAGAGCCGTCGAGCTTGGTAAAGTCACGTTTGACAGCCACAGTAATAGATTACCCCTACATCCAATACTTAAGTCTTACTAAAAGAAAATCTTGATCTTCATAATCATGCTGAGACTCTGTAGTTTTAAGAGTGTTTAATATATGCCGACTTGCACATGTGATTCGCTCTGTGCGTTCGCGTTTCTGGGCCGGAGCCAAAGCGCATAAATTTGCTCCAATCAAAAGCATATTGTGCACTACATCCCATTCACTGTACAAAAATACTAACACTGTGAAGAAGTGACCGATCTCGTCCGCAGCTTCACCCATATTTATAGCGTAGGGGTGCGCTTCAGATGCTAGAGAGTATTTGATTGGTGAGAAGATCTGATGAGATAAAGAAGTACAAGGTGACAAAAAAAAGTCTATTTTGGCTGAAGTGACGGAGCTGCACGTTTGAACGCTTATATCTTTTAAATGCGAATTTGTCACTGTTAACCTTAAGATTAACATATTAAAAAACCCAAAAACTTTCATTTTGATTTCAGGGGGACTTTAAATAATTAAGGGTAACTGAACAACTGTGTTTTTAAGCTTGTGTGATTTGGTTAGCTTTTTTGGGGGGGCTTGACAGTTAGTATCGTTTCGTAGCAGTTAGTGTGCTGCTATGCTGACTTTTAAGGACTCCCTCTCCCTCTCATTCTGACACACGCTGTTCTTGCATTACTTTGTAAATGTTTCTGATTTGTGTTTGCGTAATCACTCAGGTGTGTGTTCTCTGGGGTGCCTGTGTGCGCGCACACGTTTATGGGTTTGTTTTCACGCACTCAGCCTCTAGCTGCTGTTGTTTATCATCAGTCTGTCACCTCAGGTTAATGTCTCTGCTTAGTGCTTGACAAATTCTGCAAACCGTATTGTGTGCGTACTGTATGTGTGTGTTATGTCTTACTGAGGATCTCAGACTCATCATCGCCTTGGTATTCACGGCACAGCTTGTGTTTTGTATGATCAGTATGATGTGAGAGGCCTGTCATGGTCTGGTGCTGCTGTATACGAGAGGAAATCATGTTAAGAGTGTCAGCTCTGCACACAAACAACACTCTCTAATGAGGAACTAATCATGAGTAAATATTTTCACTGATACACATGGTCTCTGGCTTTCAGCAAATGGACTTGTGACCACTTGTTCAAGGCTTCAGTATAAACTATCAAAGTTTATCTGAAGTGATTTAATAAGCTTATGTAATTAGAGATGTGAAATGTTTTAGAAATTAGAGGATTCACTGAATATCTATTCATTAGAAATAACAATAATAGTAATAATACATATAATTAATGTGTTATTATTATTATTGGACCACAAAATGCCAGTAAAATATTTTTCTTAAATTATTTTGGACAAAAACCCTAAAATTAAATATCTCCATCTTTATTGGCTAATAATTATTTTCATGTTATGACCAAAATCCTATACTGTTTTGGCTAAATAAATGGAAAAAATAAAGCTGAAATCACTGGATATTAATTTTGACAATTACTTCAAAAGTGTTATTAAACTTTATTGATATTGTTTTAATCAGTTAAATTATGCCAATATAAGTGCATCCCTGGATATTTGTGAATATTAGTTGAAAAATGTTTTAGGATTACTAACTACTTTAAAAATGTAAATAACCAAAGAATCATCCAGTATAAAACCAGAATGCTTAAAGAATATAAATATCAATATTGTGTTTTCCATTGTCCTTATAATTATAAGTTTGCCCTCTTGAGTGATTTTGTGCTTTTCATTTAATTGCTTAAAATGATTGAATCTCACTACAGATTGGTCTAAACCCTCTTTTTTAATTTCATTTGGCGTGTCCTGAATGTTGATTAAGTAGTTACCTAACATTTGTAGACATTTACTGCAGATCAAGGTTGGAAATTATTAATTATTTTATTCCTTTTTTAATAGTAAGGTCGTCTTAGAGGCATTAATTCATCTCTCTTTCTCTGTCACTGCAGTGTTAAAGAATGTCACTTATTTAGTCCTCATATATTTTTTTTTTATCCTCTTTAGAAAAACATCTCATCACCCACAATCCAACGTTGACTTGAACAGCCTCTTGTATCTAATAGTAGCTTGCTATCATTTGATTATTCTTTTGCGTTGTGGTCACAGTCTTTGTGCGTGCTTGTGTTTGTGTGTGTGTGTGTTGTGCACGATGTGTGTTACGAGTAAAGGTCAATGTGAAATAGCACACTGCCACTTCAGTGGCTCATTTTAATCATTGGCCTGAAGAGGAAAAGATCATTAGAGAAAAGAGAGGAGGAGAAATCTGTCATTATGAACTTGTTTTGCTGCATGTTTTTAGTTTGTGCTATGAATACTAAAGACAGTCTCTGAAAGAGCGCTGATGATAGAGTGTTTAGAAAAGACAGAATAAAAAGAGTGACAGAGACAAGCATGGCTGAAAAAGTAAAATACTGTAACAGAGAAACCTGGCAACAAATGAGGAGGAAGAAAAGGCTAACGTTGTGAAGGGAGGAGTAATAGGCTTTAGTCAGATAATATGCTATTATTAAAGAGATAGTCTAAAAATTTTATTGTAAACTTGGATGAGTTTTAATTTTAAGTTATACTACTTTATGATCAATCTGGCCACCATTTATGGAACATCTTCAGTGGTTTAAGGATGAAAGAACATCAAATGGACTGAAAATTGGTCTTTTAAGTAAAGTATAAACTATAAGTAAATTCTAACAACTTGTATTTTGGGGTGAACTTTTGCTTTAAATTAAAATAGACAGAAACAAGGCTGTGTGGAAGGGATTTAATGTCTGTTCAATAGGCCTCATTCATGAAATGAGTGGAATTAATTTGTGTAAATCAATTGGAAAATCCATTCTTTCATAAATTAGTTAATGGGCATAAATGGGCAAGAATAATTTTATAAATGGCTTATGCATATATTCATTCTGCTCATATACAGCATGCCCTTCAATTACGCGTCTCATTTAGCCTACAAAACACTGAAAAAATATTGATTTTACCACACATTTTTTTTTGCATACATTCATTTTAATATGTGTTCTACTCTAATTAAGCTCTATAAAACCATCATTTTTCTTTTCAGCATTTTTCATCCAAGCTCGTATATTACGTATAAGTTGACAGAGCAAATGTGAGATGAAGTTCAGACCTCCTGGTGTCCTTTAAAGGTGATATTCACAGCAGCAGCAGACCTGCCTTCTATTAAGAGAAAACAGCAGAGTCACCCCTGTAATTCAGCCCTGTTTCTCCTGTTTCCTGTGTGCCGCAGATCAACTCTAGAGGAAGTTCCTGTTCAAAATACCAGCCCTTTATCATTTCCTTCTTTGAAATGGTTTGTATATTATGGTATAATAGACGGCCTCTGTCCAAAGAATTTGCTGTTGAAAAGGTCCTGTCATTTCTGTTTCCTGCATATCAAAAAGGGCTATTTGTCTCTCAGTGAGTCACCCATCTTTGGTGCATTATGGGAACAGTTTTTCAGCGTGTGTAAGCTGTTTCCACCTCTTTTTTTTCAAGAGCACTGTGTTGATGGAGGGGCAAGTAGGTGCACAAACAATGGTGAATAACAGACTGTGTCATTGATAAGTGCAAACGCCATTTCTTCCTGGTTTGGATGCTCTTTTTTCCTTTAAAGGTGTGCAGGCTTCCTAAAATTTCATCCTTCAGTGAATTATTGATATGTTCTCTCTTCCTCCTTCCAGACTCTGTAGAGAATACATCCTGCTGTTATCAGTTCTATGTTTTGAGAGCCTCTAGCGATTTTGAATATCGATTATGCTTTTGTGAAGGACAGAAATAAGTGGCCTTTAAATGGCATGATGGGAGACGATGCCCGTGTTATCAGCAGACAGGGCTCTTGTTGGGGCGACTGGAGTCTTCCAGCTCACTTATTAAAGACTGTTCCCGTCTTCTGCCACACCGCCCTTGAATCTCTCTGTAAATATCAGTCATTTAACTCTGCTGTCAGACCGGATATGCATTGCTGTTTTTGAAGATGGATCGGTTCTGGCTTTTTGACTGTGATCTTCAGTTTCTGGCCAAGATAGATCAAATTCCTATTTAAAGAGCCATTCAGACAGGATTGATTTTTTTTTTTTATGACATTTAATACTATTAGGACTGGATTTGTTTCATAAGCCAGGGATTTTTTAACTTTTCAGTGCCAAGGACCAGGAAATGTGTGGGAAGTATAAAAAATTTAAAGGAACACTTTTCATTTAAATTAATTTTTTTTTTTTTTTTTAAATATTAATTTCCAACTTCTCTGGAGTTAATAAGTAGAGTTTTATCGTGTATCTATTCAGGCGATTTCAGAGTCTGGCATTAGCATAGCTTAGCATAAATCATTGAATGCAGTTGACCATAGAGTTTTTATAAAATAATTCTTCCTATTTAAAACTTGACTCTTCTGTAGTTAAATCATGTACTAAGACTGCCGGAAAATGAAAATCTGTAATTTTCTAGGCTGATATGATTGGGAACTATACAGTGTGATATCACTGCACCTGCTGCGGCCATGGTACGGCAACAAACTTCCTTGATTACTGGAGAAGTTTGAAAATGTATATATTTCTTATATATATATATTACATATTTTTTCCAGGTTAAAAACTAGTGATATCAGTATAATAAAATTGTCTGATAAAAACAATATATCTCACACTAAATATCTGCTATACTTGGTGGTTCTGGCTAAATGACTGTTTGGTCTTATTCAGCGCACTGTCTGACACTGCACCGGGAGAGACAGACCTCACGCTTGCGTAGGGCGAGAGATTTTCTACTTGTTAATTGATCAATCGGATGAAAAAAAGAGGATAATAATAGTAATAAAAACAAAAATGTCTCACCAGTGTCACTAAATATACTCGGGCAGTCGTTAATATATCGCGTGGAAGTCTGTACATGCGCGGGTTTCGTGCATCTAATAGTACTTCATTCCAAACTGTAGAAATGCAAGCTTATCTGAAGTAAAACACTATGGGTGGAAGCACACGCTCAAGCAACATGCACATGTCTCATAGCGCAAAGTCAGCTGTTAAAGGTAGCAGCCACATATATTGTTAAAATTACATTGTGCTTTTTAAACTGATACCTTTGGTTGTTATCTTTAGTTATTCAGTAAAGGTCAAAATAAATAGGAAATTGTTGTGACTAATATATGCTGCATATATATATATTAATCATAAACATCCATATGAATAGAAGAATCCCCATCCATTTGTCAGAGGACCTCCAGAAGTCAGTAGATAATTTGACCTGTTATTTTTACCAAGGAAAAAAACTGACTTTGGACAGGCCTAAAACCACAATAGTCTGCTAGTTGTCTCCTCGGGGACATCTAGTCCCATGTGAGTCTCTTGTCGTCACTTCTTTGTCTCCCTGACTTGGTTTAAGTGTCATGCAGTATAAAGATGCTGTGATCACAAGGATGAACCGATCAAGATGAACCATCGGAATGATCATTTGCTTTAGCTTTAGGCAAGGCTTCTATTTTTAGGTAAATAAAGTTTAACAGCTTTATATAGCCAGAAAAACATGTGATGAGATGAAGACCATATTTGCCGTTTGCCGTCTTGAAAACAGTAGAAAGACCAGCAGCAGGTGGCCTGTTTAATAAGGGTCTCTCTCTGTCATACAGAGGGTTCAAAACAGCTGTGTGTGTGTGTGTGTGTGTGTGTGTGTGTGTACAGGAGCAGATGAACACATTTGTGCATCTGTTTCCCAAATTATAGTTGTGACTTGATACATGATTTTTTAGTTCCATTGTATGCTCTAGATGCAAGCTCATGCATGTGTGTGTGTGTGTATTTGTGTTCAATAGATGCTTTTTCTTGTCAGACCACTATTTCCTAATTGTCTCAGAGTACGTGTTTGGTTGCTATGGGGTCTCCCAGGGCGACGAACGGAGATCAGAACAGAGAGCTCTAATTAGAAGTGACTGTGTGTGATTGGGCAGTGCAGTCTGCAGGGGGTGACGAACTCAGCAAGGTTGCAGAGGGGAGAAATAGATGGATTCGAGGTGGGTGGGTTGAGTTTAGATTGATTGGAGAAAACAGCTTGTAGATGGAGGCTTGGTTAAAGGTGATCCACTTACTATATACCTTTGATTGCATGGTGAAACTACCATTCCCATAATCCTCTAATGACATTTATGTGTGAAACTGCCAGCATGTGCTGTACTGCCTGTGATATTTGACTTTATTTGGGTGGTCGACAAGATGTGCTTTTTAAGGGTCCAGTGTGATGAAGAAAGACTATGTTTGAACGCTTCCTGCATTAAAGAGATAGTTCAGCCAAAAATGAAAATCTTGTCGTTAATTACCTTCATGCTATTCCAAACCCGCAAGACCTTTGTAAGTCCATCTTTGGAATACTAATTAAGATATTTTTGATAAAATCCTAGAACTTTTTGACCCTCTTTAAACAGCAGTGCAACTGACAAATTCAAGACCCGGAAAGGTAGTAAAGACATCATTAAAACAGTCCATGTGACATCAGTGGTTCAAATGCCATTTTTAATGAAGCTACGAGAATAATTTTTGTATGCAAAAAAACTAAGTTTTATGTTATTCTCTTAAGCATGCATAAATAACATAAAGTCTATTAAGAAATGCTAGAGCGGGGACGATAAAAAGATTTTCGGAGATTTTCCGAATGCATCTCAATTCTCTCTGAAATTCGATTCTGTGCAGAATTTTGAACAGTAGATGGCATTGTTTGCACACACTTGAACGTAAAATAATCATTCCTAAAATTCGAAAAGTTTGAAACGAATTACAAGGGTGTTGGGCACAGTGGGCTATTAATATCGCGTCATAAGTCATTCTGAGCTGATGTGAAATTAATTGACTCACAAATGCTCTTCAACACTCTTGTTCATAATCATTTGGTTGTGTGGACGAAAACTAGAGTAGAGCGCCATCTTCTGTTAAAATCTAAGCTCAGAATCGATTCTAGAGGAATTGATCCATAAATGAATCTGCACAGATTTATCGTCCAGCCCAAATAAATGCATTCTTTACAGACTTTATAAAAAGTTTTTGTATTGGCAGCTGTGATTCCATGTATAAGTTAGTATAGAGTAAACTATTGTGGGATCAGCAAAGGCCCTATTTTCTTCTTAGTGTGAAGAACATTTAATTGACCTCAAGGCCCCTTTTGTATTATCAGGAACCTTTTTGGGAATGGAAAAGTTCCATGGATGTTAAAGCTCCATTATTATTAAGAGTAGACCCTTCCACAAAAGGTTCTTTAAATGTTTCTCACACTAAGAAAAAAATGGTTCAAATTTTTTTGCTGAAAAGTACTTAAGTGGACCACAAAATGACTCTTTAACGGCATCAAACACCCTTTAAGACTGTATTGTTTAATATTTTTCCATGCAGAACGAGTGACTGTTACAGCGATGCTGGCTGAGTTCAGTTTGGCCTCGGATTGACCTAACAGCGTGAAACACAGCGTGACATTAAATCTTATGCTAAGACAGTATTCCGCATGTCACACTGTATGATAAATCAATTGCAGCAAAATTTTTATTCAAGCTCCATAACTACACAACAATTGCAGTAGTTTAATAGTGTATTATTCAGTTATCTGCATTATAAAACATATCCAATACTTGATATGTACAAGTTGTGCTCCACTAAAAAACTGTATACATCTATAACGTTCAGATTTTTTTTCACCATTAAAAAGATATTATAAAGATGTCAGATGCAAAATGAAAAGAATAAGTGCCGTTGCTGTCCTCAGTCCTCAGGGAAAAGAGGAGCTATTAAAAAGGACAAACCAGTTTCCAAAGAATTGTTTATTTTAATGAAATATATGGCCAGGGACTAGCTGTGACAGAAAAGTAGTTACAATACATTTTTTTCAGACTAGCAAGGAATATGTATAGTGCAATACATGTATGTCAGGGTGATGTCTTGTTCTCTGAGACAGGTTGTCTAACTAGTGGTTGACATTCAATAATAGGTGAACACACACATCTGGATTCCATCTGTTGTCTGACAACTGACACCGTGCCCTAAGCAGACATGATGAGATGTTTCTAACAACAAGCAATTGATCTTTTCACACTAAACTGAAACTGCAAGCTGTCTGATCTAAAGGCATGTGAAAGATACTTGATTTCTAATACCAGTAATAAATGTGAGATTTTGAACCAATGAGATTTCACAATAGGCAGAGCTAGCATGAAATACAATGTAAGCCTTCAATAAAATGTTCTGTTAGTCTTTGCTTATCACTGCAGTGGATGTTTATGGCAAAGCCTCCTTACACGGAAGAGCTTTTGTTGTTTTATCATGTTGTTGTGGGTGGATAGAACAAAGCGTTTTTAATGTCTGTGGAATTGCTTAATTTATGGCAAGTTTTTGTAGAAAATAGCCTTGAAACGTCCCTTTGAAGAACTTGAGTTTGTTAGTTTCTAAAGCCATTAGATTCTTCTGCACTGTTCAGATATTTCTGTCCTGCTCTTTCTCTCAGTCTCTTTCATGCTTTGCACAGTCTTGAACACGTCAGGCCGTATCAAATCAAGCTGGAAAAATCATTTGTGGTCATCAGAGCGAATTCAGTAAAGAGGATGGAAGTGAAGATGGTGGTCATGATCTTTGAGTGTTGTTTACACACAAGCCTTGAAAGGCCTCTTGCTCTCTCGCCGTCTCTTCTCTTTCTAGAGCATTAAAGGTGATGTAATAGGTGTGTAATTTTTTGATGCTAAAATCCTTTCTCCTTTCACACTCACTGAGAATTTTAAATGGACCGTTCTCCCCAGAAATGAAAATTCTGTCATTGTTTACTCTCCCTTGTGTTGTTCCAGAGCTGTATGCTGTTACATTTTTGGTGAAACACATATTTCAGAAATTGTTTTGCAGATCTTGCCATGCAAAGACAATTTATAGTGACTTGTGACTGTCAAGCTCCAAAAAAAGGACAAAGAAGATCTTCACTAAAAATAATTTTCACAGATAGCAAGCAATGGGAAAGAAATAGAGAAGCAGAGTGTGCTTCAGAGAGCAGAAGAGAACATTTCTTTTCACCCTTAATCACTGCAACAGTCTCTGATGAAGACAATGAAACAATGAACCAATGTTTCGGTTGCTTGAGTAACCTTCATTGACTGATGAGATGGGGCTCCACTCTGGAACCCAGTCACCTCTGATCTTAAGAGAAAAGGCCAAAGGTCATTCAGGTTTGTGCTGAGGAACCGAGAGCAACCCAAGCATTCAGTGCAGTTCAAGGTTGTTGCCAGAGGAACCCGTTTCCCTCCTTCTGTCCACTGTGCCCAGCTATGACTCAAAATGCTATTCAAAGAGACCAGCCTGGGAGACGGTTGCGTTGAGAAAGAAAACTTTGTCGCGTGACTCATCTGCGCCAGGTCCAGCCAGAGATGGCGCTCCTGGACCACTATAGTGGACATTACCTGGGGGTCACTTGCAGAGCAAATTCATTCGCTGTGCACAGCTTCTACATCAACCTCAGATCAGAACTACTCTTGGAGGAGGTGGCCTGGCCCGCGGCTTTGGCAATGAGAGCTGATGACAGCTTACAGGCTTTGAACGGGAGGCAAGGACAATTCCTCCATAAATGAGCAGCGACCACATGCTTAACCTGGGGAACATCAACGCACGCCCTACCGTCGAGGGTAGTGAGGAATAAATTGCTCAAACATCAACAGTGTAAGGGGCCTTCTACATTCATGCACCTCTGGGAAGAAAGGCACTGGGGCAGAGCATGGCTAAGATGGACCTCTGGAGCCCAGATACCAATCATCCAGCCTTGAGTGATTGGGAGAAGGTGGGAAATTCAACTCAGCCTCTGATTCTGACTGAGCAGCCTCCACGGTGGGTGGCTACTCAGCATCCTCATCGGCTGAAGAAAACGATAGTTCCTGATGCAGCGATCTTATTTTTGTCGGGAGCCTCAAAAGAGACACTGGGTCCACGAACTATGTATTTTACAGTGTCTAATTGCTAAACAAATTCTGATAAAGAAAGTACTTTTATCCAAAACATAAGCAGTATTTAAATCATGTCAAAAAAATAATATGCTTATGAACACACCATGGACACCATAATGAGAGCTTTTATTTTTGTATTTTCCTTTTATTTTATAAGGTGTTTTAACATTTACTAACAGCTTTAGTAATTTGATGTCCTTTGCCCTTTTTAATTGTAAACGTTTTTTCTTTGTTTTATAATTCTATACAGTTTTAATTTATGCATTTTAAATTATGAATATTTTATTTATAGTACGTTTAGTACCTCAACTTAATCTCATTTCAGTTAGACGCCAAAGCAAGATTTCTTATTTTTCAAATTTATTTAAATTTAATTCAGCTTCAATTCAATTGCTGAAAACTATTTTTTTTATAATTTTATAGAATAGTAACGATACCGATTAAAGAATTGCAGTGGAAGCAAATTAGTATTAATCCTGAGTTACAACTGTGACGATCAAATGAATTTGTATGCAATTTCAGTGTTGATGAAGAATAGTAATGACACTTGTTAGAAAATTCTATTCATTTAACCTGTTTATGAGGAGACAAGGATGTATGACCAAGCTGCTTTCCCCATCATTTTCAGTGACAACCAATTACACACCTCATGCACATTCATTGCTCTTCATTTTTCATATAGTTGCACTAAAATGGCTTTGTCATTATCAGGTAGAGATAAAGAGAGAAATAATTAAAGATCGTGTCAGAAATGACTTGCACACAATGTCATAGTTATGATTTCCAAACACTTAAATGGCTTTTTCAAAAGGTCAAGGTACAGCTAGTTAGCATGGTCTAGTTACCCCCTGCTGGTAAATGGTGTAACTGCATTATGTGGACACCACTTCCTTAATATCCGTTCAGAAATCAGTGCTGTATTATGATTATGTAAATTGTTTTTGCAAGGAACATATACTATCATATATTGCCATTGCAGTATTTAATTTTGTAATATTTTGTATGGCATAACCAGTACTGCATATGCTCTCTGCTGCCACCTACTTTACTCCCCGGTACCTCTCTTTCCGATTTGTTCTGCAGTTAACTATAGTCACAGGTTGCTGTCTCAGAGTACTGCAGATATCCGAGTCAGCAGCTGCTGCAGTCATGCCAGGAGAAAATTATACAGGCATAATACAGAGACTGTCTTTAACTAACATACATCCTCTCTCGCAGTCTTAAACACTCCATATGGTGATCATTAACGCTGTGTACTCCAGGGATGATCCTGATGTCTTGATTCGGGTCTTTCAGTGTTGTAATAAACCGTATGAGGACATCAGTCAGTACTCCCTCATGGTCTTTCTCACATGCTGTTTGTACCATTGACAGTTCAGTGAAATTATGACTATTTCATCAGTATCAGGATGCTTTTCTCTTCCACACACATATATATATATATATATATATATATATATATATATATATATATATATATATATATATATATATATATATATATATGTATGTATACATCTCTCTCTCTCTCTCTCTCTCTCTCTCTTTTCATTAGCCACTGGCTGTGCTGCAGCAGGGCTGTTCTCTTTGCTGATGCTGCATTTCTCTCCACATTCATATTCTAATTTCACCGCTGTGCTGCATTTTTCCTTGAAAACTTTATGAAGGTCATTCCTGGATTAGAGTTAAGCCTAAACTGACCTAAAAGCTGTGTTTTAAATCCATAAATGAGTGGAATATAATATAATTTTTATGGTGCTCTGTTTAATTATACACACGCATTCTATAAATTAGATTAGTTATAGTTGTTTTCAAATGACAATCCATTATTATTATTATACAAAATTATTTATATTGAATAATAATGAAATTTCTGGGATTTTAAAACGTTTTATTTTTATTAGCGCTGTCAAACGATTAATTGTGTTTTTGTTCACATAATATATGTATATGTGTATATTGATTACGTATATTTGAATACACACATGGATGTGTATATTTCAGAGAAATGTGCTATATTTATACATTAAATGTTTATAATACAAATTATATAAATACATAAAGACATGTAAATACATGTATATATTTAAAAATATATACTAGATGTGTGTACATAATAATACATAATAAATGCATAGAACGCACATATATATTATTCAAACAAAAACATTTATTTTGTATTATTTGTCGTGTAACAGCACTTGATTGTTATATGAATTATTATTATTATTTTACTTATTTAGAACTGTGTTGGGATGGCCCACTTACAAAACATATGGTCTTACGAACCACCAGTTTCTCAAACATACATTTTTTTTTTTCAAAGCACAAATTAATAATTTTACAACCATTTTGCGCTCATGTTGAAAGCGCTAGCATTCGTAAACCATCACAATGTCATCACAACCTCAGTTAACACACAATTCTCATTATGTGAACATTAGTATGCAAACTACTTCACACATCAGCCAGAATGGGGTTTGCAAAAATAGCTACAGAGTTCTGGGCCTTAGATGCAAAAAAGACAGAGAGCGCTCACATTAGAGGAAGAGTCTCTGCTATTCACTATTGATTGCTAACATGCCTTCTTCTAAAATGTAAATTATGCTCTTTATAGGTATATGATGACGTTTGGTTTTTGTGCAAAGTTTGAATTTCGTAAATTTCTGCTTGATTTCATGCCGTATTTGTGTTTTGGATGCTGTTGTCTGCATCTGGCTTTTTAACAAGCTAATACAGCAGGAGTTCTCTATTCAGTCAGCAAAGTAAATAGCACGATTAAACATGTCCACCAACTTGACCAGCAACGAAGTGGCACTAACCAGCTTGAGTGAGCATTTGTATTCAAGCTGGCATGAGCTTTTTTTTTTTTTTACCAGGGAGCTTTGATTAAATGTGTTTTAGCAATTTATAAAAAAGTACAGGCTTAGTAGAGCTACTGTATGATAGAGAAGTTTGTAGGGAAGTTCAGAAGTTTGGGTCAGTCATGGGAACACATTCATATTTAATGTTCAGTCCCCGTAGGGGAAGAGAACAAATGTGGAGTGTGAGGTTTTGAGGTGGAATTTAAGTAAACCTTAAAATAGCTGGAGCTCAGAAAAAAAGTGCATGTCTCTAGAGATTCTCCACTCTGGCACGGAGAGAACATTCCTAATTCAGACTAGTGACTCACTGCCACTGCTCTGCCATTTCCTGATTTGTTTGTTATTAATTTGTTTAATGAGGATAAACTAATTTCAGACTCTCTCTTTTTGTCTGCTCCTCTCAGATGGCAAGGTGTATGCCCTGGGCGGGATGGGAGCCGACACGACCCCTCAGGCCTCAGTGAGGCTGTATGAGCCGACAAAAGACCAGTGGCTGCCCCTCACTTCTATGCCCACCCCACGCTACGGAGCCTTCTCTTTCCTGCGCGGTAACAAGATCTATGTTCTGGGTAAGCCCTCTTCAAATTGTGTCATAAATCTGAATAATTCGGTTGTTTGTCAGAGACACACTCTTGGTTCCCTAGGAATAATAAGACATGACCAAATAATAAAAAGGGCAGACAGGCAGGAGAGTCTAATGATAAAACTTTAGTTTAGTGTGAAAAAGGATCCACAATTCAAATTCAATAAAAAAAATCCAAACCTAACCTATATTATTTTCATATCATGAACAAGGCTTGCAGTATTTAAAAAAACAACACTTTCTTCCTATAATAACCATACATATTTTGTATAGGCATATATACTACTGTTCAAAAGTTTGGGTTATAAGACTTCTACGTTTTTTTAAAATGTAATTTAATCCTGTGATGCAAAGCTGAATTTTCAGCAGCCATAACTTTTCAGTGTCACATGATCCTTCAGAAATCATTCATATGGGCTGATTTGTAATACTTTGTATTATTAATGTTGACAACAGTCATGCTGCTTAATGTGTATTTTGTGGGAACCATGCAAAAAAAAGAACAGAATTTTTTTTAATTGGATAATTTTTGTAATATTATAAATGTTATTTACTATCACTTTTGATTAATTTAATGTGTCCTTTTTGAATAAAAGTATTATTTCCTAAATTCTTAATTTTTTCTTAAAAAAAAAAAAAAACTGTGCCCAGGCTGTGAAACCGCAGAGTATGTCTATGTATATCATCATCATTTATTATTTTAAAGGAATGGAAATTTGGGTCTTCTCTCTAGAGGTGTTTAGCAGACGGAGTACTAGACTAGCCAATAATTATAATGTAACTTATTTTCCATGTCAGACTGTGTCACATTATTCTCCAGGAGCAGCAGATGTGGTAACAACACCTGGTAATTGTTCATACTGTGCCAGGGCTGATAAGAACCGTGGAGTGGAGTTATTTCTCAGTGGGGGGAAGAGAAATCTGCACTGCAATATGCTGCAGGGATCTGACGCTTTACAGCAGAGCGGTTCAGTTCTTACCTCAGTGTTGGAAATCACAAAGGAGCATTAAATGGAAATCTACACCACAGGTTCCCATGATACACTCTGTCCCATGATAAAGTCTGCCCTTTTAAGAGAGACACAGCCCTTGGCTTCAACTTATTGCCTGTTTTAGGCTGAGCGAAGGAGACGCTGACCATATGTGGCTATTTGTTACTCTGTGTTTTTGTGTGTGTGTGTGTGTGTGAGAGACACTTACTATTTTCAAGAAATGTCTACATGTAAGCATTTACCCCTTACGTACATGTGAATGGAAACATTTAATAAACATTTGACAATTGTATCTCTGTTGCAAATAACATGAATTATTTATTAATTAATTTTGGGGTGCTGCACCAAAGTAACATTTTACAACTTTCCATAAAAAGATAAACTGTTGTATATTTTAAGAGATTTACTGACCTTGGCACACAGTCATGGTTTCTGTTCAGCATGTTAGTCACTCCACATGACTTTGATTTGGCAGCATTTTTTAGCTCCTCCAAAAATATCAACATGCAAGTTCATTCAGTTGATTGTGTGTATATTACAGTTTATTGTTTATTGTTATTTATATGATTAATAGATACAGATTCCAAAAAGATCATGTTACTTTTTAATTCTAGTCATGCCATTTCTTTAAATTAGTTTGATTTTCTTTTAAGATTAGAGTTAATAATTTAAGAACATTTCACATTTAGATAGCTAGGTGAATGATTGTGTGGCTGATATTGCATGACATGACTGATACAAAGCAATTTAGGTTGCTTTGCATAAAAGCCAAATGCGTACATGTAAATGTCTGAGTTTGACGAGCAATTTGGAGTAGTGAGACTGTGTATGTGAGAGTTTGACAGCTGATCAGAGTGTGTTTGTGCCCATGGGTTTGATGAGCATGTGGGGTTGCCAGTATGGGGTCTTGTTTTGCCAGATTTGTCCTCTTTCTAACCTCTCTGCACTGTGAGACATTCTGTTCAGGTCAGACACGAAGATCAGCTGCCCTCTCACTCTTTGAGAAGTCATTAAAACTTTGCCTCCCTACACACACACACACACTCGCGCGCTAATGAGGCCAGAAGATTTTTTTTATATAAGGTGTAGGCTGGACATGGCATGAATGATGGGCAATATCACCCTTCCATGCCAACATGTGATTGATCATCCAGGTGAAGCAGACGTGCCCTCATTACTGTTACACACCTGCACTCACAGTCATTCACAGCAAGTACAACTTCTGTGTTTCAACTGAACTAGTCTTGTTTGGTTTCATTTTACAGCTCAGACTTGTGAATAGAAATGTGGTGAATGTTCTCATATGCTGTTTCAGATTGCTTAAACGTAGATTAAAGTCTGTGTGAAGTTTGCACCCGATTTTACTTCTGTATTTTGACGTACTTCAGAGAGAAACAGAAAACTGAATAAGGAAAATGGAGGACGTGGTTTGTTTGTTTTTCACTGCAAATTGATTGCATGTAGTAAAGTAGGCGACTGAGCGCTGACGGTTGGAGGGGCGTGGTTGATGACGTCAAACTGATGTCATCAGAAAAGACGCATCGAAGGCAATTGAAAAAAAAAATTGGGATTGATTTTCACAGATACATTTAAATATAGATTAAGAGATATACATTTAAATATACATATAAAAAAATAAATATAGCCCATTTTGATTTCACGCAGACTTTAAGGAGAATATGTTTAATCTCCACCAATAAAAAAAAAGGATATATAACTTTATCTTCCATTAATGGTTTTGGGCACTTTCTAAAACCAAACTGTAAAAAGCAAACTTAATTAATTATATGTTTTTCACTCTAAACTCTCATTTTATTTCTTCTTTCTTATCTGGGTTTGATCAAATCTTAAAAAGTTATGAAATTATTAGGAATTGAGATGTGATGTGTTGAGTAAGTGGAATAGGGGAGTAATACAGATTTTCCCTGTACACTCGTGACTCTTCTTCTGCTCCGCTCTGACACAGTTTTGTCTTGATGGTTAGATTTATACTCATTGATTTGACATCACAGGGAATTATTCATTCAGAGTCTCTGTATGCAACCCTAGCTTTTGCTTATATCCCTTCTTGCCTTCTTCATCATCATTCTTTCTTTCTATCTCTGTTTTTCAGTCTCTCTCTCTCTCACTTGTGTTCAAAGGGCTACTGGCCTTTGTGTTGCTTGTCATGCTTTAGATGCAGTTTGACACTGAAGAAAGTTTTGCATTGAGGATCTTTTGCCTGGTGACAGCAGTAAAGTTAAGAAACTTAATTCTGTTATTTGTCAGGCTGCTGGACCACAAATAGAGCGTCGGTAAAATCACATTAAGGCCAAGAATGAGGAATGAGCCTGTATCACAGAATGCTCATTTAGTTTTGATTTACTTTGGGATGCGACCCGCGAGGTCTATCATGAGCGCAGACACTCGATCACACGTCACCCAGATGCACCACGCTGTCTCCCCAAAATAAGATGCCTACTGCGTGTGCTAATATTGTTACCTCTGGTGCGAAAAGGAGAGCGACGTGACCCCATTCGAATGTGAAATAAAACACATTCTCAGAGAAAGTTTAAGGCTGCTTCAAGGTGTTTTCCGCTGGTGTTGTTTTCATGAAGCTGAGTGATTTGTTTTTTTTTTTTTGTTTTTTTTTCTGTGCTGCTACAAAGTGGAATTTCAAATGTAATGTTTCTCAACAGGTCTTGCATTGTTTGGATAAAGACATATGCTTAGGGTGTGAATTATGCAGTGATATTGGGGGGGTCAGAGCATTTGGGGATGTTTTTTTTTTTATCGAATTATGGTGATTTTAAAGTTATTATTAAAGATAATTGTCACCTTATTGTTTGTTTAGAAAGACATTAGAAATAGGAAGCTGAAATATAAGTAGCTTTGGAAATAAATATTTTAATTCAGCGTACAAAAATACAGATAAATAGGGAAATATTTAATTATTTTTAAAAAGGTACTCCAAATGTCCGGAAGGTGGTGACAGATTCCTGTCTTAATAAGTGAATCATTCAATCATTCATTCGATCGATTCGTTCAACAGCTGATTCATTCAGAAATTAAGTTTTTGTCAGTTTCTCAACTTGAAGACTGCATTCTCCGGAGGTCGCATTTGTAGGCTGCATACGTCATAAAGAAGATCTTATTTTAGAATAGTAACGGTTATAAATTTTAATTAAGTGTAAATTGTTGTATTATGCTTATGGCTCATGAATATAATGTTCGGTTCACTGAAATAAACCAGGCTTGATGATGTATGCAGCCTAACAATGCATCTTCCCATTTGACAAACAGCCACTGGCTGTATGTCAAATTTGACTGAATCATTGATTCACTCGATTCATTTAAAAATGTGGATTCATGTGGATTAAACACCGCTGTGTGTTGATCAGTTCTTAGAGGGCTTTGTTTTCACTGGCAAAATTATAAGTGTTTGTCATGTTATCAAATACAACTTTCACGTGCATCTGCTGTCAGACCCCATATAGAATATATGTTGTTATAGGTCAGGCATAAAATTCACTCGGTTTTATGCATTATGTAACAGTTTTTCTGCTCCACTTCTCTATCCAGGGGGCTTGACGTGAAAACAGCTGAAGACCCCCGCTGTAGCATATTCAAGCTCCCTTTGTTTCTTTGTTTTTAAATTCAGATTCGCTGACAGTCAGCGTGTGTTATTCTGCATTGATGTGTGTGTTAGTTTGATGCTGGCTGCACAGTAACGGTCTGTCTTCAAATCAGTCTGGATAGGTTTGGCCCAATACCAGCCGCAATTCACTCAGCTCGATATCTCACCCATACACGTCTCTGCTGAATCCACTCGTGTATTTGCCCATCCCCTTAGCTAATTTCTCACAGTTTTGAGCGTGGAGGCTTTACTGATTGAAGTTGAAAGGCTGAAAGACTTGAAAGAAGTTAATTAGAAGTGTCCAGCAAAGGTCAGTAGAACAAGTCCTCTTAAATGAACTGCTGTTACCTTGCTTTTTATAGAGACACGCTGCCCCTTCCTCAAGATTTTTTCTCTGTCTGGTCCTCTCACAATGTGTTGACTGGATTTCCATTTTCTGGCCTGCTTTCACCATCTCTTCACTCTTCCGCATTGTTCCTTAGACAGGTTCTTTCTCTCCTCCCTTTGTTTTCTCTTGTGTGTGTTTTCCCTGGCTCTCTGTTCTGTCCCAGAGGGCTCTCAGTAATGCCAAAGCTGGGAGGAGATCAGTCGCATTGTGAATGCATAGTGAAGGAAAGAGAACGTGCAAGGGGGAAAGAATAAGAGGGAAAAATGAAGGCGTACCTGGAAACGTGACAGTGTTTCATTCTTTCTGAGCTCTCATACACACCCTAGTTGTAAACTTTACACTGTTTTCCAGGGAGGTTTATGTTCTTGTGCTGTAATATTTGTTGTATAGATCAGTCAATCTCAACTGATTTTGTTTCAGCATCCAGAATAAACAATGGATATACAGCACAGTGGCAACCCAGAGAACCACTGTTTATTGTGCAAAAGTTAAAGAAATGTTACTGAGATCAACATTGAGATTTGTTGGTGTTTGGCAGTATTGATGGTTTTGGTTTCTAAAAGTCTAATAGATCTTGTTCTCAACCAATGATGTTTTTAATCCAGTGTGGTTTGTGTTTCATCTTTTTGTCCTTGTTTTGTTGATGGTTTTTGAGGACGAGGACATGTCCTCTCCATGTTGGCATCTACCTAATTTGTCTTCATTTACTTAGTGACAGATGCTTTAGTACGAAAAATATCAATTCAATTGACCCTTTGCAGGGAGTCTGGTTGACAGGTGATCTGACCAATCATAATGCTGAATCTGCCGTTTTTGTCTGACAAGCAAACCAGTGTAGATTAACTTTGGTGGACTTGTATTTATGTCTTTCCACAGAAAAAACCTTCTGATTTTCATTCATGTTTATGTCACGCTTTAATTAAACATGAAAAGATGATCTGTTCATGTGCTGCAAGGTGCTAGTGATCTGTCTTGATGCATTAAATAACCACAAAATCGTATTTATTGATTGAATTAAATAAAAAATAACTCATTTGAAAACTGATTTACTGTCACGTTTGGCAGCACACAGTTGTCTCTTTGCTCTGAAATGTATTTATTAATACTTGAGAACATGTGTGGCCTGAAAGCAGCATGGCTTGACGGACATCTCAGCAGTAAATTATATAAAATGAGATAAAATTATATAAAATGCTATGAAATGATATGGTATATGGTAAAGTCTCTTTAGGGACTAAGCAGTTGAGAACCACTGTTTTTTAGACTTTATTCACTGTGGATATCAAGTTTCATTTGATGTAGATGTCAAATAAACTGTTATTATTATTATCAAATTATATGTACATTGCATCATATGTTTTTATTGAAAAATCTCAGATTTTTTCGTCCACTGTGACTGTATTTCCAGATTGTTTCATCAGTTGAATGATTTCTCCCCAGATACACAACAGTATGACATGAACTTCCATCCATCACAGCCTCATTTTCATTCTCATCACATTAAATATGCTGTCTGCTGTGACTAATGGATATTACTGTAGCTACACACATACAGAAGCTCAGCTAACAGATTCATTGTGTTACCAATGAGAAGCGCTTATTGTTTCATATTTCTAATCTCAATAATAATAATAAACTCATCAGACATATCCTGTGTATAAAAACAATATAAAAACCTCACATGCTTATACATGACATGCAGAATGAAATAAATAAATTTGATATATAAACGAGATAATAGATGGATAGGCTGAAAAAGTATTTTTGTTTTATTTATTTATTTCTTTTTTAAATGTACACCAATAAACTTTTTTTAAATATAGAACTTTAAAAACAACAAAAATCAAACATATATATATATATAACGCTTTCTTTGGATAAAAACGTCTTCCAAATGCATTGATATAATGAAATAAAGCATTTAGTTTTCTATATAATCATTACCTGTGTGTGTATGTGTTAGTGTCTCCATAAGATGAATCATTTGTGTTGCAGTCAGAAGCGTTATGCATGTTCGAACTCATTCAATCTCATTTGTAAGCATCTGCTAAATGAATGAATGTAAATGAGTTTGTACGTTCAAGCCTGTGTGGCTGTAGGTGTGCTGTTAGAGGCATATATGTGTGTGCAAGCATGTGTGTGTGTGTGTGTGTGTGTTGTGTGTTAGAGACCCAATAATGGAATAGGCTGTCAGCTTGTCTGAGGAGACCAAAGCGTTGTCAGTGAGCCGTGACATGTGGTAATCGCACACACACTGACTCCCAGCAGGGACAGACGTAACACACTGACTGAGTCCTATCAGAGAACTACCACACACACACACACACACACACACATGTACACTTCACCTTAATCTCCAGCTCTCTTCTCGTTTCCTCTCCTACAGGTGGGCGTCAAGGCAAGCTGCCAGTGACCGCATTCGAGGCCTTCGACCTTGAGATGAAGAGCTGGACGCGGTACCCGTGCATCCCCAGCCGCAGAGCGTTCTCCTCGTGCGCTGCCAGCGACAGTGCGTTTTTCAGCCTGGGGGGTCTTCAGCAGCCTGGACCCCACAACTTTTACTCCAGACCTCACTTCGTCTCCACTGTAGAGGAATTTGATTGTGAGCAGGGTGAGTACTTCCTCTCTTCCTCTCAATGTGACCATTAGTATGTCAGATTATGTCAGATATGGATGGAGTAATAAATATAAGTAGTACAAAAGGATGTTTAAAAAAGCTTTGCCAGAGTTGGTCATTAAACTACATTACCGTTTAAAAGTCTGTAAGAAATAATACACTTGTCTAATGTACCAAGGCTGCATTTGTTTGAGATACTGAGACATGGTGTCAAATATGTTTATGTTTCAGAAGTAATGTTTTTAGATGCGTATATTTAATTTCTTTCTTTGATGCAAAGCTTCAGAATCATTATTCCAGACTTTATTGTAGCATTTGGACCAATCAGACACACAACTTTTCATTAGATTTAACAAATAAATTATTCATTAGATTAATTTGTTATCACAGACCCCTAACCCAACACCAGACTCGTTGCTTATATGTCTGTAAACAACCTCTAGACCCCTGGTTACCATGGTAACCAGGACACCTCAGCCAAATCAGATAAACCTACAACCTAAAAGTATGTATCTCCCTCCTTATTTAATTCTCTTTAAAACAGACTGCTATAGGAAATTACTCCATTCATTAGTTCATAGACAAATTTGTCTATGACTTTCCTATTATGCATATCCCAGGCCATTTTGTACGTTGTTACTGTTCTAGTATATTGTCTTTTGTGTTGTATACTCTTCATGATAGATCACTAGTTAATATCACCTTACTTATACCATATTTGGTCTCTATCACTTCGTCTTCAGATGACCTAATTGACAGTGTATATTATATGTTGATATCTGTGCAACATATTAGTGTTCTAAGAATCTTTACTAGTTTGTATATCAACCTCTGATCCAGTTTAATATGCAAACTACCATGCGTGAAGACAAAGAGTCATAAACGTCCCCTCTAAAAGGGAAAGTCACTATTGGGTTTTTGACCCCCACAGAGTTCAAAAGGCATTACTTCAGTGACCCACCTTACTCTTTTTGGTCACTCATCTCTCATCTTGTCTTCTGCTAACTAGTCCTAGATACGGTGCGATCAGGCCTTTAATCCCTCTTTTGACCCAGAAGAATGTGATTGCATGTCCAAAACCTTAAACTATAAAGACTTTCATCCGAGACTGCATCCGGACACTCGTCAAAGACCAAGGCAATGCGAGTAGCTTCCATTAAACTAATCAAAACAGAGGTTTAGTATAAGCTATAGACCCCTTTATAGACGCCTCTGATGGTTTTACTCAGGTGGTAAACTGATTTTTATCATAGCTTCATTGTCTGGTTTTCCTGATGATCATCCATCAAATGGTATGTCGCTGGTATGGCTGTAATGCTTTTAATGTGTGTAATTTAATTCCTCAAAACTATGACATCAAATAACCTAAGATTTAGAAAAATACCAAGTAAAGACATTATTACTGTGGCAAGTCAGTATATTTATTTTATTTCCATATCTTTGACCAAGCTAAGAACAGGTCTACAGTCCACAGCAATATATTTCCATCAGTGATGAATCTGTCATGAAATCACGAAACATGAAAGTGGTGCTTAAAGCAGTCTTGACAACATTGTGGTCTCTTTTACATGACTTCCTATCACTTTTGCTCTGATGCTGTGGTTGAAACCTCTCTGACAGCTCAGCTTCAATCTCTTCAGCCTCACCATGTGACAGACGGGAGAAAGATTGATGTGTTGTGTTCACTGTACATACAGCATGGGTAGGGGGGAAATATATTTGATTCTCTCTCACTCTCTCTCTGTTCACTGGTATACAACATGTTTAATACCACCTATAAGGTCCTCGTGGAAACTGCTTTGTCAGTCCTCTGGCCTTATAAAATGCATATATATTTTTAATCCATTTCTTGTGTTGGGGGAAGTCAACAGGGGCACACAGAATATTTATTCACTTTCCTGTGAGGGCAGGAAGCATTATTCAGTCGTTGTGCACAGAATCCAGCAATATCAGCTTTACTTTATGCCAGTAGCCATTTTAAGAGAGTTTATGAGTCATTTAAAATGTCCTGGTGCTGTGAATAAAACAACGGCCTGTGGATATAGAATTTAAGTTGATATTTATGACATAGTAACTTGCCAAAAGGATCTGATTTAAATCTGAGGAAAAACATCATGTCATATTCATTCATGTCATTGAAAGCATTGATTTAGAACTCACACTGATTTAATATTCACATTGATCTAACAAAAACAATTCTGAGGCCACAAATATGAGCTACAGAATGTATATTAGGGTTTAGGATTTTGAAAGATTTCACTAAAATTAATATGCTAATAAAATAATTTCTACTATTTGTTGATGTAGTCATTACTTTGTAATATGAGTCATTTATAGAAATATAAAAATATGGGCTTCAAAATCTAATATAGGTTGTAAGATTTTAAATAGTTTCGCTGAAAATATTGTGCTGATGATAAAATTAGTAATATTATCATTAGAATTATTATTACTAGTGGTATTTTAGTATTAAGTTATTCTATTATTATAAAAATAGAATATTTTATTATATTTTTATGTCAGTTTTCCCGTGATGCTAATATAATCTTTAATCCTTTTAATTATTTCTGTTAACTTTTTAATTAATTTGTTCATTCATTCATTCATTCATTCATTTTATTACTTTATATATATATTTTTAAATCAGTCTTAAAATAATTATAAATACATAAAATAAAAATACATTTTAAATATGCAAAATGGAAGCATTTTTACTAATGCTCTCAGACATTTGGTCCCCACTGTGTGCGCTCCTCTGTGTTGGCTTTCTCTCAGTGTTTTCCAGCCTTGTTGGCATTTAATTAATCTGTAGTTCTGTTATGTTTGAACCTTTTTGCCTCATCCCAGGAGTACCACTCAAGGAGCTTTTAATTGCGCTAACAAAAATAAGAGTGTTCTCTCATCTTCATGTAAATAGCTAAACCCCAACGGGCCACCGGCCCTTATCACAAAGATACGTGCTATTGACTTTTTCATCTTCTGTCACTTTCCATTCGTATTCCCTTTGCGTTTGCAAGCGTTTATATGTGTGCACGTATTTGTCAAACTCCTGGGCAATTCTCCAACACAGAATAAAGTCTGATCGGTCCTCCTGATATAAGGGTCATTCTCTCCGACCTCTTAAATTATATACCTGCCTACCTATATATTAAACCTCTGCTACACGAATGTCTCTATCCATTGCACTCAGCCAAAGGGACAAACAGAGAAGGATAGAAGGGGAAAAAATCAATAAGTAAAGATGATTAAACAACAAGTCACCTTTGTGGATCCTATGTGTTTTTTAGTGAGTTATAAAGCTTTTTACATTATAAAAGGAGCTGGACGGGTAAAAAAAGATCTTTTTTTTTGTATTTTGTAAGTACATGAGCGGGACAGGTTGTAACCTGCTCAGTTTTATCTTTTTATCAGATGCATTTGCATTTAAATGCTGCTGTTGTGTGCTCAGAGTCTTTGAGCTCTAAGTGTGTGAAATAAAGTGTGTGTGTGTTTGTGTGCTCAGGCCTATAGACGTTGGTGTACGGTTAATGGAGGCTAGCGCGAGTCCTCCTTGTGTAAGTGGCAATCACTAATTCCATTATCACTTTACCTATTACTGTAGAGGCCGTAGAGAAATGGCGCCCAGTGTAATTACCAGCCCACGTTTACAGGCCATATCCTCAATTACACATTACTGCTCTCTAATCTCCCCATTCAACACACATAGGACTACATGCGTGTGCTTGTGAGTATTCATGAGTCGTCCTGCATTACAATGCAGATGGAAAAGTCTGATGCATTGTATATTGCAGCACTGAAATCGCTGTAATCTTTACATTTTATTTGTAAAGGGACAATGTGTAGTCGACCAGTCATTAATGCAAAATAATAATTAAGAAAACAAACATGACGAGTTTATTTAAAGCCAATCTAACGCCTACAATCTAACGGTGGACCCAGATCATTGTCAGACGTAATGGAAATATAAAACTTTGAAACGACATGGTGGTAAGCGATTGAAGACAAAATTTTAATTTTGGGTTGGAGTAACACAATCAAATATAGTTCATTATATATTTAGTTGGACTACTTCCATGCAGTACATTAAACACAAAATTTGTTGCTCAAATATAGAAGACTTTAAGTATAGCCTACAAATTGCAGGGTGTTTTTATTAAGTAAATAAATATGCAATTTGTAGTAGATGTAGCATGTATGTCAAATACATGTTAGTATATTTCTTTTTCACTAGGGGTTTTAGTATTATTCATATGCTCCTTAAATATTGCTATTGTATATAATATTTATATTACTAAGCTTTTTATTTAATATTTTATATGAAATTTTATTTGTTTATTATATATTTATATAAGTTATTAAAGTAATTTAATGTTGTTGTTTTTTTAAATTCATTTTTAATTTTTGTTTAAATTTAATGTATTTCCGTACCAAAAAATTGTAGTAGTTTCAGGTAACAATAACATCACAGAATGCAGTTTAAGACTTAATTTGTTGACGTGATTCTGATTCTGGCCTTTCCACCTGTAATTTTTGTCTTTCCTTTGCCTGTAGCAGATGTGTTCAATTACGAGCGCCGGATAAAGTATGATTTCTCTGGGTAGTCTATGGTGGAACTTCAGTGCAGGTCTGGGTCTGACAGGAATCTCTCCCTCAAGCATCCTCAGAGCAACACCAGATAAAAGAGCGAGCAGAGACTTGTTAGAGAGGAATCATTAGTATGAGCGTCTTCTCTCTGCTCTCCTCTCTAGCACAGAGAACCTTCCTTTTTTATTACTTCATTATAATCGGTTATTTAGTATATTGTTCATCACTGAATTCCTTTGCTTTAAACCTTTCCTTTAAACTTCCCCGAGCATTGGCTTTCTAATCGCTTACCCTTATCGTATTCAACTCCTTTTGTTCATTCAAAAATAAAACATTTACATAATTAAATTCAGGAAGCTTTTCCGTGCAATTAAATAACTGTAAGCCTTCTCAGCAAAAATAAATAGTCTGAATGGATTTGGTCTAGTAGTCTTTTTGTCCAAATTAATTTAGTTATGCCAACTAAATGTGGTGGAAATGAGAAGAGCTGAGCACACCACACCACTGCCTGCGTTTCTCTGATGAATCACTTTGCTTTTACACATTTTTAATACTTGTCTACAGTTTTTGGCTTTTTACCATTAATTTGCTTTTATTGAGGATATATTGAGGATACTGTTTTTCACAGTTGCGACTGTATTTCTCGCAATTCTGACTTTATGACCCCAATTGCAAGTTTATGTCTCACATTTCTGAGAACAAAAGTCATGTGTCATGCAATTCTGAGAAAAAAAGTCGAAATTGTAAAATAAAATGTCGCAACAAGCTTTTTTAATTTTTGATTCGGTGCCAGAAACAGGCTTCCATAAAATGGTGATTTAATACACTGGTCACACAGCCCTTGGCTTGGAATTTACATTGATTGCTTGTTTTAAAATATGGCCGAATTGTGTAGTTATACCTAATTTTTTAAGTGTTCTTGGGGTTTTTGTCACTTTTCTGTCTTTACCTAACACGTTTTTCTTCTCTTAATTTGTCTTTTCCTTTTATCTCACTTGTTGACTTTGGATTCAGTGTTTTTTTGCTGAAAACGTCTGTTTGTTTGGCTCTTTTCTCTCCATGTGGCTTCCAAATCTCCTCAAGCCTTCTCAATCTCACAAGTGTCTTCGACCCCTACAGCTCTGCACTGTGCTCTTCTGATGGTCCCATTTTAGCTTCAAGCCAGTTTATCACACATTACACAGGATAGCATATTCTTCATCTTTGTCTTGGATGGTTTATAGACTGAGGCTATGCTTGCAGTGTACACAGATGGTTTTCCTGGCATATCTTTTTCAAACATTCAAAAGCGTTTTTGCTGTGAATTCCACCCGGATGCAAACAGAATAATGCAATATGTATGACAGTTATTGCATGTTCAGTCTGTTGGGATTTGTCAGACTGCATTATGAACTGACTTTACAAATGGCATTTTAGTTTGATATCAAAGCGAATCTTATTGTGAAGAGCTGTTGAACTTTGAAGTTTCTCACTGTTTGCCCTACGGCTTTAATTAACAAACAAAATGATCTTTAAAGGCATAGTTCTTTCTAAAATAAAGCTCCCGTATTGCAAGCTGTGTGATTTGCTGTCTTCAGCAGAACTCAAGAAATGAAGAAGAAATGTCAAAGAATGAACTGTGCGGTTTTTTATGTATAATAAGAGTGAAAAGGGACCTGGCATGTCAAACTACAAAATAACAGCATAACATCAAGAAAAAGACTTACATTATGGTGTGTTTTCATTCACATAATCCATGCAGTATTTGAATGGAGGGCAACATTTTCAATCAATTATGAATGAAATTGAGGTGTGTTTAAACACATGGACCACATTAATGAGATGTTGCTTCTATATATTCAACAATCCAGTTACCCATTCACTTTCATTGTATGTAAAAGTATGGCGAGGACATTTTTCAAAAGCTCTACACTGAAGAAGCAGAGTCATATGGGTTTGCAAGGAAATGGAGGTTAGGAAATAAAGACGCAATTTTAACTGTCCCGTTAAATTTTTAGAGTGGTACATTAAATCTAAGTTGCACATAGAGCCAAATATTGTAGCGCTTTAGCACATTAACATTTTATAACATGTCAAATCAATTAAGCAAATTTTTGCAGAATAATCGCTGAGGATCGTCTGATTATCCTCTGGCCAGCTCCTTTGTCCATCTGCCAGTATTTATGAGTTGAGCTGACTCTCTCGCAGTTGCTCTTTATCTCTCTGTCTGTCAGAGCTAAGTGAGAGTGCTCGCAAAGAGCCTTTGACATTTGAGAAGAATCACAGCATAATCAAACACCTTCCACGCTCTTTGTGCCTGTTTGTCTCTTCTTCTTTTCCTGTCCCATTTTTTTTTCAGATTTTCCCTTTCTGTCACTCATTGTCTCATTGCGTCCTCCTCTGCTGTCACCTTTAATACTTTCATCTCATTTCTTTATTTGTTTTTTGCTTATGTTTGAAACATTGTTTTCTTGGTCAGTCTCTTTTAGCGTCATGCAAACATAATACAACCAATCATCCCTATTAAGACATGCATTACCGTGCTGTTATAGAGATGATTCATCTTCCATAATTGCACAAATGCAAATCAATTGTTGTAGAAAAGACATTCAGCTCGCTTTAAATAGAGATTTTTATGTATATCTGTAACATTGTGGCATGACATTTAGCTCTTGGCTACAGTTTTACATAAATATACATCAAAAGCATCCAGTCATTCTGAAGAGAAGTGCTTCTGTGAATACATTCACTCGGTGCTGTCACAGACATAGATGATTTTTTAATGATAGTGTAAACTATTATTTCAGTTCCAATCAACATCAAGAGGGTTGAGAAAAAACGAAAGTAGATACACAATGACTGTCAGAATTCACCCTCCCAGTACAGCATATGTCATAAATCATACTGCCAGCAATGAACACTGAGAATGAGTAATTGAATTACAGGGCTAAATGTGTCCAGTGAGCAAATGTCTGAGTGGCTGAGATTGCTCTGTCATATCACTGGGTACTGTAGTCGCATCCTTTACTGTATGAATATCATCCTGTAAAGCCCTGTGGCCAATCTAACTCTCATTGTGAAACCATCCACTAAACCAAATGAAAGCCTCTACTTATTTTTTGTTTTAAACGAAGAGCCAGTACAAGGGACTCCTTGTATCTTTTAGGTGCTTTCTGATTGGTCAGCACAACATTTACACTTCAAAATCCATTTGCTAAGAAATGAAAATGCATACTGTGTAACGCGTATGCATATTAATATCTTGTTTCTACTATGAAAGCATACTAGAAGCTGCAAAAATGGATTGTTCTTAAATTTTGAACTGCCTGCATATAAGCAATATAATCATGGGCTGCGTCCACAATTGCATACTCTCTGAGTAGATTCTTTTGAATCTGTGTAGTATGAATTTAATCTAGCCATACTGTAGTTGTCATGTTGTCGTTGTCATGAGACCTAGCAGCGCCAGTTTGTCACTTCACTTCCATTCAAAACTCCTCTCCTGTGGCCTCATGGGATTGTAAAGTGTCCGCTGGATGTACCTTTCAGAATCTGACGTGGAGTAGTAGATCTTCTCAGAACTTTTTGTATACTGTTTTATGAATGCTGTGAATTCAAGTAGAGTACTGTCTTCAGATACTGTTTTTCACATATAGTAGGGTTGTATACAATTGCAGTCTAAGCAGGACAGATGCTATTATTACTAAACACCAGAAGAACTGCAGTTAAAAGTACAAATGAACAGCTGGCGTTTGTTTTATTTATTCTATTATTATTTATTTATTTATTTGTACAAAATCTCTTATCTAGTTGGTTACGGCACATGAATAATAATAATAATAAAAAAGCTATTTTATTCTTAAAAACTGGCGATTTTAGATACTTACCTGCAAATCTACCTGAAAAAACTATGCGCAAGTGCACCCATTGCAAAAGCTGCTTTAAATGCAAAGGATGGTCACACCAAATGTTGATTTAATTTAGTTAATAGAAGTTAACTGATAAAGAAAATCTATTTATGACATTATTTTAGACAGCGTCTTCGATTTACACAAGTGCATGAAATTGTTTAATAGTAATGTGATTTTGCAGGTAGGTTTCTTGAAGCATCCTGGGGACGTTGCACCAGTTCTTCTGGATTTAGTCTGGTTTTGTTCTGTTTTATCATGTCATTTCTAGACAGACTGGATGATGATGATGATGAGATCAGATATCTTTTAGGAAGGACTGGCTTTCAGACTCCTTGTGCAAACGAAAATCTCACTGGATTTTATATATAAATGGTTATTCTATAATTGTGGGTACATTTGGTGTCCAAAGTCTTTTTTTAAAAATAGTTTATTTTTTATTATTTTCATTTATTATTCAGAATTGTTTTGTACTTTTCTTTTGCCAACATTTTATTTTATTTATAAAAGTCATGTTTTCATTAGTCATGTGTTCTTAGCATTTATGCCAGGAAGCCATTTAAAAAAATTAATAAAATAAAACTCTTAACTCTGTTACACTATTGTCAGCATTGTTACTCTTCCTTGGTAGCAGAGTTTGTGATTTATAGACTTCGGACACCAAATGTAGCATAATTATAGAATCTATATATATATATATATATATATATATATATATATATATATATATATATATATATATATATATATATATATATATATTTACTTTAATTGCAATTTATGCACCTGGAGGCAATTTAGAAATTGAAGATTTTTTCAAGCAGACCTCAGAAATCTACGATATGACCTTTTTAATGAAAGTGTCATCTCTTTGATATGGTTAGTTTAGCTTCACACAAGAAAATCTGCAGTGGATGTTGTTGAAGACATAAAAGCACACATCCTCTCACATTGGTTGTGAACAGACTCATTACCTCAGCCTCTCTGTGCTGTGCCGTACAGGCAGAGTGTGTTCACTCATTAGGCGTGACGGCTGCTATTGTCAGCTTGTGTTCTCAGGGCTTTTGTACATGAATGAGTGTGGTGTTAGCAACAATTGCTGGATCCCTCATCCTTATTCACTGTAACAGCATGCAGAAAGGGGTCTGTGTGCACCACCAGTGCAGGGTTTAATTCAAACTTCCTCCCTAAAGGTTTTCAAGGTATCATAAAAACACAGTGTTTTTCACTGTGTGAGTCCTAGTTGCTGTTGCCCTGCTGTCACATGTCTCACTCCTCCTCTCTCGCTTTATCTTTCGTTCTCAGACTGACCTTACACATTCCACTCCTGTCATTTCTCCTTAATTTAAACTTTTCTCTCCTGCCTCACAATGGGCCATCTGGACCAGCAGCTCTGATATCACAAACTCCACATGTGCTCCTCTGCAGCATCACACTGACTGATATAGTGCACAGCTCTCGTGGATTAGCCCATCGATCTGCTCTAATCAATCCCACAGTGCTTCTCTACCCTTGAGAGTGTGCAGGGGAGTATCAGAGATTTGTCTGGGTGTGGATATGAGATTCACAGTGGAGATCAAATTGCCACATTCATTTTATTGTGCTTGCTTTGATATGTTTGAATGTTGAGCAGTACAGTATAAAGCACAATTTCGGCACTAGTAGAGGTGTCCAAAGATTTGAAATGGGGAAGTTTAATGTGAATTCAACCTAATATATTTAAAAAAGCAAGCGAGCATAAGGATGAAGTGTTGTTTTTGTTAAACATATATGAAAAGACAATTTTGAATCTGTAGATTTCAGTTTCTATTTCAAATCATCACTGAAATTAAAAAAGTAATAATAATAGTAATTCTTGCTTGCAGAACCTGACCTGCAGAGCACTATTAAATGCACTGGTTAACATAGAAACCCATGAAAGCATACTTACAATTTCATATGTATATTAACCGTTGTTATGTGAATGTTAACCATAATAGTTTTAATGCTATTTGAGTGTTTATGAGATTTTGGTATTTCCTCATAATTCAATGGGGGTTGGTTTTGTAATCTTGCCAAGTGAATTGACTTTTCTTGAAAGAGGCTTTGGTTGAAGCACTTTAAAGTGTCTCGATTAAAATACATGAAGGAAATTTGTAGACGGCCAGTGAGAAAAACATCTGTAGATTGAAAAAACTTTTTTTTTTTTCCCACCAAGTGTAGATCAGACGAGGGGTATGTGCTTGTGTGCGCATGTGTGAGAGTAATAGAAAGAGAAGAGATGATTGATTTGTGGGCTTTAAATAAACACAGGGTCTCATCTCCAGCTGGGTCGTTGTTCTGAGCCTGCAGAACTGTCAATCATACAACACCTCCTGCTCTTTAGCTACAGAGAGAAGCGCAGCTGTGTGCATGTCTGGTTCAATAGCAAGCGACAGGTCGACAGACAGGCAGACAGGCAGACAGACAGACAGACAAGCAGACAGACAGACAGACAGACAAACGGACAGGCAGAAAGACAGACAGGCAGACAAGCAGACAGCAATTCCAAAGCAGCAGTTCAAAGGAAAAGTGCAGTGCTTTGTAGACTTTGCTCTGATATGTGACTCCTCCTTTCTTATTTACCACTCTCTAAATGAAGACTACCTTATATTATGATAACTAATTAGTGGACTGCAGTCCAGATTTGGTTCAAGATGCCATGAAAATATGCTAATTTAAAGGGATAGTTCACCCCAAAATCAATTTGACACTATGATTCACTTACCCTCAAGCCCTTCTAGTTGTATATGACTTTCTTCTCTCAGACAAATATAACCAGATCTTTATAAAACTAACCTATACATCTTCAGGGGGTTATCACACGTCCTCTGAAGCAGATCATTTTAGGTAAACTTTTTGTTTTAGGATTTGTTTAAGGAAAGTATTCATACTAAAACGTTTTTGGTCCACATTTACTAATAGTTTGCATCATCAAAATATTACTGTCAGGATTTACTATAAACGTGCAGTGACGAGTTGCATGAGTTTCTCTTTTAGACACAACATTTATGGGAGGATATTATTCAAATGAATCACAAAATGTGATTTACTAATGCTTGCGCTCTTCAAGTTGATATTGATATTTATACCATTATTTAAACCATGTGCTAATTTTCGTAGATTGCGCTGGTCATTACAGGATATGATCTGGTTGGGTCTGTGTTCTCTTTAATAAATCACAAGCAAAATTTCCTCTGCCATCTGCAATTTTAATCAAATTTCACTCTGTTTACCACAGACTTAGATTAATTTATACTTCAGTTTAAAATTCACAATACCCAACGCATTATCTATGAAGTTAACTAAAAGTATTTACCATTATATCTTATTTTACTTAATATGGTTGCATGAATATATTTTTAAAAAATTACATTTGACCTCTTACAATAAATAAAGGAGGGAAATTTATAGATTTAGATGTGATCAGATACAGTCTGGAAGGTTTCCTTGACCTAACTGTCCCAATTAAAAATAAATGAATCTGAGAATGAAATGTGATCTCCAGAGAGAAGCCACCATCACTGTAAATGCATGCTACATAAACCATCAGATCTGAGCATGTCTCAGTGATTTAGAGTTTCAGGGGGTTATCTGTGACCTCTAACCCTAATTCATCTCCATTTTCATCTCATACACGTTGAGAGAGCGAGACAAACACTCAAACTCATGTCAGCGTGAAGCCACTGGCAATTTCAACCAATTTATCTCGTGGTTTCAGAAGGGGCAGCAGGGGGTGAAAATTGTTCCTCTTTTCTTGCCTCCATCCAAATCTTTTCTTCTCTGTACTGCTCTCTTGTTCTCCTTCTGGCATGCTGTAATCTCATACAATGAGCTTACCTGTACCTTTCTCACTTCTAAAAACAGTTTGACCGGTCACACTGGGGGCCGCCACACTTCATTAACTGCCGCATTTCGCCTTGCTGTGTGTGTGTGTGTGTGTGAAGGCAGAGAAAGACAGACAGGTTTAGAGAGCTTTAATCTTTTGCTTGCTTTCTCTGTATTTCTCAGCACATCAGTTTTGTTAGAGAGGACGTGCTTAAATGCAGAGCTTCATTATCAGAGGTGACAATTCAAGACAATAGCAATTTTGATTTGACAGTTGGCAGGAAGCAATGTATTATTAATATTTGAATCCCTGTAGAGTCCTGCTGTTGTACAAAGTACTGAATCATATTATATATTCTAGTATAATTATATAGGAAACATTCACATTAACATAAATGTCCACAAAATGCATAAGCCACCACACAAAGTAAAGAACCACCACTGATGATGTTATTAGTATTAATGTGTTTTCCCTCTGGTCTGCTTATAATGATAGTCAAGTTTTTTTTTGCTACAAAATGGTCATAATTTAGATTGTTTTACTCACTTTCTCTGAAACTTCTCTGAATTATACAGGCTGTTTTGTGCTGTTATACCATTAATATATATATAAATCTTTAAATGTGTTGTACAAGGGAATGATCTGTTATATGTTATATACTGTATATGAAACTGAAACACTGGCCAATTTAGTTTCATGGCCAAAAGGAGGCCCTACACCATACTCATGGACTATTGTGGTCTAAAACCAGGCGTTTTAGTTTCATTGTTCAACCCATTTTGTTTGTTTGAACAAAATGGTTGACTAAAAAAATTCAATTTGGCTCACCTGTTTTTTCTTAAATGAAGCAGCGTGTTTAAAAGAATTGACTATGAATCACTTTGTTTGATTGAATGGTTTAATTAACCCGCTGGATCAAATTCTTTTTTAATTTTTAACCATTTAAAATGTTAACCATTTTACAGTATTCTGTAGAGTAACTCTTTTCCTGTAAAACTATCAAGGACAATTCAGTTGCTAATAACCCTATTAAAGAGTCAAAAAGTGCTGAAAGATATTCATTTTTCAGACAGATTTCAGAGCAGCTCCTCAGATTGTGGCATCATTCAGAACAAGGTTGGGTTACAGCGGAGTATTTTTTATCTTTATGAGGAGCACATCACCTTGATACCTTGAGCAAGAGGGCTATTAAGTTCAATAAGGACAAGTTTGAGTGTGCGGGTGGGGATACAGTGGCCTATAGAGTATTTATAACGGATTGCATTGCTTTTCTGTAGGCCAAAAGTAGGGCAAATGAATTGAAATTTGGGATGAATTGAAAAAGGCTAGTTTGGAGATCTCAAGTTAAAAGAGATGGCAGGTGGGCTGAAGGTTACAACAAAGAAAGAAGTAGAAGCGAACAGATTTTAAAGTGACCTTTAAAAAAAAAAAAATCAGAGGACTCAAAAGTGAGTGAAGACGTTGTATGTGGGAACATCTAAGAAAACTGAGTTCAAAAATGTTCTCCTAGGCAGGTGGTGTCATGCAGGCAGACTGCTTGTTTCTTTTATTGCAATCATTATGGTAACTTATGGTTTCCATGTCAACTTGGCCGGTTCCCACATGCTGACAAATGACCACGAACAACATCTGAATAAATTTTATTGACCCAGAGACATATGCTTGGGTTTTATATTGATCTATAAAGATCTAGGAGACCAAGGAGGTCTATAATAGCTGGAGGAAACTCAACATACATGTATTCGTACAGACCTTGGTTCGCTGCATGCAGCCTTACAACGAATACAGGCCATTTTAAATACTTTAATAATAATGCATCACTGCATAATGGTCTGCTTTTATTTGTTTGATACATAGTGCGATACGTAGCGCTTTTAAATAAAACAGATAGGATGTCGCTTTCTGCCATTTCAGTTTCCTTTCTGTGAACAAATTAAGCATATAACAAAAATGAACTGAAATTAAATGAAGCATATATATGGCTATGTTATCTGTCGCCGTTTTTTTCCCCCATCTAATCTGTTAACTAAATAAAATATATTTAAAGAATTTATTCCTTGTATGTATATGTACTGTGCATTATATGTGACATTATAATGTAATATAATATTTTGTGTTTTCAAATCTAGGTGGGAAAAAAATGTTATTGGTATTAGGCTACTGTCTGTTCAAAATTAACGAAAAGAAATCATAGTAGTTGTTGATTTTTTTCCCTGTTGTACCAAAATCATTGAACCGTGACCCCTCTCCCAAAGTACGTACCGAACCACAACAACTGTGTCCCACCCCTAATATATATATATATATATACTACTATGCAAAATCTTAGGTCATTAGTGTTTTCACCAACAACAAAAACAGTTTTGCCTTATATTTCTATCTTTTGCTGTATTGTGTCAGCAGGAAATATAGGAGTAATATAAGTATAAGCATGTACAAGGAATCTGACAGCAGCCGGTGCTCCACACAGATATCTGATCTGAACATTTAGTCCATCTGACTTTATATGAAGAAACTATGGCAATGTCTCCTAGACACTTGAAGAAACTGAAGGTAAAAGACCTTTTTTGTTGCTCTTGGTAAAAATACTGACCTAAGAATTTTGAACTGTATATATATATATATATATATATATATATATATATATATATATATATATATATATATATAATATTTTATAAGATGTCATACCCATGGACCACTGGCTGAACTTGTAATGCAAAAACCACACAAACTGGTAAACTCTTTGTATTTGTCATATTATTTAATGGACTGTTTGGAAACAAATCCATTGTAATGGCAAACTCTCTCATGGAATAAGAAAGCTATTATAATATGATATTGATATTATAATTTTTATATTTTGTTGTTTTGTTTTAAATATGCCTGTAGTTTCTCATTTTGTTTAATTTTTGTACTTAACAGTGCAAAATTATCTAAATGCAAATTATCTGCTGCTCCCAGCCCCCTTTTCCAGAATAACACTGTTCGTTCACAGCTCACACCTCAGATATTCAGAACTGCCAAAAAACATCTGTTTGGTTTGGAATTAATTATTATTTCTATCATGCTGAAATCAAGTTCGGTTGAACTTCTGACACACGGTTTTCTGAGCGCAAACAAAACGGCTGTAACTCGGCTTGTGGGTGCTAAACTAGGTTCTCCTTCATGTCTTATTGTGTTTAAATTGTCAGATACATTTAGTTTATGCTAAAAACTCATGTAAGTTACAAAACCAGCAAGTTATGTCTTTGAAGGTAAACAGCTGGGAATGAAATCACATGTTTATATTGTATCTGTGTGGCTGCAGCTAATGTACAGTAACAAAACAACTGAGGCTGGGACTCTAGCGATCTGTTTTCTGGGTTTTGGTTTTACCAACAATATCTCTGGTGCGATCTTGACGTCTTCGACCTTTGTGTGTTTTTCACCTGTGTGCAGGTGTGTGGTTGAAGGCCACGCGGAGCTGTCGCATGAGAGAGAAGCGGGCGGACTTCGTAGCTGGCTGTCTCGGTGGACGGGTCATCGCTGCTGGGGGACTCGGTAAGTGACTGGCCTTGTTGAATAGATTATGCAAATAGGATCTACTGAGCTTAGAAAACCAGGAGAGAAATCTACAAAGCGCAGTGCAAAGACTGTCATTTTTCCGAACAACCCGCGGCAGAAACGGCCTCATAATAAAATGCCATATCAAGCAAATGGATTCATTATGCCAGGTCTTTATGTGCAGCCATGAGTAAGTACTGTGCACTAATGTCACCTAGCAACAAGAATCCACCTCACAGTGTACCTTCTGCAACCATTACAGGCCACATCTCAACAACTTTACCTACTATGCCATCTACCTTCAGGAAGCGATCGGTATAACTTGCATTGATTTCGTAGTTTGATCAACATTCCCTTATGCGTTTGTTTCAACTTAGTTTTAATTGGAAAGTCAAAGAATCACACTTAGCCTCATTATGGAACAATGAATCACTCAAACGAAATGATTTGCTCATTTGGGTCTTTGCGCTCTAGTGAAATCGGTCTGAAATACTGCCTTATTTTTTTTTTCCAGTCTGTTTTGTCTGTGGCTGCATTACTAGAGGAAGAGAGATTTCTTCAATAAATGTCAGCTCAAAGAGTGGGCGAGAAATTCTGCATCTTCCCAAAAAATGATATTTAGGGCAGAGCGTTGCAGATTAAACATGGCACATTTTTATTTCATCTTTTCCTATGTCTAGAAATAGACAGAATTTCAGGCATCACAGCAGCCGATGGAGGATTGTGTGTATGTGTGTGAGCATGAGAGCGTCACACTACTTCATCCCTCACCTGCTTGCTCTACCTCTCTTAGTTGTTGTCACCTCTTTCTACCCTGTCCCCTTCATGTCTTGTCTCGTTTGGTTTTATCCTCCCTTGGTTTTTAGTGTCTCTGCTGTATCTGTTGCTTATTCTGAGCCTCTTTTTGTGTCTTTGCTAGTATTTTAGTCCTGCCCACTTCTTTTTCTTTTGTTCCTTTTTTTTTAACAGATGTTATTGGACACTCAGACCATATTGAGACGTAATGACATAACTGGAGGAGATGCTTCATTCCCTGTAGTTTCTCATGTCTTTCTAGAATTAATGGCTGCTATTAGGTCCATATTGGAGATGATGTTCAGGAAATTGCTCTTCAGATGATTTGTCCCTAAATCATCTATGGCCTCATTCAAATGTACTCTGTTGCTCACATATGCTCATATATGCTCATTAGTTCAGGTGTTATCACGGTTTTCCAGGAGGAATATATTAAGGAAACTGGATAATTAGGAATCTTAACTGTTTTGTCATATTTGGCTGATGACTTGTGATGTTTTTCAAAAGTATATAAATATTGTATTAAATGAGATTTACACAAAAAAAACTAAACATGCATTTGTTCAGGTAGTTTCATAATTCAGGACCTATTCAGCACATATACACATATATGTATTACATTTCACATTTTGGGGAATATAATTTGACTACTTCTTGACTACTTTTAGATTTCTTTTGACAATCATTGGATATATATTGCATGTATATAGGATGTATTGTATTGATATAAAATGCAAAGAATGAAAAAAATATTCCATTGTGATTAACAAAATAAAGCGCATTAAACACTAAATTACTGCAAGTTTTGCTATATTTTTAAATGCTTTCATATGCACTATCCATAACACATCACACAAAATGGAGAATATTTTTGGAGCTGTGCTCACTTTTTTCATTTTTCACTTTCCTTCAAATTCATTATGTAGTCAACGACTCTATAGTTTTGTGCATTCTGTGCTTTACTGAGTAAAATGCCTCCATTGCTTAATGTTCTCTCATGTGCCTTCTGAAGATGTCACGACAGACATGACAAGACAAACTTTTCAATTTTCCCACCCTCTTTTCACTCTGACAGATGCTCTTAGCTGTAGTGTCTTGGCAGTGTATTCATGTCATTACTATAGCAACCATTACTATTACTATTTACTACTAACATTACTATTATGATTGTAACAAAAACAAATAAATAAAAAAAAAAATTGCATGTTTGTAATGCACTGAAATTGCATCAACTGAAAATATTCTATATATATATATATATATATATATATATATATATATATATATATATATATATATAATCATTTATATTTTACTTATCCTTATGAGTATCTTGGCCTGCATTATTTTAATTATGCCTGGTTTAATCCAGCACCTGAGAAAACAACGGCCTTTTCCCCATTTTTAAATTTTTTTACAATTTTTAACAAACAACTAAATCAAAAATGTGGTTTAGGTAAAAAGGTTTAGGTTTTTTATCATTATTCTGAGTAACAGTGGTAGTAGTTCCACTTCATTTTCTAATATGAGAGCACTGAGCATTTATCTTAACATAGAGATTAAAGATTTTAATTTCATTTTATGAGTTAACACTTTTCTTTAGGATTTGCTTTTCTGTCGAGGTGGCCGGCTCCCCATAGATGGTGGTGAGAATCATTCAGCAAAGATGATCTAACCTTTGCAACAGCTCTTGCAAAACCGCTTTTACAAATATGTATTTGCGTGAACACAAAAGCGCCTGAGGATACGTAGCAACACGCTCGAGCTCTCCGCTTCAGCGCCGGAGCACAGCTCGACGTGACACTTTTGATTACCGCAAGCGGATTCGCCCAAGTGTTTGTTCTACCAGGAAATTATGATAACAATAGTCACCGCACCAGTCCGTCCATATCATCTGCACTTCAATTTGAGTAACCATGGAAACTTAGCGGCAGGTACGGCGTGATGATTTAGGTCTCCGTGCTGAAGGCAAAGGAGTGCAAACAGCCAGCCTAGTCGAACTGACCCTGGGGAAAATGAGAAAATGTTCGCTCTTCGCTGCGACTGCAGTGTTTGTGCCAGCGCTTGCCAGGGAAACTTTGTTGTTATTTATTTATTAATTTATTTTGCAACATCAGAGCAAAAGTTTCTCGAAGCATAAGCCACAGAATCTGTAGGAGTTACATAATTTGAAGAAATCTGCATGCCGCCACCTGTTCAAACCTGCTTTAGTCCCAAAACCCACCAGGTGGCAAGTGCTTCATCTGCAAGAAACCTCTGCAGTGTGTGTGTGTGTGTGTGTGTGTGTGTGTGTGCTGTGAGGGGATGCGTGCTGTGGATGCTGTATGCTAATGCGGAGAGGGTGTTGTGTTGATTGAACGGCTGGAGAGGATGTGTAATGTGCAGCGCTGTCTGCACACCTGTCTGTGATGCACTGAATCTGGAAATATTTACTTTAGGTTTCACATATGGATTGGGACGCTTGTTTAGTTTATCTGATTAACTTTTAATTCTGGACAGGCAGTGCTTTTCTTTGTGAATACAGAAATATGGAAGGGATCATGGATTATAATTTGCTACTTGCAGGACGTCCTCGTTTCTAGAGAGCATCTGATTGGTTAAAAATTGTAGTACTGGTAATTTTGCTTATATAATAAATATGTAATAACATAATCATATTTTTTTATGTAATCACATTGTTTCTAATTCCTTTTATTATGAAATATATAAATGCACAAACATGCATATATTTAAGGCATGTAATATATATATATATATATATATATATATATATATATATATATATATATATATATATATAAATCAGAAAAGGTATATAGACAAAGGAGATCTGTACTCATCCAACAGTCAAAAAAGGATTATATCATTTATTAATCAGACGTCACTAAATTGTGGTAAAAGGTACAAAATCTTTTATTTTTATTTAATTTTTTATCTACTCAGAATTATTATTAGTATATAATTGTTCTACTGGATTTTTGGATGAAAATTTGACTTTTAACTTTTTTCTATTTATTGTATAAAACATATATATGAATAAATAAATATGAATATGTGTGTGTGTGTGTGTGTGTGTGTTTGTCAATATATAACAACAAACTTTATTTTGCATTCAGTTAATCAATTTAACAGCACAAAAAAACACAAATTTCCACAAACCCTTAAGCACTCAATATTGACCAGTTTCAAAACCTCTATATGACCACTATATGGATGATCACATCTATGTGGTCTGCAGCATTTACATTTATCATATTTCATGGTTACAATCAGTGTCACCCATTGGTACATTAAAACTGTCATGCATTTGCTACCCATTTCGAGAACTTCAGTACACACGGTGCTGGATTCCAGTTTGATTGTTGTTTTGTGTGCTCTCAGGTAACCAGCCGTCCCCGCTGGCCTCAGTGGAGAGTTATAACCAGCTGAAGAGGAGATGGGAAACCGTGGCCCCGTTACCCAGCCCTCGCTGCTCCTGTGCCTCCATTCAGACCCCAAACATGCTGTTTCTCATCGGAGGGGTGTCCCAAGGTCCCAGCAACGCCGTGGAAGCCCTCTGCTTTAAAGAGACCGTCTGACACACAAACACATGCTACTGAACAACTACCCAAATCCTCACATGCTGTACTTTCCGGAGTGTAAGCTCCGCAAACACACACACACACACACACACACACACAAGTGCATACTGACGTCAAGCTGACGTGTGTGTGTGTGTCTCTCTGACAAATATTCACAGACTTTCCCCTCAGAGGACGCATCAGCTTTATACTTTGAATAGTGGAGACAATCTACTGGAGCTTGGACAGCGTTCCACACCTCTGGACAGAGAAGTTTTGGACTGGAGATCTAAGACAAGCAAAAAATACTTAAATATATCATTCATCTAACTATATTATGTATAGTAAATATATTTATTAACATATATATATATATTTAAATATATAATTCTAATTATATTAATATATAGAGATAGATGTGCAGACCTACACGGACAGACACACGCAAGCACTCCAGGCGCCTTTGAACTGTACGACATTTTTCAGTATCAAAGCAGGGTAATTTTCTGGCAAACTAAAGAGGAACTTAGGGCCATATCCACCACGCTGCCACAGCACCCGTCTGAGGTAGCATGTTTAGCACTTTTTGTATTATTGACAAACAAAGGATCTTCTGCACGAGACTACAGAAACGGGAGGCGGATGCTTGTGTGTTTTTGTACCTTCACAGCCATGCACGTGTGAAATTGAGCATTGTTACGCGTGGAAAGAGCAACTCTTTTAACGGCAAATCACTGATGCCTCACTGTAGCATGAGACGGGGGAGATGGAGGAGAACAGGGTTCATCTAGCCGGTTAATTAAAGGAACGCTCTGGGTTCAAAACTGATTTAGCTTGAAAGTATCTCGATTAGCACAGATCATCATTTTAAAGCGTCCATAAAAACAAGCAAAGAATGCATTAACAGTAATGCTCTTGCAGTGGGCAGTTAAAGGGCAAGGCATGCATTTTTATTAAAGTGGTATTAATAATTCTTTTTTTACAAAAATCTGTTATTTAACATGTTATTTATTAAGATATTTTGTGTTTTTTAAAGAAGTCCTTTAAGCTCACCAAGATTGCATTTATTTGATCAAATATTAAGTAAAATTGTAATATAGTGATTTTTTTGTTATGAAATACAAAATGATAATTAGTCAGAAATCATCCTAATGCTCAAGAAAGCAATATTAAAAAACAGTTGTGCTGCTTGATACTTTAGTGGAAAACCTGATGCATTTTTTCAGGATGAAAACAGCATTTATTTCACTAAGAAAGCTTTGGTAACATTATAAATGTCTTTACTGACAATTTAATGCATTCTAGGTGAATAAAGTTATTATTTAAAATAAAATAAATTATCTCGTATTCATATTTTTGTATTAGGTTATTAGGTCAAATAACTTTTTATTTTAAAGAGTACTTATCTCAAATTCTATGGTCAATAGGTGTAAAAACCTGTTATGGTTTATGTTTGTCATCATAACCCCTAATAAAAAACACATGCATGGGTCTGTCACTTGCCTTAAATGTTTAAAAGTTGAAATATTCAATAATCTCATGTTAGCCTGAATATGGTTAATTTTTGTGGTTACATTGAAAAAAATTTTTTTTAAATTAGATGTTGATCCTATAGTGTAATGTCTTGCCCTACAGACTGACCACTGTAAGTCCATTACTGTAAATATAAGCTATTATATTTGTTTTTATTTGCTGATGAACCAGTTTTTTGAGGTAATAGAGCTCGCATAGAATCCAGAACATTCCTTTAATACTAATGAAGTTAGTCTTGTAAAGTGTGTTTTTCTTCTGGAGTGTGCTGTTTGAGGAAACCTTGACGCTAAATTATTAGACATTACAATTTTATAAATTCTTAATAAATCAGCTGAGCAAATTTCCACGATTGCTCAGCGCTTTAAACACAGGAAGTGTGTTCGCAGCTCGAGTTCACAATCACATTTATATTTAATCGGAAGTTGTTTCTTCAGGGTAAGAGCTAATTAAATCTAGTCAATGCGGTTGCGATTCGCGGCTCACGTTAACTGTTTCTGAGTGACCCATTTACGGGGCGAGAGAGGATCGCTCTCAGGGTACGTGGAGGAGGACAGAGGGCTCACTTCCTGTAATTTTTGATGAGATAAAACCCTCGATGTAGACCTCTTACAGCTCATTTTCGCTTCACCAGTGCCCTGTGAGGGTCTTGCATTGCCCCCACTGATGATTTGACAAGGGTATCGGGTCACTGAGCTCATTTAGCATGCTGAAAACAGAACTCATGCATGTCAGGAATTCACAATGCTCACTGACAGCTTTGAATGCACTTAAATTCAGGTGCATCTTGGCTGTGAGAGGTCAGTATGGGTTGGATTTATCAGGTCTGCGTGTGTTTGTATAAATATGTGCACCCACACGTCGATTATCATCACGTTCTGGTCACAGACTGTTTGCTGGCCCGTTGTTATTAGGTGATAGGGTGCCCGAGGGCGTAATAAGACGTTCATACATATTCATACTGACCGTTGTTTGAGTGCAAATGGCTGTTTGTACGTTTTTGGTTGAACTGGTGAGGATTGAATGTCGGTTCGGTTTACATCCAACATTAAAATGAATCTTAGAAACGTTAGAATCAAAGGAACAACGAATACAATCCACATCCTTGTTTTAGATTGAAGCCTCCCCTGTGACTGTGATGCTGTGCTGGCGATCATGGGCATCGTTTTAAAGTGGAAATAGACATATTTTAATCTGTATGAAGCTGTGAAAGCCATCTTACTCTAAGACAGCAGAGAACTGAAGATACGTGACAATGCCAGGAAATGGGCTTTCTTATTTTACTTTATCTACTTTTTCTTTTACGTTTTTAAGGTAATAATTGCTATTTTAAAATTTTTCATTTCATTTTATTTGATTTGATTTTATTTCTGGTCTCATCAGTGTAGGTTCTGCTGCAGGCTAACTGAAATAGCGAGTTCATTTTCACTTCGCTTCATGTGAGGTTAAACGTCACAGAGGTTCAAATTCGAAACACCCTCCAGCACCGCAGGAGACGACAACGTGTGAATAGATGATCTGAGGAAAAGAGATAATGCCGAGAGAAATATACCTCTATTTTTTTCTTGTCTACGAAGTTTGCAACGAGACACATGACTCATCTTGGCAGAGTATTTTTCGCTTTCGCTCTCGAGCCTCATTTCTGCTGCCTCTACGAAATGGAAACACTGAACTTCTTTACTCTCATGGAAAAAAAAAAATGTCTCAGGATGTTAAACAGGCTGTTTTCGGAATTCATTTGACCACGATCTGAGCGCCGCCGAATGTGGGTGAAGTGAGCTCATATTCTCATATCTAGAGGTGCGAAATGTTTTACTCGATTTGTTTATTTCCGAGGTGTCGTTCAGACCTCTCCACAGTGCTTTAAATTACTTTAGGGAATTCAAATAGTTGGACTCCAGGCTTTTTTTATATTATGTAAACATGTTCAAATGCATTTCGTCTTTTACCCTTATTTGTATGGAAATCACTTTGGAGTAAACCCAGTGTATGATCACCTAAACTCTAAGTAGCAGTTGTTTTGCAGTGATTTTTCACGTTTCTCCATGTTCTGAATATTCTCTGTGGTGGGTTGTTGAACTAAATGCAGTTTCTCCAGTGTTTCGTGGGTTAACCTGTTTGTTTTTGTTGCTTTGTGAGGTGACAGGTTGTCATGTTGACCCGTAATCTGAGGAGCTGTTGAGATGGTCTGTTGTTTTTTATGATGTTGTGCCGTCATGTAGTGGTGTATTAGTGGTAGCTGATGGCCTCTGACAGTCTTCAACAAGCAGTGCCGCATTTCAGCTTCTGACTCATAATCTCCATAAGGAAATCAGTCAAAATCCACATTATCGCGCTGCATAATCTCTAATCTAGACAGATAAGTCTCGGTTTTAGCCCTGAGCAGAAAATGCAATTTTAGTTCTTGCTTTTCCACATCTGAAATATTGCCATGGAGGATTGTTTCATAATGAGGTAGATGAGCAGAGACACACGGACGGCCCAGAGGAACTCACAATGTCCCATGAGATTACACTGCACCCATCCACACAGCGAAAGCTGTTAAACCCTCGAGCGTACTGTTGTCGACCACGCACTGAATCAGCCTCTGTTGTTACACTTTGAAAAACAGGTAACTGTTATCCACGTTTATTCTGTGAAGAACTATGGGACTATAGAATTGATGTTGTATGAGCACTGTAGACATGAACCTGTGTGAGTTGAGACATTTATTCATAACTAGGCTATTGATGGCTGTTGATTAAAGCTTTGTGTAAAATGTTGATGATAACATTCGAAAGAAATTTCAGTTGCCTGTCTTAAAGGGACAGTTCACCTAAAAGAAATGTGAATTCTGGCATCATTCTTCACGTCATTCTATATCTGTATGACTGACAAAAGAATTCCTACAGATTTGGGATGATATGAGGGTAATGATGACAGGATTTTGTTTTTCTCCTTAAAGGTGCTGTAAGTGCTTCACTATTATTCTCATTTTAAACGTTTTTTTTTTAATCGGTTCAGAGACAAGAACGGTTAACTGATAGAGAATGTTTCTGATTGGCTGAAATAGCGCTGGCGCCCCCTGAATGTTTAATTGTGTTTTTGTTTACAGATTCTAGAGCTGTCACAGAGACAGGTGTGATTTCTCAGGACACCTATTTCAGTGATATCTGTCAGATTAGAGTCACGTTCATGTTTAATATTCCCAGATTCCCAACTGCTTACAGCACCTTTAATAATGTCGTCAGGATGAAGAGTAGTTAGAAAGCAATATATAAACTGCACAGAATATCTCTGGCACCGGTTAAATCCCCCATTGTATGTTATAGCAGAGATTCGAGCCGCATATCACATAGAGAACTTCACTTGAAACTTATAGATGGGTTAACATGGTCTGGATTTTAATCTGAATTGTGTTGAACCGTGTTGACACACAATTGCGAGTCCAGTTCAGTAGTTCAGTGCCTATATATGTGAGGTAGTGCCTCTACTGCGATTTCTGTAATAAACTCTTTGAACATTTCTATGTGATCCTGTGTGGTTCAATGTGTCTTTCTTAAACTTTAACGTTAGACTCAAGAATGCAGCGCAGCCAAATTAACAAAAGCATATCTCGGGTTTTAAAGTGTAAGCTTGTTTATAATAACAGGGTGTTGTAAAATTGCATGTAAGAAGCTAAAAAACTGTGAGAAGCATTGCAATGGGCAACACTTTATTTTGATAGTCGATAGTCGATAGTCTTGTAACAGTAAGTAGCTATTCTGCTAACCTTAAACCTTCACCATCAATCTACTCTGAGAGTAAGTAGACATGTTGCTGCAAATTAATGTGAATTAGTTGACATGTAGATGACATGTAGTTACAAAGTTATAGTTAGTAGAATGTCTAAAGTGTAACCTTGCGATGTGGAAACAGGTAGGCTAGCTGAAAATACAGGGTACGTTTACATAATTACAAATACATTGAAGCCGTTTCCGCAATTGAATTTAAAAAAAAAGGTTATTGCGACTTTATCTCTTACAGTTCTCAAAAAGCTACAGACGTGGACAAAATTGTTGGTACCCTTTGGTCAATGAAAGAAAAACTCACAATGGTCACAGAAATAACTTTAATCTGACAAAAGTAATAATAAATAAAATTCTATAAATGTTAACCAATGAAAGTCAGACATTGTTTTTCAACCATGCTTCAACAGAATTATTAAAAAAAAATAAACTCACGAAACAGACCTGGACAAAAATGATGGTACCCCTAACTTAATATTTTGTTGCGCAACCTTTTGAGGCAATCACTGCAATCAAACGCTTCCTGTAACTGTCAATGAGACTTCTGCACCTCTCAGCAGGTATTTTGGCCCACTCCTCATGAGCAAACTGCTCCAGTTGTGTCCGGTTTGAAGGGTGCCTTTTCCAGACTGCATGTTTCAGCTCCTTCCAAAGATGCTCAATAGGATTGAGGTCAGGGCTCATAATTACGAGTCACATTTGTGAGATAAAAAGGTGCAGTTACCTTTTTATTTTTATTTTTTAGATATAGATTTTTATTTATTGATTGTATTGAATTGAATAAAAAGATACATTTCAAAAAACGGTCTTGCAATTGTGTTTACGTTTCACAATTCTGACGTTTTTCTAACAATTGTGAGCTTGCATCTCACAATTTAACTGATACAAACTCACAATTTGATCTTATTTCCTCAGAATTGAGGGATATAAACTCCCAATTGCTGGTTAAGTCAGAATTGTCAGATTCTCACAAATCTTTTTTCTACTTAGAACTAGACTTTGTAAGAAAAACTCAAATTCACAATTGCAAGAGAAAAAGTCAAAATTGCAAGTTTATATCACACAATTCTGATTTAATATCTTGCAATTCTGACTTTGTCTCCCAATTCTAGCTTTGTATTTGTAAAATCACAACTCTGAGAAAAAGGTCACAATTACAAATTTGTGACGTAATTCTGAGATATAAACTGTCATTTAATTACGTATTCTGTGTTATGCTCATTCTCAACCCTCTTGCACATTATCCATCTCACTCCTCCCCCACAAAAACAGACCCTAAACCTACTGATACTAGAGGGGTAATTATCTGGCAGCCTCATTGTAACGCAAAAACACGTTCAGTGTGATCCCGGGCCTGCACAAGCAAATTCATTTTTTTTCTTGGCTGGTTTACAGAACAAAGATAAACGAATAATCCCAAAAATGTCACCTCCGTTTATTTTGGATGAAGTACACAACCAGAACATCTTCAAATGTCACGTCTTGTCAAGATGGGGATTAAAGATGTCTTGTACCTTGCCTCAGCTCTTGGGGGTTGATTTATGACTTTACAGTCTGGCAGTTGTCTAAATGGCAGATTTTGTGCGTTCCTGCACCTCTTATCATGTAGTAATATTAATAAAATAATGAATGCATTTAATTTCAAATAGGCTACACATGGGCTATTATTAGATGAAGGATGTGGCCAAATAATTCATTAATTTGCATAAAAAAATGCATAACCATAAACAGTAAAGTGCTTAATAAGCCTTTGAATCCATGCTCAGGTAACTGCTGATACTCTAATTAAACAGTAGTGCTCTGTACTTATCCTAATTTCTGCTTTTTCATTTCCCTGCAGTGTGTGTGTGTGTGTGTGTGCGCTGTGGATGATTATTACTCATTCTGATTAAAGGAGCGAGATGTGCCATCAGAAATATTGCTCTCGCTTCCCTGCTGTGTGTTTTGGGTGAGGGGCTTGTGGAGGTGGGATGAGAGACAGAGGAAATATTATTTCACTGCCCTGGCAACTGGATCAGACATTCATCTCAATTCAGAGGCAGTGAATAACTCTCCTCTCTGGAGTCTTTTTTTGATTGCTTAATGTTGACACCCATGGACAGTGCACCGACTAACGCTGAGGTGGATTATTCACATTAGTAATCGTTTTAAGTAAATGTTAGCCTAAATCCTCACAACACAAGACAGTTTTGACTCAACATTCTTTAATCAGAGCAATTATAAGCCATACTTTGTGTGTAAATCAATCCGCACTAAGAATCCATTCATATAGGCTCCAAAGATCGTCATCAAGCAGCCAATCACAGCATGAAACTGTAGCCTTTGTAACACTGACACCCAGGGGCATCTGTAAGTATTTTTGGTAACACTTTCTATGAAGCCCACATTTATAATACATTATAAGGACATTCTTAAGCCATTATAATGAATGCATAATGCATTATAAAAAACCTTCTAATGCGTTATAACATCTCATGAATAATTGTAAAAACAATTATAATACCATCTAATATTTACGTATATGTGATATTTACTTATAAGTGGCATTACAACTTTTAAGAGTATGATTATTAATAACACACAATTAAAGCTAGTTCATTTATAATAAACTAGCATATCTTGACATTGTTTATTTAAGATCTGCACAGTACCTTACAGCATCTTGCAAATGGTTAGATGCTGAGTGTTATTTGAATCCTGTGAGGCTAATGTTGAGGCTAATGTACGCTAGCTAATACTTTTAACTGAAAAAGAAAAAGAAAATGTTTAGCCTATAATATAAACCTAAGAGTATTAGTAGACTTAGGTAGAGTAGGTACAATGTTCACATACTTGCAAAGTATCCTATACTCTGTGTTTCTGTTGAGGAACCATTAAAATAAAGTGTCAGCATATATTTAGCAGAGAGACTACTAAAACCCTAAGGAAGGCTAGCTGCCATGTAGTTGTTATTATTATTACTTATATGTGGTATTGTTTTGTAAAGTAAGAAGTAAAATGACAAGATATAGAACTATATGAAACTAAATCTATGAGAAATATAATCCATTATAATTTAAGCGCATGAATTATGACATTGTGTGTTATTAATTATCATACTCTATGACCACAAATAAGTAAATATCATAACACATTAAAACTGTTCTTATGAATGCTCATGAGATGAAACCACATATTATTAAGTTATTTATAATGCATTATGCATTCATTATGGTACCTTTAGAATACCCTCATAATGTCTTATAAATCTAAGCTTCACAGAAAGTGTTGCTTTATTTTAAAATAACTTTGCTTTCTACTAAATTTGAATTCAGTTTGGCTTTTCTCTTCTTGTCTGTGCTGATGCTTCATGGGCTATATTTGTATCATTGTAACTTATTTATTGTCATATCAGACTAAAGCAGTGATGAATATTTTTTATATATTAATAATCCAGATCGTAAAAAATAGCACTGCTCAGCAGTTCATTAAATCTAAAGATCATCAGTCAGTACTGATTACTGCCTTATTTGCTATAATTATGACTCTAAAACTATTAAATCGTTTCAGATGTAATTGATTTTACTGGCACAACAAAGATTGAATACAAGATTGAAACAATGAATAAAATAAAGTAAATTTTATGTTATTATTAATTTTATTTGTAATTTTATGCTATTATTAATTTAAAATATTATTAGAATGTATGCACGTTGTGTACAAGTTCTTCATATTTGTTTTTGCATTCACTATTAATCCAATAAGATTATGAATTAATTGTGCAATGAGTGGCCTGGATACCTGTAGGCCAAAGGAGCTTATCCTTATAAAGTATAGTCAGCACTTTGGAAAAGGTCTTTAAAGTTCATGGGCTGACAAATCAGACCCTGTGTGGCTTGCTGTACTGTGTTTATACAGCTGAGCAACTTTGACCACTGACATTTCAGTATGTCAGCATGCAAGTGTGTGTGTGTGTGTTATGTACGACATACACTACTCCACTGCATATATGAAGAGATTATTATAGTGAAATCATAACATCAGTCTTCTGCTTTGCATTAATATTCTGTAATCTCACATAAACCCTTTTGTTTGAGGTTAAACAGCCTATATCCCACTGCAGAACTATCAACACTGTGGCTTTAAGTAGGCTACTAATAGCAGGATCAAATTATACAGTAGATTCTTTCTGTCATTTTGAGATGGTACACTGTTACACTGGTACCTGAGTTATAAAGCCAACATATCCCGTTAAAATACTTTTGGTGTGGGTCGCTCGAAAAATCCAATGGACTTCCACAACCTTCAAAAAACAAAGGTTTCAAAGCAATGAATGATTTTGGTTTCCTCAAAGAACCTCTAAGTGATAAACAGTTCTAAAAATAACTTTTTTGTGGAATTGAAATGCACCGTGTCTGTGTTAAAAATTCTTTGCAGAAGCAACCTTTATTTTAAAGACTGTAACTGTTAGATTTTAGTTTTTGTGTGGCCCAAAGAGGTACGTGTCCAGACAAAATGCACCACCCTCATGAACTAGGCCAGACTTCTCTAGATCCTATTTTTGACAAACTATTAATAGTAAGAGCAGAGGGCAGAGGGGATTATGACTCAGATTGTCTGAATGATTCACAGGATTGAGTGATCAAGAGCAGATCCAGGGACCACCTTCATGTTCAGAAAAACAATGGCCAAGCAATACAAAAATATCTAAATGCAATAGTATCTTGAATACTGTGTGTGTGTGTGTGTGTGTGTGTGTGTGTGTGTGTGTGTGTGTGTGTATACATATATAACTTTGAAAAACAAAGTTTATACCAGGGGAAGGTGTCCATGATAATATATTTTTTTTATTATTGATGTATTTATTTTATTTTATTGTTTTGGTAAAGTGCTATGTTAAAGTGCATAAGAAGCAAACATTATCAAAATGTATTTTCGCTGATCAATTATTCCATTAAATGTGAGATTTTTGTGGCCTTCAACCTGGCCTTCAAAAGATTTTTTTAATTTTATGTTAATGTTCTGACATGAGACCCTCGGGAGCCCTTGAACCTGAATTGAGGAATAGAACGCTCTGTGTACTAAATGATAAATTATTGCAAAGCTCTTGATCTTGTTTCAAGCTAATTGATTCAGACATGGATTGATATGAATAATCCCTTGCAGTCATGTGATCCAAAATAGTCCTTGTGCTGAATCCCAAGCCAGTAGAGCACCTTTGCTGAAAGGTTGAGGTTAGTTTTACACTTTGGTACAAACCGACTTCAGTTTTTTCCTACAATTTTAAAAGGGAAACACGTTTGTCTCTTAAATCAGACATTTTTGGTGTCGTGTCATCAGTTTGTGGAGCTTAAAGGTTTATTGGGATGTCTGGATCAGGGAGAATACCAGGACAGTGAAGCTGCCAGATGTGATAATGGACATTGCTTGTTGAGAAGAAGAGCTTGTGTTCTTTATTGACATCTTTCGCGATGGGTCAGCGACTCAGTGAGGATTCAGACGATAAAGAGATTGATGTTGCTGAACTGCAGGAGTGGTATAAAAAGTTTGTGGTTGAATGTCCGAGCGGAACCCTCTTCATGCACGAGTTTAAGAGCTTCTTTGGTGTAACTGGAAACCCAGAAGCGGCTGATTATATAGAAAACATGTTTCGTGCTTTTGATAAAAATGGGGTAAGTTATTCCATTTCAAATTCAGTTTCAAAAGTAGGCATAATATACAGCCATAAGTGTCCATTTTCGAATCAGTAAACAAATAAGCATACCATTAATGTATGGCTTATTAAGACAATATTTGGCCGAGATACAACTATGTGAAAATCTGGGATCTGAGGCTGCAAAAAAATCTAAATCAAAAAAAGAAAGAAAATCACATTTAAAGTTGTCCAAATGGAAGTTCCTAGCAATGCATATTACTAATGAAATATTAAGTTTTAATATTTTTACAATAAGAAATGTACAAAATATCTTCATGGAACATGGCCTTTACTTAATACCTCAATGATTTTTGACATGAAAGAAAAATCAATAATTTGACCCATGCAGTGTATTTTTAGCTGTTGCTACAAATATACCCCAGACACGTAAGACTGATTTTGTGCTCCAGGGTCCCATATTATAACATATATTATAATATACTATATTATATTACGCTATACTTTACTATACACTGGGAAAGAGATTGCATATTTAAAAAAATGAACCTTTTTTTTCATAGGACAACACTATTGATTTTCTGGAATACGTTGCAGCCTTGAATCTAGTGCTGCGAGGAAAGCTGGAGCACAAACTGAAATGGACTTTTAAAATGTATGACAAAGACGGGAGCGGCTGCATCGACAAAACAGAGCTGAAGGAGATTGTGGAGGTAATCATTTCTCATGTCCTTCTCATTGCCAACACAGTCAGACGGGTTTGTGCATCGACTGGGATTGTAATACTTCAGTGGTTCACTAGATTACTAATGGAAAAAAGAGGACGAAAAACATAGCTCTGTGTGCTCAGGTGCTGAGATTACAGCTTCACGACCTGTTTCGTAACTTTCACCTTGACACTGAAACTTGCTAGTGCAGTGTTTAAAGGGGGTTAATCCATACGACCTCTGTGACAGCGGGACATTTGTGTGCAGAGATGCTGTTATACTGTACCGTGATAACACTATAGATATTTATGCATTTACGAAAGAAAAAAACAAGCACCTTTACTTTACTTTTCAGTCGATCTACCGACTAAAGAAAGCCTGCCACGGTGAACTTGACGAAGAGTGTAACCTGCTGACCCCAGATCAGGTGGTGGACCGAATATTCGAGCTGGTGGATGAGAATGGAGATGGTAAACCTTTCTATGATTCATTGGTTTTCTACATATTTTAAGTGGTTACGCCAAACTTTAGTCTTTTCCTTTATTATACAATGCAGCGTGCGTTCAAAATTATTGTACTGTATTATTATATTCATATTTTTTACCTCATTTGTACGTCGCTTTGGATAAAAGCGTCTGCTAAATGACTAAATGTAAATGTTTAAAGAAGTTGACTCGTGTTAGTAATTAATCAAACTGTGGATAAATTCCAGCTTTCTGCTCGGAAGCAGCTGATGCTGAGTTTCTTTGCTGTGTCCTCAGGGGAGCTGTCTCTGGATGAGTTCATTGACGGGGCACGACGTGACAAGTGGGTCATGAAGATGCTGCAAATGGACGTGAACCCCGGGGACTGGATCAATGAGCAGAGACGCCGCAGCGCCAACTTCTGAACTCCATATTCACCAGAACAACCCTTAACCAGCATATACAGAGCATGCATAGTTTCTCTTCAGTCTCTTGAAGTTCAGTCTTAGTCGTGGTTCTTTCAAGTGAATTTAAGCCATCAGCAATTTTTTTTAAATGTAGCGGTGTATCTCCCATTTCTTTTTTGACAAACAGAATTTATTCTGTCTGCATGTAAATATTGACGTTTTCTTTATTGTTTCTTTCATTCTTGTTGTTGGGATTTGTGAAAGGCTCTCTTTTGACGACTGACTGGATTCCTGACTTTCTATTAATATTTTCTTTCTCCGGACAAAGTGCATCTGAGTTTATAAACAACAGCGATTCATTTAAAATTGGCGTTTCTGATGTTTGTAAATACATCTGTCACCGGAAGGTCACCGTTGTAAGAGCATTTGCATTTGTAAATTTCTCAAAAATAAAAACTCATCAGTTATACGTTTAATGTACTGCTTTCTAAACAATCTGTTTACTGAGATACAAAGTTATACCACAATATTGCAGTTACATGTTTTCATAATTCAATGTAATGTTTTTTTTTTTTTTTTATTACAAGTTCACACTTGTGTTTGGAAAAAATATCAGTTTAAATGCAATTTAAATTAGTATTTATATTAGTAATATAAATAAGTTAATGATTACGTTTATCATAATTATAAGTGAGCAGGATAAGAAAAACCCCAAATATCTCTATAGCAGAATATTATGATACTGTTTCTGTTTAATGATTAAATTAACATCATAACGTCACTCACGTTATATCCCTTGCTAATTTTTTTAAATAATTTTAAATCTAAGGATGTCAGCATTTCACTGTTTAAGCTATGAATTATTATACAATTTTCAAATCAGTGGTGCCACAGAAACATAATATTTTACTGGAAATATTTGAATCAGCTATTTCAAATATTAATATTTAATTAATTCAAATGTCCATGCTGTTTTAAAGAAAATAGCATGGACATTTTTCATGTTTCAAAAAACTGTATTATTATATTCATATTTTTTTTTCCAAATAGTAGCAATTGTAGAATAACCATAATGTTGATGTGTGAGACCTATTCACGTAAACAAAAAAATGCATGCTTTATAGAAGCTTGTTTGGCTTGCACTTTTTGATGATTTGCAGGTAAGCTTTCACTCGGTGTTCTCCGCCTTCAGTGCCTGTCAGTGCAGTTATGAGGTTCGCTCCCTGACGCTAGGTGGCACTCAAGCCTATCATTAGACTGAATTTAAACCTGCGCTCAAAGCAAAAGAGAAACCTGGTGTTTTTATCCATGCTGTATCAACGTTTAAAGGGCAGTATTGTTGTGGTAAGTTATCAGTCCGGTAGCTCTAGCCGGAACTCGACGTATCTAAACAGTGACTTGAACATGTAAACACACCTTGCTCCATTTAATCTCATTCATTAGTAATTTACTTATTGATGATTATAAACATAAGTTTAACATAATTCAGTATTGCCCCTTATGGACATATGGTGTGCCCCTTATGTGTGTTTATCAAATTACCTGCATATTTCTCTTGGACAGTAAGAGTACTGTACTCTTCAGCAGCTTTTTGTAGTCAAGATAAAATGTGTCCACACAGAAATTAATTCCAGTGCTCAAATGTCAAAGGAATCTGAAGTACAAAAACGTGCGGACGAAGGAATGGCAAAAGTAAGCATGTCTTCATTTGTGTAATTTTAAAAAAACGTGATCTTTCACTTTTCAAATCTGTGCAAAGATTGACCAAAGATTAAGTGGTGTTAATAAAAAAATGCAATGGCTGTGCAAGCGTTGGTTGTTTTGACGCCTGTTTGGGTTTGTGTTCCTCCTCACTTGTCGCAGCTGGTGTGCAGGTCAGGGTGGCAGCTTCTGCACAAGAGAGGGGATTTGTTCACCTGTCCGGTCACCGATGCCCTGGCGCACTGCATCAGTGAAGACTGCCGCATGGGAGCAGGGATCGCTGTGCTCTTCAAGAAGAAGTTTGGGGGAGTAGATGAGCTTCTGGCGCAGAGTGAGTGAGAATTAGCGGTGCAGAGAAGCAAAGCTCAAACTACACCCATCTGATTCTCTCGTTTGTCTTCTGTTTTGCGCAGAGAAGCAACCTGGGCAGTGTGCTGTGCTTAGAATATCGGACCGTTTTGTTTACTACCTGGTAAGATGGCCTTAGTTCACATTTTTTTAGCATTTGCTAAATAAATGAAGCTTTCTTTCTTGTTTAGAAAAACTTACCTTTTTTCCCAATTTTTCCTGAATCAGGTCACGAAGAAAAAATACAACCAAAAACCCACCTATGACATTCTCAGAAACAGCCTCGTGTCTATGAGGGAACACTGCTTGGCCAATGGGGTTAACAGTATCTCCATGCCTCGGTAAACTGACAGGTTTAATAACAGTAGTGTTGTTTTTAATTTAAATGCACATTCTTATTTTGAATAGGATTCTTGCAAAATAACAATGAGAATAATTCTGCAGTTGTCAAAACTAATATAGCTTGATAATTGCGTTTAGAAATACTTACTTGGAAATAATTAGAATTTTCTTTATCATGCTGTTGAATAGATTGCAATAACCGATGTCATTTTCTCTTGCTAGGATTGGCTGTGGCCTGGATAGACTGAAATGGGAAAATGTGTCTTCCATTATCACAGAAGTCTTTCAGGACACAAAAATCTCCATCACTGTGTACACAATCTAGACCACAGCAGGTCTGAACCTCACATTATTTCTTAGACGTTCTTGAAGAATGTTTGGAGGATGGTAATTTATTCCAATGGAATTTCACAAAGTACTGTATGGGGTGTGGTGTTCTGGGAAACACAAGTATTTAAGACAGTTATACACACTAAGAATACATAGGGGTTCAGTTCCATTGTTCTTTCATCCTCCTAAATTCTGTGGATGTTCTTTTCACCACTAGAGGGTCACTGGATTGTTTGATCAATTATGCTTTTTAGTTTGTATCTTTCCAATAATTATCACCAAAAATTATGCTACGCACTATAAATGTCCCATAAACAATGATTCCACCATTATTCCGTTATTGTTTCTTCAGTAAATTGGTTCGCAACTGTGTTCCATGAGGCATTTAAAATCTGTGACTTATTTCGAAAGCAGCACCCTCCAAAGGTTACATTAGTCAGCCTCGTACGTCACGGATCCTCTCTTATTTCGGAAAGCCAACCATTATAAAAATTCACTGTTAGTCCTCAGGAGGCATAATTACAGTCATTTCTGTCATAAGAATGTAATGGTCAACAGATATGTCGGACAGATGTGACCTCTGGAGGGTGCAGCCTTTGAAATGAGACAGCAAAAAATGTGTAGTTTTGAGGGGACGTCAGGAAGACAAGCCTACAGTAAGTTTGTAGAAATAGCATTGAGAAGCAAGACGCTGTCATACGGCTGTCTTTAGATTGTGCTCATGGTAGGAAATTGACTCATGTTTATTGTTTTATATACAGGGACACTGTCCGCGATGCCAAAACTCATCATATAATTTAATAATAATTAAAAAATAAAATTAAAAAACGAAATAAGTATGATGCTTAGGTCAAACTATATTTTACTTAGCAAAATAATTTGCTTAGAGTTAACTGGAATTTTATACTTGAATTTTTCACCCAAATATTTTAACTTTTTCTTAAAATAATATTTAGTATTACTTATATATTTTTGTGGTTTGAATTCATGACTTTAAATTCGGTAAAGTCAACAAAGTGATTTAACAGGATGAATAGTGTTGACAGACAAAACAATGCTGTTGTCATTACAGGGACATTGTTATAATTAGCTTTTAATTACAAAATCCGCTTAAAGGCGGTGCTCAGGTTGTTTTTAACAGTCTTAATCAGAAGCCAGCAGCGGCTCCTTACCCTACTTTAAAATATCACACAATTTCTCATCATAATAATCGTAGTTATCTTGACAGTCCTCCCAGGGTGTAAAGTTATCTTCCTCATTCTCAACGAACGTAGACCAAACATACGCAAAATCCACCGGCCTCATCATGCGTATTTTACACCCCGCCCCAACTAGTGCCTGAAGTCCGGCCTGTATCTCTGCTTCCTCCCACTGGAAGAGACGGGAGCAGTGGATATTAAGGCGCATTGCCTTGCGTGCTCGCAGGATCTCTACGAGCTTAGCAGCGCAGGCTGCGCACGGGCTCGAGGACATGTACCAGGTCACTGTGTAGTGGAGTGACTTGTCATAATAGGCCAGCACCTGTTGAAAGAAGGCCTCTTCAGCGTGTGAACCCGAGTGCTCATCTTCCAGGTAGCCGCGAAGGCCTTCTGTCTCCCCAGCGCCTCCTTGAATGTCTACCTGGTAGCACAGGAAGGTCTTGTTGCGTCCGGAGGAATATTCCACATTTTTAAATTGGAACTTAAAGAAGGTCGGGTTCATTCTGTCTCTGTAGGAAGAAGGAAGACATGTGGAATCTGGAAGTAAGAATTTTAACACGGTCTATTGTGAGAAAGCGTAGCTTAGATTAAAGTAAAAGCTGGAATTTATTGCATGACTTCATTCCTGAAAATAGTCAAAGTTGTGGGATACACCCAGCTTCAAAACGTAATGCGTTGACATTAAACAACGTCTACAGTGACTCAAAAGGACTTAATGTTCTTGTATTGATCACTTTGTTGAAATAAATTCCGGTAAAGTCTCGGGTGGGTTTCTCTAGAGTATTATTTAGTTTGAAAGAAGAAGCCATTGAGTGGTAGAGATGAAAACTGACTGTTTTTGACCCTCATGTACACTACATGGCCATCCATGTGTGCTGGTTGAACAGTTTTAAAACCTGACGTTAATAGTCAATCAGTCTGCTTTAACAGCTTCCACGTTTCTGAGAATCTTGTCAATATCAAAGAACCTGCTTTACCGACGAGACACGCATAATATATTGATCGATATGTATCTCCCAGCCCTAATAGAAATATTACTGTGGATCCAGTTTATGATGAGAGATGAGAAATATGCCTGACGTACCCTACAATGATCTCAAATGGAGGCAGCTCCATAGGCTCCAGCTCAAACTCCTCATCTTTGACAGGGCCTTTGGCTCCTTCTGCCACCTCCCCATTTCCTTGAGGCGTCTCCTCATTTTTTTGCTGATTTTCTTGGGTCTTCTCTGGCTTCTTTGTCTCCTTTTCGCCTTTATCTTTGTTTTTTTCTTTCTCCTTTTCAGGTTTGCTCTCGGCTTTCTCCACTTTCTTTTCTTTCTTCTTCATCAGGTTGCCTTTACCGGGGATCTTGCTGTCCTTTCTGTCCGCCATGGCTGAAATGAGTCTGCTAGCTGTGAGCCTGTGAAGGGTGCTGTTGATTTAGCATGTGAGTCAGAGAGATGACAGCCTGAATATGTTCCTAAGTCTGAGAGTTAAAGATGAAGATAAAGATAACTCTCTGACAAACAGGAGCTGGTCAGAGAGAGGGGGAGACTGAAGGGCAGCTGCTCTCTTGTTTCCATTCTAAAAAAAGGCTAAAATATAATAGGGGGCTGGAATTTTATACGTTCATTGTTTAAACGCGTCACAACCCATTTTGTCCAACAGGTGCATCAAGTAGCTGTTTTCCTCTTCCTCGATTTCAAATGTGTAATGAGCACTGATACTTAATGGCATATAACCCACATTCATCAGGTATTTCCTTCCCCTTTAGATCAGGATATTATTGCTGTTCACACACCAACAACAGGCAGTTTATTAATAACTGTAGTTTGGCAGAGAGTAGAGAATGACTCAGTCTCTTCACATAGTGAATGCCATAGTTCACTTTAGGTCTTTACTACTCTCAGATCAAGGTGGTCTAAAGGTCGGCATGGCATTGGCCAGTCCCTGAAGAATTCAATTTTTGCACTCTCTGACCCATGAGGGAACTGTGTTGTTACCGTTTACAGACACTTAAAGATGTTGTGATGGAGGAACTGAGTCACTCTGAAGAAGATAACAATCGCAGATGTGAACTGTGGTTTTAAGGTTAGATTCCTGTACAGAGAGCCAATGCCCCCCATTCTGCCCAATGAAGTCATTAGTACTGTGTTACTAGTTCCCTGCCAGACTTTTTTTTTTTTTTTTTTTTTTTTTTTTTTTTTACACACGCTTGATTTTTTGCCAGCTGGGAAACCAGGGAAAGTCCAAAGGTTTTGGCAATGTTGAGTGCATTAGTTTGCTGGGCGGTATACACGGTGTGCCACCTACTATTTATAAAAATAGCACATAAAATAAAAGGTGTTATTCCATCATATCTGACAATCTGAGCTGCTTTATATTGTCTCAAAATGTAACTGCGTTGAAACTGTATTATTCATTCATCTATCTATCTATAACATTGTTTAGCTATGACTTGCCGTTAATTGTGGCAAATATGAACTAGAAAAAGCATTTATTTCACAATGATTTTTTCCCCCTGTTTCATTTTTTTTTTACTTTAATGATCAGTTAGAATTTAATTAATTTATAATTAATTAAATGAAAGATCAAAAGAATACAAAAATCAAGACCTTTGCTCATATTTACCAAGGGCTGGTTTATAATATAGCAAATCTCAAACGCCTGTTTTTGTCACACCACCTCTTTAAAAAAAGTTGGAAGTATGTCCAACATTATCTGCAAATACTAAGTAGTCTTGAGTAGGGTGACACAGGCCTGCTGTATGTGATACAATATTTAAACTGCTTGATTGCTTTATATTAATATAATTTAAATAATTATACATTATATAATCGCTAAACTCTATTCTACTAAATGTGACTCTTGAGGCATAAAGTTATTTATATGTGTAGACATTTACCAAGGTGATTTATAAAGCCGCTTGCTGTATGGATATTAACAATAAAATGCTGTTTAATCACTACATTAATTATGTATTAGCAGTCACATATTAGCTATATTGCTATTAAGGATGTCTGCCTATATAGAACACGTTCTCAGAACAGAAATGCTGATGATAAATCAGTTATGAATAGTATAAATACATCTCTGTCAAATAGCTGTAATCATTTATTGTTTGGTATAAATGTGGATGTACTCATTGTGTAAAATACAATATGTCACATTTAGTTATTATTTTTTTCTTGTATAAAAGCATAATTACTATTTAATTTTAGACTAATTACCGTTTTCAAAAAAAAAAAAAGTGACTAGGTCCTCGCCACCTGACTATTGCATTGTTGTACATTCTTATTATCTTTTTCATTTTTATTTGACCTTTTTAACACCTTTTTATATGTGCACTGCAGACTGTATGTGTTTTATTACAGTGGCAGCTGGACTGATTTAACGTGCAAATCATTTATTTCAAGGAGGCCGCAGAGGATAAGAAAAATATTAATTTCATTGTTTTTAAGTCTTCCCTGAATTATTTAATGGAGTATCATTTATAAACCGTTAAAGAGTTTGAATTGGAAGAATTGTAAAATGATTCTTGCCATTTATATAACTGTGTTAATATTTCGTTTTTTTTAATTGCTGGCTCATTTATCCAGTAAAGATCAGTAACAGTATGTATTTTGTTTTACCCATTAAATTTGATTTTGGATTTCATAAGCTGTGTGCGTTACGCACATTTGGCGAATAAAGCTAATAAATGAATTAAAATGTTTCAGCTTATTGTAGACAAATTAAATGCTTGAAATATGTTACATTCATAGTTTGACTGGGATAAGAATTAGACCACAGTTGCTTAAAACGTGCTTTGTGTTCAGTCACAGCCCTTGCCAGTGATAAATGTTATTTTCATAGCAAATTAAAACTGACCAATTTACCACACAACACACCTACACATCACATCCACAGCAACTGACTGACAGTCATCCTTTGTTGGCATAGAAATTGCAATTGCGAGCAGGACTGCAATTTCTTTTGAGGTTTGGCAAGAACGGAGCGTGACAATGAGGAAATGAAATTGCAATCAGAGCCACCGCTATTGCTGTTTCAATACGGCTGGGCCCATTCCTGCATGCATGTTGAAAATGAAATGTCAAATGGACTTTGCGTTTCCATTTAAAATATGGCAGACGTTGCAAATTATGTGTGCACAAATAGAAAATGCAATTGCGAGTACAATGTTACCCAGAATATGATACTGTAGCCCAACTGAGACTGAAATCAGGGTTACATCCCACACACACACACACACTTCATTATATCTGCACTGCAGCACTGCTGCCCCGCCTTACACATAAATCTGTTTGAAATTGAGTTTATTGATTGAATGTCTTTCTGCTGTTTTCTTCTCCACATGATCAGAATGCAAGCACTCATAAACTCTATTGAGATGCACAAGTGTGCTGCAGTTATAACTGTAAATGCACACACTGACATCTGAGATCGTAGTATAAAAACCTTCAAATTGCCTGGCCTTCGGTATATTACTGTCTGACCCAGCAGTTATGACGGGACAAAACGTCAAGTTTGATAACAAACACTTTTACTGAAATGGAAAAGTCTTTTTCACAACAAAAAGGTCCTTAATGCACAACAACTCTTCTTAATATCCCACAGGCTTGCTTGTTCTCCGTTCAGCCCTCCAAGCTAGGAAAGACTGCAGTCCACAGTCAGCGTTCAGCGATTCCCCATAGGCCTGAAATGTAATTATTTTCAATTACAGAACCTGCCTGCAGCTTTCTACCCGGTGGGTTTTGTACACAAAGAACCCACACAAAAAACCTGGCAGCCACACTGAAACTCTATTTGACCAATTCTTTTCATCTTAGATTAATATAAAGCTAACTATTATACACCAAATGTTTAATAACGATGTTTAATTTAGCTGGAAATGTAATATTGTTAAAGGTGTTCTGAGAAAGCATTTGGCTGCAAGAATAGTGTTTTCCGGGGTTCTACATCATGCTTTGAAGGATAATTGTTAGGTAAATACTTAATTAATCAAGGGTAAGTACAGTACGCACTGCACTTGTATGATCCTATTGCGTTCTAGGGTAGTGAAAGTGAGTTGACAGAACAATGTTTTATAAAACTCTTTAATAAAGCAAACAGGATCTGATAATGAGTCATAATAGGTTAACATTTTATAATAACTTTCATTTCCTTTTTCATTAGATTGCATTAGATTTTCAAACAGATAGATAGATAGATGAAAGTGATTATAAAATGTTACCCATAATGGGTACTTAATTTATCTAATTTAGGCCTATCCTTTGTACCTAACCAAAAAAATAATAATATTTGCTGACAACAATAGTTTTTTAGATAGATATATATCAGGCACAATCCCCATTTTGCATTTGAGGTGTTTGGTTTGATATCAGTACAAAGAAAATTCAAAGAAAAGAGCTCTCTTTGCATTCAGGACCAAAGTATCCTGTAGTTAGCCTTCAAGTAAATCAGCGTGTCCAAGTTTTTTGGCAGAAGTCGGCATTGCTCTGGTCTGAGCGTCTTGCTAACCAGGTTAAATATCTGGTCCACTGAAGTGGTTGTTGCTGGCACGGTAAAAACTTTTTTGGCTACTTGGGAGAGCAGGGGGAAATCGATGGACTTGCGTTTCCAGTATTGTAGTGGATCCTCATCTGTGGGTTCTTCGTGGAGATATGTGGACAGCTCCTGCTCCACGGTCTTGGCCTGGGCGGTCGGCCTCTGCTTAATGAAAGAGAACAGCTTGCATCGTTTGGACGGTGACGGCTGGGCCTCTGAGTGATGTTCTAGTGGACTCAAAGGCCGAGTATGCTTTCCTACCTCTTCCAGCAGCACCTGTTTGTGCCAGTCGCTGTCACTGCTCCAGGACAGCTTGAACTGTGGGTCCAGGGTGGTTGCCGTTACATAAAGAGGGTCTTCAAGAATGCCTGCGAGTCTGCGGTCCAGAGCTTGAGACAGTCCCATCACGATCCCTGAGCACTGGTGAGTTACGACCTCAGCCAGGTGCTTGCGCAGACCGAGCACACAGGGCAGGGCTAGGCTGATGGACACATGTTTGTCTCCTTGGACCATGTCTGAGGCCTCCTCAAAAGGCTCCAACACCTCAACCAGCTCCCGTAGCTCTGCTTTTTCTAAGCTACTGAGAACTAGGTCATTCCTATCCACAATGTCTTCAAGAAAATCCATTGACTCTACCATTTGCCGCAGTATTTTCAACTGAGCGTTCCACTTGTCTGTGGATGATGGTCTTTGCCAGTTTGTTGAGGTGCTGGAGCCGAACACTTGGACAAGTTTTTCAGGAGCCACTGTAGCAGTTATGTAATTATACAGGTGGGCTCCTTTGTTTAGAAGTACTGATATTTGAGGGGAAGCGCAAACTCCTTCCTTAACACACTGAGCTAGTAATCGAGCAAAGCAGTCTATCCTACTTCGACCAAGACACTGATCTAAAGATTTGTTCTCGTTGCTACTAATGGCTTCTTTGGCTTCCCCTGCACTAGACTCTTCATCGCTACCATATTCCTCATCTTCTTCACCATTTCCAATGAGACTGAACCCAGGAAGGCGGAAAGCCGATCTGTTTTCACAGGGCAACATGTCTGCGACGACTCTGAACACTTTGCCAGACATGCCATGGGACTCTGAGATCTCGTCAAACTCGCTGAGTATTTGCTGAGTGTTGCCATGGTCTGGAAGAGGTAAGCATGCCAAAAGAGCAGATCTGATGTGCCAGTCTGCGTTAATGAAATGACAAGTGACTCCAAGAAACCCAGCACCACTGTTATTACCCACAGAGCTGCTTCTCCACAGGTCAAGGGTCACACTGCAGGACTCGGCTCCTTTTAGAGCCTGTTTGGCAGCTAGTTGCACTTGGGAGACATAGGCTGGCAGGAGCTGCTGTTGTATATAATGGCACGGTACCGGTATGTAACGGGGCTCCAGGAGCTGAAGAAGCTCACGGAAACCCTCATATTCCACTATCTGTGCCGGCTGCAGGTCTCGGATGATCATCTTGGCGATGGCTTCTGAAATTAGGGATTGGCGAGGATCACTGTAGTCAAATTTGTTCAATCCAGCTCCACTTTGAGAGATCACCCGACCACTTGGAGGGCCGGTACACATCTGCATTGCCTCCCTTTTCACGTCTTTCTTCCTCACAAACTCATCATACATGGCTTGATGTTTGCGCTGTGAATGTGACAGTTAAATACAGGTGAATTACATATATGTTTTAGTGATTATGTACTTCGGGTTCTATATCTAAACACACACAAAGAGCAGAATAAGGTTCTTGCATTTTCTATTAAACTTCTTTGACAATTCCAGTCATTTTTGTATCATAAACCAACTTCAAAGAAACTGCCATAACAATGCACATTTTACTTAAATATTATATATTTATTATTAATACTTGTAACCATTGACCAGGAAATTGCAATTTCGATTAGTCTACACATTTCCACGACCCTGAATAGTGGCCACGCACTGGTGGTTAAATCTATCACATTTGTCATGATATTAGATGCAAAACACTGTTAGATTTAAAAACAACAACAACCCTTACCTTTAAATGCGTAACAAAGTTAGAAGTGACTGTTCGTTTAGCCTGAATCCTTGTGCCACAAGCTTTGCAGTTTGATTCAATTTTGCCATTTTCTCCCTCACATACGATATTGAAGTAATCCAGAATGGAGACCCTAGATTTTGACGCCATCAGTGATCTTCAAATCTTCCACGATATCAGCGACAATACAGTAAGAGCAGCCTAACACACTTGCAAACGAGAACAGCGCGATATCCTCTTTCGTGCTTTATCAAATATTGGTCTAGCTTTTGGGACTCGATGTTAACAGCCTCGTCTCAGCATGGAGATAAGAGGATGGTAATCTGACCGAGATAGCGCGTTCACCTGGTCCGACACTGATCGCATCGTCCTGTCATTGTGAAAACATCTCCTCGGTCACACGTTTCAGGAAAAACACCAAAACAGACGTCCGTCAAATCTGTGCGAGCGCGCGAACGGTATAATGCCCGGTGTCGGACCCGACCGTAAACATCGCTATCCGCTAGCAGCTCTTTCCCGACGAACACCAGGAAGTAGACGGCGAACGGGGAATTTATTTATTTATTTACCATTCCGCCTCCGTTTGGAGAATTTAGGTTTTTATTCTTTAACGGGCGCTTGCTGCTACTTCGTCCAAGGCTAACGAAGTAACCGCAACAAAGAACGTGGTTTGCGCGTTTAACGTTTTGGACGTTGAGTTAAGACAGTTATTAAATGATTTTTATAGCCCAAAGAGACGAGAAGAGGCGAGGACGCGCCTGATATTTACTGCTCGTGCACGTTTGCCACTTCTTTTACGCTTTTTGAGGTTGCGGCAGAAATCGGGAAGGAAGAAAAGTTAGGTAGGTTGACAAGAATTACATTTAACACGCAAGACGCCATAGCATATTTTTCGAGAAGCAAATGCAGCTTGTCATTGTTTAATCTAATGGATTTGCCATCTTTAATTGTTGAAAAACAACATGCGCTGGCTATGCATTTTAATGATGTGACGGATAGGATTCAGACACTTAAGAGACGGGTAGAACGATGCTTTTTGTTGGCTGCTTTATTTACTGATTTCAGTGAAATTCTGTCTGTTATTGAGTTTTTACCTGGATTAAAACTAAAACGGCTTGATCTCAACAATGACACTGTTTTAGAGCTGCTTCACAGCAGTCTTCTCAGGTGAGTTTCCATAACCATGCCATGTTTTACTGTCTATCACCGTGAAGCTGCTTTGGCACAATCTGTATTGTAAAACACACTATACAAATAACGGTGGCTTGGCACAGGAAATATCTGATAGTTAATGATTGCAGGGGGTTTTACATTTAAAATGACAAAATTACGTTCAACCACAAAGCAGGCTCTCCAAAACGACTGCACTGAAAATGAATTGAATTAATGTTGTAGTACATTTATACATTTTAGATTATCAACTGTGCATTACTGCTCAAAGAAATATAATACAATTAACTGAAGATTTTTATTTTTTTTTTTAGGAAAACATTGTTTTCAGTGATCTCTTGACATGGAAAAACATTTGATATTATTCAACACCGTAAGATTAAGCTAGGGATCATGGGTTTATTTGGTTCATACAAACATTCAATAAATAAAGATTAAAGATGAAAAGAATAGTCACAGTTATTCCTTTTTTATTTCCTTTTGAGTCTTCTCTGGATTCTCCTGTTTCTCCTTCATCTTTGCCTGCATCTCTTTTCTTGTAGCAAGTATTGAACTCTGTAGAGATGCAATTTCTGCTGAGAGAGTGATGACTGGGGGAAAGAAAATGTGCGTTTCTTTTTTATTCATGTAAATCCATATTAAAAAATATGTCAGTGTATAAGCAACAAATGTTAAGAATAAAAGAAACTTAAGCTCACCCTCTTTAAATGCAGACTGGGCTTGTTTCAGATTTTGTGGCACAAGGATTCCAAACCACTTCAAAGGATCCCTGTGCTCTGGAGCCGATGATTCTTCCTTCCTTTTTACTTGAGGACCTGTCTCCTGTTCCTCTTTAACCCCATTTTGTTTGGTGTTTATTCGCCTTCTAAGACCTAAAATGTTGTCATGAACAGAAAGCAACTCAATTAGAGATTGAAGTGCTTACATATGTTAGATGAGCAACACTGTGGAAAGACTAACAAATCGAAACACAATACAGTAATTTAAAATATCAATAAACCAGACATGCCCGTTTCTTTTGCTCCAATGTCTTCTATCGTGTTGTTTTCCAGTTCTTCTGTTTTATTCTCTTTTCTCTCACATTTGAACTCAGCTGTCCCATCTTCTAACACGCTGTTGAGGCAAACACGCCGGTCTATGTTAAAGTCTAATGCACGAGCAAATGTTGTTTGATTGCACGTGACGATACGGACCTAGTTTTCACATGAACAAGCGCTTCCATCTCGCTAGCGTACTGCAGAGCAGAGACTTGCTTGTTTCCCATTGAATAACGAGCTTTGGCGATTGAAAACCATCCCTGTGTTAAATGTATTGGGATACAAATTAAAATGTCAAAAATCGTGTACAATGAACAAGCTCGTATAAACGCTCTGTAGGTCTAATCAAGCGTACTTGAACATGTTACCTCTTCTATGAGGGAATTAAGTCTGTGTCGTTTCTCCTCCAGAGCCTCGAGCTGCTCCATGAAAAGCAGCAGCTGCTCGTCCAGACGAAGCTGCTGGTCAACAAGCATTTCTTTCGTTTTATCCGGCTAATAAACAACAGAAAATAAGTGAAGAAAAGAGATGTGTTCCCGTTGAACGCTGTCGGGGTGATTTTGGAGAACCTTTACCGGTCACGTGACATGAAGTCACATGACATCAGCTGTTACGTGAGACTGCGTAGTTTAAAACGAATTTTGTGAAGACTATATTTCACAGGATTTTCTGTTACATGCTTATTTAAGCACACTCATAACATAAAAAAATGTTTGTCTTTTTCACAAAAATACGAGTTGTGTAACGTTGATGTCCATCCGGTGTGTTTTGTGTAGTGAAACTCGCTTGCATATGCTTTATTTGTGGCTTTTAGTCGTAAAAAAACGCATTGCTTACATCTTTTGTATCATTACAAAATTCAAAAGCAAAAAAACAACAACAACAAAAGCTTCACTTCCCATACCGGGAGTCGAACCCGGGCCGCCTGGGTGAAAACCAGGAATCCTAACCGCTAGACCATATGGGAGATATACTGAGTCAGAAAAGCTCACCCTTTTAGCGGATGCACATAGCCTCATAAACAAAACTGTTCAAACTTTATATCGTTTGTATTTTGTGTTAGTTTTAAATATCGTATCCAGTACTGGTAGGGTCAATTATTAAGTTATTAAAAAAATCAGTGGCAGAGTTTCTCAATCCTCACAAAGATTAACATAAAAATGCAAATATGGCGCGTTGCATATGATTGTAAATCACACTGTTTGAGTGATTAGCATGCTAGGAAAAGTACTATGTTCGTGTTTTGAAACTCGGAAACTACTGCAAAAGAAGCCCGTTGCGTGTTAAAAGAAAGCAGTACAAGTATGAAAGGCCAATTCCAGCAGTCCCTTTCACCAGCTCCGGTAGCTCGCCGTGATCGTATAGTGGTTAGTACTCTGCGTTGTGGCCGCAGCAACCCCGGTTCGAATCCGGGTCACGGCAGGGATCAGTCCCTATCACGGCTTAGGAGTGTGCATTTTTTTTTTTACTTAGACGCTTCCAGTCATTTTAAACATCAGGGTATTTACAAACGCCACGACCGATTTACGAGACGAAACGTATTCATTTGCAAGACGCGTCGTGCGTTTGACCAGCGTGCACACGCTTCGCAATTACACGTGACGACACGCATGTTCCGAGGAGATCGTCCAACTGCAGGCCGAGTACATTTCACGATGGGTTGTTCGTCCCGCAAAACCGATCGGTGATTGGACAGAGCGTATCACGTGGGCTTATAGTAGGCTGTGACGTGATGGCGCGATGTTTCTGTAATTTCACAATGTAGTTTCAAAGAGCAGGTTTTTAGCACTTCATCGCCGTGCTCTCCACCTCCAAGAAGACAGTTACATGCAGAATAAAGGGTATCGCGGGAAATAATCACATTTCTACGATATTTCACAACTCACCAGAGTAAGTACAACCACGCAGTTATTTATTTCCACATTATCTACTGCTAAATAAAAAAATCTGCAACTCCAGATTGATTTTTTTCCTAGTGAAATTGACTTATTTCCGTACATTACTATGTTTGCAGATGTTGAAGGAAGCAGACACTGTAAATCATCCCTATTGGCCACGCAACCTGTCCATTCCCAACTATGTGGCTAATGACCGTTCAATGTCAGAGATCCTGGTATTCCTGTTCTCTGTGTCTGGGATACTGCTGCTCGCCACCTGGTCACTGACTGGCCGTCAGGTGTCCGGAAGAAGTCTTGGCGGAGGGAGGAGGTTAGCTCTGTGCTGGTTCACCGTGTGCGGCTTCATCCATGGGGTCATCGAGGGATGGTTCTCTTTATACTACACCATCATACCCGAAGACCAGAGTTTCCTTTCTCAACTGTGTGAGTGAAACTCAAAGTCTATTAGGAGGTTTTAAAATAACAGTTTGAAAACATTCTGCTAACAACACCAATAATGCTTACGTTTTCCTCTGCAGGGAAAGAATATTCCAAAGGAGACAGCAGATATGCGATGTAAGTGATGCACATGCTTGCATGTGTTTCTGCATGCAAAAATGAGCGTGTTGTTTCTAACCTGCTTTTCTCCAGAGCGGATAATTTCACTGTTAGCATGGAGACGGTGACCGCGTGCCTGTGGGGTCCCTTCAGTATATGGATTGTTTTGGCCTTCCTGTATAACCATTCTTACAGATTTGTCCTGCAGCTCATTGTGTCTCTAGGTAAGGTTATGCATTTATAAAATGTATTAAATATTTTTTATTAGAGAGACAGAGCACAATTAAGTTCAACACCCACCATCCCTTACAGGTCAGCTGTATGGTGCCGTCCTCTACTTCTTCACTGAGCACAGAAATGGATATATTCACAGCGAATACGGTCACCCCATCTATTTCTGGTTCTACTTTGTGTTTATGAATGTTTTGTGGATTGTCATTCCTTTCATTCTTATAGCAGACTCATGGTGTCAGCTATCTGCCTGCCAATCCATGTTTGATAAAGTAGCACATAAAGGCAAGTCTAAAAGAAGCTAGACGAGTAGACAATGGAAGAGATGTTAAAAAAGTACTGAAATAAAACACTTGGGAATGTATACGTACACATATGTGAGGAGATAATATATTTTGAATGTAATTTTATAATAATAGTGTCATTCCTGGAAGAAAATGCAAAATGCCGTAAGTGTAATGTGACATATTGATTACAGAAATGAAAATGTTGATTAAATGCTCAGAATAGTGCTCTAGTTTTTATGACACCGTTGCACTGTATCGGTTCTCTCTGCTCAGGTGCCTTTCTTCCTGTTGTATTTTATCAAATTGTTATATCTGAGGTTTTATTAAATGTTGCACCCCTTATACCAGTCACCTGGCTGTTTTATCTCATTTCAGAATACATACACACAACACAATAAAATCTAATCTGTTCTTCATAAGACTATATATTTTGTCTTGTGTAAACATTTTGTAAAATAATTTAATGTCTCCACTGTCTTTGGTGTAAAATTCTGGAACATAATTACTACCCAAAAATATATATATATATATAATTAATAATGAAACAAAAAGATTTGTTTTGTTTTATGTTAAAAGTATAGGACTTATATTCACAAAAACGTCAAAATGCCGAAACCCGGGATCGAACCAGGGACCTTTAGATCTTCAGTCTAACGCTCTCCCAACTGAGCTATTTCGGCCATGTGGACCCTCGCCGGACTGAAGCCATAATTTTTTGTTACCGAACGCCACCTGACAACATCAACATCAGTTAATAAATCCATTCATTCGCAGTAAACGGTGTATACTTTTAGTTCTGAACGAAATAAATCAGAGTTTGTCCTGCTACGCCTTTAAGAGAGCTATAGGTCTGATGATGTCACACGCCTGAGGGCGGGATCTTGTGAACTGTTTAAAAATGGCTGCCGCTCCAGCTCACACGGTTTGATAGGCTCAGGTTGTTACAGTAGATCTGCTCAGTACTTAACAAGTCTTGACGGGGAGCTCCGTTGTGCCAACATCAAGTAGCACATTCACTTCTCGTGGGCTTTGTTTTTCCACACGGACATGATCTAAAAAGGTTTGTTTTTTTATTTAATAATTTTTTTTTTTAACACCCTATGAGTTTTAAACAAACTGGTCACCTGTAGATCATAACCTAAGTATGAGAAATATATACACCATGAGTGTGTATTTATATATATGTATTTATGTATTTTTTATATATATATATATTTATTTATATATATATGTGTATTTATATATATCGTTACCTTGTACTTGTACATGTGTAATGACAATAAAGTTGAATCTAATCTAATCTAATCTAATATATACATGCAATGAATATACATAGTACACCGAAACCTTTGGATTTGATTAATCGCAATGAATCATTTGACAGCACTAATACATAGCAATATATCTTTTCACTAAATTCAAGATAATCATGTTGATTTAAACAATGGCAATATTTTAAATATAAAAACTGTGCAATGCTCTATTGCAGAGTTTTACAGTAACTGCTCTCATGTCAAGTTATCTCACATTATTAAGCCACTTTACACCTCTATATTATTTTCTCTCTCCACTGGTGTCCCGTTTTCTCTTGAAAACTTCCATGAGCAAAGAGCAATCTCACAATAAGCGTCTATCGCCCTCTACAGGTAAAGAAAGGGATGAACTTACACCGTGCAGTTTTACTCGGAGTTTAACACAAGGGGTCGCTCTTTTTTACAATGTTTAAAGTAGCCCTCAAAAATAAGCTACATTCCATACATTCCTATCGTATATTCAGTCAAATTTCTATCGTAAAGGTTCATTTTGCCACCCAAGATAAAAAAAAAAACCTGCTAGGCAAGACGCATGATATTACAGATTGTTGTACCAAGTATTAGTCTATTTGAAGTGAAGCGATGTCTGCGGTGCATACACAGTGCAGCAGAGATCACGTATCACGTAAACAAGGGTTCTATTGTCTTAACACAAATTCAATATATTTCTATATTATAAAATACATCAGTAATGTATACTATTATATATCTGTATACAAGTAACACTATCGCAAATTAACTACTGAAAAATGTTTCTTTTAATTCAAGACTAAAAAAAGCTTAGTGGTCCTGAGGTTGAAGTCCTGTAACCCTGGAGTAGCTTGTTATAGCCATTAAGTTATTCTTCTGCATTTAGGCTTAAAAGTACACTTCAAGTTTATTTTTAAATATTATTATTATCATGAACAAAATGTGTAAGAATCATTATTTTTCGGTCACGGAGCCTGCAATAATCCAAAAATAATCCTATGGATAAATCCTACTGGTTTTTAGTCAAGTGAACCAGAGTGATTATAACGTCTGGGTTGTTAAATATATAACAATAGCTAAATAAAATAATAAAATAGCTATAGGTTTAATAGGAATAAAAAATGCCTAAAGTTTAGAAGTGTCAAATCAAACTGAAGATATTTCAAACAAACTCAGTGAAAAAAAAACATGTTTAAAAAAAGTCCTTTCAGTTCGTACAAAAGAAAATTGTATTTAATTGCACATTTTATTAGGTTTCTATTCATTCTATTGAATATTCATTCAATTTAATGGTTTTATTGTTTATTGAAAATAAAATTAAAAAGGAAGTAAATAATTAAAAAGCTTTTCGTCCCTGGGTGGGCTCGAACCACCAACCTTTCGGTTAACAGCCGAACGCGCTAACCGATTGCGCCACAGAGACCAGGTAGTCGTGACAACTGGAATATTTCCTGAAGAAGATACACGTTTCCGGTCTACAAATCCGCATATAAACCACACGTTATGAAGCTATTGCCACAAAGGCAATTTTTGAGAATACCTTCAAAGGGTATCGTCTGTCCGCAGACCTTCACGGGACCGCCGTCGATATCCAACACTGGAAAAAAACATGAATTCCTTCAAAATCTAATTTTAGGCTATATTAAATAGCTTATTAGTGCATATTTTTGGTATTTATTTGTACTTAAAGAGATCT